>NC_091122.1:123951954-124614454 GCF_040183065.1 Periplaneta americana | reverse complement strand
ATTTTTACACGTTTTGCAACAGTTCACTCCTCTGGTTATGTAGAGAATAGCAGACTACTTACATTTTTAACAAAATAACATATCTACACAAAATCATTGACTGTGTACTCAAAGAAGATGATAAATTTTTGTTTTCTACACTGCATCTTGAAGAATTACAGTATCACCTAGATGTTTTGTGCTTCCATAGAACAAGTACAGGACAAGGGACAAACATTCAGATATTTGGAATTAAGACAAAATCTCAACTCACTGACAATGTGTGGTAATTTTATATTCATTATTAAGTTAAGCCTAGCCGTTCACTGGCACCGTGAACGGCCGAATATTTGTTAGACCGTATACGGCCGAATGCCGGACAAGCGGCAGAAGAGCCGATCGATCGTCCACTGGAGCCGACACTTCGGCCGTCAATTACCAGTTATATGACGTCCTCGTGCTACATGTTTATGCTTATACTTAATACATACATACATACATACATACATACATACATACATACATACATACATACATACAGCCACCGGCGTGGCTCAGTCGTTTAAGGCGCTTGCCTACCGGTCTGAAGTTGCGCTCGAGCGCGGGTTCGATCCTCGCTTGGGCTGATTACGTTTGGGCTTTTTCCGAGGTTTTCCCCAACCGTAAGTTGAATGCCAGGTAATCTATGGGGAATCCTCGGCTTATCTCGCCAAATATCATCTCGCTATCACCAATCGGTCCCTATCCTGTGGAATCATCAAATCCCACCTCCCTCAAATCCTTTAATACTCGTATTATTCTCCTATTTACGTCTCGGCCTCCCCAGAGGTCTTTTTCCCTCCGGCTTCCCAACTAACACTCTATATGCATTTCTGGATTCGCCTATACCTTCTACATGCCCTGCCCATCTCAAACGTCTAGATTTAATGTTCCTAATTATGTCAGGTAAGGAATACAGCGTGCTGTTCTGCGTTGTGTAACTATCTCTATGGGTAAGTTTCATCATCTACACCTACACAATAAACTTCTAGAAGATAGTGCTATGTTTTTCGATGACTATCGGATGAATGTTTATACATTTCAATGTAATTCGTCCATCAATCTCAAAATGGTCAAATTTCAGAGAAGTTGTACCACCTGAGAAACTATGTCAGTGATATTAAAGTAAGTAGTACATGAATAATAATTTGTTAAGCCTTAAAAGTTTTAGTTCACTTGTTTAACGAAAAAAAAAAAAATACAAGATCTAATTAATTTTTCGGCGTTCATGGCGAAATTTATGGAAACAGTGACCACGTGTTGCTCTGTTCGGCCGAATGAGACCGGAAAATCCCATCTGAATTGGATCCAATCGTCATTCGGCCGTCTTCGGCCGCAAACGGCCGAATAGGGCGAGTGTAATAGACGCGCGCCAATGCATTCTCTTGTTGTGGGATCATTCGTCCGTGTACGACCGTAAACGGCCGAGTTGTTATTCGGCCGAATTCGGTTCCAGTGGACGGCCAGCCTTAGTGTTCCGCATAGGGGTAGGTCTTTCACTGCAAACCCAGCTTTCTCCAGTCTTTCCTATTTTCTGCCTTCCTCTTTGATTCCCCATATCATTCATACAGACTATCTTAATGTCGTCTATAATTTGATATCTTATTCTACCCCGAACTCTTCTCCCGTTCACCATTCCTTCCAGTACATCCCTCAGTAGGTAGTTCCTTCTCAGCCAGTGACACAACCAATTCCTTTTCCTCTTCCTGATCAGTTTCAGCATCATTCTTTCTTCACCCACTCTTTCCAACACAGCTTCATTTCTTATTCAGTCTGTCCACTTCCCACGTTCCATTCTTCTCCATATCCACATTTCAAATGCTTCTATTCGCTTCTCTTCACTTCGTCGTAATTCCATGTTTATGCTCCATACAATGCCACACTCCATACAAAGCACTTCACTAGACTCTTCCTTAGTTCTTTTTCCAGAGGTCCGCAGAAGATGCTTCTTTTTTCTATTAAAAGCTTCCTTTGCCATTGCTATCCTCCTTTTGACTCCCTGGCAGCAGCTCATGTTACTGCTTATAGTACATCCCAGGTATTTGAAATTGTCCACTTGCTCTATTGTCTCATTTAGAATTCGCAAGTTTATCTTCTGTACAGACGTGGACAAAGTATTAGACTAAAACGTTTTTCTTGGAAACATAATATAATTCGTCATATCAACTAGCAATATAATTCAGAGTCTCTAGTGTTGTAAATATGATTATTTACATCTTCTGGTATATTTTTTTAATGGCTAAGTAAATTTTTCTGGCTATGTTTGTACTACTGGTGCTTTAATTACATACTGCAGAAGATATTCTCCCATGGCCTGCAAGAAGACGGGCATGAACGAAATGAAAAATCTGTGATCTATACTGAAAAAGAAAGTGAACAAAAAGAGGCTTACAACAAAAATGGACTCATTTAAGCACTGTCTGATATCTGGCTAAATGATGCTGATATTCAAAGGAAGTGTCAAACTCTGGTTTCCAGCGTTCCTGACAAAATCAACGTGTTAATAAAGAATAAGGGAATGTTCACAGAATGTTGGTAACCTCAAGACTCAATTTTCTGTTCATATATCTGTGCAAAATACATTTTTGTTCATTATTTCTACCGATAAATACAGTTTCGCTGCACATATAATTAATTTAGTCTAATATAATTTGTCCACGTCTGTATTTTTCTTTCTATGACCATGCTCTTCATCTTATTTGCATTTATCTTCAGATTATTAGATAATGGAATATTTACAAACTTTATAATTCAAGAAAATATACAGTTATTGGCGTTGTATAACGTGTTTCGAACATTTCAAATTTAATTTAACAATTTATGATAATTATTTCATTTTTGTCATTATTTATAATATTTCCTCGTTGTTGGTCGAACGTGCGAGTGGAGCGGCAGGAACGAAAATGTAAGTTCCAAGAAAGCCGATCGAGTAAGAAGAAAGGAATGACTGAATGAATGCATTGTTGACTGCACTTTGAAAGTTAGAATCTGGTGTCAGTTATTATTATATTCCATTAAGGATGGAAATAAATAAGAATGTGTAAACGGAAGAAGAAATAACACGTAAATAAAACGAAACATAGATATATGAATGAAAAAATCAAATTTTGAATACTTGTAGTCGCGCGGCCTTTTCAGGCGCGAGGCTCTAGGCGGCAGCCTATTTCGCCTTTAAGTAGCGCCGCCTCTGCCCGTGGTGATGAACTGTGTGCTTTGTACTGGTATTTTACAACACTGAAGACGACACAGTGCTCTTGCAACCGTGAGTTAAATTTTAAAAGATCGGCGCGTTTGAAGTCTATTAGCCGATCGGGTAGAAAAGGAAAGAAACTTAATGAGCGAGGAATGTTAATCAAGACGCCACACCCACCACGGAATATGCCAGGTGCCATAACTTCCCGGAAAAAGAAAGTCCTGAAGGTTGAAGCGAGCACCCGTTCACTGGGTCCAGTCAAGTGTTACAACATTCTTGGCTCGTGTTGTGGACAGACAGCTGTGATTGTAAATTTAATCTCAAGGTACACATAATGGTTCCTGTACAATGACAAAATTAGTCTAGCAATGTTACTTACAGTAACAATGCCTTGCTTATTTACCACATCTCATCTTTATGTTGAGAGATGTTTTCTAAATTGTTCAATACATTCTGAAAGAAATATTTTCCTTCTGGATCTCTCGCACATTATGTTGGTAATCAGCAGATTAGTATGATCTAATGTTAAAATATATTTTATGCTCGACCATGCCGAAATGTAGTAATTATACACCTGGTAGCAGTCCTTTAATGCGTGTCATTAAGGTACACCTACTCATTGAAGTTCAGGTGTTTTCAGCCAATGACAACTCAGCTTACAGGTGTTCAGCCAATAACGAGTCAGCTTTGTGCCCTTATAAAACCGCAAGTATCGATTATTCTCGGATATGCAATCGAAAGAGAATTAGCGAAAAGTCACGGAGGCTGGAAATCCAATACTGTCGCAGAAGGTTATGTTCTGTTACTATAATAATTAGCATTAATTGTAAATAATATTCAAATAAATTCAATTTGTCATCTCGTTTTTCAATATCGAATTCAATAATCAAAGTTATACCAAGTTTTACGGATTACACAAGGTCAATGACATTATTGTTCCTCGGAAAAAATCAATACTTTCGCGTCTGCGCACATCTCACAATTCACGACCTAGAACAAGGTCACTTCCGATCTTGTCAGATACAAATAAAATGTATACATCTGAATACTGTAATTTCAAGTTAGAAATATGGTCGAGCATAAAAAGTCGTATGAAACTCGCCTATAATGGTAATTAAGAAGCTCGTATGAAAATTATGAAACTCGCTTGCGCTCGTTTCATAAACATCCATACTCGCTTCTTAATTACTATCATTATAGGCTCGTTGCATAATGTACTATTATCTGACAACATGAAAGTCATTGCTTTTACTAAACAGTTTACGATTCACGAGACCTAACCTAAAAATGAATTTTGTTTGATCACGTGAAATGATTAGTACAGACCCAGAAACAAAATTTAGGCCACCTGAATTTTGTTTCTGGGTCTGTACGTATTCCGAAAACAGAATACCACTTTGTAATGCATACCCTACTTAAAACACATACTCCCAAGTCGCTAGCGTGTTATTTCCTCTCTTGGACATTGGAATAAAAATCTGTCCATTAGCCATGTGCATGTTTCATACCAGGTAGGTATAAAAGTTGTATCTTATTTAATTACACTTATCTGAATATAGTGTTGAATTGAAATCACAAAGCAGTATACTGAATTATGTATTGATATTATATTAATATCGGTTATTAATTACGTTCAAATTTCACAAGCTATGTATAGTTATACTTCAATTTCATCTTTTACTGCAAACCAAAATTATTGCTGCAAACGTAACAGTTATAGTAGCGACGCTGTTATTCTCGGCGTGACTCCTCTTTGCTTACACCTTATGTGTATGTGTATGTATTTATTCACACTGCAAATGGTTATATACCCGGTGGCAGTGGTAACTAATTACCAGGGAACGGATTTATATGGACTAAAAATATATGAAATATGTAAATATATATGTAGTTATTTTTACCAAAATATGGAATTAAATATGGATTTTTACCAAAATATGGAATTAAATATGGACTTAAAATTATAAAAAAAAATGACTATGTACGTTAAATATTGGTACATTTTAATCAAACTAAACAAAAAATATAATGGACGTACCTTATCTTCCAATGTAGTTTCAACAAAACACAATTTTTATTGTCTGTTACCATAACAATAGGTTACAAACATTTCTTTCAAGTGCTGAAAAGTGAATCTTCTTCTATTGTCTCTGAGGATAGATTTATACTGACTAAAAGAGCGTTCGACGTCACAAGAAGTAACTGGTACATAATTCAATTTCACAATGTCTGCTGGGGATAAGTCCAAGTTAATCTTCACTGTTGATTCACCACTCATCACAGCAACAACCTTTTGTAGTTCTTCATATCCAGGGTTTTTTGAAAGTACAGTGTCCACCTTAGCTCTTACTGCATCTGCAACTTTACCTCTACCACGATTCAGTTGTTCCACAGTACTTTTTATAATTTCAAAACTTTCAGATAGTGAAAGGTGCCTATTTTGGAGACTTTTGAGCGTTTTTATGATGCATGAAAATGTATGCTGAATGTGAGCTAAGTCATTCTTCACACTTATGTCACAGGTAACTGTTTTCGCAGTATCAATTGAGACTGCATCTTCAGAGTCCAATGCAAGGAGAACATTGTTAATAGAGTCTATATGTTCGGCATAATATTCAACTGCTTCTAGCCATGTACCCCATCTAGTTAAAATTGGCTTTGGTGGCAATGGAATTTCAGGGTACATTTCTTTCAACACGTTAACTCTACTGGGAGCTTTGAGAAATACTTTTTTCACTGATGAAATCAACAAATCTACTTTAGGGAAATTGTCTCTGACCACTTCTGCCACACGATGAAATGCATGCGCCACACAAGTAAAATGAGTCAATTTAGGATATACAACAGATAATGCTTGTCCAGCTTTGACCATATAAGGGGCAGCATCGCTAATAAAGAATAACACATTATCGTACATAATACCCTTTGGCCACAGGATACCCATAGCTTCGTTGAACAGTTTAACTATAGTTTTGTTATTGCACTTTTCTAGAACATCACAATGTAAAAGAATTCGTTCAGAATATTGTTCACTTAACAAACCGATAACTACATTACCAACAAGTCTACCTTCTTTGTCGGGAGTCTCATCAATGGAAACCCAAATTGAACTATCTTTAATTTCATCTCTTATCTTCTGTATTGTCTCATCGTAGATGGATGGAGCATACGTCTTCCTAAGTGTTGACTCATCCGGGATTGTATGTTGAGTATATTTTTCAAGGAATTCCCTGAAGACCTTATTCTTTAGTTTGTAGAGAGGAATATCAGCAGAGATGAGAGAACGGCACAGGTCGATGTTAAACTCAGATCTTACATTCGATGTTGTTGGTTGTGTTAAAAACAATTGTCTCTGCTTGGAATTTAGTTGTTTGTTGGCCTGATGTTTACTAGTTGTAATGTGTTGTTGCACCAGGAACTTTTGTGTAGATGATACTGCACACTGACACAAATTACAAAATAATATTTTATTGTCAGTTGATAAACCATCTTCTTTAAATTCTGAAATGTAACTTGTTAGTTTTGATTTTAAATTGACTGAATGACGTACTTTTGGCATATTTACCGTCTTTATAGTATGATTTACAAAACTGAACCTATGTGTACTCTGACTGGCATTTAACTGTTGAGCTGCACAACTGAAGTCTGTTAAAAATTTTAAATTAAATTAATACAGTTTTGTAACTTACTTTCCCATTGTTGATAGGACTGCTAATTTTCAAATAACTCTGATGTTAAAGGGATTACTGAACATGTGTTTAAATCTCTATTGTTGAAATGTATTTTTAAAAGTTAATGGAATTTTGTTTTGTTTTATTGTTAAACCTAATATAATATGGACTGTTTTATATGAAATATGGAAAATATATGGAAATTAACGAAAATATGTACTAAACTCTAAAATATGGAAAAATATGGAAAATAAAAGTAGGATTTTTCAACCCTACACATTGTGAAACATAAAGATAATGCAAAATATAAATTATATTAGCTTTATAAGTAAATATGTATTTACATATAAATCCTTTCCCTGCTAATTACACTCAATAATGACAATTAGTAATAAACACAATTAATAAAGAATACAATTAATAATTAATTAATAATACTACTACTAATAATAATTAATAATAATAATAATAATAATAATAATAATAATAATAATAATAATAATAATAATAGAGAGCATCTAAATTAAATGAAGCACGATTTCTTAAAATAACATTTAAAGTAAATCTAATTTGTATCTTAACCTAAGTCCGAATTAAAACCCACGGTATGATATGTTCATACCTGCACAAGTACCTTTCAGCATTACACTCATTTCGCTGACAATTCACTCACTGCACAGGAACTTAGGAAGTGAAGGCTCTATAAAGTCTAGGTAGATAGTATCGTTCGCCATTTTTGTTCTTTCGTTGCCGAGCTACCAGACGAGGAATCTACTTGCCACACCGTTAAAGATTATCATGTCGTAGCTCCTATGATAATATATCAAACGCACTGTCATTGAGAAAATAATTGAGCGAGAAATAATGTCCTCGTGTGCCAACGAAAGAGCCAATATGGCGGGCGATTGTATTAAGTATTTATCGAGCCTTAGGAAATGCATAACGTCATCAGCAGCGAATCACAAGACGCACACGTTAAAATGTAGCCAACCTGCAACGTGATTGGCTGCCGGAAATAAGAGCGACGGGACTATAGAAAATAACTGCCAGTTGTATTCGTCAGTAACTATAAATTCGAAACAAAGTTGGTAGAAGAAAATTCAACCCGACATCTAGAAAATGACTATAATCCACTAGCATATATAGTAATAGGGGGAAAATGGTTAGGTTTCACTCTTAGGGTATTAAGTACGGTGATTCGGACTATATTCCTGGCGCTTTTCTATTATTTGTTCCCTTGAATACCGTCTCTAACTCATCTATTGTAATTTGGTTATCCTATTCGTTTATTACATTGGCCTAAACCGGTTAGACTAGATATTTAAGTTAAATGATATACTACTCTTTGCAGTTCATGTGATATTATTGCTAGATTCTAAATGACCTCCAACGTTCCGTTTTTTAACTGAAACTAATTTCTAACGAACACGGAATGGAAATTTCAGTTGATAAGACTAAAGTAATGGGTTTCATGGGAAAATACTATCTCCGCAGCAAAATTTGCTTTTGTAATAAACTTGTGGAACAAGTGTCATGTTTTAAATGTTTAAGTTATCATTTAAGGTATGAGCAGAAAAAAGATATTTCTGCAAAAGTGAATTATTATAATTATGCAAAGACAACTATTAGTAACATTTTCAGATCTTCTCTTGTCCAAAAACATACAAAAATAAAAGCCCGTAAAACATTGGCGAAACCTATTCTCATGCATGGAAGTGAAGTTGAAACCATACTATATTCGAAAACCGAATTCGCTCGAGTGTGGGTTCGATTCCCGCTTGGACTTATTACTTAGTTTGGTGTTTCCCGAGATTTTCCTCAACCGTAAGGAGAATGTCAGGTAATCTATGGCGAATTCTCGGCCCCCATCTCTCTATCATAAATTCCATCGACGCTAAATAACTTCGTAGTTGATACAGCTCGTTAAATAACCAAGTAAAAAATAAGGAACACCGAATCACTGCCAATGAAATTAATTTTTAGGAACTGCCGGCTATAGTAATTTAGGCTTAGAGAAAAACGGAGATATTTTTAAAGAATTAAGAAATTTGTTCTATTTTAGAGAAAATTCAAAATTATAGACACAAATGGAAAACTTCACTCATATACTTAGAATGCCACCATGCCAAATAATAAACTACCGTCATTCAAGAAAAAAATGTTTGGGCCGTCCGCTGAAACGATGGAGCGAGTCCGTAACAGGCCATTAGACCTAACACATGAGGAGGAAGAAATAGGGTTACCATCCGTCCGGCAAAAGGAGGCCATGTCCTCTTTTTTAATCATTTTATCCTGTCCGGTAGGCAATTAAAAAAATTGAAATGCCCGGCAATTCGTATTTCAACTAGAATTAATATAAATATTGAATAATGTGCGATTTTATGCATACAATATCCAAACAAATGGTGAAAAGCTATGAAAAATTTAAGTGTTTTCAATGGTTGAAGCTGGAGCACATAAAAAACATAAAATATGATGACTATTAACATGCATTGAATTCTTACACTCTAAAAATGTCACTATTCATGATTCTAAGCGACTTTATTAATTTTATTCTTCAGTGTACAAAGATATTACGACAATGAAGTTAATTTGGACAAAGATTTAAATTTAGATAAACAAACAATAGTTCTGCGAGCATTAAAACTTCCTCAGAACTCTTAAAAATATGTCAGTTCTATTTATTTATCCCAAGTCACAATGGAAGTGCTGAGAGAGTATTTTCCCTGATATCTGCTCAGTGGACAAAAGAACGAAATCGCATGCTAACGGAGACAGTCAGAGGTATCATCATGTCAAGGACATGTCCTGTGAACAGTTCCGTAGTTATTTGTTACAAGATAGAAGTTTGTCTCTTCAGGCTCTTGTGCACAAAGTGGGCTCCACCGATAAGTAGGATACAGATGTAATACTGATCCAGCAACTAGTGAGAAAACTGACTAAGGTGAGCCATTGTTTTTATCTTTACTTAATTTTGTTCACACCAATTTTTTAAAAAGTTCTCCTTTTTTCAGCAATCTCCTCTTATTTTAGATTCCATGTCCTCCTACAGAATTTCTTCTCATGGTAACCCTAGGAAGAGATTTTTTTTCAGTAGGTTATTTTACGACGCTTTATCAACATCTTAGGTTATTTAGCTTCTGAATGAGATGAAGGCGATAATGCCGGTCAAATGAGTCCGGGGTCCAGCACCGAAAGTTACCCAGTATTTGCTCATATTGGGTTGAGGGAAAATCCCGGAAAAAACCTCTACCAGGTAACTTGCCCCAACCGGGAATCGAACCCGGTTCACCTGGTTTCGCGGCCTGACGCGCTGACCGTCTAGGAAGAAAAAAAGATAAATCTTTCGTAAGTATGAAACTTGTCACGTGTCCTTCCGAATGAAACCATGTTAACGGCCATCGGCAATTTCGACAGAATACTATGTCGTGAATAACCATCTAATGGCAACCGTCAACCAATGGACCACCTAAGAAGACTCCGTAATTCCTCGTTATCGCGTGGCAATGTCTGTATATTTTCATAAATACAATGGAAATGGCATGCCTCGGGGGTGACTGCAGCAGCGTATATAGTCCAGACTTCACAGAACTCAGTGACGACAGCGCTTGAACTGGTGCCAGTAAGAAACGACGGCGCTGAATTGTGTATTATACACGAGAACTTGGCAAGCAAATGCTTTGTTTATGTTTATGCACGCTAACAACGGAAAAAGAAATAAGACTCGCGACTTGGGCACAATTCTGTCATCTCTAAATGCATAAGATGAGTTTTAAGTTTCCGTTGCTTCTATTAAACATCCTCACAAAAGTGTGGACTTCCCAACGTCGTGAAAATTACATCTCCTTAAATACTATACGTGAATGACAATAACAATCTAGATAAAAATTTACCTTCTTCAAGTACATTATTTGAAGAGCCTAGTATCAAAGGCGGACAAGAGACATTTTTATTGTTTATCAGTAGAACCATATTTTTGTTTAATTATGTTAACTTCTAATATAAGGTATGAAAATGTGCATGTATCATATTGGTAACTTTATTAACAAAATAATTATTAGCCATTCGAACATTCAAAATGGCTGTCGAGTTCAATGGAGTATTTTCTACTGCACATAACTCCTGTCGTATTATTTTGCTGAGTTTCCCATGTAACAGCTCCTCTGCTTTACGCTTACAACTATTTCGTAAAACATGGCTGTCCAATATGTACGCGGTAGATGTTTCATGTGAATGGTTTCTACTTGAACAGGCTTTAAAAGTACACCTCCATGATATTTCTTCACAGCTCATACCTCGTATTTTTCTATACTTAAAACCTCACGTACTATACAAGGCACACCTTTATTAGTGGTATTCACAATGAAGTTCATTTCCGCACAAGTCTGATAGGGGTAAGCAAAAGACTGATACACTGAGATACAACTGAGCACATTTGAAGGGTTCAGAGCCATAGTGGGCCAAGCGCCATTTATTAAAATGGAGAAAGCAAGGGTTAAAGTTAAGCGAATACCATAATTTAATGAAGATTGACATATCATTTAGTTTTAATGTGTATACTTTATATTACTTGCTATAGGTTTCCATTGAATTGTGGTAATAACTTCATTTTAACCTTTGTTTTGCGAAGTTTTAGTAAATGGCGCTTGGCCCACTATGATTCCGAACCCTTCATTTAATAAACCGTTAATCAGTGTTACAAAAGTATGAAAATACACAGATGGTGGCGCTTTTGTAGCATTGCGAATGGCACTTTTGTTATGTGGTCATTTGGCGTTTTTGTAACCAATATAAGACAATGCTTGGCGCAAATGTAATCCACCAAATAAATCTATTCCACACTACTACAACAAAGGATGTAAGGAAACTAGTTTTTTTAGAATGTAAGGGATTATAGGTGAGACACCTTTTCTATTACACAGATATGGCCTGAAACGCTTTAACACTTTATGAAAAATTAATAAATGTTGTACAGATCCAGAAAAAAATTTTGGTCACCTGAATTTTCCATGCTTAGTAAGGACTCGGCATGTGCAGTATGGTATAAGCCTATCTGGAATTTGGAAAATTCAAGTGACCAAAATTTTGTTTTTGGATCTGTACTATCGTTGAAATTAAATTATCGTAAATAATACAACATTTCTGAATTTTCTTCCGTATGATAGAAAAAGAAATATCCACAGTTTCGAAGCTGGTTATTGTTGGAGAGGATAATATTTCTATCTACAAATTCAATAGATGAAAGTTTTATTCTTAGAAAGGATGTGGAAATTAATTTTTCCCAGATGCACTAGGCGTATAATTACATCCCTTATGTTACATTTGTTCTGTGTTGCGTCAATCGGTAGACTTGCGATTTGCTGACCTTATGACTAAGGAGGCTACTTGTTTAAGTATAACGCACTGAAACCTTGAAACTCTCAAATCACATTTAACCACAATAGTGTTAATTTCATAAGTCCGTTCATGTATCACAAAAGCTGTTGGAATTGATGACTATCGATATCAATGCACGTGTGACGGTGATTCACATGTCTTGCAAGGTACATTCGCGAAGTGTCTGACTAATAATGATATAAAATCAAATAGGATGAAAAGTTCAGCTGTAATCAATGTTTATGGTACCAATTTAAGGGTTCAAATCCATAGTGGGCCAAGCGCCATTTATTAAAAACGGAGAAAGCAAGGGTTAAAGTTAAGTGAATACCATAGTTTAATGAAGATTGACATATCATTTAGTTTTAATGTGTTTAATATATTACTTGCTATATGTTTCCATTGAATTATGGTAATAACTTCATTTTAACCCTTGTTTTCTACGGTTTTAGTAAAAGGCGCTTGGCCCACTATGGTTCTGAACCCTTCAATTTTAACTACCCATACAGAATTTATACAATGTTTATGAGCCTAGATAAATACTGGTATAATAATGTATACGGAAGGAAACTCATCTATAAATAATAATTTTTCTACTAATTTTAGCCGTCTCTACATATACTTAAACATGTTTGTGGGTGTTGATGTAGAAATCCGTTAGACACAATTAATGTAAACGACAATAAGCACTTTGGCTGAATGATGCATTTCTGCAGTTGGAAGTTGAGCAACTGGAATCTTCAGTGTCCCAGATAACATTGGCAGGAGCTTCAAATGCATCAAATTCAACTGGAATAGTAGCTTTCTTCCAGGCTGCTTAATAATGTTAGTGAATATAAGGAATAAACACATACAGGTAACAACCACGCCACATGGTGCAACTTCCCTTGTTCAACCGTTGGATGTATACTTTTTTTCGCCAATGGAAGAAGTTCACCAAACGTTTTTGTGAGAGAGTTTTACTCGACAACATTGATATTGACCTCCAGAGCCGTAACGCTATCATCAACCTTCATGCACTTACCCATAATCAGTTCAGTGCCTCCATATTCACTAACATGGTTAAGCATGCCTGGAAGAATGCTACTTTTCCAGTTGAATGTGATGCATTTGAAGCTCCTGATAATGTTATCTGGGACACTGAAGACCAGAGTTGCTCAACTCCCAACTGCAAATATGCATTTTTCTTGCAATGTGCTTATTGTCGTTTACATTTGTGCTCAACGGATTTCTACATCAACCACCCACAAACATGTTTAAGTATATGTAAGGACAGTTAAATTAGTAGAATAATAATTATTTATAGATGAGTTTCCTTCCGTATTCATTACTATACCAATATCTATCTAGGCTCATAAACATTATATAATTACCACTATGGGCAGCCATAATTGGTACCATAAACACTGCTTACAGCTGAACTTTCCATCGTATTTGATTTTATATCATTATCAGTCAGGCACTTCGCGAACGTACCTTGTTGGAGTCAATATCGGTGAACATTACTTCCAAACCATTTTGACATAACAAAAAAATAAAATAACTTATTTATGTATTAATATATACACACAATCTGTGATTAATACTATATATGTATTTATATCACTCAACTTAAAAAATTGCAAGAATCCTGTTTCTGTTGACATTAAATATTTACACATCGCCCGCAAAAAGCTTTTAGTTACACACTGTATAATAGGAATTAATTTCATCTCAACAGAAATTAATGTAAACCAAATAAAGTTCCAACTAATTTGTCATATGTCCGGATTCCAAAACTTCGTGAGAATCCGTCAAATGTCTGTACAACGGCTGAGAGATATAAGTAGAGCCCGGATGTTTAAGAATTTATTTTGGTTAAAATAGGCAGGCATGTAGCACTAAAAATAGTAAAAATAGGCAGTGAAATAGGCATTTATTAATCATGGAAACAGACAATAAATAGACAAATACTTGATAAACTATCCCATACGGTACTCACTTTCTTTGGTTACATGTCACAACAAGATGCTTTTTTAAGTTGCCAACTGTCATAGTGAGCCGCCTGTCAGAGAGAACGTTTTTCATGGTGGAAAAAGATCTTTCTACTTCTACTGAAGTGATTGGAACAAACTTAAAGAGACTTTATCTTTCTGTCTCTGTCAGAGATCGGGAAAAACCGACTGTGTATTGTTTCTAAAAGAGGGGTGTGAGAAGGGATTAGTGACTTCAAAGTACGCATAACTTGTGCGTGCAAGCGACAACAGTAACGGGATCTACAGACTTGCTTTTAATACTTCCCTCATCCCCTTTCTTTCGCTGGCATACCCCGAAGTGACCTGAGCACTGAAGGTTATACTGTTCAAACATCCTTGTTAAGTGACATAAAAGATGGAATCGGTAGGGGAGAAAAGTGTACGACTTCTTGGAAACATTTATATTGCTGGACAATAACATTTCAGAAAATATTTGTGTGAGGGGAATATATATTTTTAATTTGTACAACCGTTCTTTTTTGTTCTTTGATATAATTTATGTGCATTTAAATGCATTAAAATATAGATAATGTGCAATAACGACGTAAAACGGCTAAAAAAAGGCATTTAATCTTAAAATAGGCAACGGGAGCTAAAATAGGCAAAAAAGGCAAAATAAAAACTGGGCCTATCGTCTCCAAATGTGTGGAAATGTGCTTATCTCTAACAGGTCTTTCATACATACACTATGTTAAAAAAAAAGGTATTTTGCCTAACATACGGGCTCTAGATATAAGTTTATTTAAACCTGAAGTAAAATGTGTGTCTACTTAATATTTTAAATAAGTACTCTAAAACGTTTACCAACTGAAGTAGGATTCAAAGAATATGTAAAAGATTCCAAGAAATGTAAGTTAACTAAAGTAAATATCAATTAAATAAATAACAGAATTATTGTTGTAGATTCTTCGTGGACATTGAAGTTATGTTTAAAGTTCCATCTATGCATTTGTCATAGTTCTGAGTATGTACTTCTGTATAAATAAGTACCACAAAACTTTTCCACGATTCGAAATTTCCTCTACCCTTATTTCCGTCGCTTAATGTGAAATCAATTCCGTTTGAAATGTCGCAGCAAAATTCTCTCCCTTCTCGTAAGCAGTTTCAGTCTATCCTTGTACGCGTTAGAATTATTGAACAAGTTCTTCACAGAACCGACATAAATGATGTTACGACGAAAATGGAGGAAAATGGCTTCCGGGTACCGAGTTCATATGACGTAAAAATACGTCGAAAAGTTGTTAATAAACCCTACGGGGAAATAGGTGGGATACTCAACGTTAATTATTTAATAATACCAATTAAATAATCGTTTGCATCATCATGGAGAAATACGCTACAAGAAAATATAATATTATACGAAACTCTGTGCCTCGTAACCTTATTGCAGAAGTAAACATAGAGAAGAAACAACCGTATTAATAACCGAGCGATCCAATTAATTTTACGCCAAAAAGTCGCTAATAAATGCTATGGGAAAGTGCTGGTAGGCAGAGCTAGGATACTTAACGTTACTTCCATTACCATTAACTTTTTTATGTTAACATGCACAATAAAGAGGGACGACCATTTTTCTACAAATTCAGGATTGGGAAGAGACCGTTCTCTCTACTTAGGTGTATATCTACTAGAAATTTATTTATTTTTTTTATTTTATTGGGTTATTTTACGACGCTCTATCAACATCTAGGTTATTTAGTGTCTGAATGATATGAAGGTGATAATGCCGGTGAAATGAGTCCGGGGTCCAACACCGAAAGTTACCCAGCATTTGCTGGTATTGGGTTGAGGGAAAAGCCCGGAAAAAACCTCAACCAGATAACTTGTCCCGACCGGGATTCGAACCCGGGCCACCTGGTTTCGCGGCCAGACACGCTGACCGTTACTCCACAGGTGTGGACTCTACTAGAAATCATTGCGTTCAAATTAAAAAACGCATTTTGGTTTCAGGTAGTAATTGCACGAGTACCGTTTCCTCTTATCGATAACATTTTCGGTGTGTCCACGTGCATTACTGAATACTAAGCACTTTCCTCTCCATTTACATAGTTACGACTGCTACTAACACAGACAAGGCTTGAAATATTGCTGGGGTTTCCGCTATGTTCGTGATATGGTTAAAATGCTTGTGTAATTAAATAAACATCATTACGTTACAATATATGTTCAACCCAATTCTAGATATAGGTATTTTCTTTTTAAAATGATTGGGCTACATTTGTATTATACAGGGAGTTTAAAAAAGTATCCAATATTTTAGGAAGTGCTAGTATGCATCAAAACAAGAAAAAAATGTCGAATAAACATGGGTCCTACAACACATACTTTCTGAGATGTGAATACTTGTTCGTGGGAGGTGCTCAATGTGATGTCCATTTATGGCAGCTCCTCTGCCCTTCGACGTAAGGGATCACGCACTCTTTGAAATTGGCCTGGTTGTTCTTGATAATCAAAAGTCTAGGGGATTTAGGTTTGGGGAACAAGCAAGCCAAGGTGTGGGGCCTCCCCAATCAATCCAGCGGTCCTGAAGCGTCAGCGTCAGGTGTTCACGCTCATTGCGGAAAAAATGTTCTGGTGTGCCATCATACATGAACCACATCTGTAGTCTTTACTGACATGGCACATACTCCAGCAAGGTAGGCAATACGTTAATAAGAAAGTCCTGGTAACGAGCCCCAGTTAATCTCTGTGGTAACACGTATGATCCTTAATCTATCGCCAAGAACGCCTGCCCATACGTTGCTTGAGAATCGGTGCTGATGCCTTGTTTCTTCAACAGCATGGGGATTTTCATCAGCCCAAACATGGTGATTATGAAAATTCACAATACCATCTCTGCTGAACCCCGCTCATATCCGCAACTAAACTTTTGTTTTCAGTATTCCTTGCGACGTATCATTATTCCACGTCAGGGGAGTCAACTACGGCATAATTATCTGGTAGTCTGCTGTATTATAAGCAGACATCGGATTCTAGGGCAAATGCCTATTTTGTTTCTTTAGGAGAAAAGCAAAAATAATTATTAATATTTGTGTTTCATGGAAATTGAAAGGTATTCAAAGATTTTTATAGTGCCCTAAAATGCCCTAAAACGGTTATTAGAGCCTAATTTGTTAATATTCGCCTAAAAATGCCTAACTCACTGTAAAGTTTCGCAGTTTACTCTTACTTTTTATAATTTATACATGCATTCACTGCGAAATTTAAGGCATTTAAAAAGTGGAAAGTTTGCTTCACACCGGCCATGAAACCATTGATAAAGGAAACAAAATGTTTTGAATCTCACGACACTCGCAATAGATTTCACCGAATTTAACATGTTTGGAGGCATAAATGCCGACAAAGAACCGACCTTAGTTTTGAAGCAGGCAACAATCTCAACATGTGCTGCTACCGATTCAGAGATATACTATACTATAAAAATGACTGTTTTCGGTCTGAAACCGATTAGCTGTACTGCCCTTCAGAGTGTCATAAAATCACAATTTTTGGAGAAAGAGTGTTTTTGAAATATTTATGAAAAGTCGTAAAACTGCGAATTAGTAGGGTAAACCGTTACAAAATATTTAAAAGAATTGCCCTCCTAGTGTTAACACTACCAGGAAATGCAACAATAAGTGGAACTTTGTATTTTTGTCCAATTGAATCTCAATAACAACGGTTCATTTGAATGTTCGTTAACAGTTGCTCTTTCCCTCACCTTATTTGTGTTGAGAAGTTTTGAGCGGTAGGACGTTTTCCTGTGAAGTTTAACGCGATAATGCCGAAAAATATAAGTGCAAAATCTACATTGATCCGGCAATGGCTAACAGAATATTCAGAATTCACTTATGATGGAAAAATAATATTCTGCAAGATTTGTAGCAAACAGGTATGTAACAATAGTTGAAAAATATATATTCTCTTAATTTTAATGAGTAGGCCTATAATATTTATACATTGACTGAGCTATCCTGAGGTATAATTCTTTTTAAGACCACTACACTTTAACCTTTTAAATTCCGATAGTTAAAGTATTTGCAGGTCATTAAAATTTTGATTGTTCGAACCCACTAACTTTGTGATAGAAATACGGCAATACAACAATTAGGATTTTATTTTAATTCAGTTTACTTTACATTTTTAGATTTCGCAAGAAAAGAAGTGCCACCTAAAGCAGCATGTGCAAGGAGCGGCTCATAAGGCTAAAGCTCAGCAGAAAAATCAACTGCAACAAACTTTACTAACACAGCCTACTTCATCCAATCTCAGCAGCAATTTCTATGCTGATTTAACCAGAGCGTTTGTTGCTGCTAACATTCCATGGAATGCAATTGAAAATCCGGTTTTAAGACAGTTTTTACAAAAATACTGCAAACAAAATATCCCATCTGAGTCGACCCTAAGAAAAAATTACTTAGACAGAATATACAATGAAACTTTAGCTTCCATTCGGGAGGATATAGGTGATTCTTACATATGGGTCTCTGTGGATGAAACCTCAGATATATCAAATATGGTAGTAGGAAAACTTAGTCCTGATGGACCTTCGATTCCACACCTCGTATGTGTTAAGGAACTTTCGAAAGTGAATAGCCAAGCCATTGCTTATTTTGTAAATAAAGGCCTACAGTCTTTATACTCAGGTAATATAAGTTAGACGATTCTAAAGTTCTGTTGTTTTGTACTGATACTGGCTCATACATGGTTGCTGCAGCTCCACTTCTTAAAACATTTTATCCTAACCTCACGCATGTAACCTGTCTAGCACATGGCCTTCACAGGGTTTCTGAAACAATCCGGAATGAATTTCCTCTTGTCAATTCGTTTATTTCTAACACAAAAAAAGTTTTTGTAAAGCCCCATCCAGGATTTCAATATTCAGAGAGAACTTTCCAGATATCCCACTCCCACCTCAGCCGGTTGTTACACGATGGGGAACCTGGATTCAGTCAGTGGTGTATTATTCTAAGTATTTTAAAGAAGTGGTCACAGTTATTGATAAATTACCTGAAACTGATAGTGCAGCGTGTGTGAAAGCAGTGGAAGATTGTCTGAATGACTCACGAGTGAAAAACTATATTGCCTACATAACATCAAACTTTTCTTTCATACCTGCAAGCATTGAACAATTAGAACGTGAAAAACAATCTCTTTGTAGCCAAATAGCAATAGTAAAGGAAGCTCAAATGAACATACATTCTGCTTTGGGCGAAACTGGGAAAAAAGTTAAAAATAAGTGGGACAACGTATTAAATAAGAATGTAGGATTTTCATTGTTCGAAAAAGTATCAAGAGTGATATCGGGGGAAAGTGTAAATGTTCCAGTAAGTATTGATGTTTCTATTGTACCTAATTTAAAATCTGCTTTCAAAATGATTCTCAGTGACAAAAGGCAAAGGTTAACTGTGGAGAATTTAGAAAAAATTCTGGTGGTGTACTGTGCAGATAATTATAATAAAGTCTGAGCATGGAACTGAATTTCAATAACTTAAAATGAGTAATCTTGATATCAATAATCATTATTTCATTAGTTTCAATATATTAAATTTGTGCAGCTCTGTTTATAAATATAATATAGTATTCTTTTTTAATGTTTAAACATACTTTTTTGTGCGTATTTTAGTGTATAACTAAAAATTTCAGTGAAAGAAATAAGTATGATACCTTGATGTGCCTAAAATGCCTATTTTCATTAAAATAGAGCCTAAGTTTACAAATTTTGAGCTTATTTTAGGCGCCTAAAACTGCAATTTTTAGTGCCTAAAAATCCGATGTCTAATTATAAGGCAGAGAAATACATTGCCATGAATGGACGTCACATTGAGCACCTCCTATGAACAAGTCTTCAGATCTCAGAAAGTATGTGTTGTAGGACCAATGTTTATTAAACATTTTTTTCCTTGTTTTGATGCATACTATCACCTCCCAAAATATTGGATACTTTTTTTTAACATCCTTTATACCTAGGTAAGTGCTTAAATGCAAGAGTCTTTATAAATTGGAATCTTGAGTTTTCATTTTGTTCAAAGTAAACATTTGTTTTTGTAGACACTTTCATCATTTATGATAGATCTTCTACGTTTTCCTAAACTTTTTAGTGATACATACTGCATGTATCTGATTGAATGCCTTGAAGTATCTGAATGAGATTAAAAGTGTTACGGTGACTGGTGGTAAGTGTGTTAAGTTGACTGTGGAAAGATTCACATCCACTCATTTTTCTTCTTTCTATATGAGAAAATTCGACCCATATACAGTATTTGTGGTGGAAAACGAACATCATCAGCTACACATGTACAGTTCTCGCCAAGCTTAAGACTACCTCAATCACATCACTCTGCTGACTCGTGCCTTACCCAAAACATAACAAAATCATACGGTGCATGCCTGTTAGTTATACAGCGTTGTCACATTATGGCTCTAATGTTTTTTTAGTACAGAAGTTAGTAGTTATCTCTTGCGGCAAGATAAGCTGACCTCTCTACTCAGGCTGAGGCCGTCTATGTTTGACAACGCTGTTATAAAGCAATTCAGTTATCGGACGCGGCCAACTGCATAACATAAACATCGAGAGCATGTTGATGTGATTTCTTTGACTCGTTTCCTCTGAGTTGGGGTCGTCTAAGTTTAGCGAGTACAATATGTAAGTTTCTAAAAAATGTAGGCCTATAGTTCGTGAAGGAGATTAATTTTTCTTCATTTGGCAGAAGCGGTATCAAGTCGTCAGTGAAAGCATCGGCTACATCTTCGAGATGTAAGAGTGGGAGCCCAATAATAATAATAATAATAATAATAATAATAATAATAATAATAATAATAATAATAAAATCACTTGTCTCTAGCGGCCTTCAATTTGTTGTTTTTTTATTTTAGCACACAGGTATTGATACTGTTTACCTGTACTTACTAATAAGATAATGATCATAATGTTTAATGATTTTATGGTGAAATGTTGAAATTCAGTTAGAAGAAACAGCAATACCAAAACATCATCTGTGTCTAAAATAAATTTCTTTTTGACTGTGATCTGAACCAAAGAATCATGCTGAAAAGCCGTCGTTCTGTCGTTAGACTAACAGTACGCCCGAATCCATAACCTATCAGTTCATATTTCAAATCTGTTTTCAATTAAATAACTCGTTTATGGAAATTCATAGCCATATGATGTCAACATTGAATTGCTACGGGCAAGAAGTTGCACAAAATTATCAGCGAGGTTAAAAACAACAGACGGACGGCAGCAAATAGACTACAAATTTTGAATATAAAAAGTCATTGACGATAACCTATGGGCAAAGCGATTTTATTGATGTTATTTCTCTGAACTGAAGTTAGCTTGAAAAAATAGCAGTAATTGATTTACATGGGGACAGGGAATTCGCAGAAGATCAAGTTCGTAACAGTTTTTACTGCTTATCAGAATCGCTATTAAAGTATTTATTTTGATGCCAAATATCCGTTATCTCTAGTGCTGACGTGACACAGATAACAGAGTTCATAATTTATAGTCCTGTTGCTCTTCTTGGAATGTAAAGGGTACACATCGTCCAGGAAGCGTTCTCCACGTTCGTAATAAAGTTTATAATTGAAGATCCCAGAAAGCGCTCGCTCGTGGCAAAACTGCTTTGGTGTTAAATATAGAATTATTTGTTGGGCCAGCGCCTATACACTGTCAACTGTTTATCTGACAATAGCGACGGCGCCGTTGATTCGTGGAAAATTAAGTAACTCAGGCCTTCGTACGTGCGTGAGATTCATTAGTGCTATACTAAATCCAGTATTATGGTGCACAGAGGTCACGTACAAACACTATTCGAATTGATAAAAATGTGGAAGGGAGGGAGGAATTTCTTTACTGTATAACTTATTGATCTATTTGAAATTTCATTATTACTAACTTATATTATTATTATTATTATTATTATTATTATTATTATTATTATTATTATTATTATTATCATTATTATTATTATTATGTATTGTGGGTCCCCATCACCACGGCATGGCGCGTCTTCAGGTTGCGGATAGAGGAGACGGCCTCCAGATATGGAGGGAAGCTGCGAATATGTTGAATAAGCAGTCGTGGACAGCAGATAAGGGGTGATCCTCCAGCTTGGGGGTTGGGCGAAGAGCTAAGAACCCATCACAGTAAAAACAGCTTGTTACGAATCCATGCAATAAGCCTCGGAATGTGTACGAAATGAAAATATAAAAATTGGAGATTTATCCTTCGAAGAGGTGGAAAAATTCAAATATCTTGGAGCAACATTAACAAATATAAATGACACTTGGGAGGAAATTAAACGCAAAATAAATATGGGAAATGCCTGTTATTATTCGGTTGAGAAGCTTTTGTCATCTAGTCTGCTGTCAAAAAATCTGAAAGTTAGAATTTATAAAACAGTTATATTACCGGTTGTTCTATATGACTGTGAAACTTGGACTCTCACTTTGAGAGAGAAACAGAGATTAAGAGTGTATGAGAATAAGATTCTTAAGAAAATATTTGGGGTTAAGAGGGATGAAATTACAGAAGAATGGAGAAAGTTACACAATGCAGAACTGCACGCATTGTATTCTTCACCTGACATAATTAGGAACATTAAATCCAGATGTTTGAGATGGGCAGGGCACGTGGCACATCTGGGCGAATCCAGAAATGCTTATAGAGTGTTAGCTGGGAGGCCGGAGGGAAAAAGACCTGTGGACAGACCGAAACGTAGATGGGAGGATAATATTTTTTTTATTTTAGTAGGTTATTTTACGACGCTTTATCAACAGCTTAGGTTATTTAGCGTCTGAATGAGATGAAGGTGATAATGCCGGTGAAATGAGTCCGGGATCCAACACCGAAAGTTACCCAGCATTTGCTCATATTGGGTTGAGGGAAAACCCCGGAAAAAACCTCAACCAGGTAACTTGCCCCGACCGGGAATCGAACAGGATTAATCTTGCACAGGATAGGGACCAATGGCGGGCTTATGTGAGACGGCAATGAACCTTCGGGTTCCTTAAAAGCCATTTGTAAGTATTATTATTATTATTATTATTATTATTATTATTATTACTGTTGTTAACGTCCATTTTATTTACTGTAGCACCTGACATGACATTTTGAATTTTCTGTTACCGTGGTAACTCTTTCTATCCAAGAAAGTAAAGGTAACCGCATTACAGGCCACGCCAGGTATAAAAATAGCGGCTATCTTAACAATTTTAGAAGTACCTATTATTTTTTTTAGTATCCCCAAGAAATACACCTACAGACCACATTTTTGCGTTAAGACTTCTCATGGAGGAATGTAAATATGTAGGTCCAAAGAAACGGCAATGGTGTTCACCGACCTAGAAAAGGTACAGACAAGTGAGGAGTCAAGTATCAAAGATGAACAAGAGCCAATTTTATTACGTATTTGTTAGTGGAGCCATATTTTTCTTTCATTATGTTAACTCGTTTCGGTCTGATTTATTTTTCATTTATAAATTTGTTAAATTATGTGTTTGTGTATCTATTTTGATCTCAGAAACATATTACAATTAATAAAATATTGAAACAATGCTTAGTTTTAATAATGGAGGGTGTGGCATGTCACGCTAGGCAGATTATGCATTTGGAATATAATGTACAAATTTGAACCAGAGAATGCAATAAAACCTCTATTATATGTTTAGGCAGCACTTTTCATTTCTATTTTTAATTTCCTATGGGATGGTGCGAAATACTCTCTGTGCATACAAACATCTCATTTAGTACACGTTGTTTTTTGGCCTCGCAACTAACATTCTATATGCATTTCTGGATTCGCCCACAGGTGCTACATGCCCTGCCCATCTCAAACGTCTGGATTTAATGTTCTTAATTTTATTATGTCAGGTGAAGAATACAATGCGTGCAGTTCTGCGTTGTGTACCTTTCTCCATTCTCCTGTAACTTCATTCCTCTTAGCCACGAATATTTTCCTAAGCACCTTATTCTCGAACGTCCTTAACCTCTGTTCCTCTTTCAAAGTAGGAGTCCAAGTTTCAGAACCATTCAGAACAACCGGTAATTATCTGTTTTATAAATAATAACTTTCAGCTTTTTGAGAGCAGATTGGATGACAAACGCTTCCCAACCGAATAATAATAGGCATTTCGAAGTCCAAAATTCTCTTTTCAGCAACTGAAGTGCGTTGTTAAGAAATAGTAATTCACACAGCATGCTAGAACAAGGAAAAATAGGGAGGTTAGAATTTTATTTTCGGTACCAGATATAATTCAAGAATCATAATTGACAACCTAATCCAGTGTAGGAGAGGATATCATTTGGCGAACACCGGATAGAGTCACATTGCGGATCTTTCTGACCTTGGTGACGTAACAGGACAGACATCCAGTCCCGTGGAATGGGAATACGAAGAGCTATCCACCAACGCCAAGAATCGAACCACGGATCGTTGCGGTTAGTAAGCGTGTACGCTACTCACAAAGCCGCGTCTCCGTAAACGTGCTTTATGATCGATACTAACTTTACTTTGTCGGTTTATTTCAAAATAAAAAAAAATCACGAAAAATCGTCTGCCGGTTCCTTGAAGCGGAGCGTAATTGTGTATTTTTCATTTAAAATGAATATGCACAAAGGAGACTTGTACGTAAGCACATATACCCGAGTAACATCATATTATAAGAATGGTTGCATCCGGATTGATTCCCAAAGCTGCATGAATGACGTCGTGTTGATATGTTTCCTACATATACAGTAGAGCGTCTCGTTTAGGCACAGTGAAAACGTAAACAAAGTGCAGGTAACGTTTGGGGGGAGGACGAGCCATACGATAAACACGAGGGATGCACAAGGTTTTAGTTACAACATTTATGGCGGAGCATTAATTGAAATTATATTTTACAAAAACACACGAAACAAAAGAACACAAATTGCATAACGTTATCATATACACACTTTAAGAAACAAGCAATTGTAAAGTTGAAATAATTCAATATAACAAATCAAAATTTGCTACTTATATGATGTTGCTTTCAAGCAGCATTTTTTACGGTCATGAAATTCATTCTCTGTATGACTAACATAATATCACAGTCTTTTGTGACCGAATTAACAAAACTACAGTAGATTATATTTGTCTGACGTAATAACACTATTTCCTAAACATAATTATCTCTTCTCAAAGTTCAATTGTCTGACAAGCAAACATTCTGATGGGGCAGATAAAGTTATTTTTTCTTCCACCATGTCAATAATGTCAAAATAAGTGCTTATACAAATTTTGGCTAATCGACCGCAATTACGAGGCCGTCCAGAAAGTGATTTTCCCTGAGGCCAAAAAGCACAATTACATGGAAAGATTTATTAGAATAGATACAACAGTTGCGCTATTTTTCAACATATTCCCTACCGGAATTGAGACATTTGTTATATCATGGGATCGACACAGAGATGCAGACGGCTGTCAAACGCTGGTTCCGACCCCTGGCGGCTGATTTCTACTACACAAGGATACAAAAATTGATCCCATGTAATGTCTCAATACCAGTGGGGGGTATGTTGACAAACAGCGCAACAACTGCTGTATCTGTTTCAATGAATCTTTCCATGCAATCGTGCTTTTTGGCCCCAGGGGAAATCACTTTCTGGACGGCCTCTTAATTGCGGTCGAGTGGCAAAAATTTGTAGGCCTATAAACATTTCTTTTGACATTATTAACATGGTGGAAAAAAAAATTAACTTTTTTATCTGTCCCATCAGAATGTTTGCTTGTGAGCAAGATCGTGGCACAACATTTGATCGATTAATTGAAGAAAAATTATAAAAAAACTTATTGCTGAATATTTACTCAAGCAGCGATATCATCCCATCCACGATGGTGCCCTGTGGTATCTGAAACAGAAACTGCTGGAAAATTCGCTATAGATACCTCATTATCGCGGATTACATGAGATTCACAGTCGCATATATCTGTGTAAATATCGTGTAATCGATTCGTAATGCATTCTGAATACACTACTAAGAATTAAGCGTGGTATAGGCATATAAAATGTATACAGATTCATAGATGCAAACAATAATTCCGAAATGGTTGTTTCGGCTTAAAATGATCCAGGTTTGGGTTCGCTACTGGCATAATGTAATGAAACTGAAAGCGTATATCAACTGAGCTGTTACGTGTTAACTTATATTGTCTCGCTTCATGATTTGACACGTATTCTGTAATAACGAACAGCAAATTCGTGGTTGTGCTTTGTTTCCCGGGATTCCACGTGGCTATTAATGTATAAATAAAGCAATACCTTTGGAAATACGTGTATTGATCATTAATGGAAGCATCGATACAATTCTGAGTACCAGGCAACCTAAACTGTTACGCAACTGAAGAGTCCCCGCAAACAATAACGCCTATTAGAACAAATGACCAACGTAAAAAACAATGGACAAACTTTCGAGAGGTTTCTAGAAACAAAATTTCTCGGAATAACGTCGTAGGGGAAAGAAATTTTCGAAGAGAAAAAAGCATAAGGGAGACAAATAAAAAAAAAAAGTTTAGGAACACCTAAAGGCAAGAACAGTTTTGAATAGACAAATTTCCAAGAAGCTAATTTAAAGTTTTAAGCGGGATAGGAAGCGAACGTGCAGCGGAATTCTGTTGCGTTGGTTTAACTGATATATTCTGACTACTATAAAACCAAATGCCATGTCTGCATCCGTAATTCGTTATAATAATAAACATACCGGATTTGCATGCGAAATACAATGTACATGTAACATTCTGAAACACATGCAGAAATGTATACTTTTAATTTAATACGCCATGATCGATGAATTCATTATTTTTTTGGTATATAACAATATTTCCATATAAACGTCGGAGGCACCGTTTCGTACGGTACCTTAGGCAAACAAAAATTAGGAAAACATCAGCGTAGACGCTTTCAGCTGTGTTACTCAATGTAAGCTTTCACGAAACGCGGACGTAAGCATGAAATTATGTTAACAAAGAAGCTTGAGAACTCTTAAGCTTTCAATATTATGTTTAGGTTAAACATGACGCAATCAATAAAAAAAATCACTGTTAATTAACCAGTACAGTCTTAGACCACTTTCGCGTCCAAGTAGGTACGTATGAACGAAAATAATAATCAGCAATAAATACGTTTCCCTCTGTTGCAAAGACCATAATTGAGGAGCGTTTTTGCAAAAGTCGATAGATACAGAAATTTTTGAAAGTGAGTTACATATCGTATGTTTTCTACGTCCGGAATCGATCAATGAAATCAGATTTACCAAAACTTGATTCATACCGTATGTAGAGACTACCAAACCTTCCAGGTTTTTTCAAAACTCGATAGATCCTGTCACTTAGTGCAATTTCTATAAAATCTTGATTTCTGCATCTATCGACTTTTGCAAAAACGCTCCTCAATTGTAATACTAAATCAAGCACCGAATCTACAATATGTCTAAATAAGAAATAAATGCGTTTCCCTCTGTTGTAAAGACCATAATTGTAATACTAAATCAAGCACCGAATCTACAATATGTTTAAATATTCTGAGAATAGTAATTCTTCAGAAGAACTAAACCAAAGGAGGCACAAGTTTTTCTTCATTACCTGCGTATTAACATTCTATGTACTTTAGTATAATTCTGCTATACAGTTTCTATTTTATTTTTTAATTAATAGGTCATAATATTTTACTGTTTAATTCATAAGCAACTCTTGTATACACGTAACTTTTATCTAAATCAAATTGTTGTATTCTTTGTAGCTTGTAAGTTCATACATATTTATGTATACTTTTTGCTAGTTGAGTGGAAGAGAAGGCCTTACGGCCTTAACGCTGACAGCTAAATAAATTATTATTATTATTATTAATATTATTATTATTATTATTATTATTATTATTATTATTATTATTATTTATAGTGTAGAGTACTACTGTTCACGCTTCAGGAGAAGATCCGAGGAAGCAATGAGAGCTTTTCCCCTCCCCTTACAACCAAATCCCAACATGGAACCGCTTGACCAGTGACTAAGCCTTGTTTGTCCCAGCCGGCCAATGACACCAACCCCATCCACTTGCTCCTTCGAGGAGCTGAGTTACTAGCCCAGATCACATATATAACAGATTGCTCATCCCTATGTTAAAATCGGTAACATTTGGAAGAGAACAACCGCCAGGATCGCCACCCGTCCGCCGTAAACGAATACGAGATGGCAGTACAGCCGCTAATGCATTTCAAATGGGAGTTATGACGTGACTCCTTATGTAACAACTAGATGGCAGCATAGTAAACCTGACAAAAGTTGTTACCGTCAAAGCCTATAAGGCCGAGCAATCTGGGTATATATGATCTAGGGTTACTAGTTAACCTTCTCCTCTTACTCCACAACGACCATATTCCCCTCACAGGTATCCTCTCGTGAAATTTGAACACTATGCACGTGGTTTTACTTTCCTGCACCTAATACTTTCTACAGAATAATCCAAAACTATTCACTTCTTGTACGTAGTAATGAGTGGATTTATCGCCGCCATAATATCACATGCTGATGATACATGTAATCTAAGTAGGCTACTTAAGTTTGCTCGAGAGATCTGGACAATGGGTGTTTGGGGGCCAGGACCGCAGCAGAAAGATAGCATTTTTACTGCCATTGGAGATAGAGATTATTGTCGAAGGAGATCGTATTTCGACATAATTAGTAATCGCGTTCTACATTTAAATGATCATCCGTTCGCTCATGACGTCTGATGTGGACAATATGGCGGTGATATATCCATTCATTATTAAGTACAATAGCCGAATAGTTCCACATTATTCTGTGGAAAATAATGGGTGCCGGAAAATAAAACCACATGCTTAGCATTATAATACTATTCGTAACACGCAATTAAAAAGTAGTGCCCACTTTGGTCCAGATCTTCTATAGATTTCATTGCTTAGGCAAGCCTGCGCAGTTGCTGAGCGGTAAGTTCAGTAGGCCTACTGTTAGTTCTGGAGCATACTTATTTACTTACAAATTGCTTTTAAGGAACCCGAAGGTTCATTGCCGCCCTCACATAAGCTCGTCATCGGTCCCTATCCTGTGCAAGATTAATCCAGTCTCTATCATCATATCCCACTTTCCTCAAATCCATTTTAATATTATCCTCCCATTTACGTCTCGGCCTCCCCAAAGGAATTATTCCCTCCGGCCTCCCAACTAACACTCTATATACATTTCTGGATCCGCCCATACGTGCCACATGCCCTGCACATCTCAAGCGTCTGGATTTAATGTTCCTAATTAAATATGTCAGGTGAAGAAAACAATGTGTGCAGCTCTGCGTTGTGTAACTTTCTGCATTCTTCTGCAACATCATCCCTCTTAGCCCCAAACATTTTTCTAAGAACCTTATTCTCGAACATCCTTAATCTTTGTTCCTCTCTCAAATGTGAGAGTCCAAGTTTCACAACCATTCAGGACAACCGGTAATATAACTATTTTATAAATTCTAACTTTAAGATTTTTTGACAGCAGACTAGATGACAAAAGCTTCTCAACCGAATGATAACAGGCATTTCCCACATTTATTCTGCTTTTAATTTCCTGTCGAGTGTCATTTATATTTGTTATTGTTGCTCCAAGATATTTGAATTTTTCCACCTCTTCAAAAGATAAATTCTCAATTTTTATATTTCCATTTCGTACAATATTCTCGTCACGAGACATAATCATATACTTTGTCTTGTCTGGATTTACTTTCAGACCTATCTCTTTACTTGCTTCAAGTAAAATTCCCGTGTTTTCCCTAATCGTTTGTGGATTTTCTCCTAACATATTCACGTCATCCGCATAGACAAGAAGCTGATGTAACCCGTTCAATTCCAAACCCTGTCTGTTATCCTGAACTTTCCTAATGGCATATTCTAGAGCGAAGTTAAAAAGTAAAGTTGATGGTACATCTCCTTGCTTAGCCCACAGTGAATTGGAAAAGCATCAGATAGAAATTGGCCTATACGGACTCTGCTGTAAGTTTCACTGAGACACATTTTAATTAATCGAACTAGTTTCTTGGAGCGAAAACGCAAATGTATGTGTTTCATATGCCTAGTTTTCATCTTTAAGACGATTTTGCACCACATAAGGGATAATGCTATTACAAATGTTATACTTGGGTTTGCAGTGAAAAAAGAATGATAAAATGGTGAAGACTACCAGAAACTTTACCTTCATTTAAATAAATTATGTCTGAATGTCTTTATATCATATAAAAATTACTGAAGGAATTCACAATTTAAAATTATATAACCCATGTATTTTCATAGGAATAAGTTCGTGATTAGTGCACATAATACAAATAAATTTCAAAGATAAATAGTAGAATTGGCAACTAAAATAAAGCATAAAATCTGTCCTAGTGATAAATATGTGTCACTATAACATGGATGGGTTCTGATATACAATTGTATGTGGGCCTATAGCAGTCGATAAGTTTCTTTGATCTTTACCGACTGCGGATGTATAACATTTCGACACGTAAAATACCATAAAAATAGTATATAACATCGTGTTGTGTAATATTGTTTTCTTGGAAATCCTGTAACAAGTTTTACAAGAATGATTGTATCATGTTATGATTTATGGCGTAAGCTCGGTTTTAGACTTTCGTAATTTAAACTGCAACGTGCACCCATACTGCTATTTATTTGCCCTAAAATGTAATTAGTTAAATGTATGAATGAATGTAGCATATTAAAGAGGGTGTCTTTGGTGTAGTTATCAATTATAATTCTTATTAGTTACCACAAAATGCGACATATCATCCCCTCGCACGATATTGTCGATTTATTTTCACATATTCCAATACAGGTACCTGAAATTTAGGAATTAAATCCACCCAAGACTCAATAAATCCACAACTTACTCACCGCTACCTCAGAACAGCTGCCACATGCTCTGGCCATGTCACTGAGACTACTAACTGAACGTAAACAACCATTTTTTGTATTATTCCGCAGTAAAGAGAGTTCATTGGATCTCTGCGGGACCGTACAGTCCATTCCAATACAGGCTGTAAAGGTATGAGTTCGGTAAACAGATGTCTGTAGACTGGATATCAGTTTCATTATTGGTTATTCTTATTATATTCACAGTGATGCTTATATTCATTACGTTTAATTTTATTACTGACGTTGCTGTCCCCATTATCACAACCACCGTTACTACCAAATATAAATATAGAACAGTACACATCCATCATGAAAACTACAAATCAATGTAAAATGAACAGTCAAATGGTTAATTCATGACAAGCTTGAATTCTTACAATCTTTCCACCACTCGAGTGTTTTATTAATACATTTTCAAACGCAATGGTTATTCAGATTTCAACTTAACTAAATAGATAACATGTTAGGCCTATAACATGCTACATGTAAAATATTAAATCCATATCACATATGATAGTCAAAACCAATGTTAATGAACTTATTTATAACTACAAAATAATAAATATGTACTGTATGTAAGTATACAATGTGGCTAAGAGGGATGAAGTTACAGGAGAATGGAGAAAGTTACACAACACAGAACTGCACGCATTGCATTCTTCACCTGACATAATTAGGAACATTAAATCCAGACGTTTGAGATAGGCAGGTCATGTAACACGTATGGGCGAATCCAGAAATGCATATAGAGTGTTAGTTGAGAGGCAGGAGGAAAAAAGACCTTCGAGGAGGCCGAGACGTAGATAAGAGGATAATATTAAAATGGATTTGAGTGAGGTGGGATATGATGGTAGGGACTGGATTAATCTTGCTCAGGATAGGGTTCGATGGAGGGCTTATGTGAGGGCGGCAATGAACCTCCGAATTCCTTAAAAGCCATTTGTAAATAAGTAAGTAACATGTTAAGCCTAGTACGAAGTTTTCAGTAATTACAAAGAATAATTTAATATATCTCATTGGTTATATGGCCGAGAAAGCACAATGGACACGACATAATATGACAAAGCCGCTGATTTAAGTCGAAATATGTTTATGGAAATTGAGGCAATGACTACTGCAATAAACAAAAAAGGAAAAATGCTAATAACAGAATTACACTTGATATTAATAAGTCATGAGAATATATTAACAAAAACTAAGTCCACAAAATCAGAAATCTGCGCAAAAGACAAGTATACTCGTAAAACTAAATGTGACTTTTTCAATATCTAAAATGTACAATTCCTAAATAAAATTAATTTTCACATCAATCAAAACACATATATATTTTTCTAAATTATAGACATCATCTCAAAGAATTTGAGTGACCACAAGGGTCCTGAATACAATAAACATGTACAACATAATGTGATGTGATACATTAAAGGAAAAAGAAAGTTAAGAAATCTAATAACATGCTTACAATAATCTTTCTAATTTTAGATAACCTTTCGACAGAAGTTCTACAATCTACACCACTACTTCCAAATTATGTGTATGATAACATCATTATAAAAAAATAGCCATGTAAGTCTAATCGCGCAATCACAAAAAAATATACAACATCTCCACAATAGTCTTTTTGGGTGCTATGCATAGACATTTTGCTAGCCCGCGCTACGAGCGTGCTAAACTAGCCCCGGCTATCGACTGGTTACTTGTACAGGATTCGTATCATATCATATCGCTAACATTGGTTTATGAATACGAAAAACGTTAGTTCGCCGGAAGCCCGCGCTAAGAATGTCTATGAATATGGCCCATAGTTTTTAGATAATATTTCGACAGTAGTTCCACAATCTGCACCATCAAATTATACAAGACTGGAATATGAGAGTAACTTTATATATTGGAAATTTTATCCATTAAATGAATACTTCGCATCACTTAAATACGTACACACAACATATTACCAATCAAAACAACACAAACATTAATTACTGATAGCAGGTACGGCAAGTAATATAGTTTATATAAAATGCAAAGTGTTCCACATTATACAAACAAAAATTGTAAACGAATTTTCACTCGTCACATGAAGTTAATGATTTATACAACAATATTGCACGTGACTTTTAATTATGAACATATACTACAAAAATGTTGACTTTACAAGTGAAGGCTCGTATTATTTTTGAAATGTTTTTAATTTTCAACTCAAAATTAAGCCTTTTGACATTCACTTTTAATATTTTATTAATAATTCCACTCTACTATATTACAATCAAATGCCACACAGATGAGGTTACCATATTGATAATTATATGTATCTGATGATGCCACAATAGTGGCTGAAACGTTCATACAAATATGTAAAATATGCAATGTAAAGAGTTTTACTCTATGATATTATATGATAAGTCAGTGACAGAAATATAACAAAACATTTATTTGAATACTAAATAAAATACAGTAGTTTCCTTCAAAACTTCAGTTTCACACGTCTCGGGGATTGTACATGAAATAGTGTACTTTGGTATAGAAAAGTGACTGTCGCTTAGAGGACAATTCAAGGTCGTTACATCAACAGAAAAATCCAAATCTGTGCTTATATACATTGCATTGCAACATACCGACTAAGGCTTAATAGTTGTTAAAAAGCTCATTGTTACTACTAAAAGAGTTCTGTTTGTGGTATGGACTTCCTCATTAAAGAGTCTTTTTTATTTATTTTATTTTATTTATTTAACTAGCTAGCTAGTGAGTAATAATAATAATAATAATAATAATAATAATAATAATAATAATAATAATAATAATAATAATCCGTGGCGCTACAGCCCGTGAAGGGCCTAGACCGACCAGCCGGCTGCTGGCCTCACGCCCACATGCCGAAGCAGAAGTGGACGATCATCCAACCAGAATGGAGGTATCGTGTGGTTAGCACGATGATCCCCCCATCCGAGTTAGCGAGTACAAATTAAAATTATAAAACAAAAATGTTTCTAGCCACTATCGTAAGAGCCAATCTCGTGTACGGTATGGTCTTAGCCAATAATATAAAATAAAATTTACAAGAACAATTTAATAAATAGAGTAATTAACTTAATTCAAACCAATAAATAACGCACAAGAACAAAAAAGAAGAAAGAGAAAAAGAGAGAAAAAAACACATTTAATACAAATTGACAATTAGACAGAAGCCAATGATATTCAATAAAAACATTAATATAGTCGACAGAAATAAAAGGTAAAAAAATACACACATTTGTTAATATTATATATTAATGAATAATTTTATAAGTTTCTTTTTTAAAAGTTTCAATTTTAAAATATCTCAAATTTGGAAAATGGTTTGTAATTTTATTATAAAGTCTTGGGCCGAAACTAGCACCATGTTTAATAGCTGCACTTGTATGACATTTAGGCTCAATTAATGGGAACGTAGACTTTTGTCTTCGAGTATGATATTCATGTCGATTAGATTTATGTTTTATTTGATTTCTGTGGTAGTAAGTAGTAAACTATATTTATAAATTTCTTCAGTAGTTAATACCGGTACTTTAAAATCTGTATAAATTAAATTTGTAGGGTAATCCATATTTTTGGTTAGACAAATTTTTATTAATCTTTTGTGAAATAAAATTAATGGATTAAGTACAGATGATGCTACTCCACCCCAATTTATTGTACCATATTGTATTAATGATTATACTAAAGCTAAAAATATTATTCTCAATGCCTCCTTAGTGATAAAATTTCGAAGTATTATGAATTTATAGATTGTCTTTCTTATACTTGTACATATAAAATCGATTTGTTTATCCCAACGTAAATACTGATCTATAATAATTCCTAAATATTTTACTTGTGTGGAAGGTGTTAGATTTTTTTTTCGTTGTTGGTAACTCTGTAGCATCTATTAGATGCTTTATGGTTGTGCTAACAGATGGAGTTATTTGTCAACAATGTGACGCTGAAACGTGTGTTCAGGTTACTGCCCAGCGACAGTCCTGATGTATTTTTATATATGCGATGATTGGTTAATTAATATTAACCCGGCACACTCACAATCACACTCACATTCATACAAATTTCCAGACTCTAGAGACCCAGTGAATTCTTCTTCTTCAAGAAAAATTCACCGAGAGCCCAGCCCGGGAATCGAATCCGGAACCTCCCGATCTGGAAGCCAGCATGCTGACAAACAGACCACGGGGCAGTCGAAAGTGTTAGATGTGGGCAATTACAATAATTATTAATTAATTGATTACCTAGCGGACTTACTCGTGTTAATTATGTAAGTTTGTGCGGCTTACAGCTGTTTCAGTGCTTCACGCACCATCCTCAGAGCCTACTAGATCTCGGCGTCACCTCGAACTTCTCTGCCTGTTATGTGGGTGTGTTTGATTGTTGAAAGGTGTTGAAGAGTGGAGTCAAATAGTGTGTGTGTACTGAAATTGATCTGTGTGTTGAGAATTTGATCGGGGTGTGTTTTAGTGTGTTTGTATATTTCGTATTGTTCTAGTGTGTTGAGTTTTTGGTTCTTGGTTTGTATGTGTAGGATTTCCATCTCCGCATTTATGTTATTGTATGTATGGTTTGCATTGGTTATGTGAGTGGCGTATGTAGATGTATTGTGTCCTCTGGTTATTGCTTTAATGTGTTCTTTGTAGCGTATTTGGAATGATCTGTCTGTCTGTCCTATGTAGAACTTATCGCAACTATTACATGTGAGTACAGACTCATCTAGTAGGCTCTGAGGATGGTGCGTGAAGCACTGAAACAGCTGTAAGCCGCACAAACTTACATAATTAACACGAGTAAGTCCGCTAGTTAATCAATTAATTAATTATATTCAAGTGTTAAAAGTAGTGTACGCAAGATTAAAATGGATTACAATAATTATTTGTTATTTCATTACATGAAATATTATGTATCACTAAGTGATAATTATTCATTTAGGTGGATCCCTTTTAATAAGGTTGTTAGTTGAATAACGCCGGTATAACGATCTAACTCGACTTGTGAAAATATAAGCCTTAGGCACTTATTGCGGAGTGTTTTTCCAAACAGATAACCGAAATTATGTTCCTGAGATTCCTATAAAATGTTTATAAAATTCTAGTCTTTTACATAACGCGTAGCAGACACTCAAACAGATGTGGAGGTACGTGAACGGAAGTTGCGTCACATAAATGGCATGTTGTGTATGTAATATAATGTTAAATGCAACTTTTTTGTGCCATTTTTCAAGTTGCGCAACTCGAACTGCGTGCCATTAATGGATTATGTGTAAACGCGATTTGCAACTTTCGTTGCGCAATTAAAATTGCATGCAAGTTGCACCGCGGACGGCTATCTCAACAATATCTCGAGCGAAACATAACGTGTTAAACACTAATGGTAAAGTATGTTGCTATTATGAGTTCAGAAACACTTGTCGCAACATTATTCAACGTGCAGCGGTGTCTTAAACAAAATGTGTTATTTCGTAAGAAACATAGGCTATTTAAAAAGCAAAATGTTCAACAAGCCAATAAAGTTAACGATGAAAAGAAGTCTATTTACAACCCATGTATTCCTCACTTCAGTGAGAGATACAAAGTTAATATTAATACATGGGAAGTGAAAGAACTTCTTTTTGGCGCTAGGGAAACTTAATTTAAATTAACCAAAACCATTCTTCTTTCTCTTAAATTTTCTAATGAGGACATTAACAAAATTTGTCTAATGATTCTGAGAGATTCATTATCCATTTTACACAATCATTTGTATTATACTAGGTAATATTATTTACTTCATTTCATTACTCTTCATTGTACTTTCATTTCATGTTTCTCCGAAATCAAATTGTACTTTATTTTTAAATTCATCATTGTTTTGTATTCTCTCCGCAAATCATATTGTATTTTATTTTTAAGTTAACCTCTGGATCCTAGTGGTCAGCCGTAGTTGTCGGCCAGATGTCCCAAATTGTGGAATTAGTAACGTATATCAAAAAGCATATCTAAATATTGACCGAGTTCCTTACAATGTCCACTTACGTAGATTAAGATGGAGGACTGATAAAGAAGCATATTGAACACCTTACAGGTAATTAGCTTAATGCATAGCTAAGAATAAATGAGACAAAGCAAAGTCAGAAATAACCGAAAACATACATACATACATACATACACACGCATACATACATACATACATACATACATACATACATACATGCATTTCTTTCGCTATTAAAATTGACTACATATTTTACCCTCACAAAATCATAATTTTTACGATCCCCCCCCCCCCACCATTTCAAGCGAAAAATTTCTTACAGCTCTAAAAATCGAGGCAACGCCAATTTTTTCGTGATATGTGACAACCAAAATGTGAACAAACAGTGCATCATTCACTGAATGTCACTACACTTTATTGTTCTTTTTTTTATTAAGAAGGTATTTTAACATTATATTACATTTTTGCATTTTGTTATTATGCTCCGATTTTTCGTTCTATTTATTTTTATTTTAGAGCCTTGTTACTTCAATAATGTTAAATACGAGGGATCGGATGCAAACACGTTGTTAAGAGATTAGAGTAACTTTCAATATAAAAGGCAAGCGAAATCGACAATTCTCCATAATGAAGGGAAGAATTACATCATATGGCAAATCGTTTGCTCGCTTTTCGTTTATCAGACGAACATTAATTAATTAATTTATTTATTTATTTAACTAGCTAGCTAGTGAGTACAAATTAAATGTATAAAACAAAAATGTTTCTAGCCACTACCGTAAGAGCCAAACTCGTGTATGGTATGGTCTTAATCAATAATATAACATCATCGCATGTTCCGACTTTTTACGATATACTATGAGACCTTCGATCATGGTACAGATTGGCAACGCTGCATGCAATCTATACTAATAATAAATCTGTAGCCGAAATTTTTCTGGTAATTTTCGATTTTCCAAAAATAATTGGTCCTAACATATATAATTAACCACCCTGAAACCGAAAATAGCTTTTTTGAAATTTTTGTTTGTATGTCTGTCTGTCTGTCTGCCTGTATGTTTGTTACCTTTTCACGCGATAATGGCTGAACCGATTTATATGAAAATTGGAATATAAATTAAGTTCGTTGTAACTTAGATTTTAGGCTATATGGCATTCAAATACATTATTTGAAAGGGGGGTTATAAGGGGGCCTGAATTAAATAAATCGAAATATCTCGCTTATTATTGATTTTTGTGAAAAATATTACATAACAAACGTTTCTTTACAAATAATTTGCGATAAGTTTTATTCCTTGAAAAATTTTGATAGGACTGATATTTAATGAGATAAATGAGTTTTAAAATTAAAATAACTGCCATCTAAGGCCGTGTGATGAATTAAACAACAAATTACTTCGTCTATAAGGGGCCTTGGACAGCAACAATCGAAAGCTATGAAAGATAGCCTACAGAGAATGTTTCTGTGTTTGTATGAAGTAATATCGGAAGCTAAATTAACCGATTTGTATAATTAATTATTATTTCACCATTGGAAAGTGTAGTTTCTCTAGATGGACATAATGCTATAATCAGGGGCGGACGTAGGATTTTTTCGGGGAGGGATTTGAGGAGATAGTAAAAATGGAGTAATGAGAAATAACTTTATATAACGATACTCACAATTTGTTTCAGAGTCACAAACATTTACAAGTTGGCCTGAGTAGCGTAGTCGGTATAGCCTTCGTGCTTGGAGTTGCGGGTTCTACCCCAACCCAGCTCGATGGCATTTAAGTGTGTTTAAATGCGACAGGCCTCATATCAGTCGATTTACTGGCATGTAAAAGAAGTCCTGAGGGAAAAAATTCCGGCACACCAGCGACGCCGATATAATCTCGGCAATTGCGAGCATTGTTAAATAAACCATAATTTTTATTTTAGCATTTACAATGACTGCAATACAAAAACAATGACAGAATGACATTTACAGAAGAAGGCGACGAGGCTTCTTAGACATTTCATTCAGTACTTCATGAGCTTTTACTTCTACATTTTTATGTATATACATCAAGGCCAGTCCATTTAATCTGTCTGCTCCCATCATGCTCCTCAAGTAAGTATTCAAGTACCGCAAAGTTGAGAACGACCGTTCTGGTGTTGCTGTAGTTACAGGCAATGTGCAGAAAATTTTCAGCGCCTTGCGAGTGCAGAGAAAAATAATCTCATTGCACCTGTTCAAAAATGATATAAAATCAGTAGGTATTAGGTGAAGATTTTTCTGATCAAGGAAATTTTTTCTCCACATCTTCAATTCATTGAAGAAAGACTCTGGTGATGCATCAACATTATTGGGCCACTGATTTACTATAGCCTCAACAGCAGTTTCTAAATCTTCATCTGATGCTCGCACTATGTTTTTAGGCAGCACAGTTTGTATGGACTTTAGGATTCCCTTATGATTTAAAAACCTGTCCTTGAGCTGACTAATGAAATAGTCTAAGAAGAGAAGGAAAGTTAAAAGCCTAAAATACCCTTCATGACTCTCTGTCTTGAAGTAAGAACGCTGTGTTTGTCTTCCTGCACTTCTTGGAATTTAACACTTTAGCAAAGAGAATTTACGTGGAAAACTCTCTAATTCCTATGTACATTCACGAATTAAAATTAATATTATTTTTGTTTCTTGTTTCGTATTTTTCTCAAAATTTCGGGAGAGGATATATCCCCTTAATCCCCCCCCCTTGCATCCGCCCCTGGTTATAATGTTATTACAGTAACTTCTGATATAATATAATATAATATAATATAATATAATATAATATAATATAATATAATATAATATAATATAATATAATATAATATAATATAATATAATATGTAATATTATATAATATCATTTAAGTTATTTGAAGGGTTCACAACCATAGTGGGCCAAACGCCATTTACTGAATACGTAGAAAACAAGGGTTAAAATTAAGTTATTACCATAATTCAATGGAAACCTATAACAAGTAAAATAAAATATACACATTAAATCTAAATGATGTCAATCTTCATTAAACTATGGTTGCATGTAATAAAAATTAAGAAACAGGTTAAAGGAATTGTCATTGCACCAAATGAGTGTCTCTGGACCAAAACGATCGCATTTTAATTATTTGGATGCAATTTAAATTAAGTAACATATTAAACGATTTATCCTTCTATCAAACACGAATGTTCCTCGGATCAAACGTCCTATTTTAATTATGTAATTACTTTATATTTATTTCTAACGTGTGCAGCGGAGCGCACGGGTACGGCTAGTAATGAAATAAAAGTGCGACACAATTCAATTTTAACCGCCTGCCACATGCTCATTATCAGGGCGCGGATTTTGATGACCTAAAAGAATCCCTAAGAATGACCCAAAAAGTGTTAGAAAATTACTTAAAATGCTGAAAAAAAAACCTAAAAATAAACAATCCTATAATATATAAGTAGTAAAAATCCTACCTTAAGAACGTGCTTACACCAGTGTTGCCAGACGTCGACTGTGTTATTCCCATATAAAAGTATAAAATTTCCTATAGGAAAACAATTTTTTTTCACAACCTACAGTATGAACTACAATTAATAATTAATTATGACGTAATTAAATGTTTAACTACAATAAAAGAGAAGGATAAATGTATCACTCACCAAACCTCCATATCTAGCATAGTGTATCCAATGGCGGAGATTAAGGTTCAATTCCTTCTTTGGAAGGACAACAACAACAACTCAGTATAAGACTTCATCTCCTATTTTATTTCTTTTCTTCCTTTTGACATCACTTACTATCGAGAAAATCCTTTCAGATTCCGCATTTTAATGGGGTAGTGTCAGTACTAATTTTGCGAATTTTTGCAATCAGCGATTCAAATACGACTACATGATCACAGGGATTCGAACCTGGGCTCGCAGTTATCATAAGCTAGTGATCTGCAAGCTGAGCTACCAACGCGGCAATCACAATATCATATATAATGAGAGATTAAGTAAATAAGCATACCAAACAATGCAAATGCACAAATATATGTTAATTAAAAATTTCCTATACACGTAGAAATATTTTAAGTACGTAATTTCATCGAAATGTGGACAACTATGCTGATTAAATTTTGGTATTAACCAGAAGACTTTATGGTATTTATACCGCAGACATGACTCTCGCTCTGTAGTGGGGACGAATTAAACTACTAAACATGTCACCACAGAACAGAATCCTGGTATGGCTATGCAATTAATATAATTTCGCGGTTACGAAATATAGCCTACTATACAGCCTAAACAATGTTCCCCTTTTCAACTTGTACTCACTGACACAAATTGAAAGTGAAAGTGCACCACTTCCACAAGCTTTAAATTTAATGTCATAATGTTATTAAAAAAATTGACGGGGGATTTCAGGAATTCCCTATGTTTGCGCATAAAGGCTGTACAGGAATTAGAATAAATAAATACAATTTGCTGTAACATTTAAAGCTTGTCTAATGAATGGAATGCAATATGCTATGAATAACAGTCAACCATCCAATAATAATAATAATAATAATAATAATAATAATAATAATAATAATAATAATAATAATAATAATAATAATAATAATAATAATAATAATACAGGAATAATATTTATTCATTATACCCAAATTTTACATGGAACCATATTTTACCCTATATAGACATATTACGGTCATTAACAGTATTTAGTAATCTTTATACGAAACAATGATTCAGTCAGGATAGGAGAAAAAATGTCAGAAGGAAGTAAAATAGGGAGAAGACTACGTCAAATGTCCTTTGTCACTTACTCTGTTCAACATCTACTTGGAGGATTTAATGAAGAACTGTTTTCAGAACGTGGGAGAAGTGATAGTGGGAGGAAGAAGAATAAAGTTCATAAGATTTGCCGAAGATATGGCGTTGTTAGCAGTAGACGTAATTATACTAAGTGATATGCTACTGAAGCTAAATGACAGCTGTGAGCATTATGTGATGAAGATAAATGGAAACAAGACGAATACCATGGTTGTCGGAAAAAAAATTAAGAAGGTAAACTTGCGAATTTTAAATGAGGCGGTAGAGCAAGTGGACAGCTACAAATACTTTGAGTGTACTATAAGCAATAACATGAGCTGCTGCCAAGAAATCGAAAGTAGGATAGCAATGGTCAAGGAAGCTTTTAATAGAAAAAGGAGCATCTTCTGCGGATCTCTGAAAGAAAAAAAATAAGAGACTAACGAAGTGCTTTGTATAGAGTGTGGCATTGTATGGGGCAGAAACATGGACATTACAACAAAGTGAAGAGAAGCGACTAGAAGCATTGAAATGTGAATATGGAGAAGAATGGAACGTGTGAAGTGGACAGACAGAATAAGAAATGAAGCTCTGTTGGAAAGAGTGGATGAAGAAAGAATGATGCTGAGACTGAACAGGAAGAGAAAAAGGAATTGGTTGGGTCACTGGCTGAGAAGAAAGTGCACTGAAGGGAATGGTGAATGGGAGAAGAGGTCGGGGCAGAAAAAGATATGAGATGATAGAAGACATTAAGATAGTCTATATGGATTATATGCGGAGACTAAGAGGAAGGCAGAAAATAGGAATGATTGGAGAATGCTGGGTTTGCAGTGAAAGACCTACTCTTGAAGAGAACATATAATAATAATAATAATAATAATAATAATAATAATAATAATAATAATAATAATAATAATGCATTAAAACAGAATATTCTATTAAGAGGATAAGTAAAGAACTGTTTCTGAGTCACAGAAAATTAACAATTAACTGGTATAGTGTATAAGCACACGTGAATAGCCCCTTAAAATATTTGTATTGTTATTAATGTTATTATCTCTTTGTATGCTAGTAACGAAAAACTTGTATTAACTTTCTAGGGTGCTATTCATAGACATTTCGCTAGCCCGCGCTACGAGCGTGCTAAACTAGCCCCGGCTATCGACTGATTACTTGTACAGGATTCATATCATATCGCTAACACTGGTTTATGAATAAGAAGGACGTTAGTTCTCTGATCATCCACTGGAAGCCCGCGCTAAGAATATCTATAAATACGGCCCCTAGTTTCTATAGTTACGCATCTGTTACGCGTGCATGTTAAAGCACAAGAATTATTTTTTAAAACATACTGCAAACTCCCCCATGGATTATAATAAACTCTTCCCAATGGGTGTCGCACAACCTACTGTACTACACGATATCTAAACTGTCGATATGGTGAACTGCTATACCTAGAACACCGGATTTAAATATTTTGAATTTTTGTGTATGGGTTTATGAAAAAAGCCTGGTGTACACAACAGAAATCACTACACCTGAAGAATTGAAGCATCGAATTGTAGATGCCTTCCAGCAAATGAAAAGTGACCTATGATTGCTCGAGCGCATTCGTGTGTCTTTGCGGAGAAGACTAGGCAAATGCAGTCAAGCGCACGGTCAGCATTTTGAACACCTGCTGTAGAATTCTTCAGTTAACATGTTCATATTGTACCATGCCTTGTTTATCCACAAATTTCACTGTTGTTCAAAAAAAAAAGTTTATTTTTTGTATATTCAATCACATTTCTGTGGTGTTGAAGCCAAAATTATGAATTTTACTGTCCCGTGATTGATAAATTAAATAAAATTTACTGATTTTGTTGGAATTAGCACCTACTCAGTATTCAGTAGACTCTAACCAGCACAAAGTGGCATTATCTCGTAAACCAGTGATGTCAAAGCAAGCGCATTTTTCTGACCTTGACGTCGTACGCGGGCAGCAAGCGCTAAGTATGGAAAGAGGAAGGGTTGTGTATATGAATAAGCAGCCTGTTGAATTAAGAAAACAGTGGTGCACAAACTTCAAACGGAACGTGAAATTTTATGTCGTTATTTTTATACGGCTTCTTTCTGTTTGATATTATCTATTGTATTGTGTGTAAAAAAATACTAAAACTGATTTCTTAATATTGCACTTGTGTTTTAAATCTTAATAACATAATAGAGAGTTAAGAAGGAATATTCACTTAAATTCCATAGTAGTATAATTATACTGTACTAAGTGAATGAAACACATCATTAATAAAGAAATTGATATTCCAAAGAAAGAGATTGAGTATGACATGATAAGTTGGAATTTATATTGATGGTATCTTTAGCCTTACAAAAGTAATCAATAAACTAATCAAAACAATGTTATAGTACAAAGCAAAGTTACCTAGGTACTGTATCTGTTTTATGAGTAATTAATATTACATAACAAAACTCTTATCGCATTATGCTTTTAAGGTGATATTTGTGAGCAACTTCCTATTATCAGAATATTAAATTATTTTCTCGAAATCTCCTGAAGCTATAGACCTGACATTTTTATAACACATGGGCACATATATTTTGCTTATGATGTAACAGTAGTTGCTTTGTTAATTCATTTCCTTACAAACAATTTCCATGCGAATATTTTCAAAATTTTCAATACACTATCTTCAGTAATACGTATATACGGTATATTAGATTTACGAAAACATTCTGTAAGGCTACTAAATAAATAGGCCTATACCTGAAAATTTCACTTTTCTATACGAAAAGCTGAGAAAATATTGCTTTTGAATAAAAAATCAAACTTGTGAAAAATCAGCATTAAAATTAAAACTTACATTCTTATAATGCACTTATACTTCTCAGGCAAATCTAAAAATTACCATGGATACAGTTTTAATAAGTTCTCTTCCCTTTATCTATTGAATCAATGCTGGCTATCCCTGTATATAGCTCGACCAAGAGGCATATTCTACCTCTTTCGTCTGTCTCTTTCCTTTCCGTTGTAAAGCGCTCAGGCTCTCTTGAACTCTAAAGCGCGCGCTTGCTTCTATGGGCATCAATTGACATGCCTGTCGTAAATGGTTAATTTGCGGACCCATGTTAACGGAACGATCCAGACAGATTTTGTCGTATGTCCCAAGAGGTCGAAGAAATTTAGGAAGACCTAGGAAACGCTGGCAAGAGACCGTAACAGATCCATTGGGGTCTAACACTTGAAGGCTGATGATGATTATGATGATGATGATGATGATGATGATGATGATGTTAACGGAACTTTATTGCTTCTCTTAGTTTTTACTTTCCATCCCTAAATTTTTACCATCATTTTTTAAACAGCCTGTGTTTTATTCCATGCACTCTCTATCGTAATTCAAATGATATAACTTATAAGCATGAAGTATTATAGTTTTATAGACCTATTCAGGTCATTAAATAAAAGAAAAATTTAATTAAAGATCAAGTGTATATTTTTAGCCATAAGGAAATTTATCGTTCGAACCTTCGAATCTCATGATCTCAATTGTAAATCACATGGACAAATGTTTTAATATCATTTCAGCAAGTGCGGTCAATAAACTGAAGCTTCGGTTTGTTTACGGCGCTGATTGCAACGCCGGCGATCGTCATGGTTACTATCAATTACAATTAATGAGAAAATTTTATTTACAACGATGAACGCTGGAATAGCCAGCTTCGGCAAACAGTGTTGATTGATTCTGAAGCAATTTAATGATGAATGGCGTTGAATACCAGTCAGAAAAAGAAAAAAAGATTACCGTAATCAAGCACTTCGAAATTAACAGATGTTTGATGATACCTTAATACAGCAGCAAGATGCGATAGATTACTACATTAAATGCAGAATTGTAGTATCTGAAATCAGTTTTCTGAGAACAATAACTGGTTATACGATGAGAGATCTAAAACGAAATACAGAAATTGAATAACTTGGGTTTATTCAACCTAGGCGAAGATGTAGAAAATTATTAGAGGAGGAGATTAAAGGAACACGTAGAAAGAATGGCAGGAACAAGAGATCCTCGAGTTATGAGAGAAGACATACCAAGTAGAAATGGAATAAACTGTTATTTTCATGAAACAGTTTCGACTGTAAAGGCTCATTCACAATGAAAATTAAACATAACGTAAGCGTTAACTTAAGAATATAAACGTTACGGTAAAATCAAGAAGTCATACCATCATTCACGATGGGAACATAAACATAACAGCAAACATACTTGGTAACCATGGAAACATAACGACGCCATTTCCTCATATTCTGTCGTATACTTTAGCGCTCCACGATTGCGTTCTGTTTGCAAATCACGTAAGCATAAGCATGAAAGTTTGGAGTTTGCAAACTTCCATGTTAACGTCTTACGGTAATGTTTATGTCAATGCTTATGTGAATCATTATGAATGATCCCATTTGGTAGCCTGGGCGCAAACTTCTGTGTTTATGTTACGGTTATGTTTAATTTTCATTGTGAATGGGCCTTAACTGTTTCATGAACGAAGCTGTTCCAAAAAAAAACACTTTCAAAGAAACAGTTTCATAAGAATATGTTTACAACATCAGTGCCAAGTGTTCCAACTGTTTCAACTTCTTATCTCCTTCAGGAACATGTTTCAAAGTCTTGAATCGTCTTTAAATCAGTTGTTAAGTGTATTATGACGACGAAAGTCATTTTTCGTAGGTTACTGTTAAAGAGTGCAGTAAATAACTACAATTCAAAATAAATCGATTTTAGTAAAAATAACGCATATAACCCTAGGAGAGTTTAATAACGACAAGACATTAGGCGATGATATTTTTCGCGGTATATTAATAATTAACACTATGTTAGGGAACATGAATATATTCTCCATCAATGGGCGGCTAATAATAATAATAATAATAATAATAATAATAATAATAATAATAATAATAATAATAATTAATATCAGATTTATTAGGGAATTTGATTCGTACAATTAAATTGTGCTGTCCTCCATATGCTACTGTTGCACGAAGGCAGTGTGGAACATCGATATAGTAGGCCTATCTTCTTTCGATTGGAGGTCGATGATAGCTCTACACGTGGTCTTTGCAGACAGCAAAGTATTATAACAGGGAAGCTGTTTAGAAGTTGAACTGTTTATCTCTTGGAATCATATGGGACGTTGAAGTGATCACTGGAGCAGTGTAACACTCTGGGAACAGTTGAAACAGGTTATTTCACGAAACTGTTTCGATACGAAACTACGAAACAGTTTCAATTGAGAAACAGTTGCAATTTGTTTACCCATTTCTAATACCAAGAGGAAGAAGTGCGATAGACGGAGAAAAAGATGGAAGGATGAAGGCATGTAAAAGCGGAATAAATCAATTTTGGCTTATAGCATGACGATGATGATGTACATAAAAAAATTGTAATTTTTAAAGCGGAAGTACAGTCCATGTGAGAACACCTTCAGAAATAATTTGTGGCAACTGGTAACTGTAAAAGTAAATACTGCAAGAGTAGTAGCCTACTTACAGATGATGCAACATACTGGGTGAACAGTATAGAGCAGAACACAAGCCTCGCGCGGCCTTGAGTCCACCACTTCCGCGTGCATTGCCGGCCGTCCAGCCGCAAAACCTGTTCTGTTGTATACTGTTCACCCAGTATTTAGTGTTCCCAGAAACATCGGGGAAAAAATACGGGGCACTCAGCACTGATTTTAAGAATCGAGCTTTTGTGTAAAATTTCCATCGAGCTTATTTATACATGTTGTTTTTGAACAGATTAAGACAATACAATTAAATCAAATTAAACACTATGTTTAAAATAAAGTACTGGTGCTTAGAGATTAACATGAGCAGAATTAATTGAAAATGTACTTACTCTTTACAAAATAGGCTCAACCTGAATACACTGTTAAATCAGAGTCAGTCGTGCAATACTTTTTTGAAGAATGAATTTCTTGTAACAGTTGATTGTTTTTAAGAATTAAGTCATGACAAGTAACACAAACGTCACTCAAAAATTATTTCACGATAAGCTTTGATTTTATTGTAGCCTATTATTTTCTTTTTGTTTATTTTACTATTCTTTTCCATCTGCTATGGTTATCTAGCGTCTGAGTGAGATGAAGGTGGAATGAGTCCAGGGCACAGCGCAGAAACTTACGGTACCTAGCATTTGCTCTTAAAGGGTTGAGGGAAAACTCCGGAAGAATCTCAACCAAGTAACTTATTCCAACCTGGATTTGAATCCCGGTCCGCTCGTTTCACGGCCAGACACACTAACCATTACTGCACAGCGGTGGGCTATTGTCTTTATATGAAACTTGTATTTCTCTTTTCTCCGTTCATGTGGGAGAAAAATCTTTCAGCATTTACATTTGTACCAAAGATACGCATAATGAATTCTATCGCTTTCTTTTTTAATTTGGGAGTTTTTCATGGACATTTTGAACAGATCCACCGAGACTACATCTAAATGTTTTGATTTAATAATGTTCTTTCGGTGTACCCCCGATTTATAACTTGTGTTGGGCAAGCTCGTGGTCCAGGTAACACAGGGATTTTCTCCGGGAGCTCCGGTTTCCCTGTGGCAACCGAACAAATTTCCATCATCAATCACCTCCTCTCATCTCGGGTGTAGTGTAGACCAGCCTCCTATGGCTCATCCTGGACAACGACTCTCTTGGTAAATTCGTCTACACAACTGGCTTCATATGGGTGAATGACGAAAAGTCAAGTATCCGCCATCAGTTAAAAAAATCCTTCAATTCACTACCTTCTTCGGAATTCAAAACGTTTTTCATAATATGATCTCATCAAACAAGTGATATGCAACAATGTTTAATCTGGTAGCAGTTTACTTCATAGTATTTTATTTTTTATTATTATTTTATTGGGTTATTTTACGACGCTGTATCAACATCTAGGTTATTTAGCGTCTGAATGAAATGAAGGTGATAATGCCGGTGAAATGAGTCCGGGGTCCAGCACCGAAAGTTACCCAGCATTTGCTCGTATTGGGTTGACAGAAAACCCCGGAAAAAACCTCAACCAGGTAACTTGCCTCAACCGGGATTCGAACCCGGTTTCGCGCTGACCGTTACTCCACAGGTGTGGACCACTTCATAGTATGAACTGTTGTTTTTGTGATGAATGTTTTAAGAAAATTGAAGCGGTGAGATCAATCACCATTCAAGTTCACTTCTAGTCATTAATTTTTTGCAAATTTGAAATTAAATTTTGGATATTTCCACAAGTATTACAACTTTAAAAGTTGGTATACTAGTTTGTCTTGATCTCTAAAACAACCAGAAATATTACGTGCAAAAAATAATAAGAAATAAACAAAGTTTTTTGCATTTTTCTGGAAACTTGTATAAATGGACTTGAATGGCTATTGATATCACCGCTTCAATTGTATATATTCAATATCACCAACTATGTTGCCGATGTAGCAAATTTCAATGTCACCTACAATGATGGAGATTGATATTTATAACAAAATAGCAAGCGGAACATCCGTTTTGTTTTGTTTTTTTTTTCTGTCACTAATTAAAATAAAAAGACTCTGTGGTTCTGGCTGATATGTATATCTATTATCAGGCAGTACATCTCACTGTCAGAGGAAAAACAATTGTTTGTATGCATCTGAAGTCTGATTAGTGGAATATGTAGCTAATCGGCGATGTATGCAATGGAGGGGGAAAGGAACTGGCCTCCCATTATCTCCTGGCCTAGTTGCCTCGTGAGTGATGCCTTATTGGTGTTACTTATGAGGTTCAAACCTGTCTTCGGACAGTTGACTAAACAACAACAATTAAAAAAAAAGGGACAAAACATGTCCCGAAAACATTAGATAAAATAGGGGCGTTCCCATATTTTACGGTAGTATGAGTACCCTAATGTGGATCCGCCATTTCGCATTTCCAACCTTGGATTCCTTAATGAAACGTCATTGTTTTACACCCTGTATAGACACACAATCACAACAAAAACAAAGAAAGACATCAATGTCAATGGATCGTTCTGTGGCCATAGAAATCTCAGTCAACCGCGTATTTTTTTTACACATGGACATAACGCCATAAAAACTGCCACTGTCAAGGGCAGCAGACATAGTTTGCGTTACGTCACCGACATCATCACTACTACGAACAACTCAGACATGCATTTCACGTGTAATATTGATCAGTGTGTTGTGGTGAGGCAATTGCATTACGTGGAAGTGGGAGGACTCCACTTGCGGTTTACGGCGCTTCCAGTGCCATCAAGGCTTTGTGACTACACCAACCGGACCTCCATCCAGTATGCATTACACAGTGCACACGTACTCGCACAAGAATAATGCGAAGTTGGGACTGGGCACGATATCATTTAAAATGGAAGAATGACTAATTGAAACAATATGACTTCAGTTCATACGTCACATGTTTCTCGTGGCTACACTATTTTGTCTGGGCTCATGTAATATTTCACCATTTTTTTAGATAACGTTGCATAAGCGCGAATGGTTTGTGTTGTTTTGGCCAGCTAAAAAACCGCGATCTCCATGTCTGATTGGTTTTCAGCCAATAAATTAGTATTAAATTGTAACAAAACTAACACAATTCAATTTAAATCCTGCTCAAACTTAACCTCACAAATTTCAAGCGCAATAATTAGCAATAGGTCCCTAATAGAAACAACAATAACGAATTTCTTGGCTTACAAATCGATAATGTGTTAAATTGGAAAAATCATATTAAAGAAATAACCCCCAAACTAAATTCAGCATGTTTTGCTATTAGATCCATGCAAGAAATCAATATCTTAAAAACAATATTCTTTGCATACTTCCACTCTGTAATGAGTTTTGAAATATTCTGGGGAAACAGATAGTACCAGTATATGCAGTATATGCAGTATATGTCAGTAGGTTATTTTACGACGCTTTATCAATATCTTAGGTTATTTAGCGTCTGAATGAGATGAAGGTGGTAATATCGGTGAAATGAGTCCGGAGTCCAGCACCGAAAGTTACCCAGCATTTCCTCACATTGGGTTGAGGGAAAACCCCGGAAAAATCTCAACCAGGTAACTTGTCTCGACCGGGAATCGAACCCGGGCCACCTGGTTTCGCGGTCAGACGCCCTAACCGTTACTCCACAGGTGTGGGCTAGTAACAATATATTCCTACTACAAAAGAAGAAGAAGCAGAAGAGGAGTAATCAGAATAATAGGAGGTGCCAAATCTTGAATCTACAAATAATGTCCATGGCTTGTTAGTATATTTTTTCATTCATAAACTTCTTCGTATGTAATCGTGAAAACTTCGTAACTAATTCAACAGTTCCTAGCATAAATACGCGTCAAAAATGACTTTCATACTCCATCGGCAAGTCTATCGTGCTATCAAAAAGGATTGCATTATATGACAGTAAAAATGTTAATAGCCTCCCTATAGATATAAAAAATCAAACTCAAAACGTAAGATTATTTATGGTCAAATTAAAGAAGTATCTAATTTCTCACGCCATTTATTCTATAGGTGAATTCATAACATTCAAAAACGCTTCATGAATATTTCTGTCTTGTATTAAGTATTGGTACTAAAAGTTTATGTTGTACTAGTATACTATATTGTAAAATTCTCCTGTATATATTTCAACTACACTGTGACTATAATTAAGACTTTATAGTACTATTATTTTTTTTTTCGTTTGACATGTTTCATATTCCAGCTGTGAAACGATGTATGAATATTACGAAATATAAATAAATACAATACAACACAATACATACAACTAAACCATATGAATTGATTAATTGAACTGACTTACTGTGGTGATATCCCTGGACTAAAAATAATCACACTGAATGATTGACTAGACACACTGACTGAACAAATAAACTGACTAGACTAACTTGAAGTTGACATTTTAATAGAACAGGCTGATTGACTGAACAAACTGAACAGGCTAATTGAATAGACTTACCGGTTTAAAAACAAACTGAATCAGCTGATTGACTATATAAACTAACTGAAAAGACTGATTTACTAAATAAACTAAACAGCCTCATTGACGGAACAAAGTCAACAGGCTGACTGAATAAACTTACTTGTTGGTTAAACAAATAAACTGAATCAGCTTATTGACTGAACAAGCTAACTCAACAGGCTGATTTGCTAAACAGATTAACTGAATGGACAGAGTAAGTGATCAGATAGACAGGCAGAGAAGACTGACTTGACAATTGAAAAACTAACTGAACACACAATAACAGGCTAGCTGAATAGGCTAACTTATTAAGTGAAGAGATTTACTGGTTGACTGAACAGACAAAATGAATGTACTGATTGAACACACTGACTGACTAATCATGTTAACTGAACAGGATGATTTACTGAACTACTGAATAGGATAACTTATTCACTGAACAGGCCTGATCAGATAGATAGACTGACTTGACAATTGGCAGACTAATTAACTGAAGATGCTGATTTACTGAATGGATGGACTAACTAACTGGACATGGATTGGCTGGATAGCTGACACTGTGACACTGAGTGTTAATTTATTAACTTTTAAGGTCGCTTTTTAGCTTTTAGGGCATTTCATCTAAATTCAAGGGCATTTTATTGGTCATTTTTCTGTTATTTCTAGGTCATCAACATCCGCCCCCTAGTGAGGAAAATTTAATTTAATGTTTCTAACCTTGTAACTTGCAGTTGGGTGTGAAATTATTTTCTTATCTGTACTTCCTTTCAAAATGATGAGTCAAAATTAATTTCTTGCCATTTCGGCTCAAAGTGCATGAATTTCGTTATAAACATTTCCACTTTACTAACTGTTGTATTGCTTCTCTTTTGTTTTTTGTTGTGAGCAACGTTGTTGATGAATGTTACTTTTGTCACTTCAACATTACAAGATCACAGTGTATAATTATTTCAGTGGACATCCGCAAGCGTGAGGACAGTTTGGAGACGTCTAGGGGAAGTAGCCGACCTGCAACAGGTCCAGCATTGATCTCAGACCATCGAGCAGTCCGCCTTCGATTTGCCAGTGAACATGCGGGAGAGTGGAGCTGATAGAGATGAGCTTAAACGATATTTTCAAGTATCTGTGACAACTGTGACTGCGACAATTAAATATCTGTGACTTTTATCGGTGATTTTGTCATACCGATATTTTATATCGATACGTAGCATGAATTACACCGATATTTTGTCACACCGATAAAAATTAGCAGGAATTAGAAAATATTGAAGAGCAATGAAATATGAACACGATTTCTCTATACACACCACTCATCAGTGATTTATATGGGAAAATCCAACAAAGAAATTATGTAGCCTACATGTACCATTAACAAATAAATACTTACCTAACTGAACAGTAACATGTCAAAACTTAACCTCATGTACCAAGAGGTTATATTATAGATATTGAACCAGTTGATCATTTTTAAATGTAGTTGGGTATGTAGAAATTGAGGTTATATGATTATCCTAATCGTTTTAAAAATTGGTCCTTTTTATTGTATATAATATAATGGATAAATTATTTTAAGTCGTGCATTAACATCATAATATTGAGTTATAGAATAAAAATTGATGAAACATAAGTATTCGGAAAAACATTGGAAAATAATTACAAAACAAAACAGTTGTTCAGACAGAATTTTACACAAGATTAAGTACTGGTAACCAATGGTGTTATTTAAATCGTGTAATAACTACATCATTTATAATAAGATGGAGAAACTACTGCCCGATTGCTGTTATTGTATCATGCGCACGCGCAAACCTACGACGTAGAGGAGAAAATATCAGTCACAGAGTACTGAATACGGAGAAGATTTCGATAGTGATATTTTGTCACAGATATTTCACGTCATCAGTCACAGGTTTATCTGTGACAAAAAAATACCTGTGACAAAATATCGGTTTGTAAAATATCGGCCATCTCTAGTGGAGCACAGTCTGTTCTCCCAGGGATCACCAGACGGCAGGGAGAGTGTCCGGCAGCATGTGTATTCAACTACCGTCAGTTTTATCTAGTATATTTTTAAACTGAGCGCTTTTTTCCTTCTCAATGTAGTAATTATTACTTTCAACACCGATGATACACATGATATGATTCTTATTGAATATAAAACAAAGTTCTCTACAAAATGTCACTTTTCTCCTCACATCCATAACAATATATTCAAGAACCACTAGCAAGTGGATAGTTGGAACAAATCACAATGCAATCTCGTCATGTCTTTGACAGAAGGCTACGTCGTACAACAGTTCGCAAGTATTGTGAAATGCCAGCAATAATTGAGGAAGTATTGTTGCGACATTAGTGTTGTTGGTACCTCCCACCACCACGATGTCGAGGTTAGCTTCCGCGAAAAACATATTGCACTGTTTCTATGTAAAACGCTTTCACGAAGTTATCTCTCCATCGGTGTACATTAAGAGAGAAGAATTGAAGTTCATATATTATACAACAGACTCATTTGTTACGTGGGTCAATATCACGTCGTCATTTCTTATTCTGCTTGCATGCATGAGCGACGCAAGTTACAATGTATGTCAGTGCGTATACAATTCTGTAACTTTGAATGAATAATGACTTCACAGAATAACGCGCTAAAATTTATAATAGAGGGGAAAGAGAAGTGTTTGTATTTGAAAGTATGTTTGTACAAAATTTGCACTATGTAACTTGTAACCCATACGAGTTGTGGAATAAATATTGAAAAGAACTGGGGCATTCTAATTAGAGAGAACAGTAACATAGTTAAAAAAGTGGTATAAAATTAACAGAAAATAAAATTACCAAGACACTTCTGGGGCCTATTCCACATAGGTATGGTGTTGTACATTACAAATTACTTGATGGAAGATGATGTAATGTATGAAGTTGTTTATTTCTGTTCCACGAAATAATTAAAGTGTGTTGTACAGTACTACCAAAACTTCTGTGGCTTTGACCTAGAAAATTGAGCGCTAGTGCAGTACTCATCACCTACCAGCTGGGGCGTGGGAGTGCCAAGTTACTTGCAACTGGAGTACGATTCTCATGATTGTGTCAGTTACTGTGTTGCCCGTCTGATGAAATCATCATTAAAGATGGAGAAAACTATGTTATATAGACTACTTATCGAGAGTAGGTGACAATCTGACAACACTGGAGACACCGGAGAGAAATTCAACAAACTAATAATGACGAGTTGGGAATTGGCAGCTGGGTGAGAGGTCAGTCGATCTACAGTAGTGGTTCGCATATTTTCCGCGTCGTCAAAAGTTTTGACGCATCAGTACAATACCAATGAATCGCTACTAGTGATGTCATATCAATAAACATATTACGTCATAACATGAAGCAGCTGGTTATCTTTGTTTTTTATTCATCGAATTAGGTTATGTTTGAGTCTTTAATCGTAATGTATTCGTATTTTAAGGTAGGCTATACAGAAAAAAATTCGTAGATCCTATGAATTTCGTAATCCTGCAATGTTATTTTAGTTTACTTCTTTAACCCTTAAATCAGGCGTCTCAAGGCCAACGCATAAAAGTTGTTACAGAGAGCAAATGTAGATAGCGTAGTCAGCTGAATAGATAAGCGCAATAGCCGAAGATAGCCGATCGCTGATTCATGTCACACGCATGAGTGAGCTAAGTTGTAACTGTAGCGGGAAAAATTCCACAAAGCTGCACTTTTGAGTTGTACTGTCACAATAGACGGTTGTTTTCGGAAGGAATAAAATTTCGTAAGTAGTTTGCTGTAATAATAATAATAATAATAATAATAATAATAATAATAATAATAATAATAATAATAATATTAAATTTACTTTTAGTTATGTATTAATGAGTAAAAAGAAGACATCTGAAGCATGAAGAACCATACATGTTACGTAATTATTTAAGCACAAGGAACTGGCCACCCTACCCCATTATCTCCTGGCCTAGTTGTCTCATAAGTGGTGCCTTGTTGGTATCTTGTGAGGTTCAGACCTGTCTTCGGACAGTTGACTAGACAACAATACTTCATTTCTAGTAAATGGTTTTTGGTATCTCTCTTTGTTTTAAGTTTATGTTATATTTAATAAAATAAAATTCAATTAAATAATAATAATTAAATTACAATTAAACTTGTTTGTTGTTAAGGTACGTATTTTTACGGTACGTCGATATTAATATATAATTACAATAATAGTTAAATAATATGTTTCGTAATGTTTTCAATAATTAACAATAACCAAAACATCTTAGAAATTCACAATTATTTTAAATTAGAATTATTCAAATCTTAAATCAGGTCTCTAATTCTTTTCTCAAGTCCTTCAGTACTTCATTATATTTGTTACACTGGTCTTGATTCAAATTAGGTAACAATTTTAGATTAATAAAGTGGTAACAGTTACCCACTGAAACTTGCGATTCTCACTTTCCCTATGAAAGCTTTTATTTCTTCATACATATGCGGTAATAATGACATTCTTTCCTCGGAGATGGAGACAACATTCGTAGCGGTTGCAGATGTCTATTCAAACGTCGCGATCAATGACGATACACGTACTGCTCCCGCATCTTGTTCCACTCTTACATTAAAAATAGAGAGAGGAGGAAGTGCTCCGAGAAGGCCCTATTGAGACGTCTGCCTTAAATTCACAACAGATTAATAGGCTATATGCTATAATTATTTTAATAGAACAATAGAAAAAATTGGTAGGAAAATTAAATTTAACCAAAATTTCACAATATTATAATATTGTACAACATATAAAATATGGACATTGCGATGGTGTGTTTTCTTCACAGTCCGACACGGTTTAATAAACTAATGTGAGAAATGAAGTTTCGCCAATTTAAGGGTTAATAGTACTCTGCGATAGCTTCCCATATTAGCCAACAGATGCCACTAATAACGATCTTCACCCTCAAACTTAATTGTTACGAAATTACAAACACTGCAAAATTATTGAAATGGTGTCAAAGGAGATGAAATTGTTTCTTTTGAAGAAAATAGAAGCAAGAAAAGATTTTATACAGCAATATTTATCAAAATATATTTTAATGTTATGAAAGAAATATATTTAAATCGCATTAGTACATGTATGTATTAGTCCCTCTTCATTGGTAGAGAATACTTAACAATTCATTTTTTACTAGGTTATTTTACGACGCTGTATCAACATCTCAGGTTATTTAGCGTCTGAATGATATGAAAGTGATAATGACGGTGAAATGAGCCCGGGGTCCAGCACCGAAAGTTACCCAGCATTTGCTCATATTGGGTTGAGGGAAAACCCCGGAAAAAACCTCAACCAGGTAACTTGCCCCGACCGGGAAACGAACCCGGGCCACCTGGTTTCGCGGCCAGACATGCTAGCTGTTACTCCACAGGTGTGGACTTAACAATTCACTAGTAAGTTACAAATACTAGTACTTCTGCGGAACACAATCCTGAAACTCACTGGTAATTTGTAAGTATGGAGTGGTAAAGTACTACTGTAGAAAAGTCTTTTGTGGAACACATAAATAATATTTTTATTACTTACTAGAGAATTTTCTTGTAATGAACAACACCATACCTTTGTGGAATAGACCCCTGTATGTAGACCACCAAATTATTATTGTCAAATCTGATGATGAACTGAAAACCGCAGCATATCAGCGACATAAATTTGTCATGAAATATTCTTTAAACCAGGCATAGGCACTAGTGTCCTGCAATGTTCGAACATTAGAAAGGCAATCAAGACATTAAAAAACTTTGTCTTGTTTCATATGACAAACTAATAGCAAGATCTGTGTTAAAATCCTTAAGCGATTGAAACATGAGTGGAGGACAACGAATGTTTTTATAACAAGGTGGAACAAACACGACGGGCCACCTGCTGTAGGGCGAACATAGACGAATATCGAACTTCGCCGTACTCGACAAACTGAACCGAACATAGCGGCTGCAGTGCACGACGCTAATGGCCACTATGTTCCCGCACGGACTCTGTATACACCAACCCTTCATTTCTACCTCCATAAATCTTCTACCTGTCTGCGTGTACGTACAGTAGTGGCAAAAAAAACCGGACCGACCATTGTAACTGATTTCAGAGCCTTGTTCACTCAGAGCACGATAGACTGGTACTAAGACTTTCGTGGTTCGAATCCTACCTGGGAAGGAAACTTTGTTTTGTTTCTTAATCAAATTTATTCCCAGTACTTTTCGATTGCAGCTATATTTTACTACTTAAATAAATTATTATTCCCAGAACATGAATTTTACCAGCAATCGAAAAGTATTGGGAATAAATTTGAATAAGGAACAAAGAAAATTTTCCTTCCCAGGCAGGATTCCAACCACGAAAGTCTTAGTTACCAGTCTATCGTGCTCTGGAGTGAACAAGGCTCTGAAATCAGCTACAAGAGTCGGTCCGGTTTTTTTTTTGACACTACTGTACAGTAAGCTTACTGTTAGGTTTCGTAACAAGCTGTTTTTTACGGTGATGGGTTGTTAGCCCTTCGCCCAACCCCCAAGCTGGAGGACCACCCCTTATCGGCTTTCCACGACTGCTTATTCAATATATTCGCAGCTACCCTCCATATTCTTATTGAATTTGGTATTCCCAAGAAACTAGTTCGATTAATTAAAATGTGTCTTAGTGAAACTGACAGCAGAGTTCGTATAGGCCAGTTTCTATCTGATGCTTTTCCAATTCACTGCGGGCTAAAGCAGGGAGATGCACTATCACCTTTACTTTTTAACTTCGCTCTAGAATATGCCATTAGGAAAGTTCAGGATAATCGACAGGGTTTGGAGTTGAATGGGTTACATCGGCTTCTTTTCTATGCGGATGACGTCAATATGTTAGGAGAAAATCCACAAACGATTAGGGAAAACGTGGAAATTCTATTGAAGCAAGTAAAGCGATAGGGTTGGAAGTGAATCCCGAAAAGACTAAGCATATGATTATGTCTCGTGACCAGAATATTGTACGAAATGGAACTATAAAAATTGGAAATTTATCTTTCGAAGAGGTGGAAAAATTCAAATATCTTGGAGCAACAGTAACAAATATAAATGACACTCGGGAGGAAATTAAACGCAGAATAAATATGGGAAATGCGTATTATTATTCGGTTGAGAAGCTTTTGTCATCTAGTCTTCTGTCAAAAAATCTGAAAGTTAGAATTTATAAAACGTTATATTACCGGTCAGTGGCGGCTCGTGAACTTGTGGCTTGGGAGAGCTGCAGTAGATTTCGGTACATACAAATTTCACTTCTTGATACCATTACTAATAAGTATAGGACAAAAATAAATGCACTACATATCGAAAAACCAAAACTTCCTGACATAGTTGGGAGATGTCTGTGGGACCATTTGCTAATCCCTAAGAAAAACTAATACCATCGATTTCAGTCTGAATTTCAGATCGGCAGACACTCAACTTACAATCTACCAGTTCATTCTGAATTGTCTTAGAATAACCTTAAACAATGGCATGTTCCAAATGATTTTTGAGAGGCTCGTTTAGATTACTCACGAATTGTAGCAACCCACGAAACACATCAGGGTTCTTCGAATCGTTTTTTTCATCATGTCCCCTAATGGGAAGTTCATATTGGCCACAAAATTTGATACAATCAATTTTTTTTTAATAATTTCACGATTTTTTATCACTTCTTGATTATGTTTGAGAATGTTTGTTCTGTTCGTTTCATTTAATTGCACAGCAGTATGAGTTGCGTAACATAGCCAATGAAAAAACATTTTTCAGGTGAGACTGCGAAGATTCGTGCATTTTGCTTTTTAGGGGCAAATGTCCTAAATCTGTCACACCACTCCTAGTCCATGCAGTATCACCACCGAAGAGGAGGCAAGGAAAACAAAATACAGATTTTTTTTTTTGTTCACATCCACGTAACCACAAACGCTTAGCGTAAATTTCATTGTTATACTTCCTTACATATATGCACTATTTCGGCTGGATGAAGCTTAAGTAAGATTTAAGTCGGGTAACGGACGACCCTTTAATTTCACTTCATTACATCAATATTCTCCGCAAGGGAAAAATAAAATTAATATTCTGTAATTCACACACACTCATGCTTGCAAATTTGCACTGGTTAAGTTACGGTATTAAGACGTCACACCAAAGCAACACTCAGATATACTTATGGTCAACAATTTTCTAAAACTGGAAAAGCAGTCTCTTTCGTATTTTACGTGCTATATCAAAAGGATTCTACTCGTGCAATCATTTTGAGTTAAGGCAAATATTAGCTGGAGGCTGGATATATACGTAATAATAAGGTAAAAGAGAATATTAATTTCGTTATATTAACTCGATAAGATTCTACAACAATAAGTATGTGAAAAGAAAATAAAAATTTTGTTATTAAGTTTCAAGGGAACAGAGAATCCATTCGACGCAGCATTACAATAGCGGTGTGGGAGGAGAGGAAAGATCCCTTGTTGCCTGGCTCTGCAACCACTCCAGCGAAATATGGGTTTTAAACAGCGGCAGTTTCCCTCTGCCTCACCTCCCTTCACCTCTCTACCCCCTACCAAGCAAGAGACACTCTCTATGAGCTGACCACCCTGCAGATCCCAGGACGACTTTGAATGCAGTGTCAATTCCCATACAGTTGACGCGCAAAAAGATTGTATGTATGTATTTATTCACACTGCAATGGGTATATACCCGGTGGCAGTGGTAACTAATTACACTCAATAATGACAATAATAAACTTATTAATTAAAAATACAATTAATGATAATACTAATAATTAATACAAATAATAATAATAAGCGGCCGGGTAGCTCAGTTGGTAGAGCAGCTGGTTACGGACTGAAAGGTCCGGGGTTCGATCCCAGGTGGTGACAGGATTTTTTCTCGTTGCCAAACTTTCAGAACGGCCCCGAGGTTCACTCAGCCTCCTATAAAATTGAGTACCGGGTCTTTCCCGGGGGTAAAAGGCGGTCAGAGCGTGGTGCCGACCACACCACCTCATTCTAGTGCCGAGGTCATGGAAAGCATGGGGCTCTACCTCCATGCCCCCCAAGTGCCTTCATGGCATGTTACGGGGATACCTTTTTTTTTAATAATAATAATAATAATAATAATAATAATAATAATAATAATAATAATAATAACAACAACAGGGAATATACTAAATTAAATGAAACGATCACTTAAAATAACATTTGAAATATTCTAATTTGTATCTTAAAACTAAGATCGAACTAAAACCCACGAGTATATGTTCATATCTGCACAAGTACCTTTCAACATTACACTCATTTCGCTGTCAACTCACTCACTGCACTGGAACTACGACACATTTCACTGATTCTATCCTGATTTCACTAACACTTCAAAAACATTTCACTGTTCAAATACTTTGCACTGCCACTATAACCTATACAGCTTCACTGACAGGAACACGTTTCACTTACACAGCACACTTCACTGACACGACATACTTCTTCACTGATACAACACACTTCACTGACACAACATAATTCTTCACTGATACAACACTTCAATAACAACATATCATTTACACCCTTTAAGTACTGTGTATAATTACCGTCTATTAGTAAGGTCCTTAAGCCTATTTTTAAATACATTTTTGGTTGTTGGTAAAGCCTTTAGTAAGTCTGCAGGTAAAGCATTCCAGTCCCTGATAGTACGATTGAGAAAAGAAAACTTTCCAGTGTCCGTCCTCTGCCTTCTTTCCCTCAATTTATATGAGTGGTCGTTCCTTGAAGAGTAATTTGGCGGCTGCAACCTATTTTTTATTTCTTTCCAGGCAGGCTCACCTCTGTATGTTTTGAACAGTGCGCATAATCGAATTCGCGTTCTCCTGTCCGTGAGTGTGTCCCATTTTAATGGTGAATTTTTCCGACAACACTTAAGAGCCCGTTTTTGAATCTTTTCCAGTGTCTTAATATGTTCTAATCTGTAAGGATCCCAACATGCAGCACCATATTCCATTACTGGACGTACTAGTGATTTATATGCAATCTCTTTAGATTTATCAGAACCTTTTCTTAGTACCCTCATCACAAAGTGTAACGCTCTCCATGCTTTTCCCGCGGTGTCTGTAACGTGTTCCCCCCAGCCGAGATCGCTGCTAAATGTTATTCCGAGGTATTTACATTTGTTAACTTCCGGAATGGTTTCACCCCCTAACGTATACGATGCGACTATTTTATTTCTTTTCCTTGTAAAGCTGATGGCTTTGTCTTTAGAGAATTTATTTTCATTTTGTTGGCTATTGCCCAATCATTTATTCTATTGAGGTCATTCTGGAGAAGAGTAGTATCTTCATGACTTTTTATTTCCCTGTATAACATACAATCATCCGCGAATAAGCGAATCCTAGATAAGATATTAACTGGCAGATCATTTACAAAAGCCAAGAATAGAAGAGGCCCCAAGACACTCCCCTGCGGGACCCCGGAAGTAATTTCAATTGGGTTCGATAATTCCTCCCCTACCCGTACTCTCTGAGTGCGACAAGTTAAAAATTCCTTGATCCACTGGAGCACTCTGAAGTCAATCCCCGTTGATTGTAGTTTAACCAACAATATATCGTGTGGGACTACATCGAATGCGCGTGAAAAGTCAATAATCACTGCATCTACTTGGCTATTGGAATCTATTCCGTCTTCTAAATCCTGACATACCGTTACTAATTGACTCTCACATGAATAGCCCCCCCGAAATCCATGCTGACAGTTATGTAACCAATTTGAGTCATCCCAATGCTGCCTTAGATAAGCTGAAATCAAGTGTTCCATCTGTTTGCAAACCACAGAGGTAAGGCTGACCGGTCTGTAATTTTTTGTATCTGAGCGAGACCCTGACTTATAAATTGGCACCACTATTGCATCTTTCCAATCTCGCGGGGCAGTACCATTGTTAATTGATATTTCAAATATACGCACTAGATAGGGAATCATGGCTTCCCCTCCCAATTTTAGTACGTCTCCGGCGATACCATCAGGTCCTACTGATTTATGAGTTTTCAATTTAGAGATCCTTCTCCTTATGTCCCTAGGCTTGATAGAAAACTGACCCGTATTTTCCACAGAAGCTAAGTGTGGTACTATTGTCCTCATCCCAAAAACAGTGGCATAATAGGAATTTAATTTTTCTGCTTTTTCGCTGTCCTGTACGATAAATTGATTGCGGTCATTTTTTAGGGGGAGGCTCGAATAATTTTCCTTGCGTCGTCTCTTCACATATTTATAAAATTCCCCCCACCCGTTTTGTTCACCTTTGAAAAGTTTGTTTAGGTAATTTTCCTGCGCTATCTTCTTCGCATTAAGCAGTTCTTTCGATAGTTGTGTGAATTTTGTTTGTTTTGCAAGGCTTTCCTTGCGCTGTCTGTAGGATTTCCTTAGTTTTCTTTTCAGTTTCCGTATGTATTTATTATAATATTCCGGATCGGGATTGTTTGATAAGCGTTTAACCGGGATAAATTTCTGTATTCCTGTTAATATAATCTGCTTGAACTCCGCCCAGCATTCTTCTACACTACTGACCTTTACTACCCATGCATAAGATAATAATACATATTCCCGGTCAGATGAAATATAAAGCAAGTTACCAATAAAAGCTGTAACAATTCTTCTAAAAATTAAAATAAATATTATTTTTATTTTCCTGTCAAAGCAGGGAGTGCTGCAGCTCCGCAGCTCTTATAGACGAGCCGCCCCTGTTACCGGTTGTCCTGTATGGTTGTGAAACTTGGACTCTCACTTTGAGAGAGGAACAGAGAGTAAGGGTGTTTGAGAATAAGGTTCTTAGGAAAATATTTTGGGCTAAGAGGGATGAAGTTACAGGAGAATGGAGAAAGTTACACAACACAGAACTGCACGCATTGTATTCTTCACCAGACATAAGTAGGAACATTAAATCCAGACGTTTGAGATGGGCAGGGCGAATCCAGAAATGCATATAGAGTGTTAGTTGGGAGGCCGGAGGGAAAAAGACCTTTGGGGAGACCGAGACGTAGATGGGAGGATAATATTAAAATGGATTTGAGGGAGATGGGATATGATGATAGAGACTGGATTGGTCTTGCTCAGGATAGGGACCAATGGCGGGCTTATGTAAGGACGGCAATGAACCTCCGGGTTCCTTAAAAGCCAGTAAGTACTGTACAGTAAGCAGAGGTTGAACTCCATTCATTCATTCATTCATTCATTCATTCATTCATTCATTCATTCATTCATTCATTCATTCATTCATTCATTCATTCATTTATTATATTCCATAGATCTTACATGAGCAATGAAGCTTTAAGATGTGGAACTCGGTACCATAGCGTTCTGCTCAGGGATGAGTAAAGTGATGGAAAATGGCGAATAAATTCTAAGTTTCGTTTAAATTTCCAAGAAGCATGGTAACAAGACTATTTTGTTACAAAACCTTTATAATAACAAATAGTCTTGTTGCCATGCTACAGTCTAATGTTCTTTGAGTTTACTGGTAAACAGTACTTAAAAGAAAACATAAAGAGATATTTTTTCTTTAGTTTTACGTCGATCACTTATTTTTAGCTCCTTCTGGATTGTCCTATTATAAAAGTTGTTATTCTATGATTATTAAGATTCCAGAATTCACTAAAAATGTTGTATTATTGTCATTGTGGAGCACTTGAATTTACAATATTTACTACGGTAAATATTATACTAACTCTTTTCTGAGGAATAGTTTCTTCACCTGTTTGTACTTCAATTTATCTCATCAGTTTCCTTAGAATGTATTTCCAGTTTTTAACATGCTTGTTTCTCTTTATAACTTCCGGACACTGATCGTTGTGAAAGAAATCTTCACCAGTATCACATGATGTCCCAAGTCCTCTTATTCATTGAAGATATGATATACATTTCTTCCTTATTATGTGAATTTAAGTCATTTCCTTTTAGTAATAATTCCTGGGATAGATAGTTCTTTACTCATTTTTTTTTCTAGAAACAATAATGGCTTAAATGTTGTTCACTGTGGAGTTCGTAGTATATCTGATTCACTGCTTCAAGTAGAATCAACACAGTAATCTGGGTCTTTCACACAGGCATCTGAATCTAACTTCGTAACAATAAAATTACCACTTAAATACCACCTTTAAAGCAAGAAAAAAAATGGAAGCGTACAAGCACACAGTCTAGCCAAACTCTATTAAAATACACTAGAAATCTAAAATGTATTGCGAATCTAACGTTCATAAATTTTATAAATAAAATTTGCAAAATTCTTTGTTTTTTAAATAGGCCTAACCAAGGGACATATTGTTTAGTCAGCTGTCTAAAGACAAGTTTGAACGTCTGACACTACTAAGGGATCACCCGTGAGGCAACCAAGCCAGGAGATAATGGGGTAGGTTGGCCAGTTCCTTTTCGTCCTCCTTTGCGTACCTCGCCTACTAGCTACATATTACACTAATCAGGCTTCAGATGAATACAAACAATAAGTGTTCTTTCTCTGACACACATCGTCAAGTGATATGTACTGCCTGATTATATTACTTATCACCAGAGCTAGAAACTGCGTACCGATCTCGTTATTCAGGGTGCGAGCAGCTAGAAATTGGGCATACAAAACGGGTGACCTATGCGACCAATGGCCGCCTTGGAGTGTATCATATTCATGTTAAGAACTGCATGCAACAGGGTCACATCGGCAGTATGGAAGACGTTTGAGTAACAACATATTGTTCTACTGCAAATGTGAGCGAGATTCATTCCCTACATAAACACAGTAAGGTTCCTAGCACTGTATGTATGTATGCATGTATGTTTCCATCTTTGGTTTTTATTTAGTAAACGTTTCAAGATATATATGAAATGTATTATTTTATTATTAACCTGTTGTTTTGCATCATTTCTGTAAATATTACACCCTGTGTTTTGTTGACGTCGTACAAAATTTTGTCGAATATCCTTTTGAGAAGATTAACTCCATATGTAGATGAAATTATTGAGGATCATTAGTGTGGTTTTAGGCGTAACAGATCGACTATTGATCAGATTTTTTGTATTCGACAGATATTGGAGAAAAAATGGGAGTATAAGGGTACAGTACATCAGTTATTCATAGATTTCAAAAAGGCGTATGACTCGGTTAAGAGAGAAGTTTTATATAATATTCTTATTGAGTTTAGTATTCTCAAGAAACTAGTTCGATTAATTAAAATGTGTCTTAGTGAAACTTACAGCAGAGTCCGTATAGGCCAGTTTCTATCTGATGCTTTTCCAATTCACTGCGGGCTAAAGCAGGGAGATGCACTATCACCTTTACTTTTTAACTTTGCTCTAGAATATGCCATTAGGAAAGTTCAGGATAACACAGAAGGTTTGGAGTTGAATGGGTTACATCAGCTTCTTGTCTATGCGGATGACGTGAATATGCTAGGAGCAAATCCACAAACGATTAGGGAAAACGCGGAAATTCTAGTTGAAGCAAGTAAAGCGATAGGGTTGGAAGTAAATCCCTAAAAGACTAAGTATATGATTATGTCTCGTGATGGAAATATTGTACGAAATGGAACTATAAAAATTGGAGATTTATCTTTCGAAGAGATGGAAAAATTCAAATATCTTGGAGCAACAGTAACAAATATAAATGACACCCGGGAGGAAATTAAACGCAGAATAAATATGGGAAATACGTGTTATTATTCGATTGAGAAGCTTTTGTCATCTAGACTTCTGTCAAAAAATCTGAAAGTTAGAATTTATAAAACAGTTATATTACCGGTTGTTTTGTATGGTTGTGAAACTTGGCCTCTCACTTTGAGAGAGGAACAGAGATTAAGGGTGTTTGAGAATAAGGATCTTAGGAAAATATTTGGGGCTAAGAGGGATGAAGTTACAGGAGAATGGAGAAAGTTACACAACGGAGAGCTGCACGCATTGTATTCTTCACCTGACATAATTAGGAACATAAAATCCAGACGTTTGAGATGGGCAGGACATGTAGCACGTATGGGCGAATCCAGAAATGCATATGGAGTGTTAGTTGGGAGGCCGGAGGGAAAAAGACCTTCGGGGAGGCCGAGACGTAGGTGGGAAGATAATATTAAAATGGATTTGAGGGAGGTGGGATATGATGGTAGAGACTGTATTAATCTTGCTCAGGATAGGGACCAATGGCGGGCTTATGTGAGGGCGGCAATGAACCTCCGGGTTCCTTAAAAGCCAGTAAGTAAGTAAGTACGGTGTAAATGATGTAAATATGTAAAGAGCAATATTGTATCAATGTCAATCTATAAGTTATGTATGTAACAATTTGTATAGTTGCACATAAACGTAATCATGTAACTAGCTGTGCATTTACGAATGCCCCATAGATCTTTCTTTTCCGAAAATGGGAATATTGTCTTGACGACGAATTTGTTTTCCTTTCCTCTGTACGTTCCTATTTATATGACTAGCTGTAGCCATGGAAGTAATCTGTATAGGGCGATAGTTCTGCTTATCACGAATCAGAGGACCTCAGAGGACAAGACATGTATAAGAACATAAATATGTAAGCATTCTAACATACTTTAAATACTGGTAATATGTAAACTAGAACAAGGACACGAAACAAAGTGAAACAATGCCATAGCATGTTAATCGAATGGGATTCCTTAAATACTATTCGATTCATATCTGCAGGCAATGGTAAGGGACATAACGAAATAATACAAAATCTCATTTTGTTAAAAAAGATTGGACTCAAATAGTTTTATTCTCAGTACAACAGTACACTATACGAAGTGATTCAAGACTCATAACTTCAGAAAATTACTGTTAGGCCGTTTCGAGTAAAAAAAGTTCATATGAAAATGCAGTATATAACAGTGTTGGTTGTACAGTTCTATTTTCAAAATAAAACGCTATTTTATCTTATGAAAATATATATAATTTAGTTTCTTTTCATATGAGAGAACTATTACACATGGACTTCGGAATACATTAAAGTCAAAAAATTAAATATAAACTTCTGAATACATTAAAAAAACAAGATGAACACAAACATGTCCAATTTCTATGTAACAGTCTAATTTGTACTCTTTGATTGTACACTTTTGAAAAACAATTAATATATTGTAGCTTAACCTTTCGGCTTTATTACTGTTTGGCATCTCCTCCTCATTCATTTTACCAAGTTTTTATACTGTTCTGGTTTGATTTTAGCCCATTTTTCTCTCGCTACATGCTTGAAATCCTCTATGGTTGTACACTTCTGCTTTCTTACTCCTCACACACAAATGTTCGATAGGGTTTAAGTCAGGTGATTGAGGAGGTCTTCGCAGTTGCTGGGATATGTTCCATATAGCCAATCCTTATTGATTTGAGCAGTATGTCTATTGTCATTGTCTTGTTGGGACATATACACAAGTGACATCCCCATTTTTTTTTTACTCTGCCTAACATTTGACTTCGAAATGTTATTGTACACATACTTATCCATAATTCCATCTCTGAACTCAATATTCCCCACACCATTTGCAGACATACAGCCCCACAAAAGTATGCATCCATCCCCGTGTTTCACTGTTGTTTCTGTCGTTATCTGTTTTGGGCTTTCTCCATATCCTATGAATGCCATCACAACCTCAATATCACTAATTCCTTCTACGACTAAAAGAAAAATGACCTCTATTAATTCCAAACTAAGTTCGAATCCATGCCCAAGAGCTGTCGGAGATAAATTCTCGCTCGCTAAACCCAGAATAACGGGGTACACCATAAAGTAAAGACGAAGAAGAAGAAGGAGAAGAAGAAGAAGAAGGATTAGATGGAAATGCAAGTTTTAATACATCTAAGCAATGAAGAAAGGGAGAAATTTAAGTACAGAAATATTCAGGTTTTTAAAACTTGATCCATAAAGTAGAGAGGATAGAGAATTACCGGGAATAAGAAAGAGAAGACGAGTACTGAACATTTCGTTTCTAGAATCACTCTTTATAATGGAGAAGAAACTTGAAAGCCGAGAATTTTTACATCAAAGGTCTTCCAAGAAGACATTCAATCAAATATTATTATTACTAACTGACTGCGTTGGGAGTTGATATTGGAAAATATATTTACATAATCTTGTTGCATAAATCAAAGTTTCGGGAAGTGAATACAATTTCACAGAATTCTTCATATTTTATATTTCATTCTCGAACTAAGAAAACGAATAGCAATATGGAACTCAGCTTTCTAGAAAAAGAGTTTTCTTTTTTTCAGGAAAGGTTATCAAATATTAATCATTCGCTGTATGTTACGCTAGTATTACACTATATAGAGAACTCACTACGCTGAAAGAATATTACAGGGTGTTAAAGAACAATACGGATATATTTTCATTGGGTATAAAATGGTCCTAGACAACAACTTGGGATACGGAACCCATGGTCTATAGCAGTGTTTTTCAACTTTTTCCAACATGTGGAAGATTAAATTTGTATAAAATCAAGCGACACACTCATATAATCTAAACCAGCGAAGTCCAACCTCTTCTCTTAAGAGCTAATGACGTCACAGCGTCGCTTTACCCCACCTCCTTCATTTGGAGGCATGGCCAGAGTTGCCAGATGTGGCTATCGCCATTCTGGCGCCTTTTATGTTCCTTATGGCGACGAAAATTTCTATTTGGCGATCTGGCTACTTTTCTGGCGGCTTTAATGTTAAAATTATAAAAATAACTTTTAACTGAATCAATTTTTTTCACAAGATTGTGATCCACAGCATACGTAATATTCTTCAGAACGTAAATATTCGTCAGTTATTGTAGTCCAGTTAATTTTTAATAGATGGCAAGTTGCGTAGAAAACTTCCCCAGGCTCTGACATAGGGATCTACAACGTGTATGATCTGTGATTTACAATGATGTTCCCTCCCTCCCTAATTTATTGTAATTGGTGGATGCAACAATGTCAGATTATTCACTTGCAATACACAAAACTTATTGCGGTAGTATAAAATAATAATGCCACTACATAGTCCTAAGTGCTATAAATATGTAATCATATAGGTCCAATAACTTTATCAAATTACTCTACTTAACACTGATTGTATACGTTAAAATCTAAGGGTGCTATTCATAGATATTTCGCAGTACGCGCTACGAGCGTACTAAGCTAGCCCCGGCTATCGACTGGTTACTTGTACACGATTCATATCATATCATACCGCTAAAACTGGTTTATGAATATGAAAAACGTTAGTTCGCTGATCATCCACCGGAAGCCCGCGCTGAGAATGTCTATGAATACGGCCCGTATTGATTACAACATAGACTTGTTTTCACTTTAAAAAATATTAATATGTTAAATAACAGTCCCTACATCAAGTGGCAATAGAGAAAATCTTAAATGTATTGAAAAACCTTTTTAGTTTGATTACTGTATTTGAAAAAGTGGAATTTTCAATAGTTATTATTAGCTTATATTGTCAGATTAATCACAAAACATTGTGCATGAAATAATGCCACTTCATAGTCCTAAGTAGGACACGTACACATTAAATAACTTTGCTAAAGCCTATAACACTGTTGTTTAGCTTAAGCCTATATGTTAATATCTATTGGTTATCACAGCAGCATGTTCATGATGCTTATTAAGAACAGAGTTTTTTATGTCATACGTTAATGTCGATATTAGCAGGATTAATATTTGTAAACAATAAAATACAGGTTGAACAAACAGCAAAATGCAAGTATCAAGGTTACACATCATAGCTGAATAATGTGATTTATTGATTCTGTATCTTTGTATTAAATAATATTAACAATAAAAGTATTACAAATTTGTGAATGAATATAAATGGTTATGTTCATGATTACACTGTAGGTTTTCTTTTAAGTTTATTACTCCTTTCACTATCAACTTCAGCTTCTTTCTGGCGCCTTATTGGTATACAGTTGACGACATTGGTCTGGAATCATCTGGCAACCCTGGGAATGACAGTGCATGAACCACTTCCCCTTCGATCAGTCACTCAGCAACGGCTGATTGCAATCAGCTTTTACCATAAATATCGCTGTGTTAGACAAATATGTAACAATTATGAAGAAACTATATGACACTTCCGAGTCCAAATTTCGAGACTTGAAAACAATAGAGGCGGAAATTAGTCTTTTTTTTAACAACCCCTTTAATTTTACTTGCAAACATGCTCCGCATAATCTGCAAATGAAACTAGTTACTTTGCAGAATTCTACAGCCATGAAATATTCTCAGAAAGAAGGTTGGGACTTGTTTAAATCTTTGTCCAGTGAAACATTTCCCAGGTTGCGAAAGCTTGCTGCAAACTTAATGACAATCTTTGGTTCTACATAAGTTATATCTCTGAACAGATGTTTCGAAAATGAATCAAATAAAAAGCCAGTATCGTAATAGAATAGGGCACGATCATTTGGTCTACATTTTAAGATTCTGTTGTTCATCCTTTGCGGAAAATATTGAATGAACTGGATAGAAGTGAACAGTGTAAAATATTCATTGAAAGAAAAGGTGCTCAAGAAGCTTATTTGAATTTCTTTCATCACAAAATAATGACAGTAAAATTAACTGAAGCCGCCTCTGTAACAAAGCGACATTAGATAAGTTTGTGACGTCATGAGTACATGAATTCGTAATAGCTCCGCAAAGAGTGGGTGGAGGTAAATCCATCATCCGCTCTTTCGCTTAAGATTGGACATCGCTGATCTAAACCTTTGGTTTCTAACTGGAGAGGTGGTGCAAATTATCTTGAAACAATTATTAACATAATGCCTGTGTTAGGGTATAGTAACTGCATTGTGAATTTTATCAAGGGAGGATGTTAAACTCTTAGGTTTCCTCATAGATAGACAACTATCTTGGAGATCACATATTAGGTATGTATGCACTAAGTTATCTTCTGTAACCTATTTATTTAAAAAATTGAAGAATATTGTTAGTTTTGAATATGTTCGAAATGCATATTTTGTTTTTTTCAAAGTGTACTCAGATATGGACTTATTTTGTGGGGAAATTCTAGTGATATTACAGACATTTTATTATTTAAAAAGAAGGTTATTAGAATACTGACAGCTTCAACTAGTAGAACACACTGTAGACCTCTGTTCACACAGACAGGTATTCAGACTGTCATACATCTGTACATATATGATGTTCTAGTGTTTATGAAAGAACATTTGCAGGATTTTAACATGAGAAGTGAGATACACAATCATACAACGAAGAATAGGCAATTATTAGATTATCCACTTTGTAGACTTAGTGTGACAAAAAAAATATTATAATTTGATTGGAATCAAATTGTTTAATAACCTCCTATGAAGATTCAACTTCTTCCTGTTTAAACTTATAAAACAAGATTGTACAGTTGGTTAATTAAAAACCCACTTTACTCAATCAATGAGTTCTTTGAAACTGACATACATTTTTAAATAATTCAGTTTTAAATGTTATGGTTGTTGTTTCTTAATGTTTTTTTTAGTAGTAGTGAGATTTTGAATGAAACTTAGTGGTGAATCAATTAATATTTAAATTTCGATGTAATAATGAACAGAGTAAATTGCACTACCTTATGTTGCTTTTTTTAAAGTTTATTATTCACCTCTGTTGTAGTATTCTTAATTAGTTATTAAACATATGACAATTAGTACTTGATACTGTCCACGGTCAGCGCGTCTGGCCGCGAAACCAGGTGGCCCGGGTTCGAATCCCGGTCGGGGCAAGTTACCTGGTTGAGGTTTTTTCCGGGGTTTTTCCTGAACCCAATAGGAGCAAATGCTGGGTAACTTTCGGTGCTGGACCCCGGACTCATTTCACCGGCATTATCACTTTCATATTATTCAGACGCTAAATAACCTAGATGTTGATACAGCGTCGTTAAATAATCCAATAAAATAAAATAAATACTTGATACTGTCTTTTAGCTCATAAATATAGTACTTTTAACTATATATTATATAATTTTGATAAATATCTACATTGTTTTAATAATTAAATTTTATTTTTGTTTATGTATGAAATGTATTGCAATAAGATTGTAACATTGACAATGTCTATAGTGAAGTTTTTCATTCAATGACATTAAAGATTATTATTATTATTATTATTATTATTATTATTATTATTATTATTATTATTATTAAAATATATGGGTTATGTTTTATTTACAAATATTTCACATTTTTAGTTTCATTACCAATTCTTGAAATTAAACTAAATGCTGTTGAAACATGGGTATTGTCGAAGTTTTTTGATTACAAAAATACAACGGTAAATTTTCATATTTCATTACAATAAGATTATTACTCTTCATGAGTGTATTAATATGAATTTTAGCACGGCTGAAATTATTATAGCTTTATTTAGTAACGTTTGGATAAATTGAACACCATTGTGAACTTGAGCTGAGCAGAGGAGGAAGAATAGGTTAGCTTTTATTTATCATTGGGATCCACTTCGATATCGTGACCAATTTACAAATAATTTAAAATTACATTACATTTCCTGCTTCGAACAAACTTGATCTACGAATTCAATTTGGCATTAGAAATCATTTCCTTTCCACGAATTCACATCTCAGCTCATTATGACATCATACTGCATCACGTGGCATACAGGGAAGTATGTGGTCATTTAGCGTCCTAAATACCACTGTTACATTCCATACTAGTCGTACGTGCATGTTCCAAAATATTAGGCCTACTGTTCCATTAGATACTAGTAGTACGTATTTGTTCCGAAATACTACTGTTCCATCAGATACTAGTCATACGTGCATGTTTCAAGATACCACTGTGCACCTGTGTAGTTACACATGGTAACTTACTGTTATTTAGGAACTGTTATTTGAAACCTAGTATTTTCAAGGAATTGGGACAGTTGGAACTTTTCCCATCTCTACATAAGATTATAGGCATCAAACAAGGAAAACTCAGTGCGCAGAAACCAGCGGGCGTGTCTCGCGCAGATGACGTATGCTCCCGTTCCCAGCATGCTAACTCGTCTACTGCAGGGGGGAAGAGGGTACTGCATGCGCGCCGTGAGGAATCCGAGCTGAGTTTTGCTTGTAGGATACCTATAAGAGTGCGAATAATGTGATCGTTAATACCAACCCGTGATGCCCAGCGACTATGAGATAGCAATGTTTAAAATAACTCTCTGTGCTATGTGGTTATATTTCTGTAATGCTTAAAACAACCTTATGCGCTATGTGACTATGCGACCGTAATGTTCAAAATGACCGTGTGCGCTAAGTAACCATCTGAAAGGGTAAAATCTTAAACTTGTGTGCAATGTAGGCCTCCCGTTGACAGTATGGTGACAGCAAGAGAAATTATATTGGAGATCCTGTAAATCGCGATCTATGGAAAAGATTATAATCACGTCAGATGTATGTAATTTTTTTCCGATTTCTCCGCTATTCCCCTAAGCTTTTTTTACTTGGTTCTTTAACGACGCTGTATCGACTACTAGGTTATTTAACATTGATGGAATTGGTGATAGCGAGATGATATTTGACGAGATGTGGCCGAGGATCCGCCATAGATTACCTGACATTCGCCTCACGGTTAGGGAAAATCTTTGAAAAAAACCATCCAGCTAATTAACCCAAGCGGAAATCGAACCCGTGCCCGAGCGCAACTCTGGATCTGTAGACAAGCACCTTAGCCGACTGAGCTACGCCGGTGACTCCCCGAAGTTCAACCAAGTAGGAAAAAGATAACATTTATGGTTAATTTCAAATGCTATTTCCCTATGCTGTTCACATTATCCTTGTTCTTTATTTATTTGTGTATTAATTTCCTCATATATATATATATATATATATATATATATATATATATATATATACAAACGAAGTGCACAGTTATGGGGCTTTATTAGATAACGAAATATTAAATAAGTCTGCTCAATTACCTGGAACTCCAATTATAAGTCAAGATGGGAAGGATTTTCAAATAACGATACTATATTTCAACAAATGCTGGCATTAAAGCGTTAAGTGGTATCTAAAAGCCTAACCAAGTTCAAGAAACCGTAAGACAAAAGCATACAACACTTCATCACATTTAACGCTATTTTATGGCAGCGAAATTTGAACCCTCCGAAAACGGACTTAACCAAAATCAAACATAATAGAGATTACATTTCTCAGAAAAGCTGAGCAGACTACACTTTGTTAGAACACGAAAGAGGCCATGTCGTGATTTAAGGGTAACTAATGAGACTTTTGCTTCGAAGGAGCGGTCGAGAGTGGGTTCAATTCCCTTGAGGATTTTGACGTAGAACTAGGTTTTTCTCCTCACTAGATATGAGAGGAAACCTGAGTATTGGCCGTTACACAAAAATGTCATTCCCTCTCCTTGCTCTTTTTGTATTACCCTTGTTCTCCTTATCTTCCTTTCATTTTGCTTAAATTCCTCTTGTTCTCCTTTTATTCCGTTTCCCCTTGTTATCCTTGTCTTCCGCTTAATTTCCTTGCTTTCTTCTAATTCTTCTTGTCTTGCCCTTGTTCTCCGTGTTTTCTCTTTATTCTCCTTCTATTCCCCTTGTTCTATTTGTATTTCCCCTGTTTTTCCTCTTAGGGTCCTTGTATTATGTTTGATCTTCTTCTCTTCCGCTTATTTTCCTTACCCTCCACTTATTCTCCTTGTATTTTCCTCCTCTTCTGTTAAGTCCCTTCTTCTCCTTGTATTCCCCTCGTTGTTCTACTTGTATTTCCCTTTTTCTACTTCTATACTCCTTGTTTTAGTTATGTCCCCTTGTTTGACTTGTGTTCCTCTTGTTTTACTTCTAGTCACACTTTTATGTCTGTTTTAGGTTATTATATAATGTGTTTCGTTTGTGCCGTTTTCATTTTAATCTGTGTGTTCTTTTAGAGAGTGGTTGGATCTAATCATAGGTGAGGGGGGTGAAACCTACAAAGTAGGACTTGTTTTAGGTACACAGCACGTACGGTCAGAAGACCCGTTCATTGGATTTAAAAGAAAATTCTGATAATATAGTACATCTGTATGAATAATATTGCTCAATAAATTCATCTATTTACTTCTAGTCCCCTTGTTTTAGGCCTACTTGTATTCCTCTTGTTTTACTTTTAGTCCCCTTGTTTTACTTGTATTCCCTTTATTTTACTTGTATTCCCGTTATATTACTTGTATTCTCGTTTTATTTGTATTTGTTTCTTTAAGCATCATATTTAGTTTTATATTTTCTCCAGTACGAACGTGATTTATGCTTTCTGTAGGATATCAACATTTTGTCCAATTGCATCCCTCGTATCTTTTCCCTTCCTGAAGTCAAACTACTCTTCTTCCAACTGTTCTTCCATCTTAGAATATAAACGTCGATTCAGTATTCGCAAGAGAATCTTCGCCGAGTGCAATAATATACTCATATTCCTGAACTCCTTACATTTCTTGGCATTATTCCTCTTCGGTATTGGAATCAACACTGTCTCCGTAAAATCCTCAGGCCATTCGCCTTTCTTATCATCGTTGCATAATGATAGAATTTGCTTCTTGTCTTCACCCAAGCATTTCACTAATTCAATGAGGATTCCATCAACTCCTGTTGCTTTCCCATTTTTCATTTCCTTAAGCGCTAGTTCAACTTCTTCGCTTAAAATTGAAAAATCTTTTTCATCATTTGATACGGCTTCTTCGTCTTCTATAACTAAGTCATCTGGGCTATTCCTTGTGTATAACGCTTATACATATTTCGTCCATCTGTTTAGTATTCCTTGTTTGTCTGTTATTTCGTTTCCGTTGTCGTCATTGGTGAATTATTATTCTAACCTATAACGCATTAGTGACGGAATTAACACTCGGTACAGGGGCAATGTCATTAGTAACGTATGAGCTCATACATACGGATTTTGTTTTCTGTCAAATAACCGTTTACCATTGTATGTGTAATGAGGCAGTTTTATGTCACTGAAAACAAACGGGGTGCAGGAGACAATTATTTATGAAAGAGTAAAAAAAAAAAAAATCCACTCTAGGGGATTACGTACACAAATAATCTGAATTTACACAGTTCGTTTCATTTGTGGAAATGTATAACTTATATCCTATTAACACTAATGCAATATCCCTAACACTCACGTAAGGAAATCGCCAATTTATTATTATTATTATTATTATTATTATTATTATTATTATTATTATTATTATTATTATTATTATCTCAAATAAACCAACACTCTGTTCTAAATTTTTGCATTACGTTACAAACTGACCGAGCGAGGTGGCTCATGCATTAAGCACGGAGATCCGCGGTTCAAATCCCTGGACTGACTGTGACTTTTCCGTGGTTTTGCATAGTTACTTAGGTAAATTCCGTGTTGAAAATTTAATTGCCAAAATCCATTTTCCTTCCCTCTTCCCTATAGAAAAACAATAATGGATTTCACATCATCCATCGTCATCATCATGACGCATGTCTTCATCCGTTTGCAGAAGGGGCGTCCTCTCCGAAACCGTCTCTGGGTTCTGAGCCTTCCGCAATATCTCTGCCAGAATTCATTCCTTAAAAGCACTTTCGAGGGCGCTTCAACACCTTAAAATGGATCCTGTACTGCTTGCTTGGTCACCTTGGCGGTTTGAACTTAAGGCGGGGGGGGGGTGTAGGGGACCCATTGTGTGAGTGGGTGAAGGGTCGCATGCGGCCGATGGGCTGGTACACCTCATTCTCATTCATCCCATAATTCTGAGTGCACAATAAGCTACTGTTGAGCCGACGTGCTGAAGGGTCGTCTCTAACTATTCCCTAACCACTCAATACTACTATACAAGTGATGTCGGTTTTTTAAGTTTGGTGTTATGTACAATTTCTATCATATTCTTTAGTTAGGAAATGCAATATTTAGAAGACGCTTTGGTTACTGTTGCGTTTTGTGAGAATGTAACAGCTATCAAATGTTAACACAAATAATATAAAATGAAGGTGATAAAGTTTGAGATTAGATGGAAAAAAGATTATAAAACTGTTACCATAGCTCGGAGAATAAGTGAAGTCGAGGGTGAATGTGTTATTAGTGAGCGTGTAGCACAACAATGGTTCCATGGTTTCAATAATGAAGGATACATTAAGACCTGAGGTACCGTGTGCAATATTGAGAATACACGTGGAGTTTACGAAGAAAAGTCACAAAAAATACTATTAGGCTTTCAGAAGAACATGATGATTCAAAAGATATAATAAATCGTCACATTAAGACGCTCAGAAAATCATACAGATCTGTACCTCATGAACTGAATACAAATACTGCATATAATTACACATCAAACAAATATATATTCTTTAAACATAATATTGTTAACGGTTTTTTTAATCGCTTTCACACATGCATTTTGTAAACTTATGTATATTTGTTATATAGTCTTAGACCGAAATAGATATCACGATTATAAGCTGTGCTTGTGAAAAACTTTGGTTCCTCCAGTTGTATTAATTCGGATCTTTTAGTTCCGTATTTAAAATGATACAATTTGAATTTATTTTATTTATGAAGTTTAATAAAGCATTATAATAAATTTTTATAATTTTAAGCAGTGAACTAAAGTTCCGATGTGTAATCAAGACGTTTATTAAGACATAATTATTTGAATTATTCTTTTCTGAGCAAGTGTTAGTGGAATGAAAGTTCAATTACAAGCACTTTCCGTTCTAAAATGCCATTCTGGAGGATAGATTGAAATAAAGCTAAATAAATTATATGAAAAATATTAACTGACAAATATACATTGTTTTACGTAATCTCTTACATATTATGTTTATTCCATCGTAAGTAATAATTAATTGTAATGCCTAAATACTCAACTTCTGAGAATTCAGTTAAAATAGGGCATTTATAATTTTGAAAAGAATAGCCTAGTCAGTATGATAGATTTTTTTGTCGTTAAGGTAAGACAGAAAATTTGAGACCAATGGACCTTAGCATATGAAATATGGTAAGGGGTTAGATACAGCTTACAGCAGTAAAATGTTGGCAATATTCAACATTTTTTCCTCCATTACTATATCTTGTACAATAATGAACATTTGTATGTGTAAAACACTGTCCTTCTGCTATATGAAAAAAAAAATATTTTTACGATTTAAAAAAAATTATTCATATTTTTTCAAAATTCAGTTTACTGTGCAGTGATGAAGCGTTTCCCACATAACTCAAAAACTATCCAACATTCTGTGATGAAATTTTTTATGTGTATTTATATGCATATCGTATCTACAATATGATGCAAGTTCACTTCTCTACATTTGATAAATCGTCTGATAAAAAATAAATTAATTTAAAAAGTGATCAAATATCAGTATTTTTTTCTAACAAAAAAATAAAAAATATATATATTATGTATTAAGGAATGTAGTTGAAAGAACATGATATTGTAAACATGAGTTTCAGCAATAAAATAAAAGAGAGAGAACATGAAAAAGTTATCAAGTTTATGAGTCATGAACTGAATTTTGAAAAAAAAAAGTAAATATTTTTTTAATTCGTAAAATATATATATATATATATATATATATATATATATATATATATATATATATATATATATATATATATATATATTTCATATAGCAGAAGAGCAGTGTTTTGCACACACCAATTTTCATTATTGTACAAGATACAGTAATGATCGAAAAAAATCTTGAATATTTCCAAAAATTTTACTGCTGTAAGCTGTACCTAACCCCTTAATACTGAACATGACATTTTTATTCCACACGCATTATCAAAAATAAATTAATAAATCTTATCATAGTAACAGTATTATGCTGTTAATACATACAGTACTATGAATTAATCAGTTATTACATTTAAAGACGCTGTATCAAATTAATGTTATGTAGTGTCGGAAAATTTGGCGAGATGAGACCGAGGATTTGCCATGGAGAACCTGACATTCGTCGTACAGTTGGGGAAAGCCTCGGAAAAACCCAGCCATATAACCAATCCAAACCCGATTCGAACTATGTCCGAGCGTTGACACGGATTAGGAGACCCGTTTGTTACGCCTGAGCTACATCGGCAGTTACAACCTACTCTGAACACAGCTATAGTTTGACAACTTCGAGTGAAACCCCGTAAAACACGCCAACTTCTGGAATCTCTCTCTTTCTTTCTTCTCTCTCCCTCGCTCCTCGTCATTCAATCACCAATCACCACGTAAATATCTGAGAGGTGTGTGTGTGCATCGCGACCAATAGAAGAACCACTCTCCAGTATTACCACAATAACGGATTCTTCATTTTTGCCTCGACTGTCGGCTAGGAAGGTTCCATTATGCTAGCATTGCAGGCAACAAGTCAACCTTTTAATGGTTTTGTTAGCAGGTTTGACAAACTCTGAGTGGACCTGCAAGTACACAGTGCATAGTGCTCTCTCCCTTCCCCCCGTGCTTTCTCACTTGCTCCTCCCCAAGACAGCCAGCGCTCATGTAGTAACTCGGTCAGGGTTTCAGTTCGATTTGTCAATCTATAATGGAGAAATTCATGCAATGACTGTTGTAGTTTTGGGAATATAGAGAAGGATATCTGTTTTCCTGTCACACATTACAAAGGGCTTCTATTTTGTGATCAGCAGGCATGTTGTAATTGCTGCGCTGAGCAGAGGAGGTTCTGTATTTTTAGCGGTGTTCTGCGAAATGTGAGATTTGCACAGATTCGAATTCTGTGGACAGGTAACATGAGAATTGTGCGGATTGTACAGTTTTCATCCAAAAGTCTATACTTGCTGTAATCATATTACACAGTGCCTCTGTGCTTACGGTTAGATAACTAATTGGAGCGGAGAGATCTTCCCTCTACAGCAGACCTCCAATTAACTCTTCAGAGTGCTCCTGCTTTTATGTAACCCTCATGGTTGAATAATAGGACGGAAATCTGGGTTTTAGCAACCACAATGACTTCCAAATAATGACAGTAAGTCTGTCACTAGTACCTCAAGCCTGGACTAAGTAGTTAGACACTAATACTGTGCGTCCGAATAACTAGATCAACCAAGCAGTCGTTTAATAGTTATTTACGATAAAAGTGTTAAAAAGTCGCTTGGTCTACCGATTGGTCGTCTTTCTTTCACTTTTAAGGGGAGAGGATGTATTTTTTAAAACTTTTTTCCTATTTGGTGTAAAATATTAATTTTTTGTATGTAGAGAGCTCATAGCTGTGGCAACTCAACCAAATAAAAATATTTAAAAAAAATTATTTGGGGGCCCAAATTTGAAAAAAATATACCCAATGCAGGATTATACTAAAACCGATATAATATCTAAACCGTTTTTAAAGATATATTCAAACAATTTTTGCAATGTATTTGCAAAAGCATGTTCTACAAACTGTCTGTAACAGAATTTTGATATTAGTCCCTACGTTTGTAAAATAAACAATTAAAATTTAATAACAATTTTCTGATTTCCTTTCTTGCAAATAAACGGATGTATTTCTAAAATGAAATCAATTAACAAAATTCTGTTACAGAGAAAAGTTTCCTAATAGTCTAAAGAATGCGTTGTAAATTTCATGCATGTATCTTTAATAGTTCAGAAATTATAATATCCATTTTTGTCTGGCAATGTAGCAAAAAAAATGAAGTTACTGGAAACCGATAAAAGCGGGCGTGTGATTTAAAAATCCATAGCGCAGGAAGTTTAAAAATGATGTCTCAACATCCGATAAGGACACAAATATCCACAAAATGTTATGCAATGCATTCCACACACATATCAAAGGGTATTTTAAAGAATTTTTTTTATTTAATTTACCGGAAACAACAATAAAAGTGGGCGAGTGATTTGAAAATCCATAACGCAGAAAGTTTAAAAATGGCGACTCAACATCCAATAAGGGCACACATTCCCACAAAATGTTATGCTATGCATTCCACACATATCACAGAGTATTTTAAAGAAGTTTTTTTTTAATTTACTCATTTTTCAGCAAAAAATACCATCCTCTCCCCTTAAGTTTAATATTCTCTTTGGCAGTCTTTCCCTTTCCACTCTGTTCAGGTGTCCAAATCATTGTAATCTCTTATTTTCTATTGTGTTGTTAATTTTTCAACCTTCAGAGTTTCACTGATTATGTCGTTTCGCATCCTGTCTCTTCGTGTCTTCTGTATAATACCTCGCAAGGTTTTCATCTCTGAGGCTTGAATTCTGCTCAGATCTTTTTTGGTGTATGTCCAGGTTTCTGAAGCATATTAGCCTATGTCAAAACTGCTTGAAATACAGTGTGTCCGCAGAAACATTCCGGGAATATAAACTGCTATAATTCTGCCACTATATGTTTTACGAAATTCATGCTGAGGTCATTAGAAAGAACAGCTAAAATAATTTCAGGAAATGTGCAATTAATAATTGTTGACCGAAACGACAGATGGCAGCACAAGAAGAAAGAAAAAACGCCGTTTCCGCTATTTCGCTTGCCATTAAGGCATTGTTGCATATAGGCCTAAGCAAATTGTGTTAAATGATCTGAATGTTAAATTTTCAAGTCTGTGTGAATTCTGCAGCATTTAGAGGGTTATTTAGGTTATGGCGAATTCATTTTTAGGGACAAGGCAACGTTCCACGTCAATGGAAAAATAAACAAGCACAATGTTAGGATTTAGGGGAGCGAGAATCCGCATTTCATTTTGGAGGTTGAACGTGACTCCCTTAAGCTAAATGTATCTTGTGCCGTTTCGAAACGGAAAGTTTATGGCCTATTTTTCTTTCAAGAGAATTCTGTCACCGGTATGAGTTATCTTGATATGCTTACTGAGTGGCTGTTTCCACAATTGGAGGAAGGCAACGAATTTCTTTTCCAACAAGATGGAGCACCTCCTCACTGACATCTTGATGTACGGAATGTTCTAAATCAACAGCGTGCAGGAAGATGGATTGGGCGTGCTGGGAACAAAGATGTCTTCTGCAGCTGGCCTCCGAGGTCCCCTGACTTGACCGTCTGTGACTTCTTTTTATGGGGTCACATAAAGAATCTTGTCTGTATATCTCCACTACCTCAAAATCTGCAAGAGCTCCAACTTCGTATCACTGCCGCTATCGAGTCCACCCCTATAGATATGTTGGAACGTGTGTGGCATGAGTAGGAATATCGCCTCGATGTCTGCAGCGTAACACGTGTCTTTAAGGTAGGTACAAAAATTTTTGAGTTTCTCTTTCTAATGATACCAGTTTCGTATAAATCCGGCAACTGACAGCGACGCTATAGCAGTTTATAACACAGGAATGTTTCTGTGGACACACTGTATGTTTTATACATTGCCATTTTGCTCTTTATGGGCACATCTTTATTCCAAATTAAATGTTTTTCTATATTGTATACATTTGAACTTTTCTGTATTCTTTTGCTAATTTCATGCTGTATATTTCCTTTTGAATTAATGTCTGTTCCAAATAGTTTAACTTCTCTACTTTTTCAAATTTGTGCCTAATAACATAATATTCGAGTCTTCACTTTGTGTTCTTGATATTTTTGTAACTACTGTTTTTTCAATGTTGATTAATTTTAATATATGTTCAGAAACCAAGACAACGCAAAATACAAAATTGAATGCTGTGTTATTTGACATTATTGGATAACCGTATCGTTCGTGTATAAGATGATTACATGCGGATACCATGGCAACAGAGCTTAAAAATCTGAACGCTAAGTAATGTGCTTTGACGTAACATGCAATAGTGATAAATTTCCATACTGTGCACATATCTACCTAACAGTAAACACACTTTACTAATAATAGGTCATTAACGTCTGGGCAGCTTTGCAGATGATATATGTCATCCAACCCAAAGGTCACATTATCTTTGATATAACAGTTTATGTAACTGAAACTGTGCCTACGTGGTCATCCATTAATGAATTCCATGGAAACGACTGCCTGAAGGACGCAACAAAATATGCTCTTCCCGATCTGCGAAAGGTCGTTTATGCTAGTAACTTACGCATCCAATCTTACGTAAATGCGTGCGAACATAGTGTTTATCGATAATTCTGCAGTGACAAGAGGAGCTTTTGTAATTTTCCAGGAATTAGCGAAATGAATTGTGATAAAAGAACCATGTAAGTGGAAAATAAATTTTAAAGAATTGTTGCCAGTTGTGCAATAATACATTAATTACTTAACAAATTTTATCGGAAACTTTAAAAAAGCATTTATTCAATAAGAAAATATAAAGATACATCATAAAAATGTCTTCATGGTTCGTTTAATGAGAACATAATTTACTCACAAGGAAAGTGTTAAAGAGTTAATTTCGAAACTTCCCTTCAAGCTGCGCACATTGATCTTCAAAACGGATATACAAATATAAAAATTGCCCATACTAATTGTGAGCCTAAGGGTGTGAAAACTCAAATGGAAAGTTAAATAAGAAATAACGGATCATTCTTGGAAAAAGTAGTTGAATTATCATCCTAGGACGTGAATGACTGGTTATAAGATGACAATGAATGAATGAATATCGAAATTAATTACATGAAGAATGAATGATACAGTAAAATATATGAATGAATTAATTAATGGATGACAGAATACCTATGAATTACGTGACGAATTATATAGCAAAATATCTTAAGGAATGAATATATAATGAACTAATTACACAGTGAATTATATGGATAAGTAGTAAAATAATATCATGGTGAATGACTAAATTAATGAATGAAGAAATGAATAAATAAAATAATATCACAATGAACGAGCAGCAGGCGGTCTAAATGAATTATAAAATGAATGAATGAATGAATTAAATAATTAATTAATGATATAGTAAAATATGCGAATAAATGTATGATAATTTATGACAATAAATGAAAGAATTATGGAATATCTAAATGATTTATATAATACATTAATAAAATAGTCAAATATCAGAATAAATTACAGTATAACAAACAAATAAATAGTAACAAACTGTGTACACTTAACTAATGATCAAATAAAATGAATTATATGTGTGTGTAAAATAATGACATACTACATTATGTTATGTTTGAGCGAATGTTTTCTAAACGATTGAATAAATAGCGTAGTACGTGAATGAATGAATGAATGAATGAATGAATGAATGAATGAATGAATGAATTAATGAATGATACAGCAAAATGTGCGAATAAATGTATAATAATTTATGACAATAAATGAAAGAATTATGGAATACATAAATTATTTATACAATACATTAATAAAACAGTCAAATATCAGAATAAATTGTAACAAACAAACAAATAAATAATATCAAACTGTGTATACTTAAGTAATGATAAAATAAAATTAATTATTTGTGTGTATAAAAGAATGATTCACTACATTATGTTATGTATAAGGGAATGTCTAAACGATTGAATAAATAGCGTAGTACGTGAATGAATGAATGAATGAATGAATAAATAAGTGAATTAATTAATTAATTATACAGTAAAATATGCGAATAAACGTATGATAATTTATGACAATAAATGAAAGAATTATGGAATACCTAAATTATTTATACAATAAATTAATAAAACAGTCGAATATCAGAACAAATTGTAACAAACAAACAAATAAATAATATCAAACGGTGTACACTTAACTAATGATAAAATAAAATGAATTATTTGTGTGTATAAAAGAATGACACACTACATTATGTTATGTATAAGCGAATGTCTAAACGATTGAATAAATAGCGTAGTACGTGAATGAACGAATGAATGAATTAATTATTTAATTAATTGCATAAAGAATGAATGATACAGTGAAATATATGAATTAATTAATTAATGGGTGACAGAATGCCTATAAATTAGTGACGAATTATTTAGCAAAATATCTGAAGGAATGAATATATAATGAACTAATTATATAGTAATTTATATGGATAAGTAGTAAAATAATATCATGGTGAATGAATAAATTAATGAATGTAGGAATGAATACAATAATATCACAATAAACGAGCAGCAGACCGTCTAAATGAAGTATAAAATGAATGAATGAATGAATGAATGAATTAATGATAAAGTAAAATATGGGAATGAATGTATGATAATTTATGACAATAAATGAAAGAATTATAGAATATCTAAATGATTTATACAATACATTAATAAAACAGTCAAATATCATAATGAATAATAACAAATAAACAAATAAATAATAACAAACGGTGTGCACTTAACTAATGATAAAAATAAAATGAATTATTTGTGTGTGTATAAAGAATGACGCACTGTATTATACAGGGTGCGTCAGAAAGAACGGATGGATTTCACATGGCAAGAAAATTGTACGGATTCATCAAATCAAAAATTTATTGTTATCAACATATTCACCAACGCATGCAGTTTATTTGTGTAAAACAACATGATCCATATGATGTCCTTGGCTTTCAATACAGGCATCGAGGCGTTTTCTGATGTTCGCCATCACTTTCACAGTCATAGCTGGTGCAATTGCCACGATTTCTTCACGAATCGCTGTCTTCAGTTCGTCCAGTGTATGTGATCGATGTTTACAAACTTACGCCTTCAACTGGTCCCAAAGAAAGAAGTCGCAGGGCGCGAGATCTTACCGTAGCCTCGGACAATCTCAGTGCAATAGAATTTCGTCCAGGTGATTTCTTCTTTAATGTTGAACCTGTGATACGAAATGAAGCCACCCACCGCAAAATTGTATTCCGAGTTGGAATCCTAGCGTGACATCCGATGTCGAAATGAGTCCTGAGTGGCGATCACAGACTCTTCATTTTTCAAAAATGTCTCTACGATGAAAGCACGTTGTACACCAGACCAACACCATATTCTCAACTGAAACTGCATTCTATGGCTGACCCAACAGTCGTGGTCCCCCTCACTATATCTCTCTCCTCGTTGCGTATTGATAGTTTGAAATCCATCCGTTCTTTCTGACGCACCCTTTATTATGTATGAGTGAATGTCTAAACGATTGAATAAATAGCGTAATACGTGAATGAATGAGTGAATTATGAAATGAAATGACGCATGAATAAGCGAAAGGACGAACGAACGAATGAAAGAATATATGAATGGGGGATGACTGAATGGGAGAGCGATCTTTTCGCAGAGGCCTGTTTGCACATCTCATTACGTGTTAACGAGGAGAGACTCTGCAGTCGAATGTGCGGAACAGCTGCTGGCATGCAAATTCAGCGCTTTGCATCTAAATTTCGCGACTTAATTTGTGATTTCAACTCTCAATCCAGAACATTTGCATGAAACAGCAATAATATGTTTTATTCATTACTCTGCAGCAAGCACAGCATAAACAACTGTCCCGCGCACTGTGAAGCCTTGCTGCTAGTATATGAACCTCTGCAGTTATTTTACATTTTTGGGTTTATTAGAATTGTGCTCTGGTTGATACAAGTGATATGGGTGCACCAAACATCATACATAATGCACAACTTGGTCAAAGGGAGCAGGGGAATCTTATACACATCCTCTTCTAGATATAAGCAATATATATTTTTATGTTCTACCTTTTTCTTAGTCTCCGCATATGATCAATATTTCATAATGTCATCTATCATGTGATATCTTCTTCTGCCCCGAACTTTTCAGCTATTCACCATTCCCTTCAGTGCATCCTTCAGTAAGCAGTTTCTTCCCTGCCAGTGGCTCTAATATTTCAATCACGTAATGCTTTGATTACTAACCGAGTAAATAAATTTAATTGTATATTGATATTTCACTGAGTTCAGGTAATGTCGCTTTCAGTTACATATTCCTCAAATATAATTCGGTGACGTATGATGACAAGTTACATTTAACTGACATTTGTGATATGCACTAAGTAGGCGTGCTAACTTTCGTAAGTAAAAATTGGGAACACAAACGTTATTGACAATTTTATTGCACTAATCATTTCCACCTATAAATCTACATATTCAACAGTAGTATTTTATTAAATTATTAACTACGCCAAAATAAATAAATAAACATATACATACACACATACATACATACATACATACATACATACATACATACATACATACATACATACATGCAAATTAAAACACATTTGAACGTATGCCACGTGATGAAATATTTTCTTTCGCTGCCTGACCTACAGTTGTTTTAAATTGAATTAATCCTTTTCAGGCATTCGGCTAAGAAGTTCATTACTTCGTGTAAATGACACTATATAAAGATTTCATCTTTATGGAGAGGAAATCTTAGTAAAGACAATTCGTTTTGGTTGCCTATAGTGAGTTTCTGAGATTTCCGAAAAGTCTAACAACCAGTTTAATTTAAAAAAAAAAAAAAAAAAAAAAAAGGACAACCCGGGCAACGCGGGGTGCTTTCAGCTAGTATACGGTAAATTAGTAGCCACGAGTGGGGCTACTTCCGTCATTGACTTCTAGCAGAATGTGGTGCCCTCACGTTTCGAGGTAACACATTAAAGTAAAAACTGTCCAACAAGCCCGACTGTCCAACTGACCCTAATTTACCCTTTATACATACATACATATATATAATATATAAATTAACAGAACCACCTCGACTAATATTTAAAAAAAATGACAAAACTTACCAAAATCACCTCAAAACAAGTTGAAAAACAGTATAAATTCCTTATAAAAGAAATGTTAACTGGTTGGAAACTAGGAACTCATAATATCGATGTAATTACTAAATTAATATAAACTTCACGTAAACTGAACTAACACGAACTATCCTAACGTACCTACATAAAAGATTTCAGCCACTCTTCTCGGAAAACACAGAGACGTTTACGTCATTTATCACCAGAGCTATTAGATCCTATCACACTTTAGGGGCTACGGTATTTTACAAGTCTTTGATGTTGTCCTCGTTGATATCTATATCTATCGTAGAAGTAGTTGCATACATTTTTCTTTTTTTTCTTCCCCCCCCCCCACTTTTCCTCCGAAATCAATGAATGACGCATCAAGTGGAACAAAGTGGACATAATACTGAATGGCGCCAAACTAAAGTCGAAGCCAATAAGATGGGCACAGAGAATAGACGATTTAGTAAGTATCCTGTGATCAAACCTGCTTTAACTTGTGTATTATGATCATTGCACCCGTCACTCTGTTAACACATCACCGAGAATTAAATTTCTGCCTTGAACATGCATAAGTCATTTCTCCATTTCGTCAGATATTGGAAACATGCCTGTATGAGACTGTGCAGAAATATCTTTCAATCCAGACTAAATCCAACAATATGATAGGAACGAAAATCAGCTGTGAATGTCTAATATGCTATGAAATCGGGACATTTTGACGCGTGTGCAAATTATTTCCGGACGCGGGACGCAATGGTCGAAATCGGGACTGTCCCGGTAAATACGGGACGGTTGGCAAATTTACCACTAAGGCATTTTTAAATGATACAGTTCATTTATAATAATTATTCATGTTCCAAGTCAAATGATAACACATCCAAGTAGCAAATGAATGCAGTTCAGTATGCCTATCAGAGTGCTGCTTTGGAGTTAAATCGCTCGCTTGAACTCGGTCGAGCGTCGCACCCTCGAGTGAGATACGCTCGGTCGTGATACGCTCGTAATAAATAGAGGCACAGTACAAGGTCATCTAACCGACATGTCTTATCTTGTATGGAAGGCGACAGATAAGATACACATATGTTTTGCTCACACGGTAAAAATAAGGCTTTATTTTCTGCGTTTATGACAAACGTTTAATGGAACAGTCAATGGAACGTACCAAAACAGGAACATGAAGTTATAAATAAAATAGTATGAAAAACTTCGATATACAGTTATTATTGCTAATTAATCATTATTCAATATTTGATTTACCACATATACAATAATATGATAGGTCCATACATAGTGTTCCGCCTATATACTGCGACAATGTAGAAACGTTTTACAAAATATTATTGATATAGCAGTAGATTAATAACAATATTAGTACAGAGATAACGTCACAGAAAATATAATAAAACGGATAATCAAGCTGCACAACTGTTATAGACGCAAAGATTGATACACTAATTATTAGAGATTATTATATTATTATTATTATTATTATTATTATTATTATTATTATTATTATTATTAGAAAACTTGATACAGTTCTTGCATTATCGTGATTGTGTTCTCCGTTTATAATAATTACATTTACATCCAATAACATCTGTCAGATGTGGCAAAAACAAAATCACTCCTGTGTGGGGGAAAAAAAAAAAAAAAAACAATTACCTTACTTACTTACTGGCTTTTAAGAAACCCGGAGGTTCATTAACGCCCTCACATAAGCCCGCCATTGGTCCCTATCCTGAGCAAGATTAATCCAGTCTCTACCATTATATCCCACCTCCCTCAAATCCATTTTAATATTATCTTCCCACCTACGTCTCGGCACATTTACCTATAACATTTATATTAAATTTTAAAGTAAGTTTTGTAGTTGTACTATGGAGAGGTTAGTTAAACACTGCAAAGTTTTGAAATGATAAACATCTATGATGTTACCACACAGTTCATCACTGTAACAAGAACGAATGTCTAACGCTCGGCTTATACCGTTCGAGGATTTATCGCTCGTGACAATTTTACCCATCATGCAAGTGCGCTACCTATCGGATTATGCTATGAACTACTTGGTGCTCGAGCGAAAACGTCCGATGCAGACCTATGATGCCTATTAAACATAGAACAATACTTATTCCAGGAAATCATCCACCTGCTAAGCCATTTCTTGGATCTTGAATTAAAAAAGTATAACAATACACACGTGTACGTTCTTATTATAAGCAGTACTAACTCCACATTACACGAACTCCTGTTCTTTAGGCCCAAGGCGCATTATTACTCTCCCTTACACGCTTTAAGCTGATGCTCCGAGACGAGAAACTCACTCCGACGTCCAAAGTCGACGAGTTGGAAATTATTACTTTAAACAGCAGCAAAATCTGTTCATCAGTTCGAGTATTACAAGCATATCGTATCATTAACGGCAGCCCAGTGCATTTTGAGAGCAAGATAATGAAATAACAGAAGTTTTATGAAGCCCCAGTTTGCGAATTCTGCGATTCCATACACACAAAGAATGAAAATGAATCCGGCGAACATGATAATTAACTGAAGCACTGGCCAAGAATTCCAGCGTTGCAAACTGTTTGTATGAAAAATTCTAGGAAAACGAGCGCCGGGAGGGAAATTCAATTTTCGAAATGTTCAGTCAGGCAGTTTATTACATTAAAGCTTCAATGTTATGCTCTATTGTTTCCTGCGATGTGATTTTAGAGTAGCATGCTGCTTCCACATCTGCACCTGATATTCCACCTTCACTGATGAGGTAAGGAATTTGCGAGGTTAAGATTTAAGAGTAGGAACAAACAACTTTTATGTCATCCATATCGTGGACTTGGAAAAGATGAACATTACAAATAAATGAGGTGAATGGAAGAAATATAGCAGAGTAGATAAGTTGAATGAAATAAGATAGGATATGCATATTGAGAGCTACACACCAATTATTTAGTCCTGACAGCTCAGCAACGCGAAAGAGGGGAAGTAATAGGAGTAGTGGGGAGAGTTCCGAAATAGAGATAAGGGCGACCGGTCAGTAAAGAAATGCAGTACAGCTTAACTGTACTGGAAACACAACGCTCTACCGCATGCGAGACATCCAATCGCTCTGAATACAAGCGACTGACTAACCTGAACACCCCTTGGCAGGGTTTCCAGATGATTTCAGACCAATGTCGCCAACTATACACTAACAAGGCGCCAGAAAGTAGCCAATTATCTCTGAAGTTGATAGTGACAGGAGTAATAAACTTAAAAAAACCTACAGTGTAATTATGAACATAACCATTTATATTCATTCACAAATTTGTAATAATTTTATTGTTAATATTATTTAATACAAATATACAGACATTGAATGGTATTATTCAGCTATGATGTGCATCTTTGATACTTGCATTTTGCTGTTTGTTCAACCTGTCCGTTCTGTTGTTTATTTGTTTACAAAATTTACATATTTTACAAATTGCTTCATTTGAATTTTTCTTAAAATCTGTAGCCTCTTGAAGCCAGCCTGAAAATATTAATATTCTGCATTTCGTGTGTCTGTAGTCTAATGGTGCATTTTAAAAATGGTAGTGATTTTGAATTATGACTAAATACCGACACCGAATTTTTATTAAACTACAATATTATCTTTAGCCCACGGCAGCTTCTCCCACTCCTTATTATACTTTCTGTACCGCTCATATTTCGCCATCTTCTACATAAACGTTGTTATCACAGTTAAAGAAAGCAACCAAGTGAAAGAATGTCCTCTAATAGGTCCGCTAAATCGCTGATCCCGCTATTATTAATTAACGGCTTACTGCTCATCATTATTTCTATTAATTATCAATGTTTATAAATAATGTATAGAAATGGATTTCATGTATTTTAAACTAAAAGTTTAATTGATAATAAGATCCACTTATTTTATCCATTAATGTAATATATTTATATGCATTAATTCCACTTAATTATGTTATTAAAACATCACAGATCATATATGCACGTTGTAGATCCCCTTGAACGTTACTCTGCTATCTTTTGGAAATTAACGTGACTGCAATAACTGAAGAATATTTACGTGCCTACTGAAGAATATTACATACAATGGATCATATTCTTGTGAAAAAAAAGTTTTAATTAAATTATTTTTACAATTTTAACATTAAAGACGCCAGAAAAGTAGCCAGGTCGCCAAGTGAAAATTTTCGTCGCCACAAGGAACATAAAAGGCGCCAGAATGGCGAAAAGTAGCCACATGTGGCAACTCTGCCCCTTGGCGTAACTTAATGGACTCGCCTGACCCAGGCGCACATTGTCGGCGACTGTCAGGACCAAATAATCGTACTGTAGATTGAAATAAGATATGAAACAATTAGCGAGAGAGTAGAAAATATGCAACAAAGGACAGCAGGGAAGAGCGAAAGGAAAGAGAGACTGAGAAGAAACGGGAAGAAATAAGGACGAGAGAAAGGAAACGATTAAAGAAGGGAGGAAAACCAACAAAGAAAAGAAGAAGTAAACATAGAAGAAATAAAACACAGGGACATAAAAGGAGATAAGGAATGAAGGAAAAACATACAAAAATAGAAAGATGAAGAAACTGAAAAAGGATGAGAGAAAGAAGCCAGGACTGAAAGATGAAGATAAGAAGCAAGTAAGAGGAAAATAAAAAGACATTAAAGGGAAATTAAGAAAGAAAGATAGAAAAGAAAAGAAAGTAGTAATTAATGAATGGAGGGAGAAAGAAATGTAGAAGAATTAAAGGGCATTATGATAAAGTTTAAGGGTTAGAGAGATAAGGAAAGAAATATTAGAGAGTTTTCGCAGCCTCGGTGTACGCTAAACGTTAACGCTATGTGGACATCATTGATGAAAGAGCCAATCAGAGCCATTCATCTCATGTTATTGCAATAGCGGAACCTGCTATATCTAGTGGGATAACATGGAGGAAATCAAGTTTAACGTAGGCCTAATTCAGTGTTAAAACATGGTACCTCGTTTGAGATTTACTACTGTGGATGATATTCATCTACTTATAATAGCTCAAGATAAATTATTCAGGCCGAAGTACAAGAAGGCTTAGGAAAGAATTTTTCGTTGAAATTCCAACAGATAAAAAGTTGATTCGTGAGTACTCCGCCAAGCGAAACCGCTCCTTTTGTTTAACTCGCCATAACTCGGAAACCAGTAAAGATTTTGAGTAGTGACCACTTTTAAGAGTAATTTCCATTCTTTTCTCAACATTTCTCTCGGTTTGACTACCACCCCCCCCCATCTAACGTGAAAAACAAAAAAGTTCACTTTTTATCAACGTTTGAAGGTGTAAATGTTTATTCTGAACAGATCACATAGAAGTTAGTATTTTTTCCTTACTTTTCAAAAAGATTTCCATTCAAAATTTTTTCTATGACTTTCTTAGACATTGAGCTATCAATTAAAAAAATCATAGCGCGATTCATTGACCATTATAGGAGCTACGAGATGATAAATGTTAATGGAGAGGGAAATTTCATATAATGATTCATTCTGAAGTTTTACGAACATTTACATACGTCACCAAATACATCATTACTGAGTCAACATAGCGTTAAAGTTTAGCGTATGACGAGGGTCTGAGAACTCTCTATTATGCAGGCCTAAATAAACAAAGGTGAGTGAAATTAAGATATAAATGAAAACGAATGCAAGTGAGTGCTAAGTAATAGAATGAGAAAAAAATATACGTAGATCATTCGAAAATTAGTGACAACACTGCTATTATTCAGCTCCCCTAGCGGTGATTAATGTAAGCTGGTAGTATGAGATGGAATGGTGCCTGATGTCTGTTATTTGAAGGGTTCAGAGCTATAGTAGGCCAAGCGCCATTTATTAAAAACGGAGAAAGCAACCATAGGCTACCATAGTTTAATGAAGTTTGACAATCATTTAGTTTCAATGTGAATACTTTTTCTTACTTCCTATATGGGTCTAAGGTCTAAGGTCCAACACTGGAAGTTACCCAACATTTGCTTTTAATTGGTTCAGAGAAAACCCCGTAACAACCTCAACCAGGTAACTTGTTCCAACCAGGATTTGAACCCGGGCCCGCTCGTTTCACGGTCAGGCAAGCTAACCGTTACTCCACAGCGGTTGACATTTGTGGGTTATAAGGTAACAACCTAATTTTCACTCTGTATGCAACGTACTGAGGCCAAAAAAAATGTAGATAAGAGCAGGATTCATATAAATTTACGCTTATTGTTATTTATGATTATGAAGTTGTAGTAATCACTCATTCTGTTCCATTTGTAATGCTCGTAGATGATACATAATATAGTCACGTTTTGGACCATCATTTACGACCAGCAATGCGCTGGAAGCGCTGAAATTTCTTGAATACCCATCCCATTGCGCTTAACGATGGTACTCGTTGTCACGTGGCTGCCCAAGTGGTTAATTTACATAACAGTTGAAACTGGAAAATTCTAGAGCATCCTCCGTATTCTCCGGACTTTTCCCCTAAGATGAAAGAACCAATGAGAGCAGGAAGGTTTAGAAATAGATATGCCATTATAACAGCAGTAGAGCAGTCAAATAGAAGCTTAGAGCAAAGTGACGCTGTGCATGGCAACCCGTCGTCTTCCAGAAATGTGGCGACGGGTATTTGATACTGTAGGAGGTTATTTTTAAGAAATGTATGTCTAGTCAGATGTCGTGTTGCTAACTTAATCTGGTTCGAACATTCCTTAATGTGATCACAAGCATTTAAAACGCGGGCAAGCAAATGCACTCTTATTTCCACTTTGCGTTTGTGAATTTCGCCCTTTAGCCAACCTCTAAATAGTACATTATGCAACGAGCCTATAATGGTAGTAATTAAGACGCAAGTATGTTTGTTTATGAAACGAGTGCAAGCGAGTTTCATAATTTTCATACGAGCGTCTTAATTACCATTATAGGCAAGTTTCATGTGACTTTTTATGCTCGACCATATTCCTAACTTGAAATTATTCAAAAGTAGGTCATGTTATGGTTATGTAAGTGAGTATCGAACTGACCTCAATTGTGAGATGTGCGCAGACGCGAAACTATTGATTTATTCCGAGGCCGAATGTCATTGACCTTGATATAACGTAGAGAATAAGGTGAACATTAGTCTTGATATAACATGGAAATGGATTTAGAATTGAAAAACGAGATGACAAATTGAACTAATTTGAATATTATTTACAATTAACCTAATTATTATAGTAACAGAATATAACCTTCTGCGACAGTATTGGATTTCCAGCCTCCTTGACCTTTCGCTAATTGTCTTTCGATTGCATATCCGAGAATAATCGATACTTGCGATTTTATAATGGTACAAAGGTGATTTGTCATTGGCTGAACACCTGAAATTTAATGAATAGGTGTACTTTAATGAAATGCATTAAAGGGCTACTACCAGGTGTATAATTACTACATTTCGGCATAGTCGAGCATAAACAATAATCTAATGGTATGAAGTCGGGTGACCGCGGTGGACAAGAAGCATCACCACCATGACGGATCCAAATCCAAGGATAGAATTCATTGAGGTACTGGGCTACTGACTAGCAGGAATACGCAGGTGCCTCATCTTGTTGAAAGTACATACTAGCCCGTGTTGCCAAGGAACATCCTTCCAATTATTCTGGTAATACATGCCCACATGCAAGTGACCAACATGAGGAAGGAAATAGAGCTTACTCTGGGAAACCATTAAGAATAGTACATACATATATTTATATAATTTTTCTTCCTTTAGAATCGTCCATACTATCACACCTAACCGTATGGCCCTTTCCTCTTGTATCACTCTGTATAAAGATACAAAGGCGAGGGAAATGAAGAAAGAAAAAAGGGTTAGAAATGTAGAAGGAGAGGAAGAAGGAAAGAAGTAAAAATAATAAATGCAATAAGTATGGACGGAAGAGAAGGAAGTACAAACACAGGTCTGCGCTATACTTATAATTCAGCGTTAATAATTCAGCCATCGACGTAATGCCCCATCCCACCAGTCTGTGACGCGCCTTGTACATGCCGAGCTTGCAGCTAATAATAATGGCAAGTCTAGGAAGAGCCTCTGTAAACGGGGGTTGTAAAACAGTTTATTTATAATGAGGTTACCAAGAATCACACGCTTCTGGAAACACGACACTATTGTATGCTGTTTGTGTGGCGCAGCCATCGAAATTCACAATAACCTGTTCGATAATCCTCCGTCCTACGACGCATCTCTTAGCAACGAGCGTGTGAACTGCTTAAACAATAAATGAAAATCGTACTGTACTTGAGGAAGAGACTTACTTACTTACAAATGTCTTTTAAGGAACCCGAAGGTTCATTGACGCCCTCACATAAGTCCGCCATCGGTCCCTATCCTGTGTAAGATTAATCCACTCTCTATCATCATATCCCACCTCCCTCAAATCCATTTTAATATTATTCTCCCATCTACGTCTCGGCCTTTCCAAAGGTCTTTTTTCCCTCCGGCCTACCAACTAACACACTATATGCATTTCTGGATTCGCCCATACGTGCTACATGCCCTTCCCATCTCAGACGTCTGGATTTAAATGTTACTAATTATGTCAGGTGAAGAATACAATGTGTGCAGCTCTGCGTTGTGTAACTTTCTCCATTCTCCTGTAACTTCATCCCTCTTAGCCCAAAATATTTTCCTGAGAACCTTATTCTCAAACACCCTTAATCTCTGTTCCTATCTCAAAGTGAGAGTCCAAGTTTCACAACCATACAGAACAACCGGTAATAATAACTGTTTTATAAATTCTAACTTTTTGAGATTTTTTGACAGCAGACTAGCTGACAAAAGCTTCTCAACCGAATAATAACAGGCATTTCCCATATTTATTCTGTGTTTAATTTCCTTCCGAGTGTCATTTATATTTATTTACATGTTTTTTTTCTTTCTTCCTTTTAAAAATCAGAAACCTGAACTTAACGAGTATGTATTGTTTCCCCCAGATTTTGGACATTTAAATGCATGTAAAGAGATTTTAAAAGTGACGCCATTGTAGCCACACCCATTGTGATGTTTTCGTGTTTTGCCTCTCCTGGTAACTTACGGATTTTCAACTTCAGGTACATTTTTCACAGAAACCATTTAACGTAGAAGGCTATTTCTTTTTGTGAATTTACATTGTATGGAGGAAATAATGAGAGATTCAAAATTTAAGCTAAATTTGATTATTTACTTAAATAAAAATACATACATAAATTCATTAAATCGGACCACATAAATTAATATTTAAAACACTGATAGACTATTAAATTAACAACTTAACAAAATCTTTGATCTCCAATAACAAGTAAAATTTATAAAAACAGAATAAAAAATTTAAACAGGTTTTGTAATATCTATCCATGTAAATCAGTATATTATTAAGGTTCTATAATGATTTTGAAAATTATGAATTAATTTGCAGTTAGAGATAAAATAATTGGATGAAGTTACGCAATAATAGAACAACCGATAATTTGAAAAAAAAAAAAAAAAGAGATATTTGCACAAATCTGTTGATGGCAGGATAATTTAGCTCGGAAAAAACCAAGAATGCGATATCTCAATTTTGCTGCTATTTATAAGCAAAAATTCGTTTATTGCATAAGTTTCATTCATTTATTTTTCTTTGAAATTAATTCAACTGCTGGTCTCTTCTTAAAAACCAGTTAGCCCTTTTTTTGGTATTATTTGTGCTATTTTTTTGTAATAGTATGAATGTTATAATACTTCTTCCATAAAATGTTTTATAAAAAAAACATTTATTTCAATGGTCAATATCTCTAAACAGGTTTTTGGCGCTTGGATCAATATTGCTAATCACCATCCAATTATACTAAATTTTAAACTTTAGATACATTTACTAAGAAAATGTTGATAAGTGGTAAAATTTTCATGGTTCTAGCTCAAAATCTATTGGAGATAGTTAATTTTGTAATTTCTCATAATATGTTAACACAAAAAATAAAAGTTGCAGAACACTTCCCAGTGCCCATAATATCCGTGTCCATTTGACTGATTCGAATAAAAACGTGACGGGGAATTCATCGAATTCCTATATTTTATAGCAGTGCAAATGTAAAACTTGTATACTGTACACTATAGATAATAGTTATTGTGAGCATGTTTGGTATTTTAAGGGGAGAGGAAGGTATTTTTTTATCTTTTTTCCTATTTAGTATAAAATGTTTTGTATGTAGGGAGCTCATAGCTGTGGCAACTGAACCAAATAAAAATATTTTGAAAAAAAATTATTTGGGGGCCCAAATTTGAAAATAATACACCCAGTGCAGGATTGTACTAACACCAGTATATCTAAACCGTTTTTAAAGATAGATTCAAACAGTTTTTTTGCAATTTATTTGCAAAAGCATGTTCTACAAACTGTCTGTAACAGAATTTTGATATTAGTCCCTACGTTTGTAAAAGAAACAATTAAAATTAAATTTTCTGATTTCCTCTCTTGCAAACAAACGGATGTATTTTTAAAATGAAATCAATTAACAAAATTCTTTTACTGAGAAAAGTTTCCTAATAGTCTAAAGAATGTGTGTTCTAAATTTCAGGCATGTATCTTTAGTAGTTCTTAAATTATAACCATTTTTATCTGGCAATGTAGCAAAAAAAATTAAGTTACTGGAAACAGATAAAAGCGGGCGTGTGATTTAAAAATCCATAGCGCAAGAAGTTTAAAAATGACGTCTCAACATCCGATAAGGACACAAATACCCACAAAATGTTATGCAATGGTTTCCACACATATCAAAGGGTATTTTATAGAAAAAAAAGTTTTGAAAATTTGATTTACTGGAAACAATAAAAGTGGGCGAGTGATTTAAAAATCTATAACGCAGGAAGTTTAAAAATGGCGACTTAACATCCGATGAGGGCACAAATACCCACAAAATGTTATGCTATACATTCCACACATATCACAGAGTATTTTAAAGATTTTTTTTTTAATTTACTAATTTTTCACCAAAAATACCATCCTCTCCCCTTAAGGGGTGACTCCGCTGAAAATCATGAAAATTTTCCAAAACATTTTATTAGCTATTTCACGTCTTTGTAGCCTAATGTATATTTTCATACCCCAAATAGATTTAATTCAATTCTGATTAGAAATATGTTTAAAATGCTTTAAAATTAAGGCTGTAAGGGGGCACGGCATTTAAACAACTATCAAAATTAATTTTTCATTATTTTTTTTTACAAATTTCTGATTACAAATCTAGCAACTTTTTGTTTTGAAGTTACTTGATGAATGTAGCGGAGAAGAATTTTAGTAGGTATATGTTACATAAATATTCATTTTACTTCCAAATCTATTTTTCCGTGAGTTTATTTTTCTTGATTAACACCACCTTTTTGTGTCAAATATTAATCAATCTAGATGAAATTTTTACTGCAAGTATTTATGAGGTAGCTGCATGTTTCTATGCATTTATTTTGTGAGAAATGCTGCTAATTTATTTTATTCATATTTTTTATGAATTATAAAAAAATAACATTCAAAATTTCAAAACAATTTTTGAAAGTGAATAAACGAGATATTTCATAAAAAAATGCATAGAAATGTTTCTCTATGTCTTGTAAATGTAACAAAAAAGGAAGCTTAAAAATTGAGATCTTCTAATAAAAACTTGGGTTTGAAAATATTTTTGTAAAAAAGTAGAAAAGAATTAAAAATAAAAAGTAAAAAACATTTGGGAGTTGAAAATTTGGGATTTTGTTAGTCCTTTACATAGTAAACATGCTCTCAAACTTTGGTTGAAAAAAAAATATTACGAAAAAAGTTGTCATTTTTAGTGAAATGTCCCGTAAGGATATTTGAGATTTTAAATAAAATCTTGATATTTATTTTCATTTCTGTCTTTATAATCACCACATTAAAAATTAACAAGACGGAATCTTTCCGTTAATTGCTGTGTTTCATAATCACTTCCTCATTCCATGAGGCCCAGTATTGGGACAATCAATTTTACTGACAGTTAAAACGATTCACACAACATATGACTCCAATGCGGTTTGAAAAAGTTCTAAATAATAATAATAATAATAATAATAATAATAATAATAATAATAATAATAATAATAATAATACAGTTTTTCGTTATCTGAAATTCTGTAAACCTATTTCATTAAAAGTGCCGATATATAATTTTTATAGTATGATAATAATTTTCGCTTTATATTTCGTATACTCAGATAGTAGAGTCTAAAATTACAATATCAATGTAAAAAAGAAAGACATGACATTGGTAATTACGGAAAACCTGGAACAAATGACAGGTATTAATTACATTTTGCAAGCACAATACCATGATCGAAATTTGTAAATAAGTTAGTATGGTCAGCGAAATACCAAATAAAAAAATTAAACGGTATTAAAATTCGTGACCTAAATATATCTGAAGGGTCCACGATTTTGGTTAGTAACAATTTTTTGTCCAACGATTTTCTCTGTATACTGCAGGGAAGGCATACAATTTTCCCCTTAATAAACTGAAATTTGTTTCGGAGTAAAATAACAACAACAACGTTTTGAAAATCAATGTAATCACTTTCGTAGAAATTGTCATTATGTTGTTATACTGGAAATGTTCCCGGCTTCCTTCGTGCATTCATAATGCACATGTTAATGTCATTTTCCAAGAAAACTGCTCAATGGGACTCTAATAGGTCGTGAACTAGGCTCAAATCATACCGGAACACGGGTTTAAAATTGCATGCAGTTTGCTTTCCAGAGCACAAACAATGCTACGTTTTAATTGAATTTGTTATCGGTTTGATTAGGTCCCTTTGTTTAGGAAATTGTGCTTCAAGTCCCGATTTGGAAGCAAACAATAGAATGACTATAGTCTACAGGAAAAAATTGAAACAGTTAACAAAATTGTACAGTACAATATCGTAATTTTATGTCTATAAAATATATGGTAAACTTATTTAATTTTTTTTTTCTGAAAAAAAAAAAAAAAGCTGTGTATCTTAAAAGAAAAAACGAAAAAAAAAAACTGACAGTCATTTATAATATACATTAGACTGCGTAAAGTGTCTTTATTCTTAGTTTGTAATTAAATTCACGGATTTTACATCTTGTTCGTACCGCAGCCTGTCACACATTACAAAATGTAACCAACCTTGTTAATAAAATGTTTATTAAAATTACTGAAAGATTTTTATAACATAACACTGTTTTACTTGAACACTGATCATATAATTTGAATTGGTAATGGAAATTAAGGAAACACGGCTGAATGGATTTTAATGAATGACCATCATTTTGAAGCTTGCCATCCAAGGATTTTCAGAAAAATAGTAACTTTCAGTGGAGCGTTAGTTTTCCTACATAATTTTCCTATTTTCCAAAATCCATCTTTCGTCAGTTTTGAGAACCAATTGCATTTCAGAATAAAACAAAACACACAATACAATTGCTGCAGGATTGCTGACATATTTAGAGTTGAAATTCAATTGGTTATTACAAACTTCAAGACTTACTAAAAATAATTTACAGCTGTGTATTGGATATTAAAATCTACAAACCTTGAGGTGGTTTGATGACATTATTACCATTAGAAATGAAATATTATTATAGTTAATGCCATGATGTGACTTTTTCATTAATTATGCATAATGCTATATAAAATGATATGAAAGTGAAACGTTTTGGGATTATATAAGTAGATGTAGAGACTATCTTAAATTAGATCTTCATTTCTATAATTTACTGAGTAGCGGCTATTATATATGTAACTACAAAACTTGCGTAAAATAATAATATTGTTATTAAACATCAAATATTTTTTATAGCTATTAATCGAGTAGGGTTGGGTCTTTTTCATATACTTAATGGCGATGTGGTGTTGAGACTTATAATATGCGTCATTCTCTTCAGTATTGGCTCGAGAGAGCGCAAAAATTACAGTTCCTAAGGAAAGACCAAAAGGTAATACTTACTGATAAAATAAGAGGCCTACAAAATTTTGTAGTCTCCCGATCATTTCAGCAAGATCTCTTAGCAGGATAAAATGATTTTACCCTGTACATTTCAAGCTCTAAATGCAGAAGCTATACCAAGATGCTATGTCTATTGTTCGAAAGCATAGCAAACCTGACTTTTTTAACTTTCAGCTACAATCCACAATGCCCTGAAATAGCTATTGCTTTACTCCCACATGAAAAATCCATTGATCGTTCTGATATTGTTACTTGCGTTTTTGCTTTGAAACTCAAAAACTGAAGATAGATAGGTTCAAGAAAAAGTATTTTGCATAAAAAAACAATTCAGAGGGAGTATGTTTCATTATTATGGAAGCAAATAACTTTCAAAATGTCTGGTATTCTTCATTGAAAATAAATCTGAAAAATTTTTATTTGAACGTCTAATGAACTTAGTTTGCAGCATTTGCTGCACAAGCCACTAGTTAAATTATTATTTCAATATCTACTGTTGATGTAGACATATTATTTATAGCCACTACACCTTGTAAAAATGTTGGGCGTTCTACACTGTCTACACTCTCTCACACGTTCTTTTCCATCCATTTAAGCACGTTTTGGTTTTACATGTTCACTATTTTTACTTTCATTATTATCTTGTCTTTTTGGCATGGAATAAGCACATGTACTTTATTTGAAATTTTTTTCTCTTCCTTAACAAAGCAAGACTGACTCTTATAAAAGTTATAAATTTCAACCTTCACGTAGGCCTATAGGTATGAATATGTTGGGACCGGGCTCTCGTATTATGGAAAAAGAATTTACCGGCCCGTATTTTTTCAAAGGTTGAGAACCACTGGTATAGAGATTAAAAGATTAGTGAATCCATAAAAAAATACAAACGCATGTATGTATTGTATAAGTTAGAACAATATATTGGAAGTTAAAAAAAGTGTATATCAATGGTCAAAGTGAATATGAGAACAAAAATCAGTTGAATATATTATGTGCAATAGTAATTCAACTTGGTGCTGCCACCTAGCGGTGAAGGAATCAAGTAACCGAAGACAGGGAATACTGTATTATACTATTAAATGCTTTTCCTTAATTTTAGTTATATTATCTTGGATGATTCACTGATAGTCATGAGACGCTTAGCTGTGTTGATTGATACGATCATCAGAGCAATTCACGAGTGTGACTTCTTTGTATCTTCTTTTAATTTAATGGTTCAATTTATAGAATGTAGGTACCAATTTCGTCTTTTTTTCACTCAGATGGTAGATTCTTCTTCATCTTCTTGTCTTCTCTTTGCTCTCGTCTTCCTCTTGTTCTCTTTGTATTCCCACTTTACCTTTGGTTATTTAACGACGCTATATCAACTACAATGAAGAATACAATGCGTGCAGTTCTGCGTTATGTAACTTTCTCCATTGTCCTGTAACTTTCATACCTCTTCAAATTTTCCTAAGCACATTATTCTCGAACGCCCTTAGCCTCTGTTCCTCTCTCAAAGTGAGAGTCCAAGTTTCACAACCGTACAGAGCAACCGGTAATAGGCCTATAACTTTTATAAATTATTGTAACTTTCAGATTTTTCGAGAGCAGGCTGAATGATATGAGCTTCTTAACCGAATAATAATAGGCATTTACCATATTTGTTCTGCGTTTAATTTCCTCTCGAGTGTCATTTGTTACTTCTGCTGCAAGGTACTTGAATTTTTCCACATTTTCAAATGATACATTTCCAATGTTTATATTTCCATTTCGTACTACAGTATGTTCTGGTTACGAAACATAATCATATACTTTGTTTTTTTCGGGATTCACTTCGAAACCTATCTCCTTACGTGCTTCAAGTAAAATTTCCGTGTTTTCCCTAATCGTTTGTGGATTTTCTCCTAGCATATTCACGTCATCCGCATACACAAGTAGCTGATGTAACCCGTTCAATTCCAAACCCTCCCTGTTTTCCTGGACATTCCTAATGGCATATTCTAGAGCAAAGTTAAAAAGTAAAGATGATAGTGTATCTCCTTGCTTTAGCCCGCAGTGAATTGGAAAAGCATTAGACAGAAATTGGTCCATTCGGACTCTGCTGTAAGTTTCACTGAATCATATTTTAATTAATCGAACGAGTTTCTTGGGAATACGAAATTCAACAAGGATATTATATAAAACTTCTCTCTTAACCGAATCATATGCCTTTTTGAAATCTATGAATAACTGATATACTGTGTCCTTATACTCTCATTTTTCTCCAATATTTGCCGAATACAAAAAATCTGATCAATAATTGAGCTATTACGCCGAAAACCACATTGATGATCCCCAATAATTTCATCTAATGGACCTAAGAGATATTATGTTTATTATCTTTCCTTGCTTTCCCTGACAAAGAGACGGATACGTAGATCTAATCCGAAAAGTGTTTTTTCTGTAATTAGGCTATCTGTGATGCAATATAAAAAAATCTTCTGCCATGAATCATTAAGTTCTAGTTTCGAACAATTGAGAACTTTTCATTTCAGGACACGGTTCAAACACGCGAAAGTCACATCAAAATTTTCAAAGAGTAGACTATCCTCTTCTCTATGACATTAAAATCACTTAATCCGCATCTCACGACGTCAAATACTCCAAGGATAACCCGGTAACTCCCACTTCTCGACAGACAGTGTACATACAAGGTGATTCATACAGAAGAAGCGTAGGTGCAAACCATGCAGCCTATTTTTAACCAGAGTGTCTCATTTGTCAGCTATTGCTAAACACACCTTGTTACGTCACAAAGCAAGGTTATTCGTTAAATATTTGAAAGTGTAAGGTTACATCCACGAACAGTGATCCGAAGATATCTGACGTCATCGAATGTGTCATTTCTTACGTTGAAAACAAATGTGCGCGTTACAAAATGTCGAAATGTGTGTTGCTATGAAAGTGTTGCAAGGTCTGAAATAGACTTGTTGAACAGGATAGGAAGCGGAGCTGTAATATGGGGCGTGGCGCGCAGTTGTAAAGTTAGTTCGTAATTGTTTTCTTGGAAGTTCTTCCTTCGGTGAAAGTTAACCTTACACACTAAATGCATCAGATGCATATCTACGTTCATGCACGTTAAGTTTGTATGTCACAATAGTATGTGTTGACACCGAAGCATTGGTGGACTTTTTATAACCAACACAACCGTTTCCGTTCTTTTAAATCTGAAGTTCTTACGTTGGGATATGGGCCAGAGACGGGGAACTGATGTTGTAAACAGAGCAGATTTATGAGTACCTGCATACAACAGCGACTACATAAGATATCGGGAGAAGCTAAGCTTTCTGAGAAAAGTTCCCCTTCGCTGGGATATAACTTACGCTATCCTCAAGAGTATATCTGTCTGACTTATTAACGGATTTTCATTTTCCTTACGTCAAGCGTTCAAACATAATTTTATACAGTATACTGTAAGGCTACGAACTAATGTTTAGTACTCGTAACGAAGAAAGAAATGAATAAGAAAACATAGGAAACATTATCACAACCTAAAATTAACTGTCTTCAGAATGTCTCTGCGACAGAGTTTAAAAATCAGAAATTACTGTATGCCACTCACTGGCAGTCGTAGTTGATCACGAAGGTATTTGTCTGGCAGTCGTGATCTAAATTTGGTTTTTACTATTTTCATTAATGAAAATTATTTTTCACAAACGTAAGTTATAGCGAACATGGCTTCAACAGAGCAAGCGAAAGAACGAAGCTTCGGATATTTATTTATGGCAAAGATTTGAAAAGTTCAACATTTGTAAAGTCCTTACATCTAGCTTTCATTTAACATCACATTGTAAATCTGTGAGCTAACTGCATTATTCGTATATCTGCTGAAAAAGGACCGACGTACAGAGATAATAATAATAATAATAATAATAATAATAATAATAATAATAACAATAATAACAACACTCAACCTTTTAATGTTTCATGAGTGACATGTAGTATAATGCCGTTTTATGTTATACAACGGTTTTCCTCATAATACTTGTGAACAAATCATATATTTAATATTCTCATCATATTGGCAGGAAAAAAAAAAATTCGTCCTCCCATCGTACTTGAAACTTTCGTTTTTGTAGAGGTACATGGTTTCGAGAGAGACATTGCGACGATACGTCACTCGCATGTCAGAGACAAATACAAATGAAACGGAGTTTGACTCCAGTGAGTGAGAGGGTGGGGGTTGGAGGAGATAGGAAGCAAGAGAAATGCATAGCTGTCATTGCGAACCACAATGTGCTCGCGAGTCACGTTTTCGCCAAGGCTAGTATATACTGTATGAATATGAACGGTATTACTTTCTTCCTCTCCCCCCAGTTACCCCCCCCCCCATGATACACTATGTCATGTTTCTCAGAGTATAACGCCAGTTGTCGCCAACGAGTGACAAGAAAACTAGGCTCTTTTCGTGGGCTTACCAATTTCTTACTCTGTTAAACCTGGACTTGTCGTTGGGGAAAAGGGTGGGTTTATAAACTGCAGAGAGAGCTGCATCATATAGGAATGAGATGGGTGTGGGATAAAGGTGATAATAATAGAAGAAATATATGGCGTAATGTGAAAATGCGATTAATTGATATCGAGAGGCAAGAGGTTGAGCTCCAATGTTCGAAAAATCCTCACTACATTTACAATCAGATCTCACGCTTAACTGGGGGAGGTGTGACTACATAAATTCTTGTAACAAAGATAGCAGAGCAGGTTTAGCGTGGCTAAGATTGGGTGCATGGAAGGGTAATAAAATTGTCAACGAAGGAGAGCGCCTTTGTCCACTGTGCAGAGAAAAGAAAAGGACTCCTATAGACATATTTTATTACAGTACGGAGAAAATATATACCACCTTCGATGCTAAGTCAGAATAGGAGCTCGCTTCCATGTCTTGACCTCATGGGGAATAGAGAATGGGAACAAAAGACTGGATTGTTCCTCTTGAAGGCGAGACAGATTAGAACTTCAGCTGTTGAAGTTTGTGATACGAACTGACGAAGGGATAATGATATCTACCCAATTATACACTTTTATGTCTGTTTTAGGTTAGGATATATTATATAAAGTGTTTTGTTGTGCCATTTTCATTTTAATATGTGTGTTCTTTTAGAGAGTGGTTGGATATAATCATAGGTGAGGGGAGTGAAACCTTCAAAGTAGGACTTGTTTTAGGCACTAAGCACGTACGATCAGAAGACACGTGCATTGGATTTTAGAGAAAATTATGATAATATAACATCTGTATCTATAATATTACTCAATAATACAATAATAAGTTATTCCCCTGTACAGTCACATTTAAAATTCCTATACATTCTGACTGGCCAGTTTTTTCCCCATTACAATTATGTCACTTAAAAGGGCACATATTCAGCAATCAGATGGCATCATATTCCTGAAATTAACAAAAATGGACTTATCATGTTTTTCCTCTGTGATCTTTAATTTAAAGTAACGGTTACAGGAATTCAGTATATCATCTGTTTACCACTCGGAAGTTGATACTGTAACATCAAATTGTAATTTCCTGGTACAGATTTTTGGTATAGGATGTTATTACAACTGACTGATTTCGATATGAAAGCGGTTTCCATGGTATCAATTCACAGAAAATTTGATAGTGATTGGCCACAAAATGGCGGTACCTTGTGGATAAATTGCATATGCTTATCATTTAATTTAATTGAAACCTCATAAACAGTTTGTGGCTTTGATCAGAATAAAGGAAACCCATTTCCGCAAATGATTTCACATTTGTTTCTTTCGTAACATTACTCAAAGTATTCGAGTAAAATAACATCCGACATACTGCCAAGCATTCTAATGGGCTTAGGAACAGTTGAATTTTCTAATACGACCAGCGTGATAATTGCCAATCACATGAAATATTTCGAATTAATAAGCAGTAGACTGCGGATTTCTTCGAATATTTAAGTAATAGTGTAATATTTTGAGGTATTTTGAACAGCATCAATGAAACAGAAAAATCAAACGTTTCGAAAGTAGCCTATATATCGAACTGGAACAGAAGCTGTAGCTCTGACAGAGAAGCTAGTGGATATGAGCAGCTCAGGTAAAGATAATTTTAGGTGACATTTTCACATAAATTGAAGTTATCGTTCAAATATTTATCCCCCTCGTTCAAATATTTATCCTGGCTGCGACTCAATAACCATAGAACACTTTATTCGCTGTTTCTTCTGTTTTCGAGTTCTCCACACTTCAACTCGTACTTCAAATTATGTACGTTCCAGGTTTAACTACTTATCCTCCAATCACAATCTAAACACCAGGTCACAGGAGAGCCAAATCCTAGCAATTCCTCCTCATAGAACAAACCAGTATTCATCCTCTTTTACGTCTCAGTCCCCCGTGAATGGAATTCTCTACCTCAGAAGATTAGGGGCTGCCAGAAATAACTACTTTTAAGAACAGGCAGTCAAATTAAAGTTATAATTATAATCATGATTGAGTTTAATAATCTCATTACATTTAATAATAATAATAATAATAATAATAATAATAATAATGGCTTATTTTAACTGGCAGAGTTAAGACCATTCGGCCTTCTCTTCCACTCAACCAATATGATACAAAATTAGGTATGACTATTATTATTATTATTATTATTATTATTATTATTATTATTATTATTATTATTATTATTACATAATTATTTTATTGGTGTGTTGGGAAGATAAAACGAATTGTTATTGTATTATATTAATTATGTACTATGTACTGTATTACAATAATAATTATGTTTTCTTTATAGTAATGTAGTAATTTTGTGTCATACTGGGAGACTGGAAGAAAAGGCCGAATTGCCTTAACTATACCGTTGAAATAAACCATTATTATTATTATTATTATTATTATTATTATTATTATTATTATTATTATTATTATTATTATTATTATATGTCACATGATTTTTTTCAGTGCTATTTGTATTTTGTATGGGAGATGTTTTATTCTGAAGCTTCAAATGTTGGTAAAACATGTCAAAGTTTCCTTATAACATTTTCAATGATTGAAATTAAAGTAACTCAAAATGTAGTCTTAATCACTTAATATTATCTTCTCCTGAGCAGCTCATATGTTCCAATATATACGAGTTTTCACGATCATTGTTTTAGTATTCAATTCCTCCAATGTTTGGGAAATACTTACAGGCTCCACCATCAGAATTACTACAACAACATATCTCAATGGTCACATATCATTGTGATGAGTCCCTTATGCCTCGTTTAGCTGGTGTGAAGATTTTTGGTATTTGAGCCGTGTCAGAGACATAGATACATCCAACGTTTCAGAGCTACATACCGACTCCCTTTTCAGACAAAGTAGGAAAGGGAGGACGTGTTTGTAGAATGCATTACTAAGAGCTATTCTCAGGTCAAATTAGTCAGTCCAATCGGATCAAGCCAGGTCAGTCAGTAGGTCAGACTAGTCGGTTTCATCAGACTAGATCCGTCAGTTAGTCCAGTCAGATCAGCTCAAGTCATTCAGTCCATTCACATCACCTCATGCCATTCAGATCACCTCAGATCATTCAGTCCATTCAGATCACCTCAGATCATTCAGTCCATTCAGATCACCTCAGGCAATTCAGTCCATTCACATCACCTCAGTCCATTCAGATCACCTCAGGTCATTCAGTCCATTCACATCATCTTAGTCCATTCAGATCACCTCAAGCCATTCAGTCCATTCACATCACCTCAGTCCATTCAGATCACCTCAGGTCATTCAGTCCATTCAGATCATCTCAGGCCATTCAGTCCATTCACGTCATCTTAGTCCATTCATATCACCTCAGGCAATTCAGTCCATTCACGTCACCTCAGTCCATTCAGATCACCTCAGGCAATTCAGTCCATTCAGATCACCTCAGGCAATTCAGTCCATTCAGATCACCTCAGGCAATTCAGTCCATTCACGTCACCTCAGTCCATTCAGATCACCTCAGGCAATTCAGTCCATTCACGTCACCTCAGTCCATTCAGATCATCTCAGGCAATTCAGTCCATTCACATCACCTCAGTCCATTCAGATCACCTCAGGTCATTCAGTCCATTCAGATCACCTCAGGCCATTCAGTCCATTCAAGTCATCTTAGTCCATTCAGATCACCTCAGGCAATTCAGTCCATTCAGATCACCTCAGGCAATTCAGTCTATTCACATCACCTCAGTCCATTCAGATCATCTCAAGTCATTCAATCCTGTCAGATCACTTCAGGTCATTAAGTCCAGTCAGATCAGGTCAGGTCATTCAGTACAGTCAAGTCACGTCAGTTAAGTAGGTGAAGTCCTTCATCCAGTCAGATTAGTTGAGGTCGAGCAGTCAGGTCAACCAGTCTATTCAGGTTGGGTTAGGTCAGGTCATTCAGTCCAATCAGATCACCATATCGTTCAGTCGAATCAGATCAATTCAGGTCATTCAATCCAGTCAGTTCAGATTAGATGAAGTCATCCAGTTCAGTCAAATCAAATCAGGTCATTCAATCCAGTCAGTTCAGATTAGATGAAGTCATCCAGTTCAGTCAAATTAAATCATGTCATTCAATCCGTCAGTTCAGATTGGATGAAGTCATCCAGTTCAGTCAAATCAAATCAGGTCATTCAATCCCTCAGTTCAGATTAGATGAAATCATCCAGTTCAGTCAAATAAAATCAGGTCATTCAATCCAGTCACTTCAGATTAGATGAAAGTCATCCAGTTCAGTCAAATCAAATCAGGTCATTCAATCCAGTCAGTTCAGATTAGATGAAGTCATCCAGTTGAATCAAATCAAATCAGGTCATTCAATCCAGTCAGTTCAGATTAGATGAAAGTCATCCAGTTCAGTCAAATCAAATCAGGTGATTCGGCAGTCAGGTCCGGTCAGTCAATCAAGTCAGGTCCTTCAGTCCGGTCAGATCAGCTCGGATTAGATCAGATCAGTCCAGTTAGACCAGCCCAGATCTGTCGGATTAGGTCAGGTAATTAAGTCCATTCAGATCAGTTCAGGTCATGCAGTCGAATCAAATCAGATTAGATCATTCAATCGAGTAAGAGCACTTCATTCAGTCCAGTCTATTACTGAGGGTTACTAATCCTTTTCCCGATTCAATTCGAAGAACACATTCTGAGAACACTGGATACAGATAAGAATGAATTCTTTGCGATTACAATAGAAAAGGCCAAGGACTAGTTACCTATAGATCGAAAAGGCTTCACGATATCCGATAATGTTGCAGTATGGTGTCCATTTTTGGTAAGAAACCGTCAGCTGAATTACGATTGGGTCTATGACGAAAGTATATTTAAACTTTGAAACTCGTTTTTATACTTACAGAAATGGAAATAATCTGAAGGAAATTGAAATCGACGAATGTATAAAATTTGATTATCTAAGTGACAGGAGATTATCTTGAATCTTGAATGCGTATTTTACTGTATGTATGCAGCGCATGATATGATGTAACAACGCGGCATATTTTAATTTAAAGTATTACAGAAGTGTAAATTTGCAGGAAATCTTCAGCAATATCTTTATCTTTATATTCAATTATACATGATTTATTATCCATCATGTCTCACTGAGTCACGACTTGGTAATCTATCAGTCTACTATATCACCAAGAATGAGATAAATTAAGACGGAAAGCTTGTGAGACAAATTTCCTGTTATTGATGGTAAATGTCCTTTCTTATCTCGGTGTAGGGTTTTTAATCTTCCATTGACATAGACCTACATGATAAACTATATCAGGTTGGCAGGATAGTTTTTATGTGCCAATAGTAATGTACGCCTCAATTAAGGTACAGGCATTAATCCACGAGGATACGGTATGTGTTTAAATCAGTGATGGGCAGATTCATGTACTGCGTGCTTGCACTGTGCTCGACTGACACGACGTACATAATATTTCACGGCGCTGAAACGGTCTCAGCCAAAGTGATGTCATAAACACGTGAGGATGGATATAAGATGAGCGAGCTGCTTCGATGACGTAAATTGTGATTCAAATAACTTGATAATAAATTAAAATGTAGTATTAAGAGTTTAAACAATGAAATTATTTGTACTGAAGACATTTTTATTTAATATCTCATTTGAAACTAAAAAGAACACAAAGTAAATAAATGCTTCTTTGAGAAAGAAATTAAATTAATACAATTTTTTCAGAAGAAGGATCTCTAATAACGCATAACGTATCCATGATGTAAAAAGGGTTAAATAAACGCAAGTTTTCCATTAAGATCATTCAGAAGGGTTCACAATTCACTCTCAAACAGTGTTGGATGAAATAAATTAAATTGCAATATATTGCAAACCTAATTTCGATAAACGATATATATCGCAGAAAATATATCGAACGATTATCGATATATCGCTATTCCGTAAGCAAATTTCATTTTCAGGCGTACATTTACTGTATTACAATAAAATTACTTACATTGTAATATTCCTTTTTACCATTGAAATTATCATAACAGTCAAAAGTATAAATGTAAAATTGTAACAATAAACAATACATTTTCAATACCACATGATGAACGTTCTAACGTAAATAAAAATTATGGTGAAGGCAAGGGAGCTTAAATGATAGTGAACTGTATATGATTGAGTATTTGATATTGGAACACGATTGAATTATTCCAATGTCATATAGGATTCAATCCAGGACACAGATATAATGCTCTCTTCTACCTAAGAAAACAACATAATAATTATTTTTAAATGTAAGTAAACCGTGCTTTTACAATGTTACAAGTTTTAACAAACTTCACAATTGATTTGATACAATCCTTCTATAGTAAGTTCCCTTTGCAAGTTATTGTTACACTCCAACATTCCAAGTAACAATAGTGATGATTACAGGGATAGAATTTTTATGCACTAAAAGATATAATTAGAAAACAATGTCAGCACTAGGTTGTGCATAGAAACAGGGGTGCACACATTCGCATACATTGACGTACGCCCGCGCAAAAATATTTTGAACGGTAACATCGAAACGACGCGTCAAAAGACATAGGTTGTTTAACAAAAAGAGTTCCTTATTGTTAGATCTATCACTCCTCAGAGTTTGTCGCAGAGGTTTTGAATCACCCTGGTATATAATTATGCAGCATAGTGAAGCAATATAGCCACCGGCGTGGCTCAGTCGGTTAAGGCGCTTGCCTGCCGGTCTGAAGTTGCGTTCGGGCGCGGGTTCGATACCCGCTTGGGCTGATTACCTGGTTGGGTTTTTTCCGAGGTTTTCCCCAACCGTAATGTGAATGCAAGGTAATCTGTGCGAATCCTCGGCCTCATTTCTCCAAATATCATCTCGCTATCACCAATCTCATCGACGCTAAATAACCTAGTAGTTGATACAGCGTCGTTAAATAACCAACTAAAATAAAAAATAAATAAAATAAAGTGAAGCAATGTACATGTAGAATTTTTAACGAAATAAAATTATAAAATTGCGGAAAGAGTACGTTAAAAAAAAAGCGCTGGTGGAATTACATAGTTAATGTTGAGGAAATCGCGAGAAACCCGAGAAATCACTTACAAGGTCATCTAGCATCGGTGAAATGACGAATACGAGTCTTGACATTGCGTAACCATAGCCTACACATCCCGTCCCCGCGATAGCTCAGTTTTAGAGAGCGGTTTTGGCATTCAGCGATAATTAGTAAGTATATTCACTGGAATAATGCTCGTGGTGAAGATGATCGGAGGAGTAATCGTGTAGGTCATTCATTAGCTAGTTGGACTTGTGATCCGGATGTGGTTTCGATTCCCGGTTGGGCTAATTATCTGGTTGAGTTTATATTTCTCCGAGGTTTCCCTAAGAGAGGGCGAGTGCCAAGGAATTCTCATGGCAAATCGGACTCATATTATCAGATACATCTCACTAAATCCACTGACCCCACAACACGAAGGTCCAAGCGTGCACTTTACCAGTGTTAGGGTAAAAATGAACATAGGTAACTGCAAGGAGATTCACGAGGAACGTTTACGCTCTCGGTTGGCTGTTATCGTGATATTTAGGTTTTTAAGGAATTAGTTATAAGTAGACTTCGTGGAATTGCCACGAGAATCGCAAGGTTTACTACGCACGCGGTATAAACTGTATGAGAAGGGAACGTGCAACGGCTGGAGTATGCCTCTGATGTAAACACTGAGCAGTATACTGCGGTTACAATAAAACCTGTATCCTGCATTCAAGAAATATAATGAATGATCATTGAAGTAGGAAATGTCTAAACATGTAAATACACAATTATTTTATAGTGAAATATATTAACTCTTAAAATTTAATGTAATATACTCACATCATCCTTGAATATGTGCATTGCAGTGAAGAGTTACGTACATTTTGAGCTACTGCAAAGTGAACCCCCTCCGATGGTCACTCAAACAGTTTTTATATTGGGAAAATGTACGTTCAACATCACACGATGTAATAGGTGCATATTTGAAGAACGGAAAGTCACTACTATTTAGTACACCAACTTCAGACGTCTTGTTGTGACCTGATAGTACATCATTTATAATACTAAATCGTGATTAGGCAGAATGTTTAGCAATAGTGTTTCTCAACTTACATTTCACTTTTTCTGAAATTAGTGAATTGTTATTTTGGATAACGGTTTGTGATACTTTATGCACTATATTAAGGGCTTCTGAGAGTTGTAGTTTAGACGATTCTTACAGGATGATGCTTTTGGACACGATTTTAAAAATTAGATTCAGTGAACAGAATATCTTCCAATAGCTGTTCAGAAGGCAATGATTTTACAGCTGCAACAGCGGAACTGTCTGTGCTATCCAATGCATCAATTACCTCCATTATTTTGCCGTAATATATTTTGCATAATAATTAACAGCATCCAACCACGTTTTCCAACGGGTCAAGACTGGCTGCGGGGGTAAGATTATTCCCAGGGGCAATTGTTTGGAACAGCAACAGTCTCATTGTAATAGGCCAATGTTTGATTGAATTCTTGTCTGCACTGAACAAATGTTAAGCTTTGACTATTCCAACCACAGTAATCCAAAAACAAGTGCTTACATAGGTATACATTAGCTGTAGCTGCTCTATCTATTTGGACCGGTCACATCTCTTAACATGAACTGCTTATACTACGAGACCGGGTGGTCGCTCACCTCCTCTATACTACCGTACATCGGCAACCTGATTGCATGCTGCGTGTGGCAATTCAACGAAGTCTAGTTATAAGGATTAAGAATATGATTGAGAGTGAAATAAATTTAATGCAATTTATGTGTAGTAGTATTATTAGAGAACATTAAATCCAGGCGTTTCTGATGGGCAGGGCATGTAGCACGTAATGGTGAATCCAGAAATGCATATAGAGTGTTAGTTGGGAGCCCGTATGGATGAAGACCTTTGGGGAGGTCGAGACGTGGATGGGAGGATAATATTAAAATGGATTTGAGGAAGGTGGGATATGATGATAAGAGACTGGGTTAAGCTTGCTCATGATAGGAACTGATGGTGGGCTTATGTGAGGGCGGCAATGAACAACCGGTTTCCTTATTAGCCATAAGTAAGTATTATTAGAGAGTTTTTGCCCAGCTTGCTAGCACTTACGGTAAACGCTAACGTCAGCTGGCTGATCTACGCATGCATAACTTTCCAATAACGATAAACTAATAAGGTGACATCCTAGTCCGATTCATTTAAGGTTAAGTTTTACGGTAGACAAAATGACACTAATAGGTAATATTTCAAACTGAAGTGTACGAAAAGTAACCAAACTGTAGTTCAAAAGTCGCTAGATTCCTTATCATCAATGGAGAATTATTTACTTTTGTCGCTAAAGAGTACTGAAAAATCGCTAAATACCTATCTAAGCAATAAAAAAGGTGAAATTCATTCATTCATTCATAGTGTTCTGCCCAAGGGCAGGTCATTCATTGCAAATCCATCATTCTCCAATCTTTCCTATTTTCTGCCTTCCTCTTTGTCTCTGCATATGATCCATATATCTTAATGTCGTCTATCATCTGATATCTTCTTCTGCCTCGAACTCTTCTCCCGTTCACCATTCCTTCCAGTGCATCCTTCAGTACGCAGTTTCTTCTCAGCCAGTGACCCAGCCAATTCCCTTTCCTCTTTCTGATCAGTTTCCAGCATCATTCTTTCTTCATGCACTCTTTCCAACACAGCTTCGTTTCTTACTCTGTCCATTTCACAAGCTCCATCCTTCGCCATATCCACATTCCAAATGTTTCTATTCGCTTCTCTTCACTTCGTTGTAATGTCCATGTTTCTGCTACACTCCACACAAAGCACTTCACTAGTCTCTTCCTTAGTTCTTTTTTCAGAGATCCGCAGAAGATATTCCTTTTTCTATTAAAAGCTTCCTCTGCCATTGCTATCCTCCTTTTGACTTCCTGGCAGCAGTTCATGTTACTGCTTATAATACACCCCAAGTATCTGAAGCTGTCCACTTGCTCTACTGCCTCATTTAGAATTCGCAAGTTTACATTCTTTACTTTTCATCCTATGACCATGGTCTTCGTCTTGTTGGCATTTACGTTCATCCCATACTGCTCACAGCTGTCATTTAGCTCCAGTAGCATATCCCTTAGTATCATCTCCTCTTCTACTAACAACGCCATATCATCAGCAAATCTTATGCACTTTATTCTTCTTCCTCATCCTATCAATCCTCCCAAGTTCTGAAAACATTCTTTACTAAATCCTCCAAGTAGATGTTAAACAGAGTAGGTGATAAAGGGCATCCTTGACGTACTCGTCTCCCTATTTCGCTTCCTTCTGACATTTCTTCTATCCTGACTTTGACTCGTTTCATAAAAGGTTACTGAACAGCCTCCTCTCTATTCTTTGTTGTGCCGAAAACAATTAAAGGACGATAAATTGGCAACATTGGCTATAGGTATAAGCCTAAGTTAGAGTTCGTGTGAACATAACCTCAAATCCTATTTGTCGACATTCTTAATTGCTTTATTGATTTAAATCACATCTGAACTTCGCCAAACCTGAATGATCCTTCTTCTGTCAACATTAGTTAATATCATATCCTCTAATAATCATCTTCAATGCCTCCAAATTCTGATATATAAAGCAATTCTTCCGTTTTTTTTTTTTGTCTTTACTGTATCGAAACGCTCGTAACTAAGCAAAAACTCTCTCACACTCAAGACCGTTATTGTAGTTACAGTATTGTCACGTGGCATTAGAGTATACCGTATCAAGAAACACGTTACTGCAAAAACTCTCTAGTTATTATTTTTACTTTATTTCTTTGTTGAATATATACCATATACTTCTACAAGTAGTCTATGCTATTTACAATGGAATTAATGTATTTCATCTGAATTGGTTTGTTGGACAGTCATTAGTATGGGTATGACAAGAGAAATAAATATATAATTCATGCAATAAACTAAGTCTATCCCTCTAGTAAACACTAGCAAAAGTCCGATGTTGTTAAGCAAGTGACGTCAGAATAGTGTAATGTAACTCATTGCCTTCCTTGGTGCTATTCGACAGGAGTAGGGTACATGCCGGCACCGGGTTTCCCCTTCTCTCTTTTTCACCTTCATCATCATCCTCATCCATTCCCTACACTACTTACACGAATACACTCACTCTAGTACACGACATAACTTTTCACAGATGCACATCATGCATAACGTGGCCCGCCGAAGTGGTGTGCAACTTGAAAATGGATCACAATCCTGCCATCTATCCGCAGTATGCGGAACCCGAATCACGCAAGTGAAGTGAATAGAACTAGAGAGAGAGAGAGAGAGAGAGAGAGAGAGAGAGAGAGAGAGAGAGAGAGAGACACACACACACACACACACACACACACACACACACACACACAAAATTAACTGACGTCGGATGTTGTAACTTTCGTAACAATTTATTAATACTTGACACTCGACCATAAACGTTTCATGCTGATCCGTTGCTAAGCAAGTGACGCCAGAATAGTGTAACGTAACTCATTGCCTTGATAATTAACTGACGTCGGATGTTGAAATTTTCGTAACAATTTATTAATACTTGACACTCGATCATAAACGTTTCATGCTGATCCGTTGCTAAGCAAGAGACGTCAGAATAGTGTAACTTATCTCATTGCCTTATGCTAAATAACTGACGTCAGATATTGAAATTTTAGTGACATTTTATTAAGCTCAAGCACAAACGTTTTACGTTAAAAGAATACGACACCGTTCCGTATCCTGACGCGGTTACAAGAGTTGGCGCATTTCCTCATCAAACATATTAGCAGTACACGTGCCATACATATTAACAGTACATTAAAAGTGTCTAGTACGCTTTTCTTTCAGGCAGTCTCTCTTTAGAGGAAGTATGTTATCAAATTAAAATTAAAAAATAGGACAAGGTGGTATCACAGTCTAGTATATACAGTCACAAAGCTTGAGTTGTTGAGGTTACTAGAAACAATAGACTGTGGCGGTACTATTTCGCATTGTCTGTGATGAGGCGATAGTAGCGATCCTAGTGGTTAGCAACTATTTATGGATGCATATTCTCTACGTATTAAGCTTTGTGACTGTATATACTAGACTGTGGAGGTATGGTGTAATGGTTATAGTAGCAGTTGCAGGTACACTTGTAACAATAGTTCCTGTTGTAATTGTTCTATAAAACAGTTCCAGCGACAGTGGTAGTAATACTGGTTTACAGTTGTAATTTCTTATTCAGCCCTTTTAAAACGTGAGATCCTAGTTGAAGTTTCTGAATTGATGATTGAAATATTACTGGGCTTGTGATCAGTAATAATAGGAAATACTAGATATTCTTAAAAGCATGCTGAACTATCCCATTCTCCGGCACGTATCTCAAAATATTTAACGGGGAAACAACCACAGCCAGTTTAGACAGCTCCCTGATATATGTTTGGACCTGTGATCTCTTGTGGACAGTGTCAGATATCCTGACCTTGCTTAGAGGTGATGAGGTCATATATAACAAATCCAGTTTTCCTACTTCGTATGGACCATGAACAGGACCTGTTAGAAACCTGGCAGAGATATTTATGGTTGTAGCCAAAGAGTTCAAAGGTCAGAAAACACCGTAAAAGGTTGTGTCTGTAACGAGGAAATGCAGGAACATGAACTACACGAAACAGTTCGCCTGTATGAGTTATGAGTGTAATATACTTGGTATTGGAATGAAGGCAACATGATCCTGAAATAAACACTGTTAGCAATAAAGGCATCAGAAAAAGAGAATTCATGTTTCTAATGTGATAATTAAAACATGGGCCTACTTAGTCCAGGTCTAAAACATGGTAGTTTACTGATAAAAGTCCACGAAAGACCGCGAAACCAGGTGGCCCGGGTTTGAATCCCGGTCGGGACAAGTTACCTGGTTGAGATTTTTTCGGAGTTTTCCCTCAACCCAATATGAGAAAATGCTGGGAAACTATCGGTGTTGGACCCCGGACTCATTTCACCGGCATTATCACTTTCATTTCATTCAGACGCTAAATAACCTGAGATGTTGATACAGCGTCGTAAAATAACCCACTAAAAATTACTGATAAAAAAGTCTTCAGATGACATGTGCTTACGTGCAATGAGAGACGGTAAGTTATAGTTAAATTTTAAACCTTTACACTCAATGCACTCCAGAATTTAAAAATGAAACAACTGGTTTATAATAGCTGTTAATATGACATGAACAATGAAGCATACAAAACCAAATTGATCGTTTATAAATTGCTTTTCAAATATTTGACGAACCCTTTTAGTTGATTTAATGCTTTTATATAGTGAAATACGATTTAATTATGAATGACTGACACCAGTTGGATCAGACACTGCACTCGTTGATTGTTCGTTGAATTTTGACAGTATAGGAACAATCATTAAATGGTTGAAATGTACTTGTAACTGAATATAATGCATCTGAAGTCTGATTCGTATAAATTGTAACTATAGTCTGGATCAGCTTACTTAACCCAGATTTTCCCACCGTCCTTTTTTAAGGATAGTTGCAGTGCCTTCGGATATTATGTCATTGTTGGTGTTAGGGACATTTTATAAGTTGTGCGATAATGTTGGTAGTATTTGTTAGCTTTAGAAAATATACGTTCCTTGTTTCAGTTTATTTCAACATCATTTAACCGATTTTTGAGAGTAACTAATGTGCTACTGTATTTTTATCACAAACAAATTTTTGGGCTTATCTGTGTTAATACCCTAAGGATGAAACCTAACCATTTCCCCCTATTACTACATATGCTAGTGGATTATAGTGATTTTCTAACTCTCAAGTGGAATTTTCTTTACCAACTTCGTTTCGAATGTCGGGCACTGACAAATACTACAGCCGGCAGTTATTTTCTAACTGTTATGTTGGCAGCAATAACTTCGCTTTGCAGTAAATTGATGAAAATGCAAGTACGTATGTTTGTGAATTAATAATTAATTAGTAATACCGGCATTAATATTAATATCAACACACAATTCAATTCTGTTGCGTTGTGATTCCAATTCAACTCTATATTCAGGAAAGTGTAATTAAATAAAAAATCGCTTATAGACTTACTTCTTATAAATTATGCACGTAAATATATTTGACATTTTAATGAAATTCTTTCTTATTTAGATTTTTATCAAAATGTCCAAAACAGGAAATAGCATGGTAGCGACTTCTTTAAGAAAGAAAGTGATTGTAAGTATTTTAAGTAAACTATACATGTTTAAGTGGTGTTCTATTTTCGGAATTCGTACTAATCATTTCACGTCATCAAACTACATTTTTAGGTTAGGTCTCGTGAATCGTAAACTGTTTAGTTAAAGCAATGAATTTGATTCTGTCAGACAAAATAAATTGTAATATTAGATCATACTAATCCTAATTACCAACATAATATGCGAAAAGTTCAGGAGGAAAATATACTATTTCATAATTTATTGAACCATTTAGAAAACACTTCGCAACTTAAAGATGAGATGTGGTAAACAAGTACCGGTAACACATTGTTATTGTTAATTACTATATTATTATTATTATTATTATTATTATTATTATTATTATTATTATTATTAGTAGTAGTAGTAGTAGTAATAGTAGTAGTAGTAGTAGTAGTAGTAGTAGTAGTAGTAGTATTATACTTACTGGCTTTTAAGGAACCCGGAGGTTCATTGCCACCCTCACATAAGCCCGTCATTGTTCCTATCCTGAGCAAGATTAATCCAGTCTCTATCATCATATCTCACCTCCCTCAAATCCATTTTATTATCTTCCCATCTACGTCTCAGCTTCCCCAAAGGTCTTTTTCCCTCCGGCCTCCCAACTAACACTCTATATGCATTTCTGCATTCGCCCATACGTGCTACATGTCCTGCCCATCTCAAGCGTCTGGATTTAATGTTCCTAATTATGTCAGGTGAAGAATATAATGCGTGCCTTATGCCTTTGCTGTGGTCGTGCCAGAGAATCAGTCCCATTCCGAGGCTTATTTGAAGGTTTCGTAACAAGCTATTTTTTACGGCGATGGGTTATTAGCCCTTCGCCCAACCCCCAAGCTGGAGGACCACCCCTCATTTGCTGTCCGCGACTGCTTATTCGATATATTCACAGCTACCTTCCATATCTGGAGGCCGTCTCCTCGATCCGCAACCTGAGGACGTGCCATGCCGTGGTGATAGGGACCCATGATACATGGATATTATTATTATTATTATTATTATTATTATTATTATTATTATTATTATTATTATTATTATTATTTCAGTACGTAGCATTGTGATTTTCCCTTTTTGGTGATAACTGGTATTAGTTGGCAACACTGAAGAGACGGACAAATTAGACTTTTAGGAACTACACTTACGTGATCCTCATTATAGTAAGCGATTTATGCAATGGAGGGGGAAAGAAACTGGCCACCCTACCCCATTATTTCCTGGCTTAGTTGCTTCATGAAAAAGAAAATGTTATGTTTTATTTAACGACGCTCGCAACTGCAGAGGTTATATCAGCGTCGCCGGATGTGCCGGAATTTTGTCCCGCAGGAGTTCTTTTACATGCCAGTAAATCTACTGACATGAGCCTGTCACATTTAAGCACACTTAAATGCCATCGACCTGGCCCGGGATCGAACCCGCAACCTTGGGCATAGAAGGCCAGCGCTATACCAACTTGCCAACCAGGTCGACTGCTTCATGAATGATGACTTATTGATGTCACTTGTGACATTCAAACCTGTCTTCGGACAGTTGACTAAACAACATCAATGATTTTTTTTTTCTTTTTGAGTCTACTGTTTTTCGTTTTTGGCTCAATTCGGGGGTTAATTCTTTCATGTCACGCTCTTGTTCGTTCAGCCCCTGATTTCGGCATGTTTTCTAATGGAAAGCTTCTGAACAATAACTTATAATTTCACTCAAAGGTTTCGACTGTATAACGTGGCAATAGTACACACAAGACGCACTGTCCGACGGCATTTCCAATTCCACCAACTTATGCATTAATTCGTGTAAATTGATGTAAAACTACAAATTTCAACAACTTTATTTATGAAATAACATAGCAACGTATACAATTCCATAGTAACAATATGCAAAGCCTTCTCAAAACGTTTGTCACAGAATTCTGTTTCACAGCGTTCAATTCGTACTCTGCCTAAAGAAGTTAACCTTAAATTATTATTTGTATATTGGAAAGTGACAATAGAGCAACACTGTTAGACGTGAGGAAAATCAATAATAAATTATTTTATCGATGGTGTTCGCGTAAAGGGGGTTGCTGTTGTTCAGTCAACTGTCCGAAAACAGGTCTGGACCCCACAAGTTACAACAACAAGGCATTAATCATGAGGCAACTAGTCCAATAGATAATGGGGTAGGGTGACCAGTTTCTTTCCTCCTCCATTGTATACATCACCGTCTAACTACATATTACACAGACTTCAGATTAAAGGAGGTTATAAGTAGTTTTGTGCGAGATCGTGCGTATTTCCTTGTTTTCCGCACAGAACCATACGCGGTAAGTGTGAAATACCACATTCAGTATTCCCAACATAACACACATAACAATTTCCCTCTTTTTTTTTATTGGGTTATTTTACGACGCTGTATCAACTTCTAGGTTATTTAGCGTCTGAATGAGATGGTGATAATGCCGGTGAAATGAGTCCGGGGTCCAGCACCGAAAGTTACCCAGCATTTGCTCGTATTGGGTTGAGGGAAAACCCCGGAAAAAACCTCAACCGGGTAACTTGCCCCGACCGGGATTCGAATCCGGGCCACCTGGTTTCGCAGCCAAACGCGCTGACCGTTACTCCACAGGTGTGGACAATTTCCCTCTTCTTACCGCTTAAGCGCGACATTCATTTTACTGCTTTAGGCTTTTAACATATTAATTTTAGAGACGTTTAACATAGTAATAATTATAAATTGGAAACTTACCACTGCAATTTCACCTAAATTGCAATGTCAATTATTGTTTTTAAATATTTGCAAAAATTAAGTAAAGTCTACTACTCCACGAAACTTATTGCATTCCTGATACAAGTAACATTAAGGAAGCCGTGAAAAAATCAACTAGATTCCAGATGCCGATGTTATTACTGCAATATGTTATATAAATAATATTGTTAAAATATTAAAATGAAAAATAAATCATTACATAACCTTACCGTTTGTTTTAAGTTCGCATTTATAGACTGGGGGAAAAAAAAAAGACAGACGTATATCACGGCCTGCTGGAGTACAGTAAACACAGAAAACATTTTATAGCAACAATGTTGAAGAAAGATATTTTGGTGTTCCGAAGTTACCGTCATTAAACAGAAACCAACATGGAGATTTCATTGCAACTAATTAGAACTTCGTCTTTCAGGTATGTAATAAACGATCTTCGCACAAAATAATGTACGATACACGAGCGGTATGTTTGTTTTCATGTTCTCGGAAATTAAAAAAAGCTCAACTACGTTTCGCTTTTTCAATCTTTTCCTCGAACATGAAAACGTCAACATACCACTCTTGTAACGTATATTACTATTTTGTGCAACTGGAGTTTTGTACTCCACATGAATACACAAGTTGAATTCTATATTTGGATGTGTAAAAAACAAAAGAATACTAGCATTTGATATGTTTTATTTATGTAGAAAATTATTTCCAATAATGATATGAGATACCGGCGTGGCTCAGTCGGTTAAGGCGCTTGCCTGCCGTTCTGAAGTTGCGTTCGGGTGCGGGTTCGATCTCCGCTTGGGCTCATTACCCGGTTGGGTTTTTTCCGAGGTTTTCCCCAACCGTAATGTGAATGCAAGGTAATCTATGGCGAATCCTCGGCCTCATCTCGTCACATATCATTTCGCTATCACCAATCTCATCGACGCTAAATAACTTAGAAGTTGATACAGCGTCGTTAAATAACCAACTAAAAAAATAATAATGATATAAAGTTTAATTTTCATTTATCTCAAAACTAATTTTAATGACTTATCTCCCTTTAATGAGGCAAAAGAGCTTCAAATACTGTGCTCCAACCACGAGAAAGTCTCTGCCGGGTGAAACGGAGCGGGGTAATGCTGTGAATGAGTGTTGATGTCATAAGATGTCATAAGGTCACACACGTGGTACTCTTATCTCTATTGGCTAGCTCTCACAGCACAAACCATAACATTGATACAGACATATTTATACTAGCCTAGTTACAAAATTAGATCACAGTTAATCTCCTGGTCTTTTAATCTGTTCATACAGGAAATAACATATGCAGGAGAGCGCATGGTTTTTAAACTGACATTATAACGGTAATATTATTTATCTACTTCGCTCCAATAGATGACGCAATAGTAAACACATTCCTTTCACGGTTGATCTCCTGGTTGGAGAACAGTACTTGGTGTGTACTATAAACCAGTAACATGAGCTCTTCCAGGAAGTCAAAAGGAGGATAGCAATGGTAAAGGTAGCTTTTAATAGAAAAAAAAGAACGTCTTCTGCGGACCTCTGGAAAAAGAACTAAGGAAAGACTAGTGGAGTGCTTTGTGTGGAGTGTGGCATTGTATGGGGCAGAAACATGGACATTACGACGAAATGAAGAGAAGCGATTAGAAGCATTTGAAATGTGAATATGGAGAAGGATGGAGGGTGTGAAATGGACAGAGTAAGAAACGAAGATGTGTTGGAAAGAGTGGATGAAGAAAGAATGATGCTGAAACTGATCAGAAAGAGGAAAAGGAATTGGCTGGGTCAATGGTTGAGAAGAAACTGCCTATTGAAGGATGCACTGGAAGGAATGGTGAACGGGAGAAGAGTTCGTGGCAGAAGAAGATATCAGATGCTAGACGACATTAAGATGTATGGATCATATGCGGAGGAAGGCAAAAAATAGGAAAGACTGGAGAATGCTGGGTTTGCAGTGAAAGACCTGCACTTGGCAGAACACTATGAATGAATCTCCCTTTACCCAGATACCATTGATATTGTATCAGTATTCATTCAACAGTGCCATACAATATTCACGAAGAGTTCGCTAAAAGTAATAATCTCTGACTTGCATGGGTTAAATTTAAAGGATCTGGTGGTAAACAGAACAATGTAAAGGCGGCTGAGACTGCTAAAATGGCCCTGGGAAAATATTCTGCTGCAAGAGACTGTAAACCTTATCTCCCTGACAATACTGTACTGAACACAGTTGTTATCCAACATTACATGCACTAAATCTATTTAACTCAAGATGGGTAAAGAATATCAGCTGTCTACAAGGAAAAGCTGTTATATGTCAACACTTTCTCCACAGATACCACTTTAGTTATTGCTGGTTTCCAAGTTTTGCATCCCACAGCTTCTCTCACAGACGTTAAGAAAGATCGCTATTATCCCAAGATACTTGGAAATATTGAAGTATGAAAGCAGACATATCTCTTTGCTACTGGTAATCCTAGAATATTCCACGAGTAAATCTTAACAAAGTGCATGCTCATTAAATTTATACTCATGGCTCTCAGTCATGAATGAAGCTGAGAAAGCTGCAATAGAATGTGCTTCCGTGGTGTATTGCAACGATGTAGAAAATCATTCCGAACAATTCAGACTCTCACCTTACTGCTCCATATTCCAAGCAGATTTCCTGGCAATACAGAAGGCTTTGGAATGGTGCATACGTTACAACTACGATGCGATTTTCAAGCTGCACTTAATTCAACTGTGCAAAAATACAATCATTCGCTCATTCGCGCTGCTCATTCGGTCTCAAATTTTGTTAATACTACTGTATCTCCTTTTTTATATTGATTGTTTTATTTTATTTCTATTTCTCTTGTTTGTTTGTAATTATATATTTTATTCTGTATATTTAAATTTAAATAAATAAATAAATAAAATATAAAAAAAATCTGTGGAAATCAAGTCCCTAATTATGTGATATTGTCTAATCTGGGTCCGCGATAATGCTGCTCATTCTAATTCAGAGTATGCTTACATTGAGTGTCCTGCTGAATATATTACAGAATATTCCATGTTAAAAAAAGCATTGGTTTATGAGGCTTGCCTAGTACATTGTAGAAGCTAGACGTTTCTATGGCAACTACTGTGGGGAGCTTACGAGAAAATCTCTGCGAGATGTATATTAATTAGGCGCAGTACGGGGATTTATTGATGAATGGAGCATCGCTCTTCCTAGAACTGACCAGAGATAAGATAAGTTGTAATGAGTTATGACCCTTATGACACTAAACAGATGACATCACTGTCGCCAAATGATGTTTAATTATACCATGGCTGAAAATATCGGCTAGTTTGAGACTAGCTCTGTGTCGGTATGTTGTATAAGTTGACACTGTTGGTTTATATTTTAAAAGTTGATAGAATGTTTTCACAATGGTTAGTTACTGTAATGTATTTAGTAGTGTGGCAGTATGTCGTTTTCTTCGAGCAAGAGTGGCGTTACGCTGGCTGTTGCCTGCGTGTAGGATTGGCATTACTCCACATTCCTACCAGGGCTGATTTCATGAGCTCCCCCACAGTAAAAGAAAAAAAATGCGAATACTTACAGGGCAGTGTTAGTAAGATTTTAGTAGCTTATTTTACGACGTTTTATCAACTGCTCTGGTTATCTAGCGTCTGAGTGATATGAAGGTGATAATGCTAGCGAAACGAGTCCAGGGTCCAACGCCGAAAGCTACCCAACATTTGCGCTTAATGGATTGAGGAAAACCCCAGAGAAAAATTCAACCAGGTAACTTGTCACAACCAAATTAGAACCCGGACCCGCTCGTTTCACGGTCAGGAAAGCTAACCGTTACTCCACAGCGGTGGACTGATAGTAAGATGAAACAAGGTAAATTAGGATCATTACGCATCATCTCTTTGCGATCAAACACTATAATATTAATAAGGAAAAAACATATTCGGTACTGTACATACCTAAAGTAGATATCCACTGCATGCCTAGAGTTGTGTCCGTTAGTGAATATTTGCATACAGAGCGCGTATAGAAGACGAGAGGTACGTCTGCAAAATAATACAAATGTTTTGACAAATTATTTACGTTATATAATTAGCTGAAGTAATTGCACTAAATAATTTTAATGTCGAGAACAATAAATAATAACACACCTCTCGGTCCCTATACGACCACTTAGCATTGACTCAATATTCTACAGATCTTACATTTTACAAAAATAAAATTTATTCGTCTCCTTTCAGTTATGCTAGATAAAAAATATGAAAGGCTGTTAGGACAAATATTTTCACCCATTTTTTTACATTATATAACAGTTGCATCATTATCCCTTAGGAGTCTGTAAATTTGTCTCTTTTCTTTCTCTGTCTTATAAAGGTCGATAAACTTTCCATCCTAAACCTTTTAATCCCATCCACTTGACTAGACTGTCTATCGGGGATACCCACCGAGGGTTATTTGATCTGCTACTCTCGAGACGGCAGAGCATCTGATCTACTGGGGAATCGGTTAAGTGGCACGTAAACTTTATTCGACTCTCTCTTGGTTTTGTAAATTTAAATTATAAATTTACCCTATTCTTTCCAGGTTTCCCCAGACATATAATCACCTTTTATTGGAATATTTTATTGTACTTCTTTAAAATAATTCTTTATTTATTATTTATTCCTTAAAGGAAGAAGAAAATACTCCTCTTAACAGAAAAATATTTAGAACCGTTGAAAAAAGAAATGTTTAAGTGAAGCATATTACTGATACGTAATATAGGCCTACAGAGTGATTCACGAGGATTTACGGCCACTTCCGGAGCTTATTTCCGAATATATTCTGAACAAAAAATGTCATACCGTATAAATTTGTTTGCTAATCTCAATATTTTCAGAGTTACACTAATTTGAACTTGTTTGCAAAATAGCATTATTCTTAAGTTTTAAACGAATATTACAGATAAAGAATGAACTATTCAGGAGTATCATTTCTTTAATTAGCTAATATTCTGAAGATAAAAATATGTTGTGAATTCCTTATTTGCTTTGTAAAGTTTTTTTTTTTTCGATTTTTAACTACAAAATTATATCTTTCTTACGCATTTATCACAACAATTGTTACAAATCACACCACTCTTATATATTCTTTAAGACTATATTAGGATGCATAATTAAACTGTAAAGAATCAAGTTTTAAAGTCGTATGATTTGTAATAATTGTTGTGATAAGTGCGTAAGAATGATGTAATTTTTTGTTAAAAATTGAAAAACAAAATCTGTACAAAGTAATTAAGAAATAGTACAGTACATTATGCAACGAGTCTATAATGATAGTAATTAAGACGCGAGTATGGTTATGAAACGAGCGCAAGCGAGTTTCATAATTTTCATACGAACGTCTTAATTAACATTATAGGCAAGTTTCATACGACTTTTTATGCTCGACCATATTTCTAACTTGAAATTATTCAGAAGTATTCATTTTATTCGTATTGACTGAAGATAGGAAGTGACCTTATGCATAGCTCGTAAATTGTGAGATGTACGTAGACGCGAAAGTATTGATTTTTTCCGAGGAACAATAATGTCATTGACCTTGATGTAATCTAGAGAATAAGTTAACATGAACTAATTTTGATATAATCTGGAAATTGATTTAAAATTTAAAAACGAGATGACAAATTGAATTTATTTGAATATCATTTACAATTAACGCTAATTATTATAGTAACAGAACATAACCTTCTGCGAAAGTATTGGATTTCCAGCCTCCGTGACGTTTCCCTCGTTGTCTTTCGATTGCATATCCGAGAATAATCGAAAACCTGAACTTTAATGAATGGATGTACTTTAATGACATGCATTAAAGGACTGCTACCAGGTGTATAATTACTGCATTTCGGCATGGTGGAGCATAATAGCTTCAGAACATTAGCCAATTAAAGAACCTACTTCTGTATAGTTCATTCTGCTTATTTGTAATATTCTTTTACCCTTAAAACTAAAGAAAAAGGTATTTTACAAACAACTTCAAATTAGTGTAACTCTGAAAATATTGCGATTAGGACACGTGTTTATATGACTTTTTTTTTTCAGAATGTCTTCAGAAATAAGAACTGTAAGCGGCGGTAAATCCTCGTGAATCACCCTCTAGTGTTGTGTTTTTTTGCTCGTCAGTGTACTTACTTATCTGAAGTAATAACCGTTATTAAGTAGGTGTGCAATAAATTCATTATTCTATAGAACCTTTATCTAGTGCGATAGTTTCACCATTGCGGCCTTCAACAAACAACATTCGTGATTATTTGGTCACAATTTTCTGGAATACTCAGAAATGACGCATGAATTGTAACACACTGAATTACAAAACATTATAATATATATTTACTAATTTGTAATAATTCAATATTGCTGCTGAAAAGCTTCTGTAAAGCAGGACTGCATCATGTACAAGAGAGCACTGACATTTCTATCTTTCCGAACTTTTTTTTTTTTTGCGCCCCCATCTATTTATGTATTTGTAATAATTATTTATGTAAGCTGTGTGTAAAGTGAAACATTTTAGCACGAGTGCCAAGATTCTCAACGACTCATGCTGAAATTACACGAGTATATAAAGTCCACTCCACACATATGTGTATACATAATTTTATTTATCCATGACCATAACGAAAAGCATGCCTTTACTAAATACTTTTGCGTTTGTAAAGTAGGCTTTTATTCATCATTACTTTATTCCACTAGTGAGATAAAGACTTTACCTCACAATTTGAACTTTATCTCACAGTTCATTAGTATTTTCCTAGTACCCGGGCACACACGCATACTTTTCCATTCAACTATTACTCAAGAATTTAATATATTAGTTACTAGATTTCACTACCTCTACTTCTTTACTACCATTTCTTAAATATACATACACTCAATCGCCTTCTCTTTTATGTATCTACTACGTCGTAATTAATTTGTGCATTGCATTCATACTTAATACGCATTTTTTTTAATTGGTAATAATTTATAATTTACCTTTTGGGAGGCGAGGAGATTTGAACCTACGAAGTTGCGTTTATATGATTTTATAACACGCGTTAGCCAACTGAGCTAAACATACACGATAATTAATTACGTTTTAATATTCCTCTTAAGTTTACAGAAGTAAAATGTGAAATTATTTTAATCACATTAGTCCCGTGAACACTTCTAAATAATCCCTGAAACTTTAAAAATACACATTTAAAATGAAAAAATATATATTAAAATTATATAATGAATTATAATTTATTTATCCAACGCCTTCGATACCATTCTTCACTAAATGGCCTCCTAAACCATAATCTACCTAGTACACGTATCGATTCTAAAATCCATGCCATGATACGTGATTGTATGAGGACTTATTTTCAATATGTTTTCTTTTATAAAACATAATTTTTCGTTATGGTCATGGATAAAATTACGTATGGTACTTGTGAGCGTGATCTTTATTGCACTCGTGTAATTTAAGCACTCGGCTAACGCCTCGTGTTTAAATCTTTCCACTCGCGCAATAAAGATGCACTTACCTCACAAGTACCATAAATAACTATTATTACCGTAACAAAAGACTTGTCACCATAGAAACAAAATATTAATTAATTTTATAATATATTATAGTAGGTCATGGACCATGCGATACAAGATCCCAAAAAGAGAAATTTATGAATGTGTATCATAAAATGTTTTTTTTCTACGATAGCGCAAATTTACATTAAATAAATATTTCAAATTGGTGAGGTTATAAGATCACGATTTCACGGCCTCTAAACATAGAACCATTAAGGTATAAGTATCTAGGTAATTACAGCCTGCTTTATTCATCATCACAATTTCAAGGCCGTTTAAACCAAGGGTGCTCAACCTTATGAATACTGCGGGTCAATATTTAAAAAGAAAAGTTCTTTTGGAGGGCCACAGATATTCTCCAGGAATAAATATAATTTCATAAATGTCTTACTAATTAGTGGTTACTGTAATTTATACTAATTAATAATACAAATATTCAAATATTTTTTTAATTTTAAGTTTGAAACTTTACTAATGTGCCGCAACAAAAATAGTGGCGGGCCGCATGAGGCCCGCGGGCCGTGGGTTGTGCACCGCTGGTCTAAACCGACCATCAACAAAGCGGCTAGGAAAAAGTTGAATGCCATATTGTTGCAGTGAGTACAACAGATGCAACTTCAAAATAATACGGGCTAAAATGTAAATATTAATGTTAAATTTGTTACTTCTTTATATTACGTGTAATATTTATATTGATTATTGAATTTTCTTTAGCAGTGCCTGATTACTTATTTTTTTAGTGTCTTAAAGACTCGTACTGATAACAGTGGATAAAATGCAGCTTTACGCGCTATGTAGAAAAAGTTATTTTGTTCGTTTTTAATTAATGAAATTATATAGCAAATAACGGGAGCATAGACTTCTAATTCAATAAATTGGATTTCTAACCAACTGTAAAAAATTATAACAGTAAGGCAGAATTCTAACCAGTACAAATGTAACTTACATTAAATATTCAAGATGATTACGTAAGTTCAGGGAACTCAATGAGTCCGCGGTTGACAATGGAGACATAAAGATGATAGGTACTATATGTTATGTAACACTAGTGGTCAGGGAAGACCGCCGGATAACCACTTGTTTGCTTATCAGTTGCGCTTCCTCCATAATGGCGCACTCAAGTGGGTTACGCGGTTTCATTCATTTCTGGGGAACGAGGTCAAGTATCAATGTCAAAACACATGTTTGTATGCGAATACGTAGTGGCTTAACAATAAATTATTACCAGTATTCTTGTTGTAAATATTTGACACAGATGGTAACACCACATCTTCGCTAAAATGTGTCCTTTACGAAAAAAATTAAAATAGCTTTAACAGTGTTCAAACTTTATGTTTAGACCTAATATTACAAAAAATACTGTAAGTAGAATTTTTAAACGGTTTACAAGAACAATAAAAAAAATTAACATAAGGCGAAGTTAGGCCTATATTACACTATCAAATTTCTGTGTCAGAGAATATGATAAAATGTTTGATCAAATATATGATCAAATGTAAGATTTTGACTATATTGCACTATGTCGAGACTCTGATCATATCTTTTATCAGAGTCCTAATAATCGATCCACAATAGTTCTGTGCTTGTTGTAACTGTAAAATATGCAGTAATGATTATTGCATTAATGCTAAAGAAGAAATCAAAGAAAAAACGTATTTCGTCGGCTTAGAGTGTAAACCAGCTAACCATCAAAAAGGAAATTTTACAGGGGAAACAAAAAACTGAGTATAAATTAACTCTGAAACTTAGGACCAAATCCAAAGTACACGTGGTGAAGTTTCAGAGTTAATTTAAACTTACTCATTTTTTGTTTCCCCTGTAAAATTTTCTGTTTGTTATTTAACAGGTTTGTACTCTAAGCCGACGATTTGGGTTAGAGATTGGGGTAGGGAGAAAAGATATAAAAGGAATCCACTGAGATAACTTCAGTGTGAAGATGTGAACTCCTATATATACTAAGTATTTAATAAGGGATGATGAAACATTTCATGTGACTCATTATGTGATATTAAAATTTATGTGGTTTCCCCAGACCATGTGTATTTAATGTCCGCCTTTTTTTTTCTTCCCAGTCACAGATTTTATTAAAGGTATGATGATGACCGTAACTTTTATCATAGAACTACGTCACAGCTAGATGTGATCAAAGATGCTATATTACACTGTAAAAGATTTTATCAAACTTATGCGACACAGAAATTTGATAGTGTAATATAGGCCTTAGCGCACTTTTACATTGTCGCTTACAGCGTTGCTAAGCCCTTCAATTCATTCGATGTCATAATACCAATACTCAATTCTAAGTATTAATTTTTAATTCACCTTTAAAATATTGTTAATAAGCCCTAACAATATTTAAGTCTTCTGATATCATAATTGATGTCAACTTCCACATTTCAAGCTTCTCTCCTAAAAAAATATAGAAAATGCAAATAGAATCTTCTTAATTTCATATCACGATGTGTCATAATCAGGGAGCGAAACTTGTTGCCCGATTGGAGAGAGGCAAGTGGTTTCAAGTTCCCCTACTGTGTAACAAAAGGCGGCGGCGTGGGTCGTGCCCCGTTGAACTACTGTTCCTTAGTTGTTCGCTATTTACTTGCTTTACGAGTAACTTCTTTTAATTTGTTATTTTACGACACTTTATCAGTTGCGACGAGTAACTTAATCATGGGCTAGAGGCCACAGAATTCCGTGTTAACTTCGAAAAAAATCGTGATATAAATATTATATTTCGCGTTTTATCGCTGATTAGTTGTAAGATAATTGCAATAATTTCATATAAATTGGAAAGAGACTTTTAAGTGAAAAACCCTGTATTACGCATTAGGCGCCAAAATAATGATAAAAAAGTTTCATGCATCAATTTATTCAACAGTTGCACAAGGAACCCAGACACATTTCAACACAGCAGGTGTAAATTCAGAGTAATTCAACATGAGAGCTCGTAATTCCTCAGTCACGTCAACTTTAACATTGAAAGTGTTTCTTTCAAAGTAAGAAATGCTAAACTGCAATCAGTACTTTTTATATCACAGGTTGTGAGGTCAGAACTGCGAGGTGACTAGTCGAGAGGAACTGGTAAGACGGGTGACCCAAGGTTGTTAATTCAGAGTTGTGGAAACCTGTGACAATGCGCTGTGGGGTTTCATCAAGAGCTTTGTTGCACAGGAACGGCACGACACCATTGATAAATAAATTGAAGGACACCGCGCGACTCGCTTGCCAACAGATAACACCAGCAATGCTGAGGCGAATGTCACACCGTGCCTCGCGACGCATTATTTTGTGAGAAGAATTATGGGGAAATACTGACCCTTTGGATACTTAGGACACACAGTTAGTGTAAAGTGGATGTATGTCTGCATTAAGACCGGAATTACATAAATAGTGTGTATATTGATGTATTTATAGGGGGTAAAGAGACTTTTTGTACAGACTGTATAATTGACTTAGCTTTTGAAGAAGACGGTTTCTCTTCATTACCTTGAACAATATTCGTTTTATAGACTAAATTTCCACATTACATAATTTCCAGTAAAATGTTTATCCATTTGTTACTATGATTGCCAGAAAATTCTTGAAGTATTGCATTCAACATTTTGTGATTTGAGGATTTAACTTCTGTCGCGTTAAAACCGCTCACTAAACTACACAACTCCACTCCGAACGTTAGTACGTAATGAACATACTTCTCTGCTGTGCATATATTTTTTAATGTAGTGACTAACTAAAAGTCATCCACCCCATAGTTGCGGATTGCTTAGAACAGGGCGGCAATTGTGGCGTTACGTCACTCATCGTAATACGTCACTCACCCCTTCCTTCCACCCCCGCGTCATTGACTTGTTAGGGAAGGGGATTTGTATTAGTGTCTGTCTTATGTGATTGCGTACGGGCCACAGATACGTCATTCAACGCCGGTGGACTGTGGACGGGGAACCAACGCGCTCCCCATGCTTTTCACCCCTCTCTCGCCAGTTCTGTATCCCTGGCTTAGAAGACAAAATATACCATTTACAAAAGGAAATTTGAATAGTAGGCCTACATATTATTATATGGGGAGTTCTATTGTGAATAATAAACCAAGGAAAAAAGAGAGAAAAAAATACTATGCAATGTCTTATCTTTTTTATATTTTTAGTAGGTTATTTTATCAACATCTCAGGTTATTTCGCGTCTGAATGAAATGAAGGTGATTATGCCGGTGAAATGAGTCCGGGTTCAGCACCGATAGTTACCCAGCATTTGCTGGTTGAGGGAAAACTGTGGAAAAAACCTAAACCAGGTAACTTGTCCCGACCGGGAATCGAGCCCGGGCTACCTGGTTTCGCGGCCAGACGCGCTAATCGTTACTTCACAGGTGTGTACTGTCTTATCTCAGGTGATTTAACAACGCAATCGAACCTTTCAACGCAAGTGAACAAACATTAGTAAATTAGCCTATAAATGATGGAAAATGAAAAGCCTTATAGAATGAACCTAACATCAATTTTCTTCTATTAATGCTAGTATTAAAACGAATTTCTATCCTAGAAACATTAATGCGGGTTTTAAATTTGATGTCCGTTGGGTAACTCCATTTTCAGTTGACGCTAATTCTTGTCGAGGAAAAGCCGTCTGGTTACTAACTTCATTCATTTGTTTATGCGAGAATATAACAGAAATCTCTAATTGGTCGCTTATGAATGGCCGGTTTTTCACTCAAATCTCCATATGTGAAATGTATCTCGGCGGATTTTCCCCATTCATTCAAAAGTCTACTTCCCGTCTTCACGATAAGACGTGTTTGTGGTAATAACTGCACTTCAAAATTGTCACTAAAGCCTGTGTTTCGTAATACATAATGTAACATAGGTCGTTCTTTACATAAACATTCCTTTTAACCACATATGTTGTTCAGATTACAACGAAGTAATGATATGTCTGTCAGTTGGTTTTCAATATCTCTAGATATGGTCAAACAAGGAATTTCCTGGCCTCTGCCTCGAGGTAGAGTGGGGCCAGCTAAAATTAATAAATTCCAGATGAAAGAACTTATTTTCACTGTATATTTTATATTGAGCTTGGGCTATTATACAGTGTGTTAATTAAATAAGGAATATTCCTAATAACCCTTCATATATTCATTTTATGAAAAAATACCCAAAACAAAAGTTGTTGGAGATATCTAACTAAAACTTGTAGCTGTGGTCTCACAAAAGTATTGATTCATGTACAGAGTGTGGCGAAAAATAACACGCTTTTTAAATGACACCCTATATTAAATTTTATATATTTTAAATCTCCGTTCAATTATTATTATTATTATTATTATTATTATTATTATTATTATTATTATTATTATTATTATTATTATTATTATTATTATTCACTTCATGGTATGGGCAATTGCCCGTTCCGGCTTCAAAGGTCGCTCCATCTTTTCATCGGTCGTCCCTGATCTCTTCGTCCTTTTGGTTTATAATTTATTGTTTTCTTAGGAAGTCTGTAGTCGTCCATCCTCTCTACATGTAATTTCCAATCTTGTCTGTAATTGTCTATTTTATCAATAAGTGGGTATAGTCCTAGTTCCTGCCTAATATCTTTATTTCTAATTCTATCTAATCTCGGGCATCCTTTTACTTTCCGCAAGAGTCTCATCTCTGCCGCTTGTATTTTACTAACTTCAGGTTTTGTTGTAACCCAACTTTCACTTCCATATAAAAGAGTAGGGACTGCCATTACATTGTAGAATTTCATTTTTGTTTCCTTTCTGCTTTTATTTTTCAAAGTTCTATTAATTGTGCCACATACTGTCTGAAATGATTGTAATTTTATTTTTATATCATTATCCTTTTTGTAACTCACATCACATCCCAAGTACTTAACATTTGTTACTTGTTCTACTGCTTTATTATCTATTGCAATCTTAGATCTTACAGTATTTTTGCCTTGAAATGCCATTACTTTTGTTTTTGTATTTGATATGTTAAAGTTGTGCTTCTGGCATATTTTATTTAGTTCATATACTGCTTTTTGTAGTTTTGTTTCAGTATCTTGTATTACAATTCATATCATCGGCAAATACCAGAATATTAATTTTTATTCCTCTATCAATTAGAATTCCAGGATCTACTAAAATTTTCCATTGTCGAACAATTTCGTCAGCATAAATATTAAACAGTGTCGGTGATAAACTACACCCTTGTCTTAAGCCTATATTTGTTTCAATTTCTCGAGTTAAATGTTTTCCAGTATTTACGGTAATTCTTGAGGCATTATATAAACTCTTAATCCGTTCATTTTTTTTTTTCAATTTTACATACAAATAGAAGTTTGACTCGGCATAAATGATGAATATTCTCTTGTAAATGTTATGGTTCTTTCAAATGCTTTGATAAATAATGTAACACAAAATAAATGTGTGTGTATTCATATGAAGTAAGCCACGAAACAAACAAAACAATAACATAACAAAAGAATTAAAAGTATCTCTAAACTTTCTGGCAACACTAGTTTTTTCCTCACGTGTTTATATTTAGGTCCCATTTTTTATACTCCTGTATTAATTTCCTAGTGATGCAATCCATATCTTCATATTTTTTAGCTAAAAGAAGCCGATGATCAGCAAATTGTAAATACAGTTGTGCTTTCATCAATTGGAATTCCCATGTTCTTATCATTTTCTTCCAAATCTCTAAAGCAGGCATGTCAAAGCGCCTGCAATATGTGCTCATACTACAAGCAATACAAATCCAACAATGTTCACTTTATAGCTAGATAGAGTACAATCATCGCTCTTAAAGAAATGTTGTGTGGGTTTCTTAAGAACACGCAATGCAGGTGCTTTGACATCTCTGCCCTGAAGTATTCTCTATAAAAATTTTATATAGTGTGGGTGACAAGCAACATCTCTGGCTTAATCCTTTCGTAACTTTAAATACAGGTGATAGGTATTTTCCGAGTATCACTTTTGACATTGAGTTACTGTAGAAATTTCGGATTGTCTTTATTAAAACAAGATTTATTTGAGCTGAGTTTAATATTAACAAAATTTCGTACAACAATCTACTTGCTGAATTTAATTTAATGTCTCTTGCCAGTCGTAGATTACTTGCTGAGCAACTTTTATTACATATAATATTCAACGGTCTGCTGGATAGCACCGAAATATTATCACAAAAAATCCAGTTTAACGCTAGAACATCACATTTAAGAAATCGTAAATTATTATATTATAAAAACCGAACACTTCAGCACATAAAAATTCACCAGTGTTAAAAATGTGTTCAAATTTCAATGAAATATGTAAAACATGGGATCTACATTTCAGCATTTCTTACATGAAATATAAACATTTTCTTATTAATATGCTGAAGGTAGTTGATTTTAAATACTATTGTTATCTATTTGTTACTCTGTAATTTGCCATTTATAGCTACATTTTACATTTTTGGCTATGGTATCCATACTTATCTATTTTTTTTATTTTGTATTTTTCATTTATATCTATATCTGTCTTTTATTTACGTAGTATCTATTTGTCTGTTTCTTTTTTTCATTTTTAATTTTTAATTTTTAATTTGTATTTACACTTGTATCTTACATTTGTATGTGTCTTACCTCTTTTTTCATGTTATCTGCAATTCTATGTTTTAAACAAATATCTGTACTGTCTATTGTAATTGGGGCTTTGCCTTGTTAAATAAATAAATAAATAAATAAATAAGTAACTAAGTAAATAAGTAAGTAAATAAATAAATAATCCACAATTTAGTTAAAGATATTCTGTCGTGAGCTTTTTCTATATCTATGAATTTTTCATAATGATTAAAAATGTTTGATATATCAGTATATTCCACGTAATAGAAAAAAATATAAGAGTTTTTTTGGATTTGTTTTTAAGTAAACCTTATTGTATGTTTTTGAACAGCAACCCATTGAATATTGCTGAAATGATTATATTCAATTAAAAAGACTCGAAATCGGGTGCTTTCAATGAGAAACTGTGACCTGTTGAGCAAAAGTATGACAATTTCATGCATTTCTGTATAGCATAGTATAACGTAGTACTGCTTGCAAGCCTTCGTATAATCTTTTGGCTTATCATACATTTTCTACCATTTGTCGGAGATCAAACTCTGGTGTCCTTAAGGGGACACTTATGTGAGTTTTAAATCTTTAACAATTTTCATCCAAAATTTATGAATTTTAAACTACATTAACATGCCTACAATTCTATCATCTGTACAAAATTTGGTGCCATTAGGGCTAATAGTTTTGAAATTATATTTTTAAAATATATTTTATATTGATATCAGTAAAAAGGCTCCTTGCGTCACAATTTTCGCAATTTTAAGTTTATATTAGCTCAAAAGGTTCAAAATAGTCATGGGAACATAAATTAATTAGCTTTCTGAACTCGGTCTAAATAGAGAGTCACAATAAATTTTTAAATGCATTTTCTTAATTTTTCACCATTATTTCACCATAGTGTCCCTTAATGAGAAATTTTGACCAGAAAGATCGGCCGAGAGATCGAATGCGTTTCAGCAAGAGTCTTGAAGATTTTATACTAACATTTCTCCACAGCTACGTATATCTTGGAACTATTGGAACTACTATAAACCAGCCCTAGAGTCTCTTGGGAGACATTAATTCTGCCGGAATTGTAAGTCCAGTAAACTCTGTCATCTAAGCTACCGTTAAAAAATATATTATTTCATTTCTTCTTCACTAAGAGTAGCCTATAATATAGATTAGAGACAAAGGCAGACGTTAACTTGTGAGATAAGTCAAAATTATAACTGCCAGTTCTAAAATTTATGTCGGAAGATGTACTCGTATTCTCAAAGATTATATTTTGGGTTTTTAGACATAAATTACTCAAGTCACGATTAAAAAAAAGAAGCAAAGCCGGTTACACCCTTCGCTGATCTTAAATTACACGGGTCTTAAAGAAGCTGAGGTTATAAATAATAAATGACACACTGCCGCTCTATCTGTGCTCTGTTCCGGGAAATCATCAATTTGATTATGAAATATAAAGACAGAGTTGTTTTCTGTAACGCTACAACGAATTGCATTTATAAATATACTTTTCTTTCATATCTTTATCGTGCCGAAGAGGAGAATTATAAAATAACAGGCAAAAAGAAGATGTAAATGTTATAGTAAACCAAAACACTGAAATACAAACACAAATATACAGCTTACAATTGTTTGGTTTCACGGCAAAAGGTGATATGTCCATTTTTGGCGAAAATTATATTTTGTGGTAATTATGTTGTGCTTCCTGGGGGTAACTTTATTGTGTTATACAGTAGAACCTCTATTACTTACTTACTGGCTGTTAAGGAACCCGGAGGTTCATTGCCGCTCTCACATAACCCCGCCATTGGTCCCTATCCTGAGCAAGATTAATCCAGTCTCTATCATCATATCCCACGTCCCTCAAATCCATTTTAATATTATCTTCCCATCTACGTCTCGGCCTCCCCAAAGGTCTTTTTCCCTCCGGCCTCCCAACTAACACTCTATATGTATTTCTGGATTCGCCCATACGTCTACATACCCTGCCCTTCTCAAACGTCTGGAATTAATGTTCCTAATTATGCGTGCAGTTCTGTGTTGTGTAACTTTCTCCATTCTCCTGTAACTTCATCCCTCTTAGCCCCAAATATTTTCCTAAGCACCTTATTCTCCAACACCCTTAACTTGTATTCCTCTCTCAAAGTGAGAGTCCAAGTTTCACAACCATAAAGAACAACCGGTAATAGAACTGTTTTATAAATTCTAACTTTCAGATTTTTTGACAGCAGACTGGATGATAAAAGCTTCTCAACCGAATAATAACACGCATTTCCCATATCTATTCTGTGTTCAATTTCCTCCCAAGTATCATTTATATTTGTTACTGTTGCTCCAAGATATTTTAACTTCTCCACCTCTTCAAAAGTTAAATTTCCAATTTTTATATTTCCATTTCGTACAATATTCTCGTCACGAGACATAATCATATACTTTGTCTTTTCGGCATTTACTTGCAAACCTATTTCTTTACTTGCTTCAAGTAAAATTCCCGTATTTTCCCTAATCGTTTGTGAATTTTCTCCTAACATATTCACGTCATCTGCATAGACAAGCAGCTGATGTAACCCGTTCAATTCCAAAGCCTCTCTATTATCCTAGACTTTCCTAATGGCATATTCTAGAACAAAGTTAAAAAGTAATGATGATAGTGCATCTCCTTGCTTTAGCCCACAGTGAATTGGAAACGCATCTGACAGAAGCTGTCCTATACGGACTCTGCTGTACGTTTCACTGAGACACATTTTAATTAATCGAACTAGTTTCTTGGGAATACGAAATTCAATAAGGATATCATATAAAACTTCTCTCTTAACCGAGTCATATGCCTTTTTTAAATCTATAAATAACATATGCACTGTACCCTTATACTCCAATTTATTCTCCATTATCTGTCGAATATAAAATATCTGATCAATAGTTGATCTATTGAGCCTAAAACCTCACTGATGATCCCCAATAATTTCATCTACATATGGAGTTAATCTTCTTAAAAGAATATTGAACAAAATTTTGTACGACGTCAACAAAAGTGATATTCCTCGAAAGTTACTACAGTTAATCTTATACCCCTTATTAAAGATAGGTACGATTATGGACTACTTCCATTGTTCTGGTACAATTTCAGTTTCCCAAATACCCGTGGTAATGAAGGGGGTGAACTGAACGGTTAATCGAGAAAATCGGATAATTCGCATCATAAAATATTTTCGTAAATTAAGTGAGCAATACTTGTACTTTCGTAATTTTCTCCGTGATCTTGTGTTTAACTTGCAAGGTAGTGGATCAGAAGTTCACTCATTCAAGTTTGGTTGTCAACGACTGGTTTTTAAGGGGTAAGGAAACTTCTTGTAATGGCTGTCAGCGGAAAAATAGGAATAGTAGAGGTCTCATGTTGTAGATTTACATACTTTATTTAATTCATCCTTGGTTTTTTTATTAAATCGCGCATAATTGTAACACCAATCTCGTAGTCTAATGCGAGATCAATCACAGTTTCTCTTTCCCCAAACTATTCAATTACTTTTTTTCTATACTTAGCACAACACGTTTTCTTTTGACATTTAGGAGTACATTTTATACAGAAGTTTAGTAGATCAAACTATGTAAGTGAAAAGACATAAAAAAAAAGCAATAGGCAGTCGGATAATCCGTCAATCGGTTAATAGAGTGACGGATAATCGGGGTTTTACTGTATATTTTAGCGGAAATAAACGCTTAGAGCAGTCATGTCAGCAATAGCCTGCGATGTGTACTTCGCCCGCCCTGAAAACAGTCGTGATCGCGGGCGTCTGTACTTTTCCCCTCTTTCACTGCAAGAGGAGTGGCAGGGGTGAGTAAGTGCACTGGTACTACAAAATGTACGATTTTTTTCTATACAATGTCTATTGTAAAAAACACGATGGCACGTGTTAGTCAAATCCTATAGAATTTTATATATTTTTTTTATTGTTGTTTGCTGGTTAGATGTCCGAAGACAGGTCTGGACCCCACAAGTGACACCAACAAAGCATCACTAAATGAGGCAACTAGGCTAGGAGATAATGAGGTAAGGTGGCCAGTTCCTTTCCCCCTATTTTTATTATGTTTGTTTAATATTTCATTTTAAAATGTATAATTTATTTTGTTGGTGTGATGGGAAGAATTAATTAACTCTCTTTATATTTATACGTTTATTTATGGGAAGCTGATCTATTTTTTTCTTCATTTTTTTATTTTATTGGGTTATTTTACGACGCTCTATCAACATCTAAGTTATTCAGCGTCTGAATGATATGAAGGTGATAATGCCGGTGAAATGAGTCCGGGGTCCCGCACCGAAAGTTACCCAGCATTTGCTCGTATTGGGTTGAGGGAAAACCCCGGAAAAAACCTCAACCAGATAACTTGCCCCGACCGGGATTCGAACCCGGGCCACCTGGTTTCGCAGCCAGACGCGCTGACCGTTACTCCACAGGTGTGGACTTTTTTCTTCATTATACGATTAATTTACCTTAGAGATATCGGTGTAATTATGAAGACTATTAATTGACACTCAAATCGTACTACTATAGTTTTAGAATCAGCAGTAATATTGGCATGAAGACTGGTTATTCAAGCTTTCAAGCCGCAATCACAATGAAGAGGCATAATAATATATAATGTGTAAAAGACACATTATTTATTCTGTAAGAAATTTAAATGTCCAACGACATTACGATGTATATTATTCCATTAATATAAGAACGTCGCGGAGAACTATAGGATGTAAATGATTGATGATTGTTAAAAAACATTTAAACTATAAGTAGTCCAAAATTTTACCAAAATATTAAAAATCTAACTAGAATTTATAACATTTTGAAACTATAAGTAAACCAAACTTTACTCAAATATTGAAAATGTAACTAGAAGTTGTAACATTTTTAAACCATAAGTAGTCCAAAATTTTACTGAAATTTTAAAAATCTAACTAGAAGTTATAACATTTTGAAACTGTAAGTAGTCCAAACTTTACTCAAATATTGAAAATCTAACTAGACGTTATAACGCTGTGTTGTGGTTATTATTCATTTGTTTAAATTCAATCGCGCTCGTAAGCTTGCAGAAAAATGTCAATATTTGGGAGCATTTATAGGTGCGAATACATTTTTTACAAATGAATCTCAACAAAACTAGGTGAAGATCAGATTTGACAGATTATCACATGTAGTTCATTATGAGGATAGTTTCCAGCAAGACTGACATTGGAAGATTTATTTCTAGACAAAAGTTTACAAGATTGAAACTTTCACTAATGACAAATCCGGATGTTTGCATATGTACAGACAAAAGAGATTTGAATTATTTAGTTTTATTTTGAAAAATTTGTCAATATATAACAATATTGAACAGGTGTCAGGATATAGCCTACTGTGCATTTATTCATGAATGGGTAGTATCATTCACAATATAGTAATATTTCAAATTGTTTGTATTATAATTGCAATATTTAAATATAGAATTACTTCATAACATTGAAATATGAAAGCTACAAGCAGTGTTCCATAATTTTTATTCACCTGGTATGTACTGTAATATCATTTGCATTGGAATAATGATACTCAATTGTGGCGATACACTTAAAACGTAATAATAAAGTGTGTGTCAACTTCGTAACAGTCATTTTTTAATTTAAAAAGGCTAATCAGAGACGAATAATCATAATGTGGCAAGATGGCTAAATTAAAAGACAAAAAAATTCGAAATAAAACTGTATCATTCTTCGTCTTTTACAATAAACACTATCCGTTCTTGGAATTTATTTACCTGAAGATGTTAGGAGCTGCCAGACCTGGAGACCTCTCAAGTACAACGTGAAACATCTTATTTTACATTGCACACTATCTCAGGGTATACAGAGGGTTGTTTCCGATCTCTGATAACGAATTTGAATGACGTCATGTGCGTCAGGAATCACACCAACAGCTGAATTGCGGCGAGAGTTGACAGACCAGTAGTGAGTGATTTCATAATCAGAGTGCACGGTGTATCACAGTAGCAATGCACAAGAAAATCGAGCCTCTCTGGGAGGGGTACATAACAACCCTTTCCAATGCCAAATACAGCTACGTGAAAATCATAGGAACCTGCAAAAAACGTGGTTTCGTTATTTCCAAGAAAGGCATCTTGTGTGTACCTAATAAGACAGGCAAAGCTCGGATGGGATTAATTCCAGAGTGGAAAAAGCAAGAAAATCCAACCCCCGTCACAAGTCGCCGCACCCCACGAGATGATACAAATTAATTCTATTCGAACTTTACCAATCTTATTAAGTACACAGAAGATGCCTTTCTTGGAAATAACGAAATCTCATTGACTGCAGGCTTCTTTTACTTTCACTTAACTGTAGCCTTCTTGGCATTGGAAAGGGTCGTTATGTACCCCTCTCAAAAAGGCTCGATTTTCTTGGGAATTTCTGCTGAGAATCGCCGTCCACTCTGACTATGAGATCACTCACTACTGGTCTGTCACCTCGCGCAACAGTTCGGCTGTCGTGTGACTCCTGACGCACATGATGTCATTCAAATTCGTTATCAGAGATCGGAAACAACCTGTATATTATAATTCACAATTGTAACTAGTTTATTAAGCAATCATGTAATTTAATTTGTTTTCTAGTTTAAGCAAGTATTAAAGTTCGATAATCATCTGGCTTAAGCATATTTTTTCTTTTTCGATTTTGTCTTAGGTATACCTATAATATTCTTTCGTATTAATAGTATATTATGTATGCCTTCTTATCCTCTGGATGAGTGGATAAGAAGCTCTCACGGCCTTAACTCTACCAAAATAAATTAAGCATCATTATCACCATCATCATCATCATCATCATCGTAGCCATAGTTTGTCCATTGTATAACACAGTACTTTCATGGAATCGAAATCTAGCCACTTTGGTGAGAATTTATCAGATTACTGTTCTACGACAAAGTGAACAGAGGAAAATGAATGGAAAATTACCACACTGAATATTTTATAAAAATCATACCCTTGTTTGATAAGAAACGTTTGCAAACCTACGAAAAAACACACAAAACGTAATATATTATCAGTTGCAACTGATTCCAGACGCTCTTCACGTTTTCGTGCTTGGCGCATAGTTGCACAAATAAACATAATGTTGACATTGTTCTCAGAAGCGTGGGTGTTCACAGCCAGGATAGAAGATATATTGCGAAACTGTTTGCTTGAATATTATATTAAGTTCCAGGCACTGCATTGTTTACTCGGTATGTACTATATATGGAATCACTACAATATTCCACCACGTCGAGAGTTTCTTCGTACCACGAAATCATCATAGCCCACCGGCGTAGTTTCAGAATTGCGCATCGGGCTTGTAATTCTAAAATTGCTTTCGATCGCAAGTTCGAATCTTGCTGGGATCAGTCACCTATCTGTTTTTTGCCGAGATTTCCTCCACATGTAGGGCGAATGTCAGATAATTTTACAGTGAATTCTCAGGTTCATCACATGAAAAACTACTTAGCTATCACCAATCCTACCGACACTAGGGGCCATATTCATAGACATTCTTAGCGCGGGCTTCCGGTGATCAGCGAACTAACGTTTTTCTTATTCATAAATCAGTGTTAGCGATATGATATGATATGAATCCTGTACAAGTAATCACTCGATAGCCGGGGCTAGTTTAGCACGCTCGTAACGCGGGCTAGCGAAATGTCTTTGCATAGCACCCTATGTAACTAATTTGACACGATGAACCATTCTCTACTTGTCTTAAATCGTACTAAAACTAGGGTTGTGCCATTTTCGTTAACATCTGTTGCAGTGTTGCCACTGGCCGAAAATAAAGTGTTCCAGATTTCTCTGAAAATTGTATCAGATTGTACAGATTTTTTTTTCTATAATGTACCAAAATTGTACCAGTCCAATTTTCTCGTGAAGGCACTAATACAAATTACAAATACAGAAAAAAAGACCATGAATACATTTTGGTACCTAGCATAGACAAAGATGGCTACGAAAATAAGGAATGCATGTATCTGCAAACATGTTTTATTTGAACAAAGAAAATCACAAATATAAAAAAAAAAAAAACTCACAAACTTTATTTTAGTCTTTTAATATTGATGACAACTATTGCTGACCAATACACAATTGGAATATTGGTAATCATACAAACGTTGCCAAAGTTGGTAAAATATTTAGGACACCGAAATAACAAACTCATAAATAGTGTTCGGGCCTATACATTGCGATAAATACTATATTGCGAATTGTAGCAAAAAAAAAAAAAAAAAAAAAAAAAAAAAAAAAAAATGGTAACTAGGTATAGTAAAAAATTTAATACAAAACACAGAATTACAGAAAATGACATAATAACCAATCAAGTCCTGTTTTTGCAACAGTGACAGTTGTCGTACTAATCTATGTCAACAATGGCCAATGGGTCAATAGGTGAATGAAAGAAAATAAAACTTCAATACCGGTTTCTAATTATGTATTTACATTCCCTGTTAATGTGTTGACCTTAAAATGAACTGTAAATCTGATTTCGATTGCCGATAATAATCACAGCGTTGGTACTACCAACTTTGTAGCAATCAAAAATTTTTTCAACTTTATTAAAGCCAGTTATAATAATGACTGTTTTCATACTAAAAATATAGAAAAAAATACAGGTTGTACCAAATAATTTAAAATTGTACCAAAAAAGTAGTTGTACGTACCAAGGTACAGATCACTTAAAATTGTACCAGATCCGTACAATTGTACCTAAAATGGTAACACTGATCTGTTGATATGAAATCTCCTGATTTGCTCTTGTATTTAAAAATTCATACATCCATTATTGTTCATCTAATAATTTGATTATCTACCATCTGCAATATTCTCGAAATTCACAATATGCCAGAGATGCCATGAACACACGCACGCACACACACAAATATTTTACGTTTCATGCATTTGATAATTCTTCCACTAAAGAGTGTTGTTATAAGTTATAGCATAGAAAAAAATTAAAGAGAAAAAAAATGGCCTCGTGTAATGAGAAAAACGCTAAGAAAATAACCTCTCAAGATAAGACTCTGTTACATAATCAGTGCATAAAATGTCTATATTTTTCACCAAGAAGTAGACATGTACAATGTCAGTACTTACCACTGAAAACAATTTGGACCTCAAAACACAGCAAAAAAAGCTCTTCGGAAAACGCATTATGCGTCTTTCACGTATTAAATTTTATATTACCTTGTTAACATGTTTCAGCCTGCTACTGACCATCTTCAGAACCGGTTGTTGCTGGTCTTAACGCCTATTCTTTTATTTCCTGTTGGGGTGTGTTTGTGTAGTGTAATGTGGAGTCAAAGAGTGTGTGTGTTCTGAAATTGAATTGTGTGTTGAGAATTTCATTTGGATGTGTTTTTGTGTGTCTGTATATTTCGTATTGTTCTAGTCTGTTTAGTTTCTGGCTTTTTGGTCAGATATGTAGAATTTCCATGTATGAGTTGATGTCTCTGTAGGTATGCTTAGCATTTGTGATGTGTTCTGCATATGCGGAAGTGTTTTGTAATTTTGTTTTGGCTGTGATGTGTTCTTTGTAACGTGTTTGAAATGACTTGCCTGTCTATCCTATGTAGAAGTTGTTGCAGGTGTTACATTTGAATTTGTATGCGCCTGTGTGGTTGTATTTGTTTGTTTGTGTTGTTTGTGTGTTGAGATATTTTTGTAGAGTATTATTTGTTCTGTATGCGATGTTGTAATTTAATTTCTCGAATGAGGTTGCAATCTTGTGTGTGTTTTTGTTTTCGTATGTTAGTGTGATGTATTTTTTGTGTTCTTGTTTTTGTGTTGAATTCTTGTGTTTTTTGTGATTATGTTTTGTCTTTCGTATTATGTTGTCTATTATGTTGGGGTTGTATCCGTTTTCTTGTGATATGTATTTATACAAACTGTATACACTACTACTATTACGTATACACTACACAAACACATCCTCACAGGAAATAAAACAAAAGGCGCCAAGACCAGCAACAACCAGTTCTGAAGATGGTCAATAGCAGGCTGAAACATGTTAACAAGATAATATAAAATTAACACGTGAAAGACACATAATACGTTTTCCAAAGTGATATGGTGTTAAAAGTTGTGTAATCAAGATGTATCCAGATGTAAAAAAAACCTCTTCTTTTAACAAAGCAACTCGCATGATGTATTCACTCTCATGAATTCAAAGCTGTAGCCCTCACAACTCTTCAAGTAATTTCCAAAAATATCCTCTCACGTCACTGCAAGAGCGCAATGATCAAAATCTATGTTATAGTACATTTCTGTCATTTATACTATACCATCAAAGTTACATTTGTTGCTGGTATAATTTCGTGGTAAATTTAAAAAGAAATATCACGAAATTAGTCATGTCACGAAATTAGCCAAGTTTGCCTTAATCCATTAAAAGGAACTTCATTTTCTTATATTACTTCATATTAAGTGATTTTATTTACGTGTGTATGTTCAGTCAGCAGTCCGAAGGCTGGTTGGAACTTCGTAAGAGACACTAATGAGGCATCACTCATGAGGTAACTAAATCGGGAGATAATCGGGTAGAGTAGCCAGTTTCTTTCCCCTCCAATGATTAGAAACACAGTTCACCAATGAAACTTTAGATGTACGTAATAATTGTTCTTTCTCCGATGTCTTTTGAATAACAGTATAAGAAAATAAGCTATGAAAGGGGATAATCATACATAATGCGGTGAAGAAACTTGTAAAACTCACGGAAAAGCACATGTCAACTCGGTTACATTAATTTTATTACAAAAGAAAACTGAAATGGCATTTTCTCTCGTGTTGAAATTAACTTTGTCCCAGACCATGACGGTATCGTGGAACTTTTATTTCGTATTTGTAAATATGCACTTTGCATGCTCACACCAGCATGTCCACTACTAACGCAAGGTCGAATGCGCGTTATCGCCGTCATTTTGTTTTCCTGGTAACAGACCAGTATTGATAATAGGGAAATTCTCTGGAATTCATTTATCAATAGAGGGCGCAGTCATATATACTCAAAAACGGCAAAATATGGATGCACGTGTGCACTTAAAAAAACGATATATGTGCACTAAAATTAACGAAATAATATGCACTGTTAAAATTGAAAAAAAAAAAATATATATATATATATATATATATATATATATATATATATATATATACAGCAAGTTACTATTGCTTTGCTGTTGTACGTAAGAATATTGAGACACTATCAGTTGCTAAAGGTGCGTGTCCTTCAACACACTGCTTATACAGTACACTTATGGAAAATTTTTCGTTAGGCATCGTTGATAAAACTAATTCGAAATTAAGCTGTTCTAAAATACAGTGCACTTCACACACAGTTTCTAAGACCTCTCACTGTCAGTTGTATCTCGCGGCACACCAGCTCTTAAGAGGCTTAGCCCAGGTAGCCCGGGTTCGATTCCCGGTTGGGGCAAGTTACCTGGTTGAGGTTTTTTCCGGGGTTTTCCCTCAACCCAATATGAGCAAATGCTGGGTAACTTTCGGTGCTGGACCCCGGACTCATTCCACGGGCATTATCACCTTCATCTCATTCAGACGCTAAATAACCTAAGCTGTTGATAAAGCGTCGTAAAATAACCTACTAAAATAAAAAATAAAGAGGCTTAGCCCATCCAAAATTTTGAGTTATTATAATTATCTCGTAACAGGAGGCCTATAAGTTCGTAGTAGCGATGTATCGTAACACTTGGTTGCACTGCGTGAGGCCTATGGCCAGTTTCTCCAAGAAATGTTTAATTGGCTTAACGAGTGTTAAATTAACCGCCTATTTGTTTTTAACTTTCTGTTAAGGTATTTTCCGTTTCTTCAACATCATTTTGTTTAAAAAAACCAACACTTAACTATAACAGTCGTTAACACTATTTTAAGTACTCAGTAGAAAATTTAAAAGTCATGCTGAGGTTCAGATAAGTTGAATAATACGAGGCGCATCCAGAAAGTAAGTTTCCCTATTTAAAAAAAAAAGAACACACACTTTCAGGAAAACATTTATTGGCAACAGGTACAGCAAAGTTTCAGCTATTTTTCAACATAGCCACCATCAGAATTGAGACACTTGTCGTATCGTGGGATCAACTTTTGTATCCCTCTGTCGTAGACCTCTGCCGCCTGTGAATGGAACCAGCGTGTGACAGACATCTTCAGCTCTTCGTCGTTGCAAAAACGCTCACCGGAGGACAGGAATTTCTTGAGGTGCAAGAAAACGTGAAAATCGCTGGGAGCAAGATCAGGACTGTAGGGTGGGTGATCAAACAACTCCCAGCCAAATTCCGTCAAAACAGCTGCTGTGCGCCGAGCCGTATGTGGACGAGCATTGTCATGGAGGAGCACAACACCTGCAGTAAGCATTCCACGCCTGTTGTTTTGAATGGCACGTCGCAATTTTCGCAGTGTTTCATAGTAACGGTCAGCGTTCACTGTTTCACCTCTTGGAAGGAAGTCAATGAGCAGAATGCCCTTCCTGTCCCAGAACACCGTGTACATTACTTTCCGTACCGACAGCGTCTGTTTGGATTTCGTCCTGACCGGAGATCCACTATGCCGCCAATGCATTGACTGCTGCTTGGTTTCCGGGGTGAAGTGCGAAATCCAAGTCTCATCGCCCGTGACGATTCTGTCGAGGAATTCGTCGCCGTTATCGTGATACCGTTGCAGAAATGTCAGTGCTGCTCCTAAACGTTGGCACCCATCTGGCACACAATTTTTTGAACAGCAGGTGCTTAGTGATAATCTCATGCAACAAGGATCGCGATATCTGCGGAAAATGGCTGCTCAGGTCCGTAATCGTGAAGCGACAGTTCTCCATGATGCACTGCCTCACCAGCTCAACACGATCATCATTGATGAGGGACGGTCGCCCACTGCGCTCTTCATCATGGACACTTTGACGACCTTCGGAAAACTGCCTACACCAGCGACGCACCATCTGCTTACTCATGATGTTCGGCCCATAGACCTGACAGAGCTGCCGATGAATTTCAATTGGCGCAATGCTTTGTGCATTAAAGAACTTTATCACCGACCGAACCTCGCAGGCGGCGGGAGAAGGAATAAGAGCTTCCATTTCGGAGCACTGCTGCCACGCTACTGGCACCAGGCGGGACCTGTCCGGCTGGCATATGATTGATACGTCATAGATCTGTTACGCATGCGCAATTGACACGGCTAATTACGTTTACTTTCAAGGGGAGAAAATCGGGAAACTTACTTTCTGGATGCGCCTCGTATATGATAATAAAAATTATTATATTACAATTTCAGTCAACAACTTATCAGATTGGTACAAAAACAAGTTTTGTTACAATGGTCACATTATAATTCTTGGTAATATCCACAAATATTTTAGATTTTACAAGAAATCATCATCAGGTGGAAGCAATATATTAGTTGAACACAAGTGAAACACAAAGTATATAAAATGCATACATCATGAGTAAAAGAGTAAGAAAACACTATCATGTGTCAGAATATTAAAAACAATAATAAAAAATCAATGATGACATCTATTCAAGTGATGCATATGCATATATAACCTTTGTATTGTTAATAATTACTAAAATGTGAACGTAAAATATGTGTATGCTAAGTTAAAACTTAAGATGCCATAGTTGAAACTGAAGGTCTATGGAACCACAAAATATGGATAGACTACCAGACAATCATACCGTAGTCGACACCCTTGGCATGGAATGATACGTAGCAAGGAATACTGAAAATAGAAGTCTGGTTGTGGATATGAGCGGGGTTCATCAGAGATGGTGTTGTAAATTTTCATAATCATTATGTGTATGCTGATGAAAATCCCCATGCAGTTGAAGAAACAAGGCATCAGCACCGATTCTCAATGAACTTATGGGCAGGCGTTCTTGGCTATAGATTAATAGGGCCATATGTGCTACCAGAGATTAACTGGGGATCGTTATCAGGACTTTCTTGTTAACGTAGTAAAACAAATTTCAAAGCATGCGTGATTCCTTATGTCGAAGGACAGAGGCATTGCCATGAATGGACGTCACATTGAGCACCTCCTATGAAAAAGTGTTCAGATCTCAGAAAGTATGTGTTGTTCGACCCATGTTTATTAGACATTATTTTCTTGTTTTGATGCATACTAACACTGCCTAAAATATTGGGTACTTTTTTAACACCCTGTATAGGCTACACATTAATAAATAATTATACAGTAAAATTATAATTTGAAATTATTTCCTTTATATAGAAAATAGGATTAGCGCATATGCTTTCAAAATGCAATAAGAAACGAATACAGTAATACGAGAATTAAATGAAAGTGATGTTATGAAACATATATATCAGCATCTCTCTATGCTAGACGAGGCAACAAGGGAAACTTCACTGTATAAAATTACAGATTAGAAAAGCACAGTAATGACATTCTACTACTATCAAAGCTTTGAATTAGCTAGCTATGTAACGAGGTATTCGTAAAAAGTTGATCTAGAGTCATTTTTTTCCACCGTATCTCCCCTTTTAACCGAAATTACCGCGTTCCGGGAAATTTAACGATAAAGATACTGGGAATAATTTCCATGCACAACCGACGTCACCAAGCCCTGCCATTCGATAATAAAAAGAAACAGTAGACGTATAGGGAACGCTTGTTGCCGGGCAACTACCCCTATCTGAATTTCGTATGAAAAATCTCGTAGTCGGACATTACTATGTCTTTTCCAAGCGAATTCACTTTTTATCTCTCACAGCTTGTATGCAAATTTCATAATAATTCACTGGCGCGTAACGAGGGACCATTGTGTCGAAATTAACTGCATACAGAGCAAGGAGCGCTTTGCGTTTGTTTCGAGAGACATTGACTGTTCGAGAAGACTGTTTCTTTCAGTTAATTTACTATAATACTACAGTAATAATAATAATAATAATAATGATAATACTAATATTAATAGTAATAGCAATAATAATAATAATAATAATAATAATAATAATAATAATAATAATAATAATAATAATATAATGGATTCAAATGGTGTGATTTATACTATTAATATATTTTTAATTAGCATTTAGATTTAAAAAAATCATATATGAAGATTTCAAAGTTTTAGATATAAAAAATTATCACGAATATATATATATATATATATATATATATATATATATATTTATTAGCACCACAAAAATAAAACTAGGTGCTCATCAAAGTATTATCATACTTATTCTACAAGAAAATAGAATGAGTGAATTAATGGGGAAATGGAAGGAGGAACATTTACTTGGTACGTGAATACGTGTCCTTTGAAAGGGAAACTGAGGATTGAGATGTGTCTATGTGAGCTGCAAGCCTATTGGCCACTTGTCTCGCTCCTATCTTCGTCGTTCTATCGAGGCAAATTAAATAGAGAATTGAGCGAGACAGAAAGCGTGGTAAATCTCTTACATTCTGTTTCCATGGAACCGTGTGTGACGTCAGAGTAAAGTTTTCGTGTCAAACGTTACAATTTTTATCTGTTGAATCTCGAATATACAGGGTGTTTCACGACTATTGACTCGCGCTTTAGAAATCGGTTCTGTAGGTCATTTTGAGCATGAAATGTCATATGAAACATGGGTCCGATTATCAATAGTGTGAAATTTATTCGTAAAAATCCAAACGCCATACTGTGAATCAGGCTTTGGAGTTGCTTGCATCGTAATAAAAACATTAGAGGGTTGCGCTGTGACTTGAAGTACAGGGAAGAAGGGGAAGATATGCCTGGAAGAAGTGGAAGATATGCCTGGTGATTATGAACTGGGAAGCATTGACGAGGTACGGAATGCGCGCGCTATTCACATCCGTGCGGTAAAGTACAATGAAGTGGAAGGAGGGATATTTGAAAATCTGTTTCCAAGATGTGATATGTTTATTGTATAATTAACACAGCATTTGGAATTAATATTTCTGTATACTTTAAGTTAATAATTCTTAGTTCTGTTCAAAACCACTGCTACTTTCGTAGAATTTAATCAGCTGTAACTTCTTAACGGTTGATAATTAATCGGACACATGATCATATGATATTTTATGATCAAAGCGGTCTATAGAAATGATTTCTAAAGGACGAGCCATTAATCGAAATTATCCTCTAGACGTTTCGCGCCAAAAATTTATTAGCGAATATGTACAGTTCCCCAAAAAAGGAATGAGACGACTCTTGGTCGTCGAAAGTTAAAGTTCTATAGCGCAGTTCACGCGATATCGTCGTAGCCAGGAAGACATCTGGTCATGCATGTGTAGGCATATTTTCAATCCTACTCCAAACTGCACACCAGTGCAAAATGTTATCAGTTGTCTGCGTATTTCTCTTGTAGGTAAAAACGTTGGTATAAACTAAAACCCACTCTCTTCTGCATAATACGCAGAAGTCTTAGCGTCAGAGCTATTGAGACAACACGAAAGCTTTCCTTTCTGCGCGGAGTGTCGATCTAGTCATGAAGGTCGATTTAACTACATGATTTATGTATATATTTATCTATTATTTATGCCATGCAGTTTTTGAAGTGAATTTCGGAACGGTGCTAGCAACAAACCAAATAGCCTGAATTTAAGTAACGCAAATATTCGTTATCTTGTGTATCAGTGCTCTAGTCTCCGATCATGCACAGTGTCTTACAGCTTAGGCTTAAGGATATTTCATCGTCTCATTCCTTCTTGGGGGAACTGTACGTATACACTAGGCTTGGCTAATGAGGCCCAGATCCTAGACGAATCCATGCACTTTGATTCACAGTGGCCATTGTGCTACTTTTGTGGCATGATATTTCCAAGTCTGATGGCCATGGGCGGGCACTCGTGAATCCGATGCTCACAGCGGACCATATTCTCCAGCTCTGCAGAGTAAGTTCCATCCTCAGACTAAATATTCAACCCCAGAGCCATGGAGCCCCAATCCCTTATAACCTATTTCAGCATCATTAACCTGTAGTAACACCAAGTTGAGTTTATCTTTAATTACTGCAGATAAGAGATGAATTGAGGGGAAGGATAAAAATGTATTTGGCAAAAATAAAGCCTTTAACTGCTTTGTTCACAACGAATTTCACAAGGCATGCCTTGCTTTGAATCCAGTTTCCTCTGCTGCTCGGCTTGATATCGGTGTTAAGATCTTGACAGGACAAGATGTCGTAAACTCGCCTTACACGGCTTCCACATTAATATTATCACACTAAAATGTCGTTGGACTCTGCCAGTGATTGGGGATTCTTGTAATGTGCGTGCCCGTCCGATACAGTGACAAAGACATTGCACTTCCAGGAATGCGAATTTTTAAGGCAGCTTTGTAGAAATAATTATGACAGCCATTATACTGAATGACAGCATGCTAGCACGTTCGTTCCCAAGAACCGGGGGTTTTACTAAAAAATGTGCGATAAACATGTGTTTGGAATTTACACAACGCTACTGAGGTGCCGTCGCGTTCCTTCGAAGCCGTTCCTAATGTACACGACAGTTTATGAGAGGGTTCACCGCTGCCTGGAAGCCATCGTCCTTATTTTGAATCCCGCGTACGGTATAGAAGTTTGCCCTTTTTCAGTGTTAATAATAATAATAATAATAATAATAATAATAATAATAATAATAATAATAGTAATAGTAGTAGTAGTACCGGCAATAATAATAATAATAATAATAATAATAATAATAATAATAATAATAATAATAATAATTCGTGGTGTTCTACCCAAGGGCAGGTTCTTCGCTGCAAATCCAGCATTCTCCAACCTTTCCTATTTTCCGCCTTCCTCTTAATATCCGCATACGATTAATGTATATTAATGTTGTCTATCTGATTGGCCTATTTTATTCTGTCCCGAACTCTTCTTCCGTTCACCATTACTTCCAGTGCATCTTTCAATCGACAGTTTCTTCTTAGCCAGTGATCCAACCAATTTCTTTTCCTCTCCCTGATCAGTTTCAGCTGCATTCTTCCTTCCAATACAGCTTCGTTTCTTATTCTGTGTCTCCATTACACACGTTTCATTCTTCTCCATATCCACATTTGAAATGTTTCTAATCGTTTCTCTTCACTTCGTCGTAATGTCCATGTTTCTGCCTCATACAATGCCACACTCCATACAAAGCACTTCACTAGTTTTTTCCTTAGTTGTTTTTCCAAAGATTCGCACAAGATGCTTCTTTTTCTATCAAAATAATAGTAAGCAAATAATAATAATACTTAATGTGCCGTGGTTTAAGGTTTCAATCCTTAGACTAGAAATACCGGTACTGAATGAGCCTGGTTCGAACCTTCAATGGGAAAGAAATTTATCTATGAAATTTCAACCAGTTTATGGAACCAGAGCCGACTCAGCATCTTAACAGATAAGACATTTTGTCTTATTTAAAATATTATTTCATGAAACCGAATTCAACTTTCCTATTCCGTTCTCCCGTCGTCTGCTTATTATTATTATTATTATTATTATTATTATTATTATTATTATTATTATTATTATTATTATTATTATTGTTAAAAATAAATCCGTGTCTCGACAGCCCATGGAGGACCAAGATTTATCAGCAGACTGCTTACCTCACGATCATATTCCTCAGTAGATGTAAACGGTCATATTACCAGTACGGGAGTAACAAGTTGCCAAACACGATGAATCTTCCAGCCATAACACTAAACTTACGAAATCTCATTTCGCTACTTAATGTAGCTTCCCAAGTTCATCATAACGGTAATAAAATTAATGATGATGATGATGATGACGATGATAATAATAATAATAATAATAATAATCATCATCATCATCATCATCGGCTTGGTTCTACGAGGACTGGATCCATAAACTTAAGCACACTTTGGCCCATTGCCTGCTTTATACAGAGTGATTCACGAGTTACCGCCACTTACGGATCATATTTCCCAAGATATTTTGAGCAAAAAATGTCATATAAACAAGAGTCTTATTCTCAATAGTTTCAGAGTTCTATTAATTTGAAGTTGTAAAAAAATAATTTTTTTCTTTAGTTTTAAGGGTAAAAGTACAATTTCTTTAATTGGCTAGTATAACGCATTTGTATCTTCAGAATACTAACCAATTAAAAAAGTATTCTTCTGAATAGTTCATTCTCTATTCGTAATATTCTTTTACCTTTAAAACTAAAGAAAAAAATGTATTTTTAACAGCTTCAAATTAGTGTAACTTAAAAAATATTGAGAATAGGACACATGTTTATATTAGGCCTACAGTTTTTACTCAGAATGTCTTCAGAAATAAGCTCCGTGAGTGAGTGAATCACTCTGTATATATCATGATTGTACAAGTCCGAGAGGTGACCTGGGTAACATTCGTGAATCCGATACTAACATGTAGACCAGGCCTGGGCACATTACGTGATTCTGAGAAATGAGCGCTGTGTGCTTTAAAGAGCGGGTCTTGCGAGCGCTGCGACTTATGCATACTATACGTCATTCAGTGTCGGTGCAGAGTGACTCTGCAGTATGATGGCGAACTTTGAAGACGGAGCTTCCGCTCATACATTAAAGCGGTCCGCTACTCCCAATGCTTTTAATGTATCATGGGAGGAGGAGTTCTTTTTCGTAGAGAGCAGTGGATTAGCAAAGTGTTAAATTTGTCATAAAACACTCCAACTGATTAAGAAGTTCAATATCCAAGCCATTATTCTTTACAACATGCTACTGAATATGAAAAATATGTTGGTAATGAACGCCATAAATTAATACAACTTAAAGAAAATGTTTCTCAGGTACATTATGTTAGAGTATCTATTTTATATTTATATTGGATTATAAGTTATTATACATTTAGTAATATATAATTTTAAATTATACAAGTATTATGAAATATCATAGTATAGTACAAAAATTTGCCACGAAATTGCAAAGGAATTGAAAACATTCAACAAAGGCAAATTCATCAAGCGATGTTTAATTACATTAGCAGATGAACTCTGTCCACAGTAAGCAGGGGTAATGGAAGCCATACGCCTGTTTCGTAGAACCGTGGTGAGGAGATTGCAGTATGTGCTTATGGGTTATGTAAATAAGCCTAATGATTTGTGTGTGTGCATAGAGCGAAGTTTATTTCATTAAATTAATAAGTCTTATAAATTCTGTAATGTACAATGAATTGATATAATATCCTTATAAACTATTATATACTGACAGACTGAATGACTAGAACAACTGTGGCTCTTGTTATATTAATGCAGGGAAGGTAGCTGTAATGTGAGTCCGCCACTGCGTGAGCGTTCTGCTATGGCTTGCCTTGCGGAGCGAGAGCAGCTCTGGCCGGCTATATGGAGCCGCTCTCATGCCCGGCCCTGATGTAGACCATCCTGCCTCATTCTCTGATAGAGCCAGGTCCCATCCGCACACGAGTAGCCTGATAAGTCCCAGGGTCCCGGAACCCCAAGCCCTTCTTATATCAACATCGGAAACCCGTACTATTCCAAAGATTTCACTCAGTCTACTGTACTTTACTATTGCAGATGATAATATGAAATTAGGGTCAGGTAGACAGTGCAGGAGGAATGATAGTTTAGAGGGAAATGGAAATATCCTGAGAAAAACTCTCTGTAACATCCGTTTGTCCACCACAAATTCTGTCACGACCTGGATGGAGATCGAATTCGGGCCGTCTGAATAAGAGACCAGCGCGCTACTCATAGACGCGGCAATAATATTCTTTACTTGCTGTCGGACCACAAAAGTCACTCGCCACTAGAAACGTCCCTATCTTTCCAGAACACAATACAGGTTTACGTGCCAACAACTTGATTTAATGGTTCCGTTTTCTAAGAGCTATTCGTTAAATGTGAAGAGTTCTCTAAATTCTGAGCGCGCTAGAAATGCACAGGACAGAGACAGAGAAACGCACGAAATATAGGATCTCTTATGTTTTCGAAGAAGAATAAATAGAAGCTTTTTGTATTCATAGGAGTTGCGTCCCATAAAGTAACATGTAGCACTCCTTCGAATCCGAAACAACTGACATCGCATTTGAATTCGTCACGTTCTTCGTTTTATTAGGTCACATCCCACAAGCCATTGCAATGGAGACGGATTTCGTGGAGATATGACAATGGCATTACAACGTTAACGACGGTATCGTGGGACCCACACAACTAAGAGTTTAATTCTTTTCCACGAAGAGGCTTTCATTCATAAGAATATCGCCTATTTTGCAATAGAAAATTCTTATTCGACCGGGACGCTGATAGTACTGACAACTATCTCTAAATTACATACATTGTCATTGTTCTACATCTTGTTTCGGTCACGCAATTTCTCATTACGAGGAACAAGTGAAGAGCTCCGTTGTGTGCCAAAAACTGAAACCGTGGCAACAAAGCAGTGTCCTTGACACATAATTAAGAAGTTACTCGATTTTTCGTGCCAAGGCGGAACAAGACCCACTTAACCTACAAAAATATTCTATAATCCGATTTTGTTATGTATTTTTAGATGCTTTTCTCTCAATACAAATATTTGTAATAGTAACAAATTAAATCCGCACTCATGGTTATTTACTTACAAATGGCTTTTAAGGAACCTGGAGGTTCATTGCCGCCCTCACATAAGCCCAGCATCGATCCCTATCCTGAGCAACATTAATGCAGTCTCTATCATCATATCCCACCTCCCTCAAATGCATATTAATATTATCCTCCCAACTACGTTTCGGCCTCCCAAAAGATCTCTTTTCCTCCTGCTTCCAAACTAACACTCATTTATGGATTCGTCCAAATGTGCTACATGCCCTGCTCATCTCAAACGTCTGGATTTGATATTTCTAATTATGTCAGGTGAAGAATACAATGCCTGCAGTTCTGCGTTGTGTAACTTTCTCCATTCTCCTGTAACTTCATCCGTCTTAGCCCCAAATATTTTCCTAAGCACTATATTCTCAAACACCCTTAATCTCTGTTTCTCTCTCAAAGTGAGAGTCCAAGTTTCACAACCATACAGAACAACCGGTAATATAACTGTTTTATAAATTCTAACTTTCAGATTTTTTGACAACAGACTAGATGACAAAAGCTTCTCAACCGAATAATAACAGGCATTTCCCATATTTATTCTGCGTTTAATTTCCTCCCGAGTGTCATTTATATTAATTACTGTTGCTTCAAGATATTTGAATTTTTCCACCTATTCGAAGGATAAATCTCCAATTTTTATATATCCATTTCGTACAATATACTTGTCTCGAGACATAATCATATATTTTGTCTTTTCGGGATTTACTTCCAAACCTATCACTTTATTTGCTTCAACTAGAATTTCTGTGTTTTCCCTACCATCTGTGGATTTTCTCCTAACATATTCACGTCATTCGCATAAACAAGAAGCTGATGTAACTTATTAAATTCCAAACTCTGTATGTTATCCTGAACTTTCCCAAATGGCATATTCTAGAGCGAAGTTAAAAAGTAAAGGTGGTAGTGCATCTCCTTGCTTTAGCCCGCAGTGAATTGGAAACGCATCAGACAGAAGCTGGCGTACACGGACTCTGTTGTAAGATTCACTGAGATACATTTTAATTAATCGAAATAGTTTCTTGGGAACATCAAATTCAATAAGAATATTACATAAAACTTCTCTCTTAACCGAGTCATATGTCTTTTTAAATCTATGAATAACTGATGTACTGTATCCTTATACTCCCATTTTTTTCTCCAATACCTGTTGAATACAAAAAATCTTATCAATAGTCGATCTATTACGCCTAAAACCGCACTGATAATCCCCAGTAATTTCATCTACATATGGAGTTCATCTTCTCAAAAGAATATTGGACAAAATTTTGTACGACGTCAACAAAAGTGATATTCCTCCGCAGTTATGATTACATATAGAAAAGTGATAAAGAGCGAGCAGATATAAAATATACGGCAAGAAAACTGATCTACACCATCAGATAAGATAGACTGAAATTAAATATAAGAAAAGTGAATATCTACGGAATGGAAGACAGATTCAGAATCTTAAGAAGTATTAGAATGATTTATTAGGGTGAAGTTAAGTTCTTCCCAGTACGGGAGTAACATGTTGCCAAGCACGATGACTCCTCCAGCCATTACACTAAACTTAGGAAATGTCATTTCGCTACTTAATGTAGCTCCCCAAGTTCATCATACCGGTAATAATAATAATAATAATAATAATAATAATAATAATAATAATAATAATAATAATAATAATAATAATAATAATAATATAATAAAATATTATAACATTCAATGAGATAAGCTATATGACAATACGTGCTACAGATGTTAGTAATAGTTTAATATAGTAAAATTTGAAAACTTAGCCTATTCTTAATGTAGAATGTATAAGAATACAGAAAAATAACGTAGACTATAGATAGTTAATGAAACAATATTACAAATAAGAATAAATCTTAAGCTAAATCCTTACGGGACAAAAAATACTAAATTAATATGGAACACTAGCTTACACACATACATAAGTATAATAAACATGTATAGCTGCTACATATCTAATAACAACTTTCTAAGCTTATTCCGAAACGTCGGTTAGGGTCTGACATTCTCTGATATCGCGCGAGAGTAAAGAGGAGGTGCAGATTGACTTTTTCCATTGCTGTTAATGAATAAAGAATTCACAACGTTTAGAAGAATGGCTCTATCTTCGTATCCTACTCGTTGAGGTCGTTACAAACAGCTGAATCTTCTTGACTGACTAATGATTGTCAGTAGAATGCGGGTTATACAGAATTTGCCAAAATTAGCATACACAGACTACATAGTGTGAATCCTGAATGGAAAATTGAGACAAAATGTCAGTGACAAAATTTCGTCCAAAGAACTTTTATTTGCACAATATGACAACATTGCATTTTGTAAATAAATATCACTCGTGTCATCGTAGCTCAAGCTATCCGTACATTGATTTAAAACTAAATGTTCACAGTTCAAACCACCTCTATGGATTTCTATTTTAAATTTTATTTTAATTGTCTTTTTTTAACATAAGAGTTATTTCTGTGTTCCATTATGTTTCTTCATAACATCGCAATAAATTATTATTCATCCATTTTTGTCGTTTTATTGCTTATTAGTTACACACAGTAAACATTATATTAGGCCAACATTAGATTACTAACACATTCTATGCTGTGCAGAGTTGCGCAATTGTGCAATTAAAAATTCTTCGGATGAAATTTTTTTATTAATACTTTGGTCTTAATTTTCATCTCGGATTCTCATGATATAGCCCTTGTGGAGAATTTCGGGACTTTTGTAGGCCTATAGATAAAAGAAAGAAGATGATATGAGGGTCTTAAAACAGAGTTTTATATAAAATATAAAAATAAGGAAATTAAAATCAGAGGAAAATGGTGTAACAGAAAGAGTAAATTCCTTTAAAAATTTAGGCTTTATGATACTTAATATTCTAACTGGGAAACAGATATTAGATAGAATATTCGACAGGAAAGATCCGCAGTAAAGCTGCTTCATAATGTCTTTTGGAGAAAAGATCAATCTTCACAGACGGAAATATATATCGCAAGAATTATCACTGAAAGCATATTGACATTCGGTGCAGATTGTTAGACCATTAACAAAAACTGAAAAAAATAAGATGGAGGCGGAAGAGATGAACTCTACAACTCACTAGATTAGATAAAATAACAAATATTGAAATAAGCACACGTGTGGATACACAGGAAACAATCTATCATTGTCTACTGACAAGATCCTGAAGGTGGTATGGTCATTAGGATGGAGTGAAATAAGGTAAAATTATTATTTTACTATATTCATTAACGCCTATATTCACAATAACTACCTATTAGTTAGATAAATTTTCTGCAAAATCTTGTCTTGATCAAGTTACATCTTACAGTCTTCCGCAGAACACTTTAAGGAAATTAGGTATGTTTAACACGGTTTTCTCGAAATCCTCAAAGTGTTCCTGGCATGAGGTAGCCTATAGCACTAGCTGTTTTGATATGAATTCCGTTGCGTACTTTTGGTTTCACTAAGTTAAACCCTAGATCATATATAGGCCTACCAGGTTGCTCGGCGTTATAGGCTTTGACGGTAACAACTTTTGTCATGTAATGTGAATACAATATAATAAGTAAATCAAACTCAGAAAAAGTTTTATTTATAGTAAGAAAGATACAAATCCAATAACAACAAACCGTTGCCAAGGAGAGCTATAATTTTCATGGCCCACTCTGTTGTGTAATGAACACAGGCCAGTCGTGAATGCAGAACTCAGAGCCGTACAGTCAGGTTTACTATGCTGCCATCTAGTTGTTACATAAGGAGTCACGTCACAACTCCATTTGAATTGCACTAGCGACTGTACTGCCATGTCGTGTTCGTTTACGGAGGACGGATACCGATTCTGGCGGTTGTTCTCTTCAAAGTGCTACCGATTTTAACACAAGGATGAGATGTCTGTTATATAATGATCTAGGGTTAAACTGGTTGAATAGGTATTCTGTCTCAGCATTCGAATAGGTTAGACTAGAGGAAGTATGGTTATAGCAAACAGTGAAAGCTGTTAGCCCAGGCAGAATCTTTGTTCTGGTACACTTGCACCAAAAATTTACTGCTGATGATATACTGCACCAAATAGCAACGCGATAATTGCGCCAAGGGATTTCCCAAGATGTTGTTGTGAAAGTGTATTTTTATTACTTACTTACTTACAAATGGCTTTTAAGGAACCCGAAGGTTCATTGCCGCCCTCACATAAGCCCGCCATCGGTCCCTATCCTGCGCAAGACCAATCCACTCTCTATCATCATATCCCACCTCCCTCAAATCCATTGTAATATTATCCTCCCATCTACGTCTCGGCCTCCCTAAAGGTCTTTTTCCCTCCGGTCTCCCAACTAACACTTTATATGTATTTCTGGATTCGCCCATACGTGCTACATGCCCTGCCCACCTCAAACGTCTGGATTTAATGTTCCTATATTATTATATATAATTATTAATTAAGTTCCTAATTACGTCAGGTGAAGAATACAATGCGTGCAGTTCTGCGTTGTGTAACTTTCTCCATACTCCTGTAACTTCATCCCGCTTAGCCCCAAATATTTTCCTAAGCACCTTATTCTCAAACACCCTTAACCTATGTTCCTCTCTCAGAGTGAGAGTCCAAGTTTCACAACCATACAGAAGAACCGGTAATATAACTGTTTTATAAATTCTAACTTCCAGATTTTTTGACAGCGGACTAGATGATAAAAGCTTCTCAACCGAATAATAACACGCATTTCCCATATTTATTCTGCGTTTAATTTCCTCCCGAGTGTCATTTATATTTGTTACTGTTGCTCCAAGATATTTGAATTTTTCCACCTCTTCGAAGGATAAATCTCCAATTTTTATATTTCCATTTCGTACAATATTCTGGTCACGAGACATAATCATATACTTTGTCTTTTCGGGATTTACTTCCAAACCGATCGCTTTACTTGCTTCAAGTAAAATTTCCGTGTTTTCCCTAATCGTTTGTGTATTTTCTCCTAACATATTCACGTCATCCGCATAGACAAGAAGCTGATGTAACCCGTTCAATTCCAAACCCTGCCTGTTATCCTGAACTTTTCTAATGGCATATTCTAAAGCGAAGTTAAAAAGTAAAGGTGATAGTGCATCTCCTTGCTTTAGCCCGCAGTGAATTGGAAAAGCATCAGATAGAAACTGACCTATACGGACTCTGCTGTATGTTTCACTGAGACACATTTTAATTAATCGAACTAGTTTCTTGGGAATACCAAATTCAATAAGAATATCATATAATACTTCCCTCTTAACCGAGTCATATGCCTTTTTGAAATATATGAATAACTGATGTACTGTACCCTTATATTCCCATTTTTTCTCCATTATCTGTCGAATACAAAAAACCTGATCAGTACATTTTGAAATTGTACCAAGGACTATATTTTCTCTATAATAATATAAAAACCGTCAAAATATAAAATCAGTGTTTCCGAATACATCTTATTAAAACAACTAAAATGGCTAAACGTAAAAATCGCTTTGTCGCCAAATAATTATTGATAAGAACTCCAGGAAAGTCGTTGGTTGCTATTTCCTAATTTTTATCGTTAGATATCCCACAAAACCGCTAGAACTAGCGATTTGTCGCTAAAGTTGGCAACACTGGCCTCTTCTTTCTAAATATTATCTGGCTATCATCAATTTCCTCGACGGTAAATAACCTGCCATTTTAATAGTTGAATACGGCGCCGTTAAATAACTGACTTAAAAAAAAACACGATGCGCCATTACCCGATCGGTAGAGTGCACTTTTTCCCCCACACGGAAGAAAGTCAGCTTAAGTCCCGGCAAGGCGGCAAGTCAAAGTGAAATTTTTTGTGTACAAAGATGGTGTTGTTAACAGAGGTTTTTTTTTCTCGAAATGTTCCCGTTCACTGTGTGATGATTTCTCTTCTCATTCATGCATAAAATGAAAAGGATTGATAAAAGTTTCAGCGCCATCAGGTGATCGACAGTACGCGCAACAATTATTATCTTTCCATAAAAAAAAAACTCGTGGAATTATTACAATGGACCTGAAAATGTCACACAAAAACTCTACCTCCTTCACCAGGGTTTGAACCTCGAACCTCGACTCAATGGCAAACATTATATCCACTGAAGCACCGAGGACTACTGGAAGTGATGAAAAATTAAACATTAGGCTAATACCAAAATGTGAATGCACTTCAATTGTTACATCATTTCGTGCAATTTCTTATCTGTTTCGACATTGCACTACAAGAAATTGCAATGGATATGAAGACGCTTTTATCACTCCAGTTATCAAATCCTTCATCATAACCTGTCTGCATACGTCACATCCGCAATTAGGTCGCGTAAGTTCAATTTCTTGTTGACGTCAGTCTGACATAACCGCACGTGCAATAACATTGTCGAGCCCATTATCGCATAGCTGAGAACAGATTTCCACAGGATGAGTCTCAGATATGAAACTATAGTAAACGTCACAATGACGTAAATATGTCGTTTGTAGAATCTCGGTTCTCGAGATAAAGAATTTCCGCTGCTGGGATGAGTAGGCTATGAAGGCTTGAAGACCATTTGTGTCCCTGACAGTCAGCTGACAGATTGTCACCAAAGGAACCGAAGTTCGATCTTCGTAGATTCTTCTGTCATTATGGTGGCGTAATGATACGGGAAGGTTTCTCCAAATATTTCCCTTTATTCATCATTTACATTCCACCCAGTGTTGCCAACTGAAGTGTACAGGAAATCTCCAAATAGCAGTTAAAAAGTCGCTAGATTCGTCATTATTAATATAGGGAGTTTTATTTCTGTCATTAAAGAGTGCTGAAAAAGTCTCTAACTCCCTGTTTAATCAATGGATAAGTTAAAAGAAGCTGTCGCCAAAAAATAGTTAAATGTCGCCAGATTTAGCGACGAAGTCTCTAAATTGGCAACACTGATTCCACCATTGCCCCACCACCGTAACGTTAAGGTGAAACGCCACTGAATATAGACAGGACTTAACTATAAGATGCGGGAAAGAAGGGAAAAGAAGAGAATATGATGAAGAAGAAAGTGAAGGGATGAGAAAAGTAAATGAAGAAGAAGAGAAGTAATTGAGGAAGGGTGTGGGGAAAAAGAAGTGAAGGGACGAGGAAAGAAGGGAAAAGAAGAGAAGGTGATGAAAAAGTATTGGGAAAAGGAAACAGAAGAGAATAAGTTGAGGGAAGGTGTGGGAAACGAAAGTGAAGAGATCAGGAAATAAGGGAAAAGAATAAATGAGGAGGAAGGAATGGGAAAAAGAAGTGAAGAAATGAGGAAAATAAGTGAAAAAGAGAAGAAGTTAGGAAGGGTATGGGAAGCGGTAGTGAAGAGATTAGGAAAATAAGTGAAAAAGAAGAGAAGAAGTTGAGGAAGGGTATGGGAAACGGTAGTGAAGAGATGAGGAAAATAAGTGAAAAAGAAGAGAAGTTGAGGAAGGGTATGAGAAACGGCAGTGAAGAGATAAGGAAAATAAGTGAAAAAGAAGAGAAGAAGTTGAGGTAAGGTATGGGAAAACATAGTGAAGAAATGAAGAAAGAAGGAAAAAGAAGAGAAGATGATGAAAAAGTATTGAGAAAAGGAAATGAAGAGAGGAGGAAATAAGTGACAAAGAATACAAGAAGTTGAGGAAGGGTATGGGAAAACATAGTGAAGAGATGAGGAAAGAAGGGAAAAGAAGAGAAGATGATGAAAAAGTATTGAGGAAAGGAAATGAAGAGAGGAGGAAATAAGTGAGAAAGAATACAAGGAGTTGAGGAATGGTATGGGAAAACATAGTGAAGAGATGAGGAAAGAAGGAAAAAGAAGAGAAGATGATGAAAAAGTATTGTGAAAAGGAAGTGAAGAGAGGAGGAAAATAAGTGAGAAAGAATACCAGAAGTTGAGGAAGGGTATGGGAAACGGTAGTGAAGAGATGAGGAAAGAAGGAAAAAGAAGAGAAGATGATGAAAAAGTATTGAGAAAAGGAAATGAAGAGAGGAAGAAATAAGTGAGAAAGAATACAAGAAGTAGAGGAAGGTTATGGGAAAACATAATGAAAAAATGAGGAAAGAAGGAAAAAGAAGAGAAGATGATGAAAAAGTATTGTGAAAAGGAAGTGAAGAGAGGAGGAAAATAAGTGAGAAAGAATACAAGAAGTTGAGGAAGGGTATGGGAAACGGTAGTGAAGAGATGAGGAAAGAAGGAGAAAGAAGAGAAGATGATGAAAAAGCATTGAGAAAAGGAAGTGAAGAGAGGAGGAAATAATTGAGAAAGAATACAAGAAGTTGAGGAAGGGTATGGGAAACGGCAGTGAAGAGATGAGGAAAGAAGGAAAAAGAAGAGAAGATGATGAAAAAGTATTGGAAAAGGGAGTGAAGAGAGGAGGAAAATAAGTGAGAAAGAATACAAGAAGTTGAGGAATGGTATGGGAAACGGCAGTGAAGAGATGAGGAAAGAAGGAAAAAGAAGAGAAGATGGTGAAAAAGTATTGGGAAAGGGAGTGAAGAGAGGAGGAAAATAAGTGAGAAAGAATACTGGAAGTTGAGGAAGGGTATGGTTAACGGCAGTGAAGAGATGAGGAAAGAAGGAAAAAGAAGAGAAGATGATGAAAACGTACTGGGAAAGGGAAGTGAAGAGAGGAGGAAAATACTGTAAGTGAGAAAGAATACAAGGAGTTGAGGAAGAGTATGGGAAAATATAGTGAAGAGATGAGGAAAGAAGGAAAAAGAAGAAATGAGGAGGAAGAATCGGGAAAATGAAATGAAGAGATGAGGAAAATAAGTGAGAAAGAATACAAGAAGTTGAGTAAGGCTATGGGAAAACATAGTGAAGAGATGAGGAAAGAAGGAAAAAGGAGAGATGAGGAGGAAGGATCGGGAAAAATAAGTGAAGAGATGAGGACAATAAGTAGAACAGAAGAGAAGAAGTTGAAGAAGTGTATGGGAAACCGAAGTGAAGAACTGAGTAAAAGATGAAAAAAGAAGAGATAGAGAAGAAGGAATGTGAAGAGGAAGTGAAGAGATGCAGAAAAGAAGGGAAAAGGGGAGAGAAGTTGAGGAAGGGTATTGAGATAGGAAGTGATAAGGTGAGGAAAAGGGGGGAAAGGAAGGGGAAGTCATTTGGTTCATTGTACAGACTCCGTACTCAACTTTAAAAAGTAGGCCTAGTGGCTAAGATTCCGGTCTCTACTGATAACCAGAGCTAGGAAGTTAGTACCAAAAGTGTTAAGTTGTGTGATATTGGACTATATCTCTATCGAATGAAAAGGAGTAACGCAGTCTCAATGTCAACGAACCATAACGACAAACATGTAGCCTACAGCCGGGTGGTAATCAAATATGTGGTCCAATCGTCCACAGTCTTAGAACAAGAAAATAATAAACGAATAACATAAAAAGACAATTATTTGTAAATGTAAACTTCGTAACTCCCAATCTAAAATAATTTACCCATACATATAAAAACAACATACAAAATATATAATTATAATTCTAGTCTCATTATAACAAACAACAATGAACATTTTCATTTTATAAAAATAAGTACTCCTTTTATGTTCAGAAAAAAAAACAATAGCCTATTTATACTCTGAAAATATTCGTTTTGGATCACAAGACGTTAAGTTACTGGAGCAAATCTGAAATATGATACAGTATTTCTTACTATCGTCAGGTGAACAACTACTGTGTGAATCTAATATGTTGTGTATCTCGTACTTGGCACATAATATTAAACCCATAATTGTTTTCAAGAAAATTTTTTATTTCTGTTGGAACGACAGCTATGACAGCTATCGTAATTCCGATGTTCAACTTGGACTGTTACGTAACCGAATGCGTAACAGCACGAGACATCAACATCTAACGAAGAATAATCCGAGAAAAATAAACTTGTTACACACTCCTGTTCGCATAATTATTTAAAAACAGATGAGCAGGGCCGGGTATTTATGGAGATCGCGAAAATCACGACATACTAGACATACAATAGATTTTTACTAATCTTTACGAATTAAGTGATTCTGATTAATAATATGCGAATAAAACAATCGCGAAAAATCGCGAAATAGAGTTCTAATAGCGAAATATGAACACATACGCGAGTTATTATTATTACGTCATTTTATAGCGAATTTCATATTCTTTTTTTTCGGATTTTTTCACTTGAATTTGTCATATATCCAAGTAGGCTATATTACATGATATTCCAGGTGTTCTGATTACATTAGTGAACTCAAAAGACGGAGAATTCAATATTTCACTATTAATTAGAAAGTGTTAATTTGAGGGCTGCAAGTTTTTTTTTTTTTTTTTTTTTTTTTTTTTTTTTTTTTTTAATGAATGTGTGTTAAATACAGTTCAATCCAACAAGTTTCTATCTACTGACCATACCACACCTTTACCAGAATCCAACCAACCTTTAATGTTAATTATTTGGAAAGTAATATTCATACTGAATTAATACTCCAATTCCAAAATAACTGTATTTTCCAAAATTTCCATTAATCTCCGCCAAGAGTACAAATCAATCTCCAACAACCTCCGCCGACACCAATATTAAGAAACAGAAACGATAACATTAATCTCCTTAAATACCTGCCCCTGCAGATGAATTTACTTCTTAGGAATCATGCATAATATTAACATTGCGTAAATAATACAATATTAACAGAATAGCTCACTTTGTTCAAAATCTAAACTATCAATATAAATGAACACTATTCTTCAAACTATTCACGATTGTACACAGCTCCACAGAATGATACTATGCGTTGTTTATGTGAACATACTGTGTATCGTCTGTTGCGAGCGGGAGCGGGCAAAGCGCGTGTGACATCTATATGCCTCACTGTACTCAACTGATATCAACTGTTTTGGTACGAACTTCCTATCTATGCTGATAACACTCACTGACTGACATTGCTCATAATGGATGTAATGATGGTAAATGTTTGGGATGTCACAAGGAAACTGGAGTAACCGGAGAAACCCCGGTTTTGCCTGGACCACGGGCATGCCCAACACAAGTTACACATTTGGGATAGATCGGGATTTGAACTGGGCCCTCTGGCTTGTATGACTAACGCACTAGCACTGAGTTTATATTTTGTAATATTGAATATAAAATGTCTCTTCATTTTATTTTACATAGTATTATATTATAGTAATAACCTTCTGTAGAACGCATAAAGAAATTTGTCTCGGATATCAGCTGAATGGTACATCGGTGCCACAAGTGAACACTTGTAAATACCTAGGTATATATTTAAGTAACAAACTGGGTTGGGAGGAACACGTCACTAATACCACAAGGAAAGCCTGGAAAGCACTACATTTCTCTATGCGTATTCAGAAGAAATCTAACCGAAAGTCAAAAGAATTAGCGTACAAAACCCTTGTTCGCCCAATTATGGAATATGGAGCAGTAGGTTGGGATCCGTACAGACAAAACCAAATCGATTCAATATAAAAGGTCCAACGCAAGGCAGCAAAATATGTCAAAATGGGGAAGGGACATGGTGAGAAGATAGTAAAAGACTTAGGGTGGGAACTTCTCAAGTCAAGGCAACGAAAAACCAGATTCACCGCATTGTTCAAGGCACAAATGGGACACAAAGCATTGACCGATATCAATGCTAGATTAGCAATACCATCATGCTTAGGAAGGACTGATCATATTAGGAAGTTTAAATGTAGGAAACAAAGAACGGACGTGGCAAAATTTTCCTTTGTTAACCGCACAATAGTAGACTGGAACAGCTTACCTGCGGCAATCTTTCAGGGTGGTCCTCTTAAAATCAATACATTTAAGGAAAGGTTGAGAAGATTAGACTAAAAATTTAATTGGAGGTGCAGTGTAATTATTTAAGTTGTGTCATGTAATTAATTGAGTTGATATATAATTAATTAAGTTGATATGTAATTAATTAATATGAATTGTAATTTAGTTGATATGTAAATAAATTAAGGTGATATGTAATTAATTAAGATGATATGTAATTAAGTTTGTATGTAATTAATTAAGGTGATATGTAATTACTTAAATTGGTAATAGTTGGGTAAAATAGAAGTACTTATAAGTTAGATTTACTCTTGCTTATCGTAGGCGTTATTATAGAATAGTTTTTATTTATAGTCCTAGGTTTATTGCATCTACTATTTATAGATTTACGTTTATTTTATTTTATTTCATTAACGTTTATTTTATTTTATTTCATGTAATTGTAATTATTGTATATTATATATCACTACCACCGGGTGTATACCCAATTGTAGTGTTAATACATACATACATACATACATACATACATACATACATACATACATACATACATACATACATACATACATACATACATACATACATACATACATACATACATTACGTCTCAGGAATATCAAGCAAGATTGCTACAAACACAATTCAGTTGCTCGCACCCTCCCCTCGGAATGAAGATTCAACTCCGTCACTTGTACAACATCTGCAGTTGCCACAGAGCTGTTTCTACGGTCTGCCTCTCTAATTGAGAGCGCCTTCATTTCCTACAAAGTTTGGGCAGCTTTGAGTTCTCAAAGCTCGCTTTGACGTCTTAACCCATTCCAGTTCTAAGAAACGAGATTTTCAGAACGGAGGTTCATTAATCTACAGGATGGAAATTAATTTGGGTAGGTACTGCAATCCACCCCGTCTCTCTCTCGCTTTTGAAAGGGGTGGAGAGCTCTCTATGATCAAGCGGCCGCGCCCGGCAACTGGATCGTTACCTCCAGGATTAGGATCTTGTCTGCGTCACACGGCGACCAAATCCCGTCCTTGTACTTAGTGGCTAAACCGACCATGCCAGCAGCAGTCCGCCCGCACTCAAAGGCTTGTTTTCCAATCACGAGGGATGAAGTTAATTAGGTGCGTGTGTACAGCCCAGACAGCTGACAATTTCCCACGAAAGGCGACAGGGGTTCGATACTTGGCAGGGCCTGTGGTACTCCTTTCGCATTTTACTAAGGACAGTAAAATTTCGATATAACTCAGCTGTCGAAGGGCATACTTCACACCGGGTTATAACGAGAAAAGACTAAAATATTTGTTTTCTTTCATTCACAGTTACCTGCCCAAGGGCAGGTCTTTAACTGCAAACCCAGCTTTTTCCAGGCTTTCCTATTTTCTGCCTTCCTCTTTGTCTCCGCATATGATCCATATACTTACTAGTTTTCATGGAGTAGTATTCAATTCGATCTGAAACTCAAGCCCTTTTAACCTATGAAAAATTAAGAAGGCTTCCAAATTGGGATAAATGGAGTAGATACAAAGATTCTAAATTTACATTGAGGACCCAAAACGGATTCATACAAGAGGTAGAAAAGCTTAAACAAAATCTAGAAATACCAAGTGAAAAAGGAAAACTTGATGTCTCGATATTAATCCACTTAATAACTTCAAAGTAGACTGCTGCCTTGATCAACAAAAAAAGATATAAATCCAGAAGTAGCAAAAGCCATTGTCCTACAAACAATTAATAGAAAATATCCACAAAAGGACTGGTTGTACTTTCACACTGATGGATCTCTCATGGATCAAAATGAAGGAGCTGGACTTGTCAATACTTTTCTCTTTATAAAAATGTTGGCAAGTACACAACAAATTTTGATGGTGAAGTTGAAGCCATTTATGTAGCACTTCAAAATGCATTTGTTTGGCTAAACCAGTGCAAAAACATAGTCATCCTGTCTGACTCCAAAGCTGCAATCCAGACCATCAGCTCAACTACATCCCCTAAAATGAAAAGAGTAAAAGAAATTCATTGCATGGTAAAACAAATTCAAATGCTAAATAAAAAAGTGGTCTTCCAATGGATCCCAGCCCACTGTGGACTGAACGGTAACGAGAAAGCAAATATGTTAGCAAAGAAAGGAACTAAAATCAACTTAAAAACAAATTTCAAGTTCCCATATGAATCAATAAAACGAGTCATAAAAAGAATAAGTTACATCGAACAGGCAAAACATCAAAATTCAAAATGGAAAGAATCATTCAAAGATCCAAAACTAATTCCTGATCTACCTCGAAAATCTGTCGTGGCCATGTTTAGATTGATTGCCTCAGTAAAAACCTCCATCGTATTGGAGTACTGAATTCACCTAAATGCTTACTGTGCACCAGAGAAGAGGGCATGGAGATGGAGCACCTGGCTAATTGTGAAACTCTTAGGACATTTGTGGACCTTTCATCAAAATATTGGGAAGCAAGAAGGATGATGACTTCATTGTTAAATCCAGAGCCTTAGATACACACACTCAATTCGATCCGAATACGATCCGTATTGAATACGATCCCTGTTTTCATGCAATTTTCGATACGTATTGAAAACGATCTGAGTACGGAAGCAGAAGTTTCGAAATTTGGTTAACATATCATCGACATATTAGCGTGTTGGTCACTCTGTAGGCATTAGCTATGAACAATGTTGCGTTTTCTAAATGAGGCGCATGAAAACTTAAAATTCTGGCTGTTAATGAATAATGGTAATAATGACTTTTAGGAAAACACGAAATATTATGTTTTACACACTCTTTTTCAACATACATATTTCCCTCGCTGTTGGTAAAACAGCTGACACATCAAACAAATGACGATCGATCACGCGCTTAGTGTACTGAGATCGTATTGAATACGATACCCGTTCTCATGGAACTCAATTCGAACTGAATACGATCCGATCCCACTTTTTAGGTGTATCGACCTTGAGACTCAGATCGAATTGAATCCCCGTTTTCATGAAGATTTCAATACAGTAAATGTATTCAGATCGATCTGAATACTCCATGAAAAAGTAGTAATTGCATCTTAATGTCGTCTATCATCTGATATCTTCTTCTGCCCCTAACTCTTCTCCCGTTCACCATTCCTTCCAGTGCATTCTTCAGAAGACAGTTCCTTCTCAACCAGACAATTTATTTTCATCTTCCTGATCAGTTTCAGCATCATTCTTTCTTCATCCACTTTTTCCAACACAGCTTCGTTTCTTATTCCGTCTGTCCATTTCATACGCTCCATTCTTCTCTATACCCTTCAAAAGGGTGATCACCAGGGAAAGGAAGTTCATGCATTTGCATATTTGTTCTCCATCGTTATGTGAATATGCTGAAAGATTATCTACATGAATCACAAATTTCTGATATTACTTTTATTGTGCATAAAAGTGCATATTTTGCCTTTATTTATAAAAGCATCATATTTCAACATTTATGCAGGGAAACTGCATATTATGTACAGTAGAGCATCGATTATCCGAATACCGATCAACCGAAACATCGGTTAACCGAAAGCGTTCCAGTCTGCAAATGTGAATTTGCGCGCGAGCCATGTAGAAGTTTCGCTAACGCTGTTTGCGAGATTTAGCGGCAAAAAACGAGTCTCAGCTCTGAAGCAAAAACAAAAGTTTTGGACTTCTTTTCCTAAACTGTAGGTCTACTTTAATGGCCGTTTTGAACTTGTCAAACTAGGCTAGTCAGTTTTCTGTGTTATTTGTAAGACGTGTGATACAAAATATATACTGTATGTACAGTTTTGTGTTTAATATCAGTGTTTCTTTGTTTCATACTGCTCATAAGACACTGACACAATTTGTTTTCGTAAATGATCGGTTATCCGAAAAATCAGTTATCCGAACACCCCCGTCCCCAATTGTTTCGGATAATCGATGCTCTACTGTATGTTTATTTGTCTTTCCCTCATTTTCAAAAGTGTGTAACCTCGTGAACACGACTAATTTATGTTTATGAATTTTGAACGTAACGATGACGCCCTCATAGGGAGCCTCTCAAGTTAGCAATTGGTATTCCTTTACTGCAGTCTTTAGCAGATTTCGATAGAACAATATCAACTGAAAGAAATTCAAGATATTCTCGAAGGAAAAACACCCCAAAAACCAACAAAATTTTCTATAGAACAGCTCACAGCTTTTGTGCAAGCCCGTCTTACTTCTTGTGACGTAGAACGAAGTTTTTCGCGCTACAAAGCTATGCTGAGAGACAACAGGCGAAGAATGACAACAGAAAACATACTTCTTAGTTGTGAACTGTAACAGCATAAATGGAGCATTCAGCAATGAGGCAATCACTTCAAAATCCATAGACTAAACTTAAGTTACCTATACCTTATTATTCTGTTAAAATAATCTCAGACTGATAATGCATAGGCTATTTTGTAGCATAACTTATTTATCTATTTTTACGGCATAAATGCATACACATTCTTCACGTTTTTAGGGCATGAACTCCCTTTCCCTGGTGATCACTGAACAAAATTCAGACCCGACCTCCTGACATGCTTACCAGTTGCTCTATGATCGTTGTGGTAATGTGCAAGTGCAGGAGGAAGCCACTTTGAATAAACAATGCTGATATTGTTTATAAATGGAGCCGTCATGTTTTTCAAGTATCAGTTTTATTTTACAGTTTCCGCACTGTGTATTGAACCTCTAGTATGTGTAGCGGATTACTAAGAATTTATTTAGCTTTGATGTGGTTAAATTATACTTAATATGCTACACATCAGGTATTCAGTGGAAATACGGAACTGCCAGATATAGCATGTGCATGCATAATGTAGGCCTACATTCTGTAATACCTGGTTCCCAATGAAAATGGAGGAGAAAAAAAAAAACATTTTATTTAAATAAAAACACACAGGCAGATTGTATTACAACGAGATACGTTATGCTTTGTTGTCATTCATCTCACTACATTTCAGTTCGACATGTTAATAATTGAACCAATTTTCGACATATGTGCAGAAACGTCATTATCATTACAAATAGACATCGTGACACATGGCAAGTAATGCCTCATTTCGCTGCTGTCAATGAGTCAGCAACTGGACGATATTTAAAACATCGATGTTCGCTTTAATGTTGGCATGTTCTATGGGAAGTTCAATTCGTCATGGTAAAGCTTATCGCCGACGTTATATCAATACAATTTTATTGTGTGACTATGACAACATTAACTTTCAGATGACTTACATACCCATCATGAACTATATTAAGTCATTAGTACTATTTATAGGTAGTTACATCTATCCTGAAGAAATCAAGTTCTCAACCGATTACGTATTGTATATACCAAGGTCCGGGCATCGGAAACTGCACACCAAAATTTTCTACCTGGACTTTGGTCATATAGGAACTGCACACCAAAATATGTTCTACCTGCTTTGCCAATATTATAGATAGTTTTAATTTACCGAGCTGTTTTAATTTTGTTCGAAATGAAGCGTCTGTTTACATCTGAAAGTGAACGGGGTAATGTAGTACTGGTATGTGACGACTGTAAATTTTATAAAGCCAAGGATTTGAAAAACTATGAAGTAATGTGGAGAGGTTGTGTTAGAAAATGCAATGCGAAAATTTATAGCTTGCTGAACAATTTGGAAGTTATTAGAGAACGCGGTGGGCATAACATGTGGTGGACATTAGTATATTAAATTGCCAAATAATTAATGCAGCTAAGAAAAGAAAAGCCATCGATGTTGTTAATAGTAAGTCACCAAAAATATTTCATGCTGTTTGTCAAATCTTGCCTACAGAAAACCTAAAAGTGCGTGACTTATCTCGAATAAAAGATAACATACAAATCGTGGAGGAAACTTCAACCTATTCTACCTAAATCGCAACCCGAAGTTCATGACAGATTCAGTCATTTAAACTTTATTACTCAACGAAGCTAAGATTTCGTTCTTTTCAATGACAAGAAGGCGGGAATTTCTTCGCTATGGAACTGGCTGAGGTAAAACCGATAGGTACTAGACTTGAGAAATTTGCAGATTGTTTAGCCTACTAGACACGTACATCTCCGGAGATGCAATTTTCTCCCATACTGTATGGGCAGCCCTGACTGCATCGACCTCTCGCACAACAAATGGCTGTGAATCATTTCACAAGCATTTTAATTTCAGTTTTTAGAGCAGTAACCTTTCATTGTATAAATTCGTGAATCAACTTTTGGACATACAAACTGAGACATATCATTAAACTGGAAAGCTCTGAAGGAAGTAACCGAAGTTTCAATGTAAAGTCAGCCAAATGCAAAAGAAACATATTTTGTAAATTGTGCAGTTTCCGGGTAAGATTAGTAAAACCCTCGTGAATCAGTGTGCAGTATCAGGGTAGGATTAGTGGGTCCCTCGAAAAGCGGTGTGCAGATTCCGGATCAAAGTGTGCAGTTTCCACCTAGGCCCTCCCACCAAGGTCACCATACGGTAATGTAGACGAGAAGTAGTAGTAGTAGTATTTATTCCATATTTATAAACCCTATTTTACATATAGTATATTAGGGTTATATTTTAAACTAATCATAACAAATTGAAACTTACAGACTACCATGCAATAAATATACACTTGTAAGAGTGTAACATATATAAATTAATTAGATTAATGCCTTGAAATTACAGTCGAAAAACATAGAGAATTTAACATGAATAGCATGTTGCACTTATAGATAATATTATGACACTTAGCTAATATACACACATACATACATACATACATACATACATACATACATACATACATAAATACATGCATACTTACGTATGTAGAGACATAACATATAGATACATACGGTGAATAAACATTAATTTGATTGAAGGCTTGAAATTATAATCGAAATACCTAGAGAATTTAACATGAATAGACATGTTGAACTTGTAGATCATATTAAGACATTTCGCTAAAATATGTACATTTGTAGACATAATATAACAACATGTAGACATATATTTATAAATATACACATGCATACATACATACATACATACACTCACACACAGATACATATATATATATATATATATATATATATATATATATATATATATACACAGCAAGATGTACGTCAGTAACAGATAATTGGAAAGGATGAACAATATTAAATACCTTGGACATTCATTATCACTTACACATGACTATGATATACAAAATAAATTTACCAAATTTATAAAAACATAATGCATAATAAATACAATTTTAAAACCATCATTTATTTAGAGTTATACACGAATCGCAGTTAAAAAGAACTCTTGCCCGACAGTTTTAATCGCTGCCGAGATGGACTTCCTGAGACACAAAATGGAACCACGAAAGAAATAATGATATCCTGAAATAACTCAAAGTCAAATCAATATTACAATATGTTAATCATTTCAAAAGGATGGATAGAACACTGATACCGAAACAAATCCTGCAGTACGCTCCTCGTGAAAGAAAATTTGTTGGTCGCCCTGCTAAGAGTTGGACTGACGTGAGACCTTAACAGACCATCTAGTCTAATACATGTTTTGGATTATCATGATGATAAAGATGAAATTATAACCTTGAATATATAAGATGTATGAATTTGACGAAACGTTTGTAGCAACAGTGCTTTTGAAAAACAGTGCATATTGGTTGCTCATAGGTTATTTTACAGTTTAGAGCATGGACAGTAAGGTATTGTCTTTGCATGTAAAATATAGGACATTCAAACAGTAGATGTTCAACCGACTGAATATCTCCACACGAGCACATCGATTCTTCTCCAGTCTTAATTTTGAATCTTTCAAAATAAGCTCCAAATTTACCATGACCTGATATAAATTGTGTACTAATAAAGTTTGGAGAGTAAATTTTGCATTTCAGTCGATCATATACCTGAGGAAAAAATAGGTTTTTGGTGACTGAACCTTTATCACTTGCAGACCAGTGTGAATTCCAATTAGAAGTAATATGTTCTTTCATTTTACATTTGATATATGAGATTGGGCACTTTATGTATGAATAGGGTATGTCTGCGGAAGCAGCTTCTTTCGCAAGTTCGTCTGCTCGTTCATTGCCTACAATACCTGTGTGTCCTCTAACCCAGGATAGGCATATGTGATTATTGTGATTTTTAAATTCAGACCTTATATCCAAAGCAATGGGGTGAAGATTCCTATTGTTTCTAACTGACAGAAGTGCTGCTTGTGAATCAGACAGTATGCAGGAGTTCGTTTTGTTGATAGTACTCCATCTTATTGCTTGAAGTATGGCAAATAGTTCAGCTTGGTACACACTGCATACTGGTGCTAATCGATATTTAGAATAAAATATTTCTGTACCATTATTAAAAGCGGTAAAAGCACAACCTACAAAACTCTTGCCATCTTCTCCCTGTGTTCGAGAACCATCTGTGTATATATACACATCGTGCTTGCAAAGGCATCTTGAATTTACAACAGGATGGAGATGATTTCTTGGATGACCCAATGAGAGAAAATTAGCTCTTTGTTCAATTTCGTATTGAACACCTTCGTCAAGAAATAATTTACCCTGTTTATAACTAAGGAGCTCAGTTCTTGCAATGGCAGTTAAATAGAGTGGTGCTATGCCTGCTATAATTAGAGCTGCATCTGTTGAGATAGTTCGAAAAGCCTGTGTGATACGTAAAATGAATCCACGTTGAATCTGTAGTAATTTTTTCTGAGCCCATTTTTTATCTAGAATGTTTCGAAGAGCAGAAGTACAGTAGAGTATTGAAGGTTCAAATGCTCCATGATAAATAATACGTAAAATATCAGAGTTTAGTCCCCAAGTTGGTTTAGCAGCCCTAACTAGTGATGAATGAAATTTACTGGCTTTCTTAGCCAGATTATCAAAGTGTAGTCTGAATAGCATACGACTATCAATTACAACACCTAGGTAAGTGAAGTGACTCACTGTTTGAATGTATTCGCTGTTAAACTTTATTAACGGGACATCCACATTCTTTTTCTTAGTGACTAACATGGCCGTTGTTTTGTGAGGATTAAAGTGAAGTTTGTTGTTAATACCCCATTTCGAAATGATCTTCAAAGTTGAATTAGCTTTTTCTGTTATGGTTTGTATATCTTCACCCTTTATTAATATGAGAGCATCGTCCGCATATGCAATAATGTTGCAGTTTACTGGCAAATCTATTTGCAACAAACCATCATACAGGATTACCCAGAGTCCGGGACTACAGACTGAGCCTTGAGGACAACCTTTGGTAATATGTTTAGATACAGTCTTCAGTCCTAATGTAAGTTGTGCTTTGCGATTACAGAAATAATTTTTGATTAGCTTGTATAAGTTTCTGGGACATTCTTTTCTCTTAAGTTGTAACAAAATCATGGGCCACCAGGCATTATCAAAAGCACCTTTGATATCCAGAGATATTAGTAGTCCGATCTGTTTGTTTGCCAATACCTCTTTAGCCCAGTTAACCACATTAAGCACGGCATCTTCTGTGGATTTTTGGGGGATGAATCCATACTGGTTTGAATTTAAAAGATTATTTGAATGCATATGATACATAATCCTGTCAATGAACAACTTTTCAAAGACTTTTCCCATCACAGGTAGTAGGCAGATTGGTCGAAAGGCACTAGCTGTTAGTTTGTCAATGCAATGTGGTTTTGAAATTATTCTTACAGCAGCAATTTTCCAATGGTCAGGAAATATGTGCAGTTCCAAACACTTATTAAAAATATTTACAAATAAGTCAGGACAACAATTATGAACATTCTTAACTATGTTTGCTGACAGTGCATCTAATCCCGGGGCTTTCTTGTCATCTAGTTTGTTGATGACACTATTCACTTCTTCGTACGTGAACTCTCGTTCATCTTCTGTACGCGGAGTTAGTTCAGTAAGATACCGTACATGTTTATGAAAATTTAAATCCTGCGTGTCATCAGGGAAGAAGTTGTTAATCAGATGGTTAGCAGTTTCGTGTGCATTGATCGTATAACCATCATCAGTTTTAACAGTCGTAAGTGTACGATTGAAATTTTCGGGTTTGCGGCAAATTTTATATATTACACTCCATGGATTCTGTGATGTTTGTGTGGAGCAGAATTCTTTCCACGTACTGATTTTTGCATGAATGATTTTATTTTTGTATTCTTCTCTAATAATGTAGTATGAATCCTTATACTTCCTACGTAACTCGTCACATCTACATCTTCTAAAGCGTCTATAGCTAGCTAAGACTCTCTTCCTCAGTATAGTTAATTCAGTAGACCACCAGTAATTTTTCACCACAGTTTGCGACTTTTTAGGTAGGTGTTTTTCACATAAGCTAATAATATCGTTAGTGAGATTTTCAATTGTTACATTAAGAACTTCAGATGAAACTATGTCATTTATTTTGGAAGAGATTGGTTGCAATTTCTTCTTTGCAGAGATTTTAAAGTGATCCCACTTGACATTTTTAGTTCTATATTTACGAGTAACACCAGAGAAATTAGAATTACAAGATGCTGACTGGATTCGGATTATAATCAGTTCGTGATCAGACATAGTTGCCGTATCACTTACTGCCCAATCTGAGATGAGTTGTAAGAGCCTGTCACTACACACACTTACGTCGAGAAAACTTGCGCAGTTATTTCGACGGTAAGTTGGTTTGTTTCCTTTGTTGAGTATGGTAAGATTATTGGCGCAACAAAAATCGTGGAACTGTATCCCTTTCCTATCATTTATAGGACTACCCCAAGCATGGTGTTTGGCGTTGATATCCCCCAGTATAAGCAGGTGTTTATCTCTAAGATCTAGGCAAATTTTATGAAGATCATTTAGAACAATGTCAAAATCGCAGGCAGGATCACAATAAATATTACAAATATATATGTCAATACCAGTGAAATCTAAGCATATAACAACTCTATCAGAAGAACAATACTGAGGTAATTGTATAATGTTAGCATTTCTAGTGATTATAGCCGCGCGTGGGATGCTTTCGTTACCATCAGAGCCATTCTTGTAAGAATGTACAAAATTATGAATACCAAAACCAGAAATGCGATTTTTCCTATAATTAGGTTCCTGAACACATAACAATTTAATTTCATTGTTCGACAGCTGAGAGTTTAGTCCCGTCGTGTGAATAAGTTCTTGTGTAGGAATAAGTGATTTATGTACATTCTGTTGGAAAATAATAAGTTCAGCCATAATTAATTTTCGACTTAATAATGTCTACAATTTTCTTGTACGCGGGACAGTCAGGTGAGGTGGCTACGTGTTCGGTGTTCACAGGTTTGAAATTTCTTCTGGTCTCCATTTTGTTGTTGTAGCGCTTACAGTTTATGCACTCCGTTTTAGTTTTTTCACAGTCACTTCTGTCATGTGAACCAGCACAGTGCGAACATCGTTTTTCAGAGCTGCATGCTGATGAGAAGTGCCCGTAAGCGGAGCATTGATGACAACGCACCACATGAATATGGTCTCGCACCGGGCATCTCATGTAGCCAATTTATAGCTTTCCTAGTGACATCATGGCGCGGTAGAACTTAGGTGTAACCTCTAAAACCGCAAACTGAGACTGACCGTTGCGTGAATGTTTCATGAAACGCAGTGTCACGTGTTCATTGGAATCGGCCTGGCACTGCTTTAAGGTAGGATTTTGCTCGATAATAGCTTCCAATAGTTCTTCATTTGGAAAACTACTATCTATGCCAAATACAATTATTCGTGGGTTCTTTTTTTCTGGGATGTTTATCACTAAGTTCTTGTTTTGTTCCTGAACAGATCTAACAAAGTCACTACATTCTTCTTTATTCCTAAGTTCAAATAGAACACTTTTATTCCTCATCTTTTTAATGTTATACTAGTCGAGATAAGAAGGTTTTTAAGATAAACAGAAAATTAGGGTGAATAGTAATGTAAGACGACGATGTTAGTAGAGATGGATGAGTAGATTGTGGCTGAGAATGTATAGAAGAGTAAGATAGATAGTATTTCATAGTATCCGGGAATGGGATTGAGGTGAAGAGTTGAAAACAACTGTACATCTGAAAGTGTGGAGGAAGAAGTAGACAGAAATATGGTTTAGTTTTATGTAATGGGAAGATATGGGGAGATATAGATGATAGGAGAAATATATTAGGATATGTGATTAAATGTAATCAAGGGTAATGGTGGACCGTATGCAGAAATGTAAGGGAAACCACTACCTGAAAGCCGTATGGTTTATTGCGTATATTTGTAATTTTAGTTAATTTTTCTGTACTTAATTATATTTGAATTTCTATTAGATTGGTTGATAATAAATATGAAATAAGAAAATATACCAGGGTCACCATAATTTATTACTAAAGAAGAAACCTTCTCCAGTTTGCAACACTTGCAATGAAACTCTTTCTGTCAAACATATCATCGAGGACCTTTCTTAATAGGCCTATAATCACAATCACCTACGACGACGAGTAAAAATTCTCCTAAATATAGGAAGATTTCTTGGCGAACCTTCATACTGGGTGAACAGTATAGAGCAGAACAGGTTTCACGGCTATGAGCGCGGAGGTGGGAGACTCAAGGCCGCGCGAGTTCTACTCTATACTGTTCACCCAGTACTAGCCTATAGTGTCATAAAATTTTTTAAGTTAACTGTATTTGATAAAATAAGTTAATGTAAACTACAGAAAGAAGCAGCAAAAAGTTACCATACTATACAAGGGACTTCGGGGAACAGATTGCCTGCAATCCATTGCTCGACTGACCGGTAAGCTGTAGCAGCGCGGGCGAACGTTCAGTTTCATTACGGTAGGCCTAAAATTCTCGAGTGGTGGGGATGGAGTGCGCGGACAGCGTGAAGCGTACGGAGTGTTTAGTTGACAAGTGCTGTATTTGTTGAGCGCACGTTATTACGTAGTGTTGCATTACTACACTTGTTATTGAACATTGTGTTCGCTATCAGTATGGTAACGTATAGTATAGCACAACTGATATTTCTAGTTGAGGCATTTCTCCTAAAGAAGAAATTGTATGACAGTACCGTTCGCAAGTTTCTACGTCAGTTCCATGACGCTGCAATGCCTTCGAGACAACAGGCCTACATAACGAAAATATTCAGAAAATGGCGAGAAACATGGTCTGTTTTGAACAAAAAGAACTATAGAAGAGCGTATTAACAGAGGAAAAGCTTGCAGATATTCAATCAGAAAGTGTACAAGAACAATCCACATACTCTTAGACTCCTATGGAATGAAATCAGACGAGGGATATCTTGAAATTTCAGAGGCGGAGATACAACGAGTGTTTCGGAACTTTTAACACGACGCAACGTTTGTATCGAGAACGCTGGATAGGTAAGATCTACATCAGTTTTCAACTTCATTCATTCATTATGTAACTCTTAACTAATAATTTAGGCCTAGCGTAATGAAACTGGACGCCAGCTACAGCTGACCGGTGATTCTAGCAATGGATTGCGGACAATCTGTTCCCTGACGTCCTCTGCATAGTGCGGTAACTTTTCGCTGTCTCTCTCTGTATAATGATTTAGGTTTTCGGGTATTCCACCGTGTCCTAGAGCTTGACATTTCCAGCGTTTCGGAACTACATACAGGTTCCATCATCAGGGTAAGACCAGAGAGGTCCCCGACTCTGTTAGGCTGCGGTAGAGATGGCCGATATTTCACAAACCGATATTTTGTCACAGGTATTTTTTTGTCACAGATGAACCTGTGACTGATGACGCGAAATATCTGTGACAAAATATCGCTATCGAAATCTGCTCCATATTCACTATTCAGTACTTTATGACCGTTGCAACGTCTGTGACTGATATTTTCTCCTCTACGTCGTGAGTTTGCGCATGCGCATGATACAATAACAGCAATCAGGCGGTGGTATTTGATTATTTTTTCGTGACATTTTGTTCAATATTATTTTTTTCAAAGTGATGATGTGTTGCAAAGTAATTAGCGGCATTATAGTAATATAGTCATGAATCTAACATTTTGTTTTCATATTTAGTCTGTATATATGCTTTATAAATATTTTATGTATTCCCCGAGATCTTCACATTTTCATATTACTGTGAATTTATATTAATGTGTAAGTATTTTCCACCCAATTTTTACGCAGTAACAATAATTTTTTTTAGTTATACTATTAATTACAAACAGAATAGGCTAGTCACAGGAGCCTACATTATTTTAATAACTTTACCGTCCTCTACTTCTCTCATTTATGTATGATGCAGTTTTAATGTATAGCTCCAACACGAACCGTGCAGGGTAGTATTAATTAAAATAATTAAACTTAAAATAAAATTATTTTTGTAATAAGTTCTTTACCAGTATGTTGTTTATGGTCATTAACTCTTATGAAATCGCACAGTGCTTCCTAACATCAGGGGCGTATTTTGCGGGCTACCGGCGGTAGCCCAAGGAAATTACAAAAGAAAAAGTTTATAATATAACATAATGTAATCATTTTGTATTATTAGTTTTACCATAGTAATTAAAATTAAAGTAATTGTTAGATATATTTTGTGTAATAATAGGGTCAGCGGTAGCCCAAACCCTTTAACCAGTATACGCCACTGCCTAACATTGGTACTTGTGTGGGGTGTTATTTCACCCCAATTAATAGGCCTAATCAATGCTCTAAACTTGATATTTAGTGATTTTTATCTTGATATTGTTAAAATAATCAACTTGCAAGTAATTTTCAACTTTTAAATATAATACTATGGGATAGTTAGCAAAAATTGTCAATTTTATAAATTCCAAAAAGATTGACATCTAGCAGACACTGCGCCATCAAATCGTTCTCATTGCCCTTGCACACTTTTAAAATAGGCCTACACTTACACATAAATGGGATAATTAATTACATTTGAAAATAAGGGGCATCAAACGTAAATCATGTTAATTCACTCCGTGTCCCTGAACGTTATGTTCTTCCGAACTTTCGAACCATTTCTCACAAGCCGACAACAATGATGGGCAACTTATTTGGCTAAACTAACTTTGAGATAGTTTCTTTCGTATTCCCCTTATACACCTTGCATATACGAATCTGTGACAGGTCAGGTTTGGTTGGTTTAAGCTTTTATTATGCCTAGACATATACGATCAACGACTAAACTAGCGTTGAGGTAGTTCCCTTCGTACTACGCATATACACCTTGCATATACGAATCTGTGACAGGTTAGCTTTGGTTAGTTTAGTATTTATTATGCCTCGGATATACGATCAACTGCATCTCCTCAAAAAATCAAAGTCGACGACTTTCACTTCCGAAACTACCTCAGCGCTAGTTCAACCCAAGCAACTGTCTCACCACAAAAAAAAAAAAAAATCCTTACAAATGCAACGATTTTCACATCCGAAATCGCCGAAACTACTTCAACGCTAGTTTCACCATCTTATTATGAATGATATAGTGATTACACGATTAAATAATAATACCATTGGTTACCAATACTTTATCTTGTGTAAAATTCTGTCTGAACAACCGTTTTGTTTTCTAATTATTTTCCATTGTTTTTCCGAATACTTATGTTTCGTTAATTTTTATTATGACTCAGTATTATGATGTTAATGCACGACTTAGAATAATTTATCCATTATATTATATACAATAAAAAGGATCAATTTTTAAAACGATTAGGATAATCACATAACCTCAATTTCTCCATACCCACCTACATTAAAAAATTATCAATTGATTCTATATCTACAATCAATTACGATATAACATCTTGGTATATGAGGTTAACTTTTTACATGTTACTGTTCAGTTAGATTAGTATTTATTTGTTAATAGTACATGTACATAAGTTATTTGTTGGATTTTCCCATATATACCCCTTATGTGTGGCGTGTATAGAGAAATCGTATTCACATTGCACTGCTCTTCAATATTTCCTGTTAATTTTTATTAGAGATGGGTAAAAAATAACACAACAGTTATTTTGGAACTGTTCCGGTCTCGGAACTGTTGCAAAAATGAACAGTAGGTCGGAACCTCCTGTTCCGAAATAACAGTGTTCCGACTCCGAGCTGCTCACTTGCCCAGCTGTTGCGGGCTCGCAGTACCGCGTTGCACAAGGTATGTTCCGACTCCGAGATAACAGTCGGAACGTCGGAGCTTGTTCCGATGAACCAACGACAGCTGCAGTTACACTGTTCTCGTTGTTCTTTATGTTGCACTTGGAACTTCGTTGGATGAAGTTGGTACTTGAAACTCTCACGTGGTTGGAGGGGGGGGCATGGAAATTGAAATCCTTGCGGTGGCGCGAACTTTAATATCAACATTTGTAAGACTGGCCAATCATCTGTAATATTATAGTAAGTATTTAATAATCTGTAATATTCATTCCCGCTTTATGGTTTATTTCACCATTAGTTGACTAATTCTGTTTTATAAACATTCTACAAAGTCATAAAGTACGCATACTATTATTAATTAATTGATCAGCTGATTCTATACAAAGGTTAAGTCGTAAATGGTAATGAGTGGTTTAGTTACAATGTCTGTATGTCGTTTGTTGAGGTTAAGTCTGACAAGCACAAGTTTTTGTGCTATCTTCTCTGTTATCAAAGAACGACAAAAATGTTGTAGCATTATTTGTTGGAAACTGCCCATATAAGTACTGATTTGGAGAGCGAGGTTTAATGCGAAGTTTAAATTACACTTTGGTAAAGATGCGATTCCAACATTTTACTAACCCACTGCGGGGTTTCCAGGTTTCAGTATTGCCAATATATATCTTTTTTATTTATGAAATTGTAATATTTATTATTATTATTATTATTATTATTATTATTATTATTATAACTGTGAATTAAGAAAGGTAAAAATAAAAATTAATGATTTGTTTTTTTTTTTTATTATGTAATAGAGAGAACAGAAATTACATACCATATGTTTTAAATGTTATGTTATTTTTTTTAGTTGGCTACCATGTCTTTATAACTTTATGTACGAAAACAAAGTGTTGTATTCTGTCCTTGTAGTCAACAGCTGTGTAATTACTAGCATTAAGCTTTTGAGTTCTGTCCGCATGCACAGCAATTTTCCAAAATCGATTCGAATGTGCATTGCAGTGCCATCTATAGATAAGAATGTGTACTATGTCATGTCTATGAGTGCTCCAGTGTGAGCTGCATGGTGTTATTGGTCTATGGTGAAGAGGGAGGGTACTGTACCGTTCGTTTGAACGACTCAACGACTCCGACTCATCACCACTAGTGACTGTTATTTGGAACATAGTATTTTTTCGGAACCGGAACCGTCGGAACTGTTCCGGGAAAATAACAACTTCGCCCATCACTAATTTTTATCGGTGTGACAAAATATCTGTGTAATTCATGCATATTGTGCTTACTTATCGATATAAAATATCCGTGTGACAAAATCACAGGTAAAAGTCACAGATATTTAATTGTCACAGTCACAGTTGTCACAGATACTTGAAAATATCGTTTAAGCTCAACTCTAGGCTGCGGTCACATTGGAGGCACGCTTGGACAAGTAAAATGGAAGCGCCTGCGTACCCAAGCGTGTCTGAAGAAACGAAATTAGTGAATGTCTGTTTGAAACTATTGGTGGTGCGGCGAAGGTGTTCACACTGGAAGCAAGTTACAAGCGCAAGCTTGTTCACCCGTCTCCGCCGATTAAATAAATTTGTTTTTGTAGCACGCTAGCCTGTGTGACGTGATATTTGTAGCTGTTTTTGTGAGTGATTTTTTCCACAATGGATGTTGAAATACTAATAGCATGTATTCAAGAAAGAAGAGCAATCTGGGATGCATCTTGTAAGGACATCCTAAAATAATCAAAGAATAACTCTGGCTGTTTAAGAAGATTGAGAAAAATTACTTTATATTCTCCATCTTCCTCCCTGTCCTTAAAATATTCGTTCAGCCATTCATCCTTTAATGCATCCTCATCTGTCATTAAAAACTTCAACACTCCATTTTATAACACTAAATACTCTTCATCCGAGGAATCCATTTCGACAACTAGACTGGATGTGGAAGCGGTTACTTGCATCCAGGGTTGCCAGATAAATGAAACGCAATCATCGTACAAACTTAGATAACTGTCGTACTTCAACATAAAATTGTCGTACATACATCATTTTACTATTTATAGATAGTACGCACAAATATATTTCACATAACACCCAAAAAAATGGTTCATAGGCCTATAAATCTATATTCATTCCTACATAGTGTTCTGTCTAAGGGCAGGTCTTTCACTGCAAACCCAGCATTCTCCAGTCTTTCCTATTCCAGCATCCATTTCTTCATACAATCAAGAATATTAGCAATTAAGTTATAGTTGTTATCCACAATGACATTTAGCATTCAAATTACCATTTCTTCATCAACACTGTCATTTTCGGTAAAGCATGTACGATGACGCTTGGTCATTATTATATTGAAAGTCAGCAGAAACTTTATCTTTGGCTGGCGCAATAGGAGATATTTAATATCAATCATTGCGGAAGCTGATGATTACATCAAATTAATCCACCTGCAGTCGACTCAAATCTGACACCGCTAAAATGTCGGCGAGTTTAGACTTCTTAATCCTAGCGCGGTACTATTTCATTAATGAAAACAAAAACTTTCATTGCTGAACATACAGTGAAGTTAGCAGATCTCTAAGCTCGTGTTACTTTGATATAACCGCACCATACATGACACCTGGAGCTCAAGATGACGAATTTATGACTTGCATGGCAAGTGTAGTCACCATATTGATTTTCAAAGCATCTTTTATCCCTTTTTTTTTTTTAGTTGGATATTTAACGACGCTGTATCAACTACTAGGTTATTTAGCGTCGATGAGATTGGTGATAGCGAGATGATATCTGGCGAGATGAGGCCGAGGATTCGCCATAGATTACCTTGTATTCACATTACGGTTGGGGAAAACCTCGGAAAAAACCCAACCAGGTAATCAGCCCAAGCGGGGATCGAACCCGCGCCCGAACGCAACTTCAGACCGGCAGGCAAGCGCCTTAACCGACTGAGCCACGCCGGTGGCTTTCTTTTATCCCTTTAAAGCATATCTGTATATGTGTGATAAGGGATATTAGTCAATGACATACTGAAGTTGTCTACAAAAGGGGCAAATTAACTGTTAATTTTTTAAATTATAGTCCGACATTGTGAGTTCCAAAATAATTTTGTCCCTTCAGTAAAATAGTCGTACAAAATTGCGTACGACTTAGAGTTTAGTCGTACTTCGTACAATTAGTCAAAATAGTCGTAAGCGCACGACTATAGTCGTACATATGGCAACCCTGCTTGCCTCCAATGTGATCACAGACTTAGGCTTGTTTCACCAGGCTAATCCGGACGATTGTGCCGAATAATTGAAGGGTTCAGAAGTATAGCTGGCCAATCGCCATTTACTAAAACCGAAGGAAACAAGGGTTAAAATGAAATTGTTACCATAATTCAATGGAAACATATAGCAAGTAATATAAAGTATATACATTAAAAGTAAATGATATGTCAATCCTAATGAAACTATGGTATTCACTTAACTTTAACCTTTGCTTTCTCCGTTTTTAATAAATGGCGCTTGGCCCACTATGGCTCTGAACCCTTTAATTAGCCTGGCGTAACGATCGCAACAGAGTAGGCGACGTCCCTTGGTCTTCCCTATCTGCCCCGATGATGGCACCTGTATACAGTTCCGAAATGTTGGATATGTCAAGTTCTAGGACACAAAAATGTAATTCTGATCACAGTCGCCACAATGCCAAGAACTCATGTAATTAATTAATTTGTTAAATGTTATATTATTGTCAAAACAAGTCTGTAACATAAAGAATGTCGCAATATAAGGTTATTATAAATTAAATTGACAATAAATAATTCTATAATAGTTATTTATGATATGAGTATCATAACGTTTCATAATACAATAGGAGATTGGAAAGTTGCCAAACGAGATCGCGGGCCGAGTTTGATAACCAGTCGAGTATTATAATATGAAGTTATGATAAGTAAGCTTATGCCTATATGTTTTATCCACTTACTTATGGCTTTTAAGGAATCCGGAGGTTCATTGCCGCCTTCACACAAGTCCGCCATCGGTCCCTATCCTGAGCAAGATTAATCCAGTCTTTATCATCATATCCCACCTCCCTCAAATCTATTTTAATATTATCCTCCCATCTATGTCGCGGTCTCCCCAAAGGTCTTATTCCCTCCGGGCTCCCAACTAACATTCTATAAGCATTTCTGGATTCGCCCATACGTGTTACATGCCCTGCCAATCTCAAACGTCTGGATTTAATGTTCCTAATTATCAGTGGCGTAGCGTCAATGTAAGCTAAAAAGCTTAGCTTCCCCAGTTAATAATAATTTCATAATAAACCTGCAGTTTATGGAGAAAATTATTTATTAATTTTAATAGAATTTATATTTACGCGTTAAATATTGTGATGCGGCAGCTCAGGATGATTTGTGATGCAGCAGTAAACAAGAAGCCTGCACACACCAGCTTCCAAGCAGACTGGTTTCTTCTGTGTAATCCACCCCGCAGATTTTCCATCCCTTTCTAACTAAACTACCCTAGTCGCAAGGCTCGCAAGAAGCTAGCTTTAACATTTAAAATAAGCAGTTTCCGAGTTATCCCTTTTCGTCAGTTGTGTTCAGTTGAAGTGTTAGTGTGCATTGTGGCTGATATAATAAATAGTGAGCGAAATAACAGTTCCTGATACTAATTTACTTGAATTTTTTTAGGACAATTGTATTATCAAGACTGACTTACGAACAAAAGTGTGATTTAAAAAACAAATGACCGACTCCCTTGCTGTCAATGAAGGACACAAGCAAAAGACAGACGCATACTTACGTAATGATACTAATATCGTGATTTCTCTAAGTATGACAGGGAGTGAGCTAATGTTTTACGTATACGTGTCTATTAGAGATATGTGTAAACCGTGAAATCATATTTTACTACGTATCATTTGAGGTCATGCCTTATTGGTGTTACTACGAGGTTCCAACCAATCTTCGACTGCTGACTTGACATTGACTATTTATTTTAAGACTGTATTTTTGTAATACGTTTTCTCATATTGCATTAAAGACAACTTGAGTTAGTTTCCCCTGCTCAAAATTTCATGCTACGCCACTGCTAATTATGTCAGGTGAAGAAAACAATATGTGCAGTTCTGCGTTGTGTAACTTTCTCCATTCTCCTGTAACTTCATATATAACTTCGTAGACCATATTACGTATTCCCACTTCCGTTTCATCACAAATTGGGCATCTCTATAGGAAAAGAAGCACAACAGAGCATACATCTTTTACTAGCAGCCCTTATGTTGCTGAGGTGAAGACAAGTGCTGTAGAGTCGAAACGTTTGGAATTATGACGTGCATGTCAAGTGAAGAAAAGGCTTTCTTTCGATCAGGAAGTGGACAATGATGATCTGGAATGCAACTCAGATGACGGTGATGATTTGTCGTGCCTTTATTGAAATGACTTATTCAGCCATTCAAGACAAAAAGAGACTTGTCTCATTTGCACTAAGTGCAACGAGACTTGGCTCGATTGAAGGCTTCAGACCCATAGTGGGCCAAGCGCCTTATATTAAAAACGGAGAAAACAAGGGTTAGAATGAATGAGTACTGTAACTTATTTAAACATATAGCAAGTAATATAAAGCATGCACATTAAAACTAAATGATATATCAATCTTCATTAAATTACAGTATTCACTTAACTTTAACCCTTGCTTTCTGTGTTTTTAATCAATGGCGCTTGGCCCACTATGGCTCTGAACCCTTCAATTGTACTAACAAGCAAACGTTCTGATGGGGGCAGATAAAAAAGTTAATTTTTTTCTTCCACCATGTTAATAATGTCAAAAGAAGTGCTTATACAAATTTCGGCCACTCGACCGCAATTACGAGGCCATCCAGAAAGTGATTTTCCCTGGGGTCGTTTATAGAAAAAAGCACAATTTCATGCAAATATTTATTGAAACAGATACAGCAATTTTTGCTCTATTTGTCAACATATCCCCTACTGGAATTGAGACATTTGTCATACCATGGGATCAATTTTTGTGTCGTAGAAGTCAGTCGCCTCAGTCCGGAACCAGAGTTTGACTGCGCCTGCACCTCTCTCTGTCGATCCTGTGATATGAGAAATGTCTCAATTCCGATGGAAAATATGTTGGAAATAGCTCAACAAGTTGTGTCCGTTCTAATGAATTTGTCCAATGAAATTGTGTTTTTTCTTTCTGTTAACGGCCCCTGGCGAATCAATTTTTTACGGCCCTCGTAATTGCGGTCGAGTGGCCAAAATTTGTGTAAGCACTTCTTTTGTATGTATGTATGTATGTATGTATGTATGTATGTATGTATGTATGTATGTATGTATGTATGTATGTATGTATGTATGTATGTATGTATTTATTAACACTACAATTGGGTATACACCCGGTGGTAATGATATATAATATACAATAATTACAATTACATGAAATAAAATAAATCTAAATGAAATAAAATAAAATAGACGTGAATCTATAAATAGGCTAGTAGATGCAATAAACCTAGGACTATAATTAAAAACTATTCTATAATAACGCCTACGATAAGCAAAAGTAAATCTAACTTATAAGTAGTTCTATTTCACCCAACTATTACCAATTTAAATAATTACGTATCACCTTAATTAATTACATACCAACTTAATTACATATCATCTTAATTAATTACATATCAACTTAATTTATTTACATATCAACTAAATTACATATCATCTTAATTAATTACATATCAACTTAATTATTTTACATATCAACTTAATTAATTATAGGCCTATATCAATTCAATTAAGTACATGACACAACTTAAATAATTACACTGCACCTCCAATTACATTTTCAGTCTAGATTACATTTTCAGTCTAATTACATTTTCAGTCTATTACATTTTCAGTCATTTGACATTATTAACATGATGGAAGAAAAAAAATTAACTTTTTTATCTGGCCCCATCAGAACGTTTGCTTGTAAGTGCAATACGTCAGCATACAGCGAGTCTGCTCGTCTCTCCAAGAGAGCAAAGTCATTTTCTAGCCATATATTCAAGTAAAATTATTCGATAGCTGACGTTAAGATAGGTATGTCATTTTACCCGAGTAATGTCAATAAAATGAAGTGTTACAATTTTTTAAGAGCTGTATAGAGGACACCTAATGTAAAATATCCTGTTTTTAACTGAGCTATAGTAAAAGTAATGTAGTGTAATATTTGTATGTGTAAAAAATCTTCTATTTATGAAGAAACAAATCACCTACAGCAGTTTTTCTTATGGTATATCATTTTAGGACAGTTTCCCCTACTATTGAATTGTTGCGACACGCATAAAACGTAAATGAGAACGTATGTGTTACCTTGGTGAACTCATTTGCTATCGCAATGTGGCTTCATAACCTCTGAGGAGCTCCAGTATTTGAAAAGGGACTTTAAATACACAGCAGCTCTTTACCATACTGAATGTTAAAGAATGAAACATCGATAATTGTGCCAGTTGCACATGAATATTTTGTTTGCACGCAGTAATTAAAGCTCCATACATAATGTAACATACATACTAGCAAACATGTTTACTATATGCCCACCTTGTTAAGTATTCCATACATTCTAATTGGTCCTCGGAAATCAGAACGTTTCCCAACTCGCTGTGCAAAATCATTTTGTTGTAAAATAAATATTTCCTAGAATTACTTCACAGTTCGTTATTGCTACTGTTATGAAATATAAACTTTCACGTTCCTATTTCTGCGTTGTAATTTGTAATTCTTTATTTGAAGACCTTTTTATACTACACAACAGACAAGACATGCTAACATGACGATTTGGCGATAATGGAATAAGGGTTAAGAGAAATGTGGCGGAAGAAGCCGAAGCAGTTTCTTTTCTCCGGTGTATAGTTACGAGTATTAGATCCTAACAAGAGGCCAACAACAGCAAAAATGAAAATTCTACAAGTTGCACGATGCGTCTTACTGGACCAAAATAGTACATTATGCAACGAGCCTATAATGATAGTAATTAAGACGCAAAGGAAATCCAAACGAGAAAAGCAAGTCAGACTAGAAAAATACAATTACCAGGTGACACAATTCCTATATTATAACCAAAGAAAGAAAGCAGTTCGTCGAATATTTGAACCAGAGAAATGTCCTTTAAGTATTCCGGTAAATGAGATTGAAACTACGTTTAATAATAAATTTAATAATGTAAACCACCATCACTTGGATAATTATCCGAACCATATTACTGAAGTTGACAAAGATGATATTAACAACAAATTTCTGGATACTGTTAGTAAGGAAGAAATTCTTAAAGCTATGCAAGGTATTTCGACTGACACTTCTGCAGGACCAGATAAAATATTGATGCGAACTATTAAATGTGAAAAAGTTGCAGTAATTTTAGCATTAATAGGAACTAAAATGTTATCACACAATTGGGTACCTAATTTTTTTCGGAAAGCTAGACCTGTTCTTATATATAAAGGTGGAGAAAAAAAGGACCCAAATAATTATCGACCTATAACCATTTGTTCAGTAATTCGAAGAGTTTTGGAGAGGTGTCTTTGTTCAAGAATGCAACAATACGTAGAATTTAATGAAAACCAACGAGGATTTGTATCTACTGCTGGTGCACAGATTAATGCCTCTATATTAAATTCAGTTCTTCGTAAGGCCAAAATCGAAAAAGAAGATGTCACCATCTTGTTTCTTGATGTGCATAAAGCTTATGATACTGTTGGACATCGGCATTTGGAATCTGTCATTCACAATTCTGCCCTTCCCCAAAAATTACAGGATTTAATCATAAATTTACAGTGTGAAAATGAAACCCAGATAGAGGTTGGAATCCATAAAACAAAACCCATACCGTTTAAACAAGGGGTTATGCAAGGCGCTCCTCTTTCCCCAATGCTTTTTAATCTCAGCATAGACCACATTTTTGATGAATTATCCGAGCCTAGTGTGGCTGAAGAATTTGGATATGACCTTGTATCGGATCTAAATAATGTAGTAACATTAGGATTTGCGGATGATATTGCACTTGTTGCTAAAAGTACAATTGCTGCATCTGAAATATTTACCATGACAAAACGGTCATTACAGCAGATCGGATTAAGTCTAAATGAATCTAAAACTCAAACCATCGTTATCGAGAAAGGAAAATTAAGTAGTACGACATTGAATCTTGGAGGATCAATTGTTAATAGTATTGATGGAGATGAACGAATCAAATACCTTGGGATTAATTTTTCTGATGAAATTAAGTTTGACATTGCCAAAGTAATCAATAATTTAAATAATAAGATCCAAGCTTTAACATCTACTTATCTTCTGAAACCAGAACAAAAACTCAATGTTTTAAATATGTATATTTGGCCTATACTTGTTTATCCTCTTCAAAATGCTCCCCTTCACCAGCTTTCTGACCGGTTTCTCGAAGATGTGGATAGGTTAATTAAAAGTTCGGTGAAGGAAATTTTATGTTTGCCAGGAGACACGCCCGACGCGATGTTGTACACCGAACGTAAATATAAGGGTCTCAGCCTTTTCAAAGCTCAATGGGAAGCATATTTACAGCATCTCAATATTTGCAACACATTATTGAGAACCTCGAATCCTCTTGTCGTTTCTACAAGGAACATAGCAGCAGAAAAGAAAGTATGTTCCAGGAAGTTAAAAATTCCACCTGAAGATCTGAATATAAGTAACATCAATGTCCATAAACTACGACAAAATCTTAGGAAACAAGAGTACGACAAATGGTGTGCGCTTCCACATAATGGAAAAGGTGTTATTTTATTTCAAGAATATACTCCCGGAAATAAATGGATTTTTTCTAAGGAGGGTCTATCTTTCTCTGAATGGCGGGACGCAATTAAGATGAATGCTAACGTAGCACCAGTGAGAAGTCTTCATGGGAGATCCTTGGACGGTTTCCGTTGCAGATACTGCAACGAGATTGAAACCTTAGCACACGTCCTAGGATCCTGTCAGCATGGAGAACTCCTGAGAAATTCACGCCATCATAACATCCGAAAACTAATAGCACAAGCCCTTAGAAACAAATCCTTCGAGGTCCATGAAGAGGTGCACTGCGTTGCGTCTGAAGGCGGCGGAATTAGAAGAGCGGACATCGTGGCTCTAGACAAGACTAATAGTAAAGGCTTTATACTGGACCCAACTGTTAGATTTGAGATGAGCCAGACCCAACCATCCGAGGTCAACAAAGAAAAACAACAAATTTATGAGCCTACTATTCCGTATTTTCGAGAAAAATATCAGATGGAAGGCACCTGGGAAGTACATGGTTTAATGATCGGAGCGAGGGGCACCATCCCACGATCAACTGTAAACACTATCAAAACATTTGGAATCCATGACATCATTCCAAAAATAATTACTTCAACCATTAAAGGGTCTGTGGCAATTCTGAAAAATCATTTATACGGAATATCATAATACCCCCCCCCTTTTCTATTCGTTAGTGTGTGATTGTTACAAATATATGTACAAATTTATTATTTCTTAAACTTAAGCTCCTAGTTCACATTTAAATTTGGCTCATCTATCTTACTGTAATCATTACTATTCTTATATGTGTGTTATTCTGTGTTTTTGGCAACCCAGGATGCCTGGGCAGACTATTTCTTGAAATAAATTATATATGAAACGAGCTTGCGCTCGTTTCATAATTTTCATACGAGCGTCTTAATTACCATTATAGGCAAGTTTCATACGACTTTTTATGCTCGACCATATTTCTAACTTGAAATTATTCATAAGTTTTCATGTTATGGTTATGTTAAGTGACGAACGGAACTGACCTGAATTGTGAGATGTGCGCAGACGCGAAAGTATTGATTTTTTCCGAGGCACGAATATCATTGACCTTGATATAACCTAGAGAACAATTAGTCTTGATATAACCTGGAAATTGATTCAGAATTGAAAAACGAGATGACAAATTGAATTTATTTGAATATTATTTACAATTAACGCTAATTATTATAGTAACAGAATATAACCTTCTGCGACAGTATTGGATTTTCAGCCTCCGTGACATTTCCCTAGTTGTCTTTCGATTGCATATCCGAGAATAATCGAAAACCTGAACTTTAATGAATAGGTGTACTTTAATGACATGCATTACAGGACTGCTACCAGGTGTATAATTACTACATTTCGGCATGGTCGAGCATAAAATAAATTAATACAGGGTGTTATAAAGTATCAAATATTTTAGGAAGGTGATAGTATGCATCATAACAAGAAAATAATCTCTAATAAACATGGGTCCTACAACACATACTTTCTGAGATCTGAGCACTTGTTCATAGGAAGTGCTCAATGTGACGTCCATTCATGGCAATGCATTTCTCTGCCCTGCAGTACACCAGACTACCAGATAATCATACCGTAGTTGACACCCTTGGCATGAATAATGATACGTCGCAAGGAATACTGAAAACAAAAGTCTGGTTGTGGATATGAGCGGGGGTTAAGCCCTCACATAAGCGCGCCATTGCACAGTGGGCCAGTTGTTAAATCTGACGGGGAAAAATGCATTGGTCCTTATCCTGAGCAAGATTAATGCAGTCTCTACCATCACATCCCACCTTGCTGTAGACAATATAATATACACTGCATAATGAATACGTCCGAATGGATAGCTCAATTCGTGAGTAAAAACACTTATTGTTAATAGAGTACTGTATTTTGATTAAACAAAAACCTAATGAAAGTTATCAAACTGAAAATCTCGATATTTCCTAGTTTACGTAAATGGTTGAACAATTTTTCTTCCCTCCTATACCTGGTAAAGTGATTTGTTTGTCCATATTGAATCTTTCGTGCACTGCTTTTAACACTTGAATATAAATAATTGATTAAATGGCGATCTTACTCGTGTTAATTATGTAAGCATGTGTGGCTTACAGCTGTTTCGGTGTTACTTGACACCATCCTCAGAGCCTACTAGATCTCGGTGCTATCTCAACTTCGCTGCCTGTTGTGTGGGTGCATTCGTGTGATGAAGAGTTGTGTCAATCATACCCTAATCAAATTCTCAACACACAGATCAATTTCAGAACACACACACTATTTGACACAACTCTTCATCACACGAATGCACCCACACAACAGGCAGCGAAGTTGAGATAGCGCCGAGATCTAGTAGGCTCTGAGGATGGTGTCAAGTAACACCGAAACAGCTGTAAGCCACACATGCTTACATAATTAACACGAGTAAGATCGCCATTTAATCAATGATTTGTTTGTATTTTACGCCAATATCATCGAACTCCAGTCGTGGAAGGGGGCAGCTAACGGTGTTTCCGGTTCTCAATCGTTAATTCAAAGGTATAGCCAGGTTAATATTAGAAATGTTAGTAAAAATAAAGTGATGTCCCTATACTAATGTTAGAAACACAAACTCGCTTTGACTAAAAATGGACTTGTGTGGTTTCTCAAATAATCGATTCGTTTCTATAATTTTATGGTTGAAAGAAATAAAGTAAATATAAGCGCTACTTTATTTGTTATTGTTTCGTGGCCTGCCACGTTATATTCACTTATTTTTCAGATTCATGTCTTCTACCATTGCATGTTCATTCGTTATAAGTTCGCACACGCACGCACGCACACACATACATACAAACAATAAAAAACTATCGCAGTTTGCTGGGCGTTATTTTAACATAAAATGTTTGTCAAGGATTTGTGAACAGTTTCAAAGAACTGAATAGCTTGTAACTTTTATGTTTATATTACTGTCATTATTGCGTTATATTATGAATGAGGCCTTAATTCTGCATTACCTTTGTTCACGGGCTCGCTTCAGGTTCAAAATTATTCATGCATGTGTAACGAAGCGTTTGTTTGCTTTTGATTAACATGGAATTAACGAGAGGATGTGGTTATGCCATTACACTGCACCGTAATACCAATATTCAGCAGCATAACTATCAAACATAGATTCGTATGTAATAAACGCCGATCGAATTAGTTCCTAGAACTCCCCGCTAGAGAGCTCTGCAAATTATATGAGCCAATTTCAACATCAGCAGCATCATCTCTGGGAGTAAACAAAACAGAGGGGGAGAAAAAGAGCTGGGGTAGTAATGTTCCATCCTTCAATTTTGTATGAATGTTTAACTAAATTGTATAGACTCCCTCGCTTTTCCACGTAAAAAATTACGTTGCTTTTCAAGCGCTGCATTATGCTAGCAGATAAAGATTTCATGGAATCAGAAAAAACAGTCTGTCGGAAACAGTCAGAAAGATGTGATTTCATTGCTGATGACAGAGTAACGTCGTTACTAGACGCAATGCAGTATGAGTGTCACAAGGCTATTACTTCCTGCAGCGGACAGATGGTTGCCGGGTTTTGTAATTGTCATTTCTCCATTCAGAACTCCTACATGCGTCAACAGCGTAGGTCTACACTGCGCTCGATAAAGACAACAAGACATACGTCATTCATTAGATATGAAATCTGGCTTATAAAGAGTTTATAACATTTGGAAATTTTATGAACATGATGTGTGGGTCCGGTAAGTTCTTTTACAATAATAATTGAATAGGTATGTCCGTCAAATTTCTTATCAAAATCACAATGCTGTAATTACCTAATATTACAACATTTACAGTGTTGAACGTTTACGGCATAAACTGCCATCTTCAGAACACGTGAGTAGTACAAGAATATGAATACTTCGTGTGGAAACATTATGGCTAAGATACATGTTGATTACATAATAAAATAGTTAAAACGAAATTTATATGACATGAACATATAAAATGAATGCTGAATGATAAAATAAAAATTACTTCTGCTAACTTGCTAACTTCTGCAGAAAGATTATATAGGTACTGTACATATAGTCCGGCAGGGTATATCAACGTCGCCGGTGTGTCGCAATATAGTTCCGCAGAAGTTCTTTTACAGCTCGATTCAGCGTTATTGGCCCCTGTCCTTGTTTGTTTGGCTAGTGAGCGAGCTGTGTGTTGCGTCATAACAAAGAAATTAAATCACAAATGTGCGTAGGAGAGGAAGAGGGAAGAGGAAGAATGAAAATAATATCTATGCTTGTACAGCTCGCGCAAGAAACGATTACAGAAAACCAATGGTAGCGTTGCTGTCTGTTTTGACGTGTGTGTGTAGGCACGCCGAGGGGACGAGAGATGCGGGCCGATGGAAGTACCGTATCTACCAAGAAGATGAACAAATAAAGACATCGCTGTGGAAATAAAGAACCAAGCAAGAGAAAAATTCGAAGCTACTTAAACGCGCAACATATGTTTACGAATGAAATAATAATACAGTGCGATACAAGACACGTATTCGCATGCAATGGAGCAAACTAAAGTCGTAATGTAACTATCACAACGCAAGACTGATTCTATCGATGTCATTTCTCTTCCGATTGTACTCCTGAATATCATTCAAGTTATCTCGTGACCTTTCCTCTCGCCCGCTCTTCCTTATCGCAGTGTTTGATTCGCATTCCTTCCGTCGGTAATCCGTACTTGCGTGACCTACTGTGCTGCAACCACGAGAAAGTCTCTGTCGGATGAGACGAAGGAGGATAATGCTGTGAATGAATGTTGATGTCATAAGATGTCATAAGGTCACACACGTGGGTACTCTTATCTCTATTGGCTAGCTCTCACAGCACAAACCATAATATTGATACAGACATATTGATACTACCCTAGTTACAAAATTAGATCACAGTTAATCTCCTGGTCTTTTAATCTCTTCATATAGGAAATATCATAAGCAGGAGAGCGCATGGTTTTTAAACAGAAGCAGGAGAGCGCATGGTTTTTAAACAGGCGTTATAACGATAATATTATTTATCTACTTCGTTCCAATAGATGAGGCAATAGTAAGCACATTCCTTTCACGGTTGATCTCCTGGTTGGAGAACAGTATAGCTGAGGGACACATATACCAAGAATAAGTAAGTCATCATGATTCATGACAATATTTAGTCAACAGACGTAGTTGTTAGTAACGGGACGTGTGGAAAAATATTGTGATTTAAGATGGAGTGTACCGCGACAAGATAAGAAGGAAGTGTTAGGTGTTATGATTCTGTGGCCTGACCTGTGTGACCAGCCCGCCAGTAGTGATGAGTAACTCGCTCTTAGTCTATCTACTTACATTTAGCAGGGGAAAAGATCCCTGAATCAAGCTCATGGCAGTAAATCTACTGACATGAGCCTGTCGCATTTAAATACATTTAAATGCCATCGACTAGGGCCGAGATCGAACCACAACCTCGAGCATAGAAGGTCAGCGATATACCAACTACGCTACCGAGGCCGACTTATATATATAGTGCATTTTATGCATATCACACTACATCGGCAAAACTTAACTTCTGAATACACAAATAGAATGCAACAATTTTACTTCGTTATTTAACGACGTTGTATCAACTACGAGGTTATTTAGCATCGGTGGGATTGATAATAGCGAGATGGTATTTGGCGAGATGAGGCCGATGATTCGCCATAGATTACCTGACATTTGCCTTACGGCTGGGGAAAACCTTGGAAAAAACCCAAGCGGGAATCGAACGAACGCAACAAGCTCAGCACTCAAATGAAAGGGGTGAAAGGGGGATGGGTACGCTTCTCCTTACCACAGTATTTAATGTGCAGTGCCGGACTGTAAACTTACTTGTTAGAAGTACAACGTTGAACACCGTGGTTATTATTGATATGATTTAATTTAATTTCTTCGTCATTTTTTACGAACTCCGTAGAACAATGAATGATAGAGTATAAAAAAAACGAAACAGGTACAGTAATTCAAAGAAAAATGGCTTTTGATTAATTGATTAAAGTCAGGAGTAAAATTACATGTGACTAATTTTGTAAAAAGCACTCATATGAAAGGGGTGAAAGGGGGATGGGTACGCTTCTCCTTACCATAGTATTTAATGTGCAGTGCCGGACTGTAAACTTGCTTGTTAGAAGTACAACGTTGAACACCGTGGTTATTATTGATATGATTTAATTTAATTTCTTCGTCATTTTTTACGAACTCCGTAGAACAATGAATGATAGAGTATAAAAAAAACGAAACAGGTACAGTAATTCAAAGAAAAATGGCTTTTGATTAATTGATTAAAGTCAGGAGTAAAATTACATGTGACTAATTTTGTAAAAAAAAAAAAGAAGAAGAAGAAGAAGAAGAAGAAGAAGAAGGTATGTGTGTGTATATATATATATATTTATGTAACTTAACTTCCTTTTATTGGACCACCCCCAAGAGAAATTCTTTGGTGCGCCACTGATGTAAGTACAATGTATGCATGTATGTAGACATTCTTTATCATTGCATAATACACTTCTAGAGATGAGTTTCTGAACAAGGCCTGGGTTTTACAGTTCTCACGAATTTTCTGTCTGTGCACACGAGCTGTCTCTGCTCCTACTCGTACACCAGCCTTCACAATGAGCGGATTTATTGAAATTCACAGAAGTCCGGAAAAGCAGGCAGTGTGAATATGATTCTTGGAACCGCAACAATTTTTTACCCTTTTCTTAGTTTCGGATTCCTCTTTTTATTTTAGGAAAAGGATCGGTATTTGATAAAATAACCCCGCCAAAGAGTTTTGTGGAGTTGGGTCACCGCCTACTTTCTACAGATCACATTTATATTTCTCCGGAATTTTCAGCTCTCTAATTAGAGTTCCAACCCACTCATACTTTCACGTTTTTATTATTTTTCAGGCTCTGCTTCTCAGAAAATTCATCTTCATAATACAATTTCTGAATTGTGAAATAAAATTATTTTCGCAAAGGGAATAGGAATGAATATGAGAACTGCAGATGGAATACAGGAGAAAAGATCTTTACAAAATAATAAATGCATGTAATAGATTAAAAAGCAATCGTAGAATGGCTTTTATTAACGAGCACTGCTTTCAACCATGGTACTAATACCGGCTCTAGAATTTGTAACAAATTAATAAGGAAATACCCATAACTATTTACCTCCAACAGTTTGAAATTTGAGGGGATAGGCACAGCTTACTGCAGTAAAATTTTGGAAATATTCAATTTTTTTTTCCTCCGTTACTGTATCTTGTACAATAACGAAAATTAGTATGTGTAAAACACTGTCCTTCTGCTATATGAAAAAAATATTTTTACGATGTAAAAAATTATTTATATATTTTTTTTCAAAATTCAGTTTACTATGCAGTGATAAAGCATTTCCCACATAAGTAAAAAACTATCCAACATTCTGTAATGAACGTTTTTGTGTGTATTTATGCATATCATAACTACAATATGATGCAAGATCACTTCTCTACCTTTGATATATTGTCTGATAAAAATAAATTTATTCAAAAATGATCAAATATCAGTATTTTCTTCTAACACAAAATAAAAAAAAATATTTATTAAGGAATGTAGTTGAAAGAGAATGATATTGTAAATGTGAGTTTCGGCAATAAAATAAAAGAGAGAGAACATGAAAAAGTTAACAAGTTTATGAGTTATGAGGAAAACGTTTCATCGCTGCACAGTGAATTTTTAAAAAATAAATGAATGGTGAATTTGTAAAACGACTTAAGTCCCTGTAAGTAGTTTTGAGAAAATTAAATAAAACTGTTTTTGGCCTCGCTGAACCATATATTGTAAAAATATAATTTTTTATATGTAAGAGAAATAGTTTTAGTATAAACATTCATACGTTTGTACTCTTCTTTAAGTCGTAAAAAATTTAATTATCTTCACGACTTAAGTTGCTCTGCAAATTAACTTCAATCCTGCGTCATAATTATTATGTTACTGGCACTTAAACATGTTTAACTAAATGCATGTATAGCAAAATCACAAAATAACCTTATTGCAATTGTTGAACAACATTATTTTGAACAATTTGTTAATCACAAGAGCACAGACCTCTGATGAGAAAAGTATGATGTTGAAGAAATGTTTCTGAGCACTTGTTGCCATTAAGAATTTGATTAGTGTGTTGTTTTTATTTTGTCCCGGACAACTGTCGCAAAACAACCACAGTTCTTAGTATACTGGATGGAACACAGTTATTGAAGTAGTGTGCAGGAGAAAATTACATGTCTCATTAAGACTTTTCTTGGCCTCTCCCTTATGGTAGAACAAAGGACATTTCACTAGTTTTCATGTTGTGCACAGAGAAAGCTGGGACGGTAAGCTGGCGATAGTAGTACATATCCTGAACTGGTGTTTAGCCAAGAATACATTTTTCATGTAGTCAAATGTGACAACAAGAAAATCCCCTCTCTCGATGCTTAACTTGGCTCCATTTTGCAATACTTTTTACTTCAGCTACAAGTTCAGCACGATTACTGAGCATATTGCTTTTCGTTTTCATGCTCTGTTCTTCAAACGTATTAAATTTTCTCAACTAAAGAATTACCAATGATAACAGACAAAAACATTTTGTTAGCTGCTTGTATGATTAAAATTACGGTACATATTATGTAAGTTTCTTCAGTACTTGACAGGCAAAAGAACTTAAGTCCAGGACTAAAGTCGTTTTACCCCTACTCGCCTGGTAGAAAGTTACATAAACACTCGCGTCGGATCAATTTGACCCACTGACACAAACTAAGATGTGGACGTGGATTCATGGTAAAATTATGGGGTAAATAAAATTTTTAAACTGAAGTAAATGAAATATTTTTATTCTGAATTGTACATTATTTATATTGAACATAATCAAATACAATGAAATTTGCAAATCTCAACTTTAAAAAAGTGAAAACTATCTAAATACAATGAAATTTGTAAATCTCAACTAAACAAAAGTGAAAACATGACTTTGAAATCTTATAACCATACTGTTTCTTTACGAGGTGTGATTGAAAAATTTTAAGGTTAGGTTCATAATAATGGTGCCTAAAGACTACTACAGTCCTCTTCTGGAGGAATACACAAACTCCTACTAGATTTATCCTAGATTTGGAAACATTCTTGAAAAATGTTGACTGGGTTTGTAATAAAAAATCACTGTACTTAAAGGCTACTGCAGTGAATGCCCATTCTGAATTGTTACATCGATTCCTAAGATGTCACCGCAAACCAAGAAGCACTGCTGGCTTCAGTCTTAAAACTTTTCAATCAGACATTGTAAAACAAAACAGTGCTTCATTTGGTGAATGTAGAGTATCCAAAGCCCACTGAACGAATATTTCACTTTTATCACTGCCAATGTTGCGCTATAATCATATATGCAAGGTAGGCTATAACAAAAACCTAAACTAACCAAACCTAACCTGTCAAAGAAGCAACAAGTTATACTAAATACGTGTAAAATTGGCCTGTGTCTCTATAGTGGGTGGGACATAAGTAACATTGACCCTTCATTTCTTGGCTTATTCTCCACATACTGTGCAAACAACTTTGCAGTGAATTTTGCATACGTGTCTCAAACAAGCAGCACATTGTGTTGAATGCTTATTATCATTTGTGCTAGGGCAGATATGATATCTCTTCCTTTTCTGAGATGCTGGTCCACTTCTTGTTTCTTGATTTTGTTGTTCTTTCGGTGGCACTTCAACGCCTCTCTCCGTTATGAATATTTTTATTCTTGCCCTGAGACTGCGTGATACATGAGGATTACTCATTCTCCTGACAACGTTTTCCATAACAAGTTCTTTAGCCAGGTTCTTCAGAAATATTCTTCTTTGTATTTTCTCTCTAGTATTCATCTTATAATAAACAACATATGAGTTGAATGCTGAAACATTTATGAAATGGAAGAACACTGCCAGTGGCCACCTTCTTGTTCTACGTCCAACACTATAGTTGCTACACAATTGGTCGCATGAATCAACTTCACCCTTGGTACAGTTATAAAACGTCACAATTTCTGGCTTTTTGGAGGAACCTGTGTCTTCATCTATGACATCGTCAAGCTCAGAAAGTTCCCCCACAGATTCACCATCGTCATTATCATTAGTGCATTACTGAGAATCGTATTCAACTCCCTTGCAATTTCTTCGTCTGTTACTAGTAATTCCCTCGACTTCGACTTCTCTGCAATTTCTTCGTCTGTTTCTATTTTCTTTGACATTCTTTGAAAATAATAATAAAAAGAGCTGCATATACAGCTGAAATGAAGGCGGAAAATGTGAAGAATATAATATAAAGCTTACATCAAATAATACTTACGCATAAATAAAGAAATCTCCTCAGTCATTCACAAAATCTTCCTGTCTTCTAGAAGAACGCACACACTCGCGTCGGGTCAAATCACATATAAACAGCTGTTGGGGCTAAATGATAAACTCAACAATGACTACAGCCAGACCGTTTCAAAGATTTCAACAACAGAAGAAATTACACACCACCGGCACTCTTCATATTACCTTCCAGCAAAGAAAACAGAGGAAAGAAAAAACACTCGGGTCATATAGTCCCGACGCGAGTACTTAAGGGTTAACCAAATATTCTGCTGCTAAGAAAAATTATACAAAAGTCATGCATTAAAGTCATTCTGCTACTAAACGATGCCCCTTGCAAACAGTAATATAATCATGCTCTCAACTCAGAACCCCCAAAATGTGGACTAAAGTCGTTTTGCAAATTCACCATTTTAATATGAATATTTTTTTTAATCGTAAAAATATTTTCTTCACATAGCAGAAGGATAGTGTCTTACACATACCAATTTTATTATTATATGTACAAGATACAGTAATGGACGAAAAAAATGTTGAATATTTCAAAACATTTTACTGCTGTAAGCTGTACCTAACCCCTTTAAAATGTATGTAAGCAATTTTTTATGAGTAATTATTAATTTTTAGAGATTATTTTACTGTAATTTATACATTTAAATTTACTATGTATCGAATCCTCCCCTGAACACGAGAACTCTCTCTTTCAGGGAAGTGTTAGAATTTTATTAATTTAAATTTCTTTGTATTTTTCTAGCAATAAACAATATTATATGCAACAGTAAAATAACCTACGCCTTAGGGTGAAGTCATGGGGTTAGTACGAGTTTCCGATGCTGATATTGGTAGAGCTTGGGGCTCTGGGCCCCTAGGGCTTATCAGGCTATTCGTCCGCGAAACGGGACCAGGCACTATCAGGGGCTGAGGCAGGATTGCCCATCTGTCAACGTCGATTCTAGAATGCTACCTAGGACACCTGTCGGACTTGGACAATCATAATTGTATTCTTTTGTTTTGTGTGTTTTCGAAAAATATAATTTCAATTAATTCTCCGCCATAAATGTTGTAACTAAAACCTTGTGCATCCCTCGTGTTTATCGTACGGCTCGTCCTCCCCCACACGTTACCTGCACTTTGTTTACGTTTTCGCTGTGCCTAAACGAGACGCTCTAATGTAATTCATTATGAATAGAAATCTAATGGGCACCTGCTGTGGTGTTCCTGTTGCAGAAAATGTAACACCAACCCACTCAAAGTTGAATAGAAGATCTAAGACTCAACAGTCGTACAAAAAAGAGATATAATTTATTCCAGTTTTTATGTTAATTTTCCTCTCTCAGAACAATGTTTGTTTTTTCTTTTATTAATTTGACATCACACAGAATGACATGTACCTAATGTTTATGTTTTTCTTATGTTAATTTATCAAACAAATAAGTATCTAGAAGATGTATTAAAGTTACATTATATTACTGAGAACTTTAAGAAATCTATACCATATTTTGGAACACAGGGAGTAAAAGAAAAATAATCATTAATAATGCCGTCGTTGTTCCTGCAATAACTCCTATGTGCAAAATATAAAATTTTTCAGTAGGAAGAAATACACATTTATTCATCCTATGGCAGCTGTACATAGGAGACTGTCAAATCTTACATTTTCGAAACAAAGAAATAGGATAATTACATAGGCTATAGGAGATTTATTATTTGCTGTATCACTATTTAAGTTATTTAACAGAAGAAAAATCTGAAAATCGATAAATGTGTCACATAGGAGTTATTGCAGGAACAACGACGATACAATACATAAATAGTTTAATTAAATGTATTTCGCACTCAATCAAATTCTAAATCCTTATATGTCTAAATAATAATCGATTCCTTAAAAATCTAAGCATCACAGTAACACCCGATGGACAACATGAACGTCTCAAGCAATTAAAGGGAACTTAGTCGATGAAGCTTCGTAAAGTGACTGAATACAACTTCCATAAAAGAAGACGATCTACGTTCTACTTGATGCAAAGAGACGGATGGGCAGACGGGCGAGCATGGTAATGTGACATGATTTTTTTAAGCACGGCTCTGATTACATAGAACTTTTCATAGCGTCAATACACACAATGTAAACAAAAGACGGGGTATCTTGCTTTAGTTAGGGCGTAAAGCTCATTCTGTTTGGTTAAACCGTAGGCCACGAGAGAGTGCCCGCTGCTCATTACAAAACACAAACAAAACATAAAAAATACGGGAGTAAATAAGAGAAACACTAACGGCCTTTGAAAAGGTACTGCCCCACTTCTACGAACAGTCTCTTTTTTTTTCTCCAACAACGCGTTTCATTTCCAGAGCCGCGAGGGTGGGAGAGTGGGAGGCATTACAGGTCAGCTAACATATCAAAAACAGAACTAATTATGCTACCGTGGCATTTTGTGCTGGTTCAACTTTCTTAAACCTCAGTTCTATAAACTAGAGTATTCAACTCAAAACATTCAATTGGCGTGTGAAAGTAAAATGCTTGTTCCAGTGACGAATTTCCCGCACATAAGTCGAACTGTAGTATGCCTATGTTTCAATTACAGAGCTTAAATAAAGTCTTTAAAAGAGTGCAGAGGAAAAACAAAGAACTGGAGAAAAATAGAAAAAGACAAAGAAAATGAAGTGGAAGGTAGGAATTAAAAATAAAAATCATGTACGCTGTGGAGTAATGGTTAGCACGTATCATCGTGAGAATAGCGGGATCAGATTAAAAAAATTGGTTGCAGCCGCCAAATTACTCTTCAAGGAACGACCACTCACATAAATTGAGGGAAAGAAGACAGAGGATACAGGAAAGTTTTCTTTTCTCAATCGTACCATCAAGGACTGGAATGCTTTACCTGCAGACTTACTAAAGGCTTTACCAATAGCCAAAAATGCATTTAAAAATAGGCTTAAGGACTTTACTAATAGACGGTAGTATAATTATATACACTATTTAAAGGGTGTAATTGATATTTTGTTATTTGAAGTGTTGTGTCAGTGAAGAAGAGTGTTGTGTCAGTGAAGTGTGTTTCTGTCAGTGAAGTTTTATAGTTTATAGTGGCAGTGCAAATTATTTGAACAGTGAAATGTTTTTGAAGTGTTAGTGAAATCAGGATAGTATCAGTGAAATGTGTCGTAGTTCCAGTGCAGTGAGTTGACAGCGAAATGAGTGTAGTGCTGAAAGGTAGCTACTTGTGCATGTATGAACATATCATACTCGTGGGTTTTAGTTCGAACTTTTGGTTAAGATACAAATTAGATTTACTTTAAATGTTATTTTAAGTGATCGTGCTTAATTTAATTTAGGATGCTTCTTGTTATTATTATTATTATTATTATTATTACTATTGTTATTAGTATTATTATTAATTCATTATTAATTGTGTTTTTATTAACTGTGTTTATTATTAATTGTCATTATTGAGTGTAGTGAGTTACCACTGCCACCGGGTATTTACCCATTTGCAGTGTGAATAAATACATACACACATACAAATTCTGGTTGAGACAAGTTACCTGGTTGAGATTTTTTTCCGCGATTGTCCCTCCACCGATTAAGATCAAATGCTGGGTAACTTTCGGCGCTGGTCCCTGGACTCACTTCGCAGTATCACTTTCATCTCACCCAGGCGCTAGATAATCATACATACATACATACATACATACATACATACATACATACATACATACATACATAAGTGTTCTGCCTCGGGGCAGTCTTTCACTGCAAATCCAGCATTCTCCAATCTTTCCTATTTTCTGTCTTCCTCTTAGTGTCCTCATATGATTCATAGTCTTTATCTTAATGTCGTTTATCGTCTGATATCTTCTTCTGCCCCGTCACCATTCCTTCTAGTGCATCCTTCAGTAGGCAGTTTCTTCTCAGCCTGTGGCCCAACCAATTCCTTTTTATCTTCCTGATCAGTTTCATAGATAACCATAACAGTTGATAAAATAACCAATTAAAAATAATGTAAATAAAAATTGAAGTCGCACGTAAACAGCACATGCCTCTCATTACAGATTTTATGTAACAGTTAATTGCAATACTATTTCACGTAAACTTGCACAAAACGAATTGTGAGCGGATCTATTTTCTGACATATCTTTCTCTTCTCAATTTCACAACCCTGCTGTCATTTAATACAGTTTCGACAAAATAATCATTGCAGTTTCAGAAAGCAAAAAGAAAGTACCTACAGTAGATGAGAATAAGAAATAGCTCTCTATCTATATCCCGCCAATGCCAATGAAATTTTGGCGAAACTTGGAACTTCATTCCTGGCGCTACTCTACCACTACAAGCAACACAAGAACGTACAGTACTATATAATACTGTAGGCCTACTCTTTCAGTTGACCGGTTCGCTCTGTAGTAATGGATATTACGAGTAATAAAATAAAGTTATTGGGGAACAAGCTCGTCATATCCTTTTATACTGTTAGCAAGCATAGGTAACAGACAATCTGTCATATGAATCAAATTGAAAAAGAAACGAAGACGACAGCCATTAACTTCGTTGAAAAACAAGGGGGAAAAACTACAAAAAATGAGAGTTATTTAATTACATAAAAAATTATAACTTGGTATAGATTTCAAATGTTTACTATTCAATTTATAATTTTATTTTCTCTTTTTATTCTCTCCAGTTCGTTGTGCCTAGATATAACTGGTGACACATTCAAGGTTCCTAACTTTCCTCCCATCTCCGAAAGCAAATGAAAAGTTCCACGGGGGGAGAGGGAACCGATAGTCCAAAAACATAGTTTTTTTGTTTCTCCTGAATATTTATCTGGAATGGGTGTTGTTGACACTTGATTCATCATGTCATTTCTTAAGGTGAAGATGACTCCATAACTAATACAACAATTCACGCGCTAAAGTACAATATTTTTGTCTGAGGTAGCTTTGCCGCGTATGTAAGAAGCAGTACTGCCATTCTACTACAGTTTAAAATTGTATGGATAAATGTTTCAAGATGGTACGAATGGGATATTTGTAAATTCTAACATCGTCCTGGACAATGACTGTGTTCACAAAAAAAAGTCTTTGGACTATGGTTATTTTATGAAACCACTGAAAATTTCCACTCCTATAACATAGGACTATAGTGTTTTTTCCCCACTAACAACTAATTCAGTACAATACGCTCATCACATGCTTAATATCTCAAATTTGCATTTTTTGGACTATGGTTCTTAAAAAAACTTCAAATGTGAACATTATGGTAACTTGAACTACAGAGGATAATTTGGACGGAGTTAAGCAATCAGAGACCAAGCGCCAAAAACCTGTTTCGAGATATTGGCCATTGAAATAAACCTGTTTTTTATATATAACATTTTATTCAAGAAGTATTATAACCAGGGAACGGATTTATATGGACTAAAAATATATGAAATATGTAAATATATATGTAGTTATTTTTACCAAAATATGGAATTAAATATGGATTTTTACCAAAATATGGAATTAAATATGGACTTAAAATTATAAAAAATGACTATGTACGTTAAATATTGGTACATTTTAATCAAACTAAACAAAAAATATAATGGACGTACCTTATCTTCCAATGTAGTTTCAACAAAACACAATTTTTATTGTCTGTTACCATAACAATAGGTTACAAACATTTCTTTCAAGTGCTGAAAAGTGAATCTTCTTCTATTGTCTCTGAGGATAGATTTATACTGACTAAAAGAGCGTTCGACGTCACAAGAAGTAACTGGTACATAATTCAATTTCACAATGTCTGCTGGGGATAAGTCCAAGTTAATCTTCACTGTTGATTCACCACTCATCACAGCAACAACCTTTTGTAGTTCTTCATATCCAGGGTTTTTTGAAAGTACAGTGTCCACCTTAGCTCTTACTGCATCTGCAACTTTACCTCTACCACGATTCAGTTGTTCCACAGTACTATTTATAATTTCAAAACTTTCAGATAGTGAAAGGTGCCTATTTTGGAGACTTTTGAGCGTTTTTATGATGCATGAAAATGTATGCTGAATGTGAGCTAAGTCATTCTTCACACTTATGTCACAGGTAACTGTTTTCGCAGTATCAATTGAGACTGCATCTTCAGAGTCCAATGCAAGGAGAACATTGTTAATAGAGTCTATATGTTCGGCATAATATTCAACTGCTTCTAGCCATGTACCCCATCTAGTTAAAATTGGCTTTGGTGGCAATGGAATTTCAGGGTACATTTCTTTCAACACGTTAACTCTACTGGGAGCTTTGAGAAATACTTTTTTCACTGATGAAATCAACAAATCTACTTTAGGGAAATTGTCTCTGACCACTTCTGCCACACGATGAAATGCATGCGCCACACAAGTAAAATGAGTCAATTTAGGATATACAACAGATAATGCTTGTCCAGCTTTGACCATATAAGGGGCAGCATCGCTAATAAAGAATAACACATTATCGTACATAATACCCTTTGGCCACAGGATACCCATAGCTTCGTTGAACAGTTTAACTATAGTTTTGTTATTGCACTTTTCTAGAACATCACAATGTAAAAGAATTCGTTCAGAATATTGTTCACTTAACAAACCGATAACTACATTACCAACAAGTCTACCTTCTTTGTCGGGAGTCTCATCAATGGAAACCCAAATTGAACTATCTTTAATTTCATCTCTTATCTTCTGTATTGTCTCATCGTAGATGGATGGAGCATACGTCTTCCTAAGTGTTGACTCATCCGGGATTGTATGTTGAGTATATTTTTCAAGGAATTCCCTGAAGACCTTATTCTTTAGTTTGTAGAGAGGAATATCAGCAGAGATGAGAGAACGGCACAGGTCGATGTTAAACTCAGATCTTACATTCGATGTTGTTGGTTGTGTTAAAAACAATTGTCTCTGCTTGGAATTTAGTTGTTTGTTGGCCTGATGTTTACTAGTTGTAATGTGTTGTTGCACCAGGAACTTTTGTGTAGATGATACTGCACACTGACACAAATTACAAAATAATATTTTATTGTCAATTGATAAACCATCTTCTTTAAATTCTGAAATGTAACTTGTTAGTTTTGATTTTAAATTGACTGAATGACGTACTTTTGGCATATTTACCGTCTTTATAGTATGATTTACAAAACTGAACCTATGTGTACTCTGACTGGCATTTAACTGTTGAGCTGCACAACTGAAGTCTGTTAAAAATTTTAAATTAAATTAATACAGTTTTGTAACTTACTTTCCCATTGTTGATAGGACTGCTAATTTTCAAATAACTCTGATGTTAAAGGGATTACTGAACATGTGTTTAAATCTCTATTGTTGAAATGTATTTTTAAAAGTTAATGGAATTTTGTTTTGTTTTATTGTTAAACCTAATATAATATGGACTGTTTTATATGAAATATGGAAAATATATGGAAATTAACGAAAATATGTACTAAACTCTAAAATATGGAAAAATATGGAAAATAAAAGTAGGATTTTTCAACCCTACACATTGTGAAACATAAAGATAATGCAAAATATAAATTATATTAGCTTTATAAGTAAATATGTATTTACATATAAATCCTTTCCCTGATTATAACATTCATACCATTACAAAAAATAGCACAAATAATACCAAAAAAAGGCTAATTGCTTTTTAATAAGAGACCAGCAGTTAAATTAATATTTCAAAGCAAAATAAATAAATGGATTTCATGCAATAAACGAATTTTTGCTTATAAATAGCAGCAAAATTGAGATATCGCATTCTTGATTTTATCCGAGTTAAATTAGCCTCCCATCAACAGATTTGTGCAAATATATCGTTTTTTTTTCAAATTGTCCACTTCCGTCCATTTAACTCACGAAGTCTATGAGATCGCGAAAATGATTTACAACTTCATCAATATTATTAATGTAACAATTATAAATAAACATTTTTGTTTTATTAAATGAACGTTCCCTTGTTTTCACGTATTTTTCCATCTCCTGTTTTACTCAATCTCTGCTACAGTTATTAAAGCCTATGTAGGCGCCTAATGGTATTGCTGTATTAATGGAAACAAACGGCTTTTTAAACGACCATTTATTCGAGTGGATACCAGCAATTAACTAAACAATCAATCAAATTCTAATGTACGTGAAATGTAGACTTCATGTGTGCGCTCTGTATTGGATGGACGTTTTATACACATTGAAATATTTACAGTGCTGTTTCATGCAAGGGAAATTTTCATTTTAACAAACTGAACATTTTATTAGTTCATTATAGTATTGGAAAGAACATTATTAAATAAACAGTAAGCCTTTAGACGTTGATAGTTCAAATTCTGAGTTCATTCTTCCCTGGGATTAAAATGATGCTTATAACGATTCTATATCGGCTAAGTCTATTATACAAGCTCATATTTTTTCAGTAACCATCGTTTTATGTCGACAATTACATATAGTCCGGATCAGTTTACTTAATACCCTAATGGTGAAAGATGGATTTGTAGTGAAAGACCTGCCCTTGGGCAGAACATTAAATAAATGAATGAATTTTCAAGATTGTTCGCAATCATTATAATGCAGAGAGCATCTGAAACATTTCAATTCCGCGACAAGAACTGACAGAAAACAAGGATAAATTAGTAACGCTTCTTCATTCTGCAAATTAAAAGGGACGATAGGGTACGCTTAAATTAATAGGAAACCTATATTACGTTTTGTGATTAAATGCACGGTTAATTAGAAAGTTGGTTGGAAGTTTCAGCAGTCTTGCAACATCACCCCTCGTTTTCTCGTACAGCCAGTGCCACCGTTTCTGGCGTGTTAAATAAGTAATGGGAATGTTGAGAGCGAGTACCTTATCTTTGCCACAACTGTGATTGGCAGATTCTTGACATCACATCTGTTTAGGATGTGGTACCACTCTCAGTCGAAGTGGCAACAGATGCCACTGACTGGACAGTGTACTCAAGGACACACCCCAGAAACGCGAAATGCGGGTGTCTTGCCTCTGACGCAGTGGGCAGATTGCTGCCGTGACGTGTTGGCTGGTACCGTTCTCAGGTGTACTGGCAACAAGTGTTCACTGACTGGCTTTTTACTCAAGGACACGCGCCAAAAACGCTGGCACTGGCTATAATACAGATGTAAGACGTCAACGAACTCAGGTCTGTCTGCCTTAGTGAAGTTCCTCGCATATCCCTCTCTGGCTGCACTGTTGCAAAGTGGTCGCATCGGTCAGTGGCTTCAAATTAGTGCTTTTAAATTAAATTTACACTAAAACCGTCCATGCTATTGAAATACGCCACAGGAATAAATGATTCTTCATTATATTTTCTATCGACATAAACAAAAATCACGATCTTACTCGCAATAGTTACTGAATAATATCTGTTCTGTCACCACTACTATTCACTATTTACGTAAATGACATCCCCTCGACTATACAGCATTGTAAGCATCACCTTTACGCAGACGATTTACAAATCTATAGCCATATAACCCCTGAAGCAATCCTAGTGGGACATCAACGTCTATTATGCAATATTACTCCTGCTCTTCCAGTCAAGTTAAACGACACAATAATCCCTTTTGCTTCCTGTGTTAAAAACCTTGGAGTTTACTTTGATACACATCTAAACTGGAATAACCAAGTAACCCATATTATCAAAAAAGTGCTTTCCGTACTACATTCCTTAAACACCATTCGAAAATTCCTCCCGTTATCACTCGAGAAAATACTAGTGGAAACACTAGTAATGCCTCACTTCTATTATTGTGATTCTCTACTGACTGACCTCAATGTCAACCAGTCGCAAAGATTACAAGTGTTCATAATTCTTGTGTTCGCTTCGTCTGCGATGTCCGTCGCGCTGACCACATTACCCCATCCTTCCAAACTCTAAACTGGCTACAGCTTAACGAACGTAGAAATTTTCATTCTCTTGTTCTCCTTTTCCAAGTTACTGAATGTCGCATCACACTTCTACACCTACCTACCTTGCCTCCCGTTTCAGTTACCTGTCATCATATCATAATCTCTTCACACGCACGCAAAATAGCCGCATACTAGCCATACCAACACATAAGACATCATCGTATTCATCATCATACACAATCTCGCTCTCGCGCTTGTGGAATACCCTACCCAGTGACATCAGAGACTGTCGGAATTTAGTAGCGTTCAAAAGCAAACTTATTAGGCATTTTCTTACTGCGTAGAGTAGGTTTAATCTTTACTTAGTTAATTAAAAAAAAATTTCTCACTTCTTAACTTTTGCAATAAACTGTCTAGCTTTTATTAGTCAGTTAATCTTTTAGTACTTTGATCTTTATTGTATTTGTAAATTTAATATTAATTGTAATTATAATTGTAACTGTATTCTTAATATTGTAGTTGTAATCCCCTGGTAGAGGGGGAGAGAAGGCCTGATGGCCTTATCTCTACCGGGTTAAATAAATAAATAAATAAATAAATAAATAAATAAATAAATAAATAATAATAGGGTGTTAAATGTTTGGGGAAAAAACTTTTTTTTTCTGAGAAAACTATGGACTTTCCACCATTATGTTATTATACCTTTTTCTCACATACAACTGAGGTATTCGCTCTGAAAATCTGCAGAGTTATTTTGCTTCCACCCTGTATACCTACCTATGCGTCTGAATGCAAATATGTACATTTATACAATCATGTCGCATCCCATCCATAAAATTTCCATTAAGGAATATAAAACGAAATTCAAGGTTCAATTTTAAATTAACAAAACACATGTTATTAATTTAACTGCATTTTCTTGACGTTATGTTTCGTAACTCTGCAACTTCTTGCAGTCAACAATTTGCTAATGTGTCACAAAACAGGGTTTTAAACTTTTCTGATCGTTTGCATGGGAATCCTGCTTGCTGGCATGGATATGAAGAGCGTCTGTATTGTTATGTTTTGATTAACATTCCGGGAATTGTCTCGGGGGTTATTTCTGTGTGCCGAATACACGAGCAGAGCTTACCATAGAGTTATATATAAAGGAATCCAGCTAAACACTTCTCTAACAGATCAAGTGTTCTTGGAATCTTTTACACATACAAATACAAACTTCTCTATGCCTGGTTTGTTTTACGATTCATTCTTTGCCTCTCTCTCTCTCTCTCTCTCTCTCTCTCTCTCTCTCTCTCTCTCTCAAGTGCTGTAGACTATTTCTCGGTATCTTAAAATAGTAATCCAAATGGCAGAGATTTTCTTTTCCGTTTCGCTGGTTTGTTATTTTTTTGTGGAAGCTGTATATGATTCCATTTTATATTTTCTTAGTACGTGTCTTTCAACTCGTTGCTGAGGAGCAATTAGACTGTTCTCTTGGTTTTCTCAGTATGAAGATTGACAGAGTTAATTGAAATAGCAGTAATACTTAAGCGGATATCAGCCAAGGGTAAACGTGATCAAGGATGAGAATGGTGACTTGCTTGCAGACTCTCCATCAATCCTAAACAGATGGAAAAACTATTTTGCGCAACTACTAAATGTACATAGGCCAAATAGAAATGATCGGGACGAAATTGAAATACAAACTGCTGAGCCATTTATACCCGAACCCACACTTTCAGAAGTCAAAATTGCGATAGAAAATCTGAAAAAGTACAAGTCTCCAGGTATCGATCAAATTCCAGCAGAATTAATACAAGAGGGTGGAAGTGCATTATATAGCGAAATTTATAAACTTGTACTTGCTATTTGGGAAAAGGAAATTGTACCAGAACAATGGAAGGAGTCCATAATTGTACCTATTTTTAAAAAGGGGGACAAAACCAACTGTGGTAACTTTCGAGGAATATCACTTTTGTTGACGTCGTACAAAATTTTGTCCAATATTCTTTTGAGAAGATTAACTCCGTACGTAGATGAAATTATTGGGGATCATCAGTGCGGTTTTCGGCGTAATAGATCGACTATTGATCAGATTTTTTGTATTCGACAGATAATGGAGAAAAAATGGGAGTATAAGGGTACAGTACATCAGTTATTCATAGATTTCAAAAAGGCATATGACTCGGTTAAGAGGGAAGTATTATATGATATTCTTATTGAATTTGGTATTCCCAAGAAATTAGTTCGATTAATTAAAATGTGTCTCAGTGAAACATACAGCAGAGTCCGTATAGGTCAGTTTCTATCTGATGCTTTTCCAATTCACTGCGGGCTAAAGCAGGGAGATGCACTATCACCTTTACTTTTTAACTTCGCGCTTGAATATGCCATTAGGAAAGTTCAGGATAACAGGCAGGGTTTGGAATTGAACGGGTTACATCAGCTTCTTGTCTATGCGGATGACGTGAATATGTTAGGAGAAAATACACAAACGATTAGGGAAAACACGGAAATTTTATTTGAAGCAAGTAGAGCGATCGGTTTGGAAGTAAATCCCGAAAAGACAAAGTATATGATTATGTCTCGTGACCAGAATATTGTACGAAATGGAAATATAAAAATTGGAGATTTATCCTTCGAAGAGGTGGAAAAATTCAAATATCTTGGAGCAACAGTAACAAATATAAATGACACTCGGGAGGAAATTAAACGCAGAATAAATATGGGAAATGCGTGTTATTATTCGGTTGAGAAGCTCTTATCATCCAGTCTGCTGTCCAAAAATCTGAAAGTTAGAATTTATAAAACAGTTATATTACCGGTTCTTCTGTATGGTTGTGAAACTTGGACTCTTACTCTGAGAGAGGAACATAGGTTCAGGGTGTTTGAGAATAAGGTGCTAAGGAAAATATTTGGGGCTAAGCGGGATGAAGTTACAGAAGAATGGAGAAAGTTACACAACACAGAACTGCACGCATTGTATTCTTCACCTGACATAATTAGGAACATTAAATCCAGACGTTTGAGATGGGCAGGGCATGTAGCACGTATGGGCGAATCCAGAAATGCATATAGAATGTTAGTTGGGAGACCGGAGGGAAAAAGACCTTTAGGGAGGCCGAGACGTAGATGGGAGGATAATATTAAAATGGATTTGAGGGAGGTTGGGTATGATGATAGAGACTGGATTAATCTTGCACAGGATAGGGACCGCTGGCGGGCTTATGTGAGGGCGGCAATGAACCTTCGGGTTCCTTAAAAGCCATTTGTAAGTAAGTAAGTAAGTAAGTAATACTTAAGTTTTCTTCTTCTGAATGACTTGTTCCTGAGAAAAGAATGTCGTAAAACTTGATGCGCCTCTTGGAAATGGTGAAAAGGTTATCACCATAGTTCTCCTGGGAACAATGACGTATGACACGAACCAAGTGCCTCTGCAGTGGGCGCTAACAGCTGTTCCTGTTCTAATACTACATGAATGAAAATATAAATTGGACACTTTCTACATTCTTCACATACACGGGTCACTTCCAAATTCAAGTGTATTTTCTTATCCTCAATTATTAGCAGACATAGGGACACGAAGACTACATTTTTATATTATTATTATTATTATATTATTATTATTTATTTATTTAATCTGGTAGAGCTAAGGCCAGTAGGCCTTCTCTTCAGCCCAGCCAGGCTCTAAGTATGTATATATATATATATATATATATATATATATATTGCTGTTTCCTATCTTAATTTAATATGAATTCTTAGCTTTATATCTGTAAAATAAATATTAAGACATCTATGAAAGTGGCCAAGTTATGCATTTAGAATGCCCTAGCTTGCAAACACAATACAAGCCAGTAATCTGTAAATTTATTGCTCATTTTCGTAAAAACTGAATTTTTCAAAACTTTTTAAATCACATCTTCTAGAAATTTTTTAGATAATTACATGAAATTTGATATGGTCCCTCTTAGTATGATCAACAAACTGTAGCCCAATCTTTAACTTATCTTTAACAAAAATTAAAAAGAATTGAGAAACTTTTCTTAAAAATGTCAACACATGAAGAAAAAATTGCTCTTCTGCTTGCAGTGCAGATATTCTACCATTGAGCTAAGGCTCGTTGATATGAATGTTATCTTTAAGGGTAAGAGAACTACTAAAATTATTTAAAATCTTGGGAGTAATTCTTAAAAAGAACAGTTTGGTTCAAATCGCAAAATGAAAATTTTGAAAATGCACAATTCCAAAACCTTTGTATATAGGCAAAATCTTTTCTTTTAGATCGAAGAGCAATTTTCAAACATCAATCATAAAAAATTTAATCAAAATAGGGTTTAGGTGGAGGAAAATTTATAAACATAATATAGGCCCTACATTTTTAAGAGCGCAAGGTGTATGTAACCCCTTAAAACAAACAGAGGGGTGGGATTCAACTGTGGCATGAAGTACGGGGATGTATAATAGGTTAGATCTGGTTAAGTAACTGCGCTCATCTTCTGTGCCGAGCTGCGAAATGCTACGCGCGCGATTCACATACAAGCGACTAAGTGCGTTGAAATGGAAGGAGAAAAATTTGGAAAAAAAAAAAAATGCGTTCAAACTCATTTATGCTTATGTTCCAGTTGTTACAGTACTTTTTATAATATTTTTTCTTGTATTTTTCATTGATTTCCTTCAATTCTGCTCACAACCGCTTCTATTTTCTTAGGATTCGAACAGCTGTAGCTCCTTAAGTATTTATCATTGTATCTATGTTCATATGACATTTTTCCTCAAAATTATCTACAGAAGTCATTCCTAAACCGTGGATCGTACTTCACGAATCATTCTGTGTATGAATAATATGAAGTCTACATCTTTCATTCAGAAGAGGTATAGACTGAATTCTGCTATTACATGTAGAAAAAGAAAAAAATATATATATTATATAAATAAAGTTTATATTTTCTATGGCTGTCATTACATTTATCTACCAAAAACGGTAGTAGATGAATGTATAAAAGTCTCTCACCGCTAAAAAGAGGAAAGCGGCTTATTCACTTTTTGTCTTGCATAGAGAAAGTTAAATCAACACATCTTTTGAACAGCCTACCATTGCTCTCTCATTTAGAACGTAGGTAGGTATATCATACTCCAGGGCTTTATTCACTCCGTTTTACTTCTCAAAAAGTCGTACACACGTTCTATATCCTTTCTTCGGCATTCAGTAAGTCTCTGCGTGTTCCTGTACTGTAACATTCCCCATCTGAAGCTATTTTGTTCTAACAACTATGACGACAGCATGGGAGATGCGTTGTTCTTAAGACCATCTTTTAGTTCAATTAGATCAGTGCCTCCCAGTGATGAACTCAGACCTTCCCTCCGGAAGGGAGGATGATACTATACCGGAGGAGGTGGAACCGACATCAAAAGGAACAATAATTCAAATCTTACGTAACAAAAAGGGAAGCAGTCCATGTAAAAGGGAACATTGAAAAATGGGGTCAATTAAGAAACAGAGCTTCAATTCGTTTATATTTGTTTTAAATTTACTACTAAATGTTATTATAGGCATTAACTTAAAAACGTTAACATTGCTATGTAAAACATGGAGAATATGAACTATCTTTCTGTGTAAAATTTTCCTATAGCGTGTCACATTTATCTTGTGCACCTATTAAAACTTTTTTGTTTGGATAGGTATTGGAATTTTTGTTTTTGAGCGTTATGTTAGAACGAGGGGCTAACATGAGTGTGAAGATTTGGTGCATGTAACTACATTATCGTACAAGATACAAGTGACGTCATCAATTTTTCAAATAGCACTACATTCTTTAATCATATTACATTTATTACACACATTAAGACAAGTTCAAATATGTATCACAATGTCACCTTCCTAATCAATAACAACAACAAAACGAAACAAAAACGTACTTCCAATGTGATAATGTTATGCTCTGAGAGTCACAGAAGATGTTCCAAATGGTGACTATTCACATTAATGCACATTCGAAGGCGTTCCCCGAAAGACCGTATGACTGCCCAGCATGTTGCTGGCTGATTGGACCCACAAGCCTGTCGAATGCGTTGCTGCATGTCGTCTGGTGTTGTCAGAATGTTCTGATATATATTGTCCTTTACAGTTCTTCACAGAAAGAAGTCGAGTGGCGACAAGTCCGGAGAACGTGCAGGCCACTGTACGTGAATTGTGGCGTCGACAGCTGTTGTGGTTTGTTTACATCTTAAGACAGCAAACACACAACACACGACGTGTACGGACGTCAGTCGTCTTTAGTTTTGTGTAAGTTAATGCACAAGATGAATGGGGCACTACAACATACAGCACATTCTGATGGCATTCATTTTGCATTTTATTGTTGTTATTGATTGGGAAGGTGACACTGTGATACATTTTTGAACTCGTATTAATGTGTGTAATCAATGTAACATGATTAAAGTACGTAATGCTATTTGAAAAATTGATGACGTCACGTATTTCTTGTACCATAATGTAGTTACATGCACCAAATTTCTACATTCATGTTAGCCCCTCGTTCTAACATAACTCTCAAAAACAAAAATTCCAATTCCTATCCAAACAAAAAAGTTTTAATAGGTGCACAAAATAAATGGGACATCCTGTATAGCCGGTGTTAAGTGAGAAGCCTAGAATCAAACTGCACTTCCTTCTGATTATGAAATATGAGATTAAGGTATGTTTCAGTGCAGAATTTTACAGGGGATGTGATAGCTGCTCATTTGGAGTCAAACTGGATATTATCTGCTTTAACTTTAGTAGAATATCACCGTTTGGAGTCTAACTGCACTAGTTTTTAGTATTTTCGAACAAATCAGTTTACAGAAAATATTTCCGAAAGGAAAGAAGAGACAAAGTTTCTCCTTATTTATTGAAATGTGAATTAAGTTTATTTTAATTTATTTGGATATACTTTGTTAATTTGTAAGTTTCGACTTGGATGAAATGATGTTATTATACGCTTTTCATATTCTGTCTAGGTTAAGTTAAATTAAAGTTCAATATATTTCTTTCCAATTATCTGATTATTCTAATATCTTACAAACTTATCAATCCACACCAATCTGGTTTCAGAACAGGACACAGTACAACTGCCCTACTCAAAGTGACTGAAGACATCCGAGAAGCAAGGGACAGAGGCGAGGTGACCATATTAACTCTACTTGACTTCAGTAAAGTATTCGACTGAGTTGATCTTGACCTATTATTTGAACCAGCCTTTAATTGGATTTTTCACAGCAACATGAAGTTTTAAACAGTTTTCTCAAAAGTAAAGTTTGGAATTAGAGTGAAGTTAATTGGATTTTTCACAGCAACATGAAGCCTTAAAACACAGTTTTCTCAGAACTAAAATTTGGAATTAGAGTGAAGTTAATTGGATTTTTCACAGCAACATGAAGCTCTAAAACGCAGTTTTCTCAAAACTTTAATTTTTGAGTTGTTTCCCTCTTGAACTGGCCTGTCGAAATGTACACACTAATGAGAAAATATGTCATCCTTGTTATATTATCATTTTTTTTAAATAAATTACTGCATGAGATCCTGAACACACAATTTCATTTAAGAATAAACGGGCATAGAAAAAATTCGTTCCGGACACTTTAAAACGTGTTTTCCCTTCACGTTTTTAAATAACCTTTCTTTCTCAATAAATTGCCTTTCTGCATGCATGATATTGATCCAGCTTTTCCTAGTCGTCTGGCATTGAACTGTGGACAGCTTAATGTAGTACCACCTTGCGTCCACGTCAGAGGGTAAGGGAACAATGTATGTGTATGTGTGTGAGCGAAATTGGTTTTCGTGGAAATCCTCCTTACATAGGCCGAGCGATTTCCTTGGCTTTCTCGTCGTCCCTTCTATTCCATCCCTCTGCTGAAGGTCCATATTGTACGTAATTCGAAACGTGATGGGGGAAAAGGGAGGCTACCCCAGCCTTTCTACCTCGCACAAATCACAGGCTAAATTAAATTTGCTTTCAGATGTCTTCCTACACTCCTTCGAATTCTATATACAGATCCCATTCAATCACCAAGACTGAGGAGACGTCGTTGAAATTGAAGTAGGAAGCCACAGAAGGCTATGGCTCAATTCCAAGTTCACGATCATAAGATCGAATCTCGCCTACGATATGAATACTTGTGAGTTATCTATGTAAGACAGTTCCATGCATAAAGAACCAATCATTTGAGTGTGTCTCATCCCTTTTAAATTCGACGAGTCACTGCTAGTTAAGAAAGTGTCAGAGATCAACTCTGTCTGGCCACCCTCAGTTTTAGTAAAGAAATAATAGACCTTTATTTGAATTCAACAATACAGGTATACTTACAATGGCGATATCTTCAAACCCAAAGCTGACGAAATTGTTCTCAGTTTCTTTTCCCCTTGTATTATGGGTGTACGAACGTGAGTGACTACAAATATTATCAGAAAATGCAAGCTCTAAATTTCTAAAATTTAATAAGAAAATGAACTCACAATTGGACAAAAATTACAGTGTACCACAACAATACTTATTATAATTTAAATATCTGATGAAAGTATAAAAAAGGTTACTAATAATATTTTTCAAACCAGTTTTATCAAAGCATGAAAAAAAAAACAAACAAACAAAAAAAATTCTGCAGTTACATCATTTCGTAATCATAACATTGTTATGGTCTGTCTGACATCTTTAATATGTTTCCTGCATGTAATAAGCACTTATTTCTGAAAAGTAGACTACTCTCGTACATGAAGACAGTAGCAGCTGGTGGTCAAAATAATGAGTGTGCTACAATTTCTATATTGGCCTACTGTATACACTTACATGTATTTATCTTAATTTGAGACTCGCCTAGTGACGAAATATGAAATCCATACGACGTTCCTTCCTACTGCAGAACCTGTCAATTACCCTGGTGTTAAACCCTTCATCTTGGATATCATACTCTTTTCTATTGACAGTGTTACTTCACAGAATGGATCCTGTGAATTGTTGGAGGCTATGTATCGTAACAATTGAACAGCTCCATCTATATTCCGGAAGGCAGGTGTTCCGTACAGAACTCAAAGTTGTGTCTTTAACACTCTTTTGTTCAGTACAGTATAGCTGTTGACAGCAACTTTAAGTTCGCGTTCAGGAAAATTAGGCTATCCAAAAATTGCCAGAAAATTTGCTGTTTAACAATTTTGTTGCATCTAGATAGCTTAAAGACTGGAAACGGTGAGTAGTTTTCTGAATTATACGGTCATATACTTCCTTGGCTTCAGTTTTCTGGGATTCCATTCTCCGTCTCTTGCTGACTGATTCAGGAGGAACCTCAAAAACCAGGTAGACGGCAGCAGCAGTCGGACACTTGAATTACCAAATAGGCCTACATTGTAAATAGTTCCGAGTTCTTCCACAAACAAGCATTCTCTCGTTACGCTTTACTTTTGCAATCTCCAAGCTGTGTTGTGCTGAAACTGACTACAGCACTTCCCCGCGTAAAAATAGCCAATCAGGGCAGTGATTTCAGCTTCGCACATGCGCATTAATTGTCTACATTCTCATTTAGAGTTTTGAGTAGCACATTGTACCCCCTGAGGCACCAAAGAGCTAAGAGCGAAGACTAAACACTCTATAACGCGTCATGAACATAACCACGGAAAATTGTCAAATGGCAGATCATATACTATGGTGGTATTGAAAATACATTATTTGAGCAAAAATTATCATTGTGCTGTAGCACTGTAGCACATAAGGACGGGCCGCCCCTGCAAGTAGATTTTTTATTTTAATACAATTAATTTTTTATTTGTCCTATATAAAATATATTAAAATTTACATAATGTTTTATGACCTAATTTTTCTATTTCCAAAGAAATGGGCATTATTGCAGTCTACCTTTTGCATAAATGCATGTCAAATCAGTGTACAAAATTTCATAATTCTATCCCTAATGGTTGTGGAGTTATGAAATAATATGTGTGAACATTTTCAAATGTTGGAAAATAAGTAAAAAGTGAATTCTAAAAAATATTATTAGTAATCTTTTTTACACTTTTATCATATATTTAAGTTCTAATAAGTCTTGTTGTGCTACCTTGTAATTTTTGTCCAATTGTGAGCTCATTTCCTTATAACATTTTAGAAATTTAGAGCCTGCATTTTCTTACAATATCTGTGGTCGTTCACGTACATATACCCTTAAGTACAGTAACTCAGAAATGGAATGGCAGGTACAGTTCATGTCGAGAGAAAAATTATTTCCAAAGTCTACCTTTCTTAAAAGAGTAGCGTAGCGGTTACTAGTTCTAAACACTCTATTCTTATGCGTCAGCGAAAAATCCAGATAAACAATTAATTTCAAAACCTTCTCTTCAACGGTCCAATTTCACACTATTTCTGATTTTTGAGAAGAAATAAATTCATCTAGCATCTCTGTGAAAGCCACTAATAGCTTTTATTCTCTACATCACTCAAAAACCAATTTTTGTAAATATAAAAATAATGTGAAAAATGATAATGTTACACCAATAATTATTCCATGTGAACTTGTGCGAAATTAATGACGTGCATCTACTTTATTTACTCAATTATTTACTTCTTAAATTATTTAATTACTCCTATTCAATTACTTATTTATTTACTTCTTTAATTATTTATTTATCCACAAAATTCCAAATTTGGCAAGGACCTTTCGTTTAATCAGTTCGTTAAATTAAAGCAACTATCGGATAGTTCGCGTACAAGTATCAAAGTATTCAATTTATGTAGGTAATTCAGCTGTCTTACTGGCTGACGAAATTCTTCTTTCGATCATCAGCCCATCGCGATTTTCGCCTCCTCACATTCCTCTCACTGACCCCCCGAATCACATGATCCGCCCACTTCCTCTTCAGGTGTGTAGTCTAATCAGTTACATCCTTAAGTTGAGATTTTCCCTTATGTCTTATTTGTGTATTCTATCCCATAGCATTATGTTGAGAACTTAAAAGTTCCATTATCCTCAAGCACCCTATTTGCATATCTATTTCTTCCCCTGTAAAATATAAATTAAGCATGATTTCTACATTGTCCCCATGAAGATTTTTGCGACAGTCAGTGAGTATTTTCGTACACGCAGAAAAGCCTCCTTTCATTATCAACATTAGATGTAGGGAATCACGCTGCCTTCAAAAAATTCACATCTGATTCTCTACTAATTCCCCGAAAACCTTTCGGTACCAAAATATAGCCTCCGGTGCAAAATATATTGCAGTAAATGTTGAACAATATTGTATGTAACAATGCAGTCGACTACAGAAATCTATTTTTTTTCGACAGGCATAGAGATAGTAAAATTGACTGTTCACAATATCCATAGAGAGAATGTTGAAATATCGGCGTGATCAAGCGATTGTCAAATTGACTGAAACAAAAGTCACAAACAGGCTTTTACAATAATGAGTAAAATTGTGGTGCATATTTAGTAGTTTTTGCGATAGAGGGGGTTTATTTCTTCGTTATTGACATATTTCGCACAATGATTCAAATTTCGTGTTAGTTCATCATTGACAATGCCTGCACGATGAACGCGAGAGTTGTGGTCCATGAAGAGGAAGTCTTCTCCGAAATGTTCACGATACTTTAACACTATATGGCGGAGAATGTCGTTCCCGTATTGTAGAGCATTGAGGTTGCCCTCAGTGACCAGAAGAGGCGTGCGGTGACCCCATGTAATGCCACCCCAAAACATCACTGAGCCTCCACCTTGTTGTACTCGTTGTGCAGCGTGTCTCAGACGTGCAGAATTTCCTGATTCTCCCCAAACACGTTGTCAACGATCGTCAGGCAAAAGACATGAACAGCACTTTGCACCAGTTCTCAACAGTTCATTCTGCATGATTAATTGCTCATGTGTAACGTACTCCATGATGTCTAGGTGTACGAAACGGAGCTCTCCATGGTCCTCTCGAATGAAGATCAGCAGGATGCAATCATTATTCAAACCTGTAGTATTGGCCATGCGATTTCTCCGAGTCATAATTCTCAGATAGCAATCATAAGCTGCAGTTGTAGCCTGTGGACGACCCGGAGGGAGGCAAGTCCTCAACAGTACCTGTATTTCTGTAGCGATTCCAAGTGAAGAGTCCACTGCAAGAATGGCGGATGTTACTTTCTTGTCGAAAATGAACCAAGACTGTCAAAGCATAGCTTAAGACATATAGAATGTACATACAGAGTTATATGGCATTAACACTGATAGTCATTGTCCAGTAATGATCGGAAAATCACAGTTAAGCTTTGAGCGCTAAGCATTTCAAACTTTCAATTCTCTTGCTTCTCCTGCAAAATGTATTCCAAATGACATACATCATTCTTGCAGTGGACTCTTCAAGTCCGTACCACATCGCTTTGATTCACGTGTACACGTCTAGCAACTTTCCTCGACGACAGTCCTTCCTGACATAGTGCGACTATTCGAACACGGTCAAATGTCGGGATTTGTTTTCTTCCCATAGCAGTAAGTGAATAACGTCCACACAGTGATCAGAACAAGTCTGTAATGCTTTCTTCCCAATGTTACGACTTCAGCTGATATTCTCCTTATTCTTTCATGTTGTTTTGTTTTCGAACGTTAGAGTGTAGTCAAGGTTTGTTTATACTTAGAGACAGTTCAAGGGACTGATGTGTACATGTAACATAAACAGTCAATATAGGAGAATACTTAGAGAGGTGATGCAACACTTTTTTATGTATGTTCATAAGTTAATTTTATACAACATAATTATGTAGAAACTAACCTCGATTTATTTACTTTTCTTTCAGGTTATTTTACGATGTTTATCAACATCTTAGCTTATTTAGCGTCTGAATGAGATGAAGGTGATAATGTCAGTGAAATAAGTCCGGGGTCCAGCAACGAAAATTACCCAGCATTTACTCATATTGGGTTGAGGAAAAACCCCGGATAAAACCTCAACCAGGTAACTTGCCCCGACCGGAAATTGAACCCGGGTCAACGGTTTCGCGGCCAGACGCGCTAGCCGTTACTCCACAGGTATGGACTAGATTTATTTACTAATGTTTGGTTAAAATAACCTGTAGTTAGTGACTTTTATACAACGGGACTTAAACGTTTTTGATGAGGAGTCGAAGCGTGTCACACTTTTTGGGTAAGCTGGGGTTAGGAAATAGTGATCTAGGCCGTGCTTGACGTCGCAAAAAGGTAAATGAAACGCGGAAACGCTCCTGTTTTTAATTAACTAAATTCTAAATTGATCTTGTTCCTTCTTCGAAAATGTTTGGGAAAGCTCAGCTTACCCGCCTACCCTGAAGCTTCGCCACTGAATTGATAACCACATCCAGTGCAACGTCGATTCCACATAATGCGATGCAGAAAGTGAAATACAGAGTGTTTCTGAGGTGGTGTTACAAATTTTCAGGGACGATGGCGAAGGGTACATGTATCAATTTGAGATAAGGAACCCTGGTCCGGAAGTGACCGAGTCCAAAGTTACAAGCAAAAATAGTTCTGTGGAAATGAAATAATTTCATTCCTCTGTACACCTTATTTATGTGTATTTATCTGTACAGCTTACACATATTGTAATCATCTGACGTTGTTTACGATGTCTACTTACAGTATTCCATTCAGTCCGCTGTCTGAGGGATGGGGGCAGGAAACTACACTAAAGCAATGCAGATAGCGTAATGTGTAACGGACATGGTCGGTCCTGATACGTCTGTAAACAGCAGTGTATGTGTACAAGTTTCAGTGTCCAGTCGATCAGTCCTAGTGAAATGGAGGAGTACACGAGAGCGGAATAAGTAGAGCTCATTTTCGAATACGAATGAGCCAATGGGAACAGTAGACAAGCTCACAGATTGTTTCGGTGCAAGTACCCAAGTAGGAGACATCCGGCCCATACCATTTTTCCACGACTGTTCCAAAAGGAAAAGGAAGGAGGGCACGTGGTGCCAAATTACAATTCCATTTCCACACAACTATTTTTGCTTATAACTTTCGACTCAGTCATTTCTAGACCATGGTTTCTCATCTAAAATTGATATATGTGCCCATCGCCATCATCCCTGAAAGTTTATAACATCACCTCGGAAACACCCTGTATACAACGGGGCACAAACATTTTTTTGATGCTAACCATACCCAGTGCAATGTCGATTCCACATACTAGTGCGGTGCAGAAAGTAAAATATAAAATAGTCCATGGTGTTGCAAGAAAATCAACAGGTTTACAAACTTGGCCTAAGAGATATACCAGAAGGAAAATCTTCGAACATACCTAAAAAGAATGAACACTTTCTATGGAGAAACTATATGGCATTTTAAGTTCGCACTAATAGTTACCCTATGACGTCGACAGAAGTTTATCTTGTTGCAATAGTACGGGTATCTTAAGAGAACATCAGGCACAAAATTATCATGGACGTGTCCGACACACAGTGGTTATGAACTGCAATTCATACGTAATTTTATATACGAAAGTAGTTACATTAACATCTACACAATAAATGCAAGTTTATATACAGTGAAGCCACAAAGTAAATTTACGTTAGTTTGTTTCAGATCGTATGAACTAAACGATGGCTCATACGCCTAGTTACACTATTGATGTTGTGACACGTGCTTTCACTCATGTTACGTCAGCAATGCTCCGAAAAATGTCGCACAGAACTTGGCGGCGTATTATCCTTTGCCATGAGAATGACGATGCACACACTGAGCCTATTGATATTTAATGATCAGTACCACAGAAAATATCTTAAATTCATTGCAATTCTAAATAAAAACTACTATAAAGAATGACCGTTCACTTTGTTTGTTTATAATAGGGGTAACGGGATTTTGTGGCCTCACTGTAGATCAAAAGTTACATTTTCCGAATTTTTAGTTAATGCTTTGGGTACATTTTACACATTTTAAAGGTAGGATATATTTGCATGCATATTAAAGAATTATTTTGAGCATGAACTTCATAACCCTAATTATTACGATACACTACGTATTTTCTGTATACCAGATTTCAACGTTATAATGACGTTAAATGTTAACTCATATGCCACAGAAAATGCTGTTGGGTGTTTGCTTGAAGCCTGCCTGGCAGCAATCTGGAATACTTCAATGTAATTATACAAATACGTTCACAATGAATATGACAGTATATGGTACATTTGGAAGCAGATAATTAAATTTACTGCTTACAGATACATTCTACTCTTTGATCTGAATTCAGTGTAAGAAGGGCGTAAATGCTACAAGAGAATTTCGGTGAGTTTTTGCATAATTATGTTCTCCAACTAAATTGCTGGTGCCTTTCATAAAGATTTAAAAATGTGTCAATGGCAATTATTTAGCAATAATGTTAACACTATTAGATACAGCATTACTAAATTGAAAATGATATGAAAAATCAAAATTACTCTTAGAAGACCTGTTCCAAAACCACAGTGACTATTTCGTTTATATGACGTCATTCCATTTTCGACCAATGAAGTGTAATGAAATTTTGAATTCCAACCAATCACAGTCACACTTTGCGATAATTTTTGCAGCTAGATTTATCGCTATCAATTTATCGCATGGTCGCTCTTTTGTTTAGTCGTTGTCGCCAACTGTTTCCCGGTAAATTGATGATCATGAATATATTAAGATGCAATTACACGGTTAAGCTTTTCTTGCAACTTTAAAGCAATTAATGCAAGATTGATATTTAATATTAATTAATATATTTACGCAGTTAAGACGACGTTCAAAACGGTGCACCATGTAGACACAAAATCTTCATGCATCTTAATTGAACGTACGTTTTAAACTTGATTATTTCAATATTCTTCCCAGATTTCACGCATACGCGATTGGAATATTGAACTGTGTAGATGCAGCTTTAGTTCCGTTACACACTACAGCGAGAATGTGTTTGTCGAGCTATAAAAATGCTTTCCTGTAGCATGAGTAACGATCGAAATAAGGCACAGCTGACATTGGTCCTGCTCCCACAGGTAACTTAACCTATAATTGTAGCCTATAAAATTTGTATTTTGTGAATGAAATTAAACAATTAATAGAAAGTCAGATGTTCAAATTTATGTAACATCATCGCATATCAAACCCAAAGACCTTGCATAGTAATAAGGTCTTTGATCAAACTGCCTTCCTTATGGCGTAATAAAATTCGTGTTTTAATTAGGCCTATCTATACAGAGGTGGCTTCACTTGTAGCAACATGTCTCGCTGTGAATACATAAGCATTGGTATATAGCTGTACCCACTGTTACTGTTAAATTAAATTATGATTTCAGCAGATAATGAAAATGTATTTATGCTCGACCATGCCGAAATGCACCTCATTAAAGTACACCTATTCATTAAAGTTCAGGTGTTCAGCCAATGACAAGTCACCTTTGTACCGTTATAAAACCGCAAGTATCGATTATTCTCGGATATGCAATCGAAAGACAATTAGCGAAAAGTCACGGAGGCTGGAAATCCAATACTGTCGCAGAAGGTTATGTACTATTACTATAATAATTAGCGTTAATTGTAAATAATATTCAAATAAATTCAATTTGTCATCTCGTTTTTCAATTCTAAATCAATTTCCAGGTTATATCAGACTAATGTTCATCTTATTCTCTATCAAGGTCAATGACATTCGGCCTCGGAAAAAATCAATACTTTCGCGTTTGCGCACATCTCACAATTCAGGTCAGTTCGCACATAACCATAACATGACCTAATTTTGAATAATTTCAAGTTAGAAATATGGTCGAGCATAAAAAGTCGTATGAAACTTGCCTATAATAGTAATTAAGACGCTCGTATGAAAATTATGAAACTCGCTTGCGCTCGTTTCATAAACAAACATACTTGCGTCTTAATTACTACCATTATAGGCTCGTTGTATAATGTACTATTATGTTATAATAGTAAGAGGAAAGTGCAGTACATGTAATTAACATTGTTAAACCTGTATTTCGCTTTTCGCAATTGACATTACTGAATAATAACATCGAATTTCTTTATTGCAGTAATCGATATTCATCTACGAGTATTTCAACTTCAAAATGTCTGAATGTGTTAAGTATTCGTTAATATACAATTATTAACATTTTGTGATCGAATTTGATTCACGAAATAGTCCTAATAAATGTCACTCGAGGTCTGAGATTTCACAGATAAATCTCAGACCTCTCGTGACATTACTACAGACAATCTTTTAAAACCATCGGTTCGCAAGTCGGCCGCTTACAGGTGTGACCCCCCCCCCCCATTAGTACAGATAAACTGAAGAATGTAGAAGATAGTTTCTTATGAAAATGTAGATTGTGCATTACACAAAATGGGCAATAGGCCTGCTTCAGTGCCTTCATTTTATGTTGCAGACTTGGAGCAACTTCGTAACATACAAGTATAGTCTATGATGTACGCTACGGTGTCGGACGGAGTATAGATCGAAATGGATTGACAATAGAGTACTTCAGATAGGGCGTTATGGAAAAGATAACTTTTTTTGGGGTGAAGGAAAGTTATTGTGTTGTAGGAAATTCTTTAATAAAAGAAGATACTGGCACTGAATAAGGACAAGATCAGACTTATATTTTTTAATAAATAGCTGTACTCAGTACACAAACAGAGTCCCAAAGAAACTTTTCCGGCACCTAAAATTCTTAAAATGCTCTCAGCATCAAAATAAGGATATTCATTTTTTTATTAATATAGACTTTATCTTTAATTTCGTGTAGTGAGACAATAAAAATTATAATCACCATGAAACCAGAAATCTATCTCACTTCCACGTGAAGTATTCCTGTAGTTTTCTTGTTTAAACGATACATTGGCAACGAGTTACCATGGAGCTGGAATCTTTCGCACGCATCTAGAGTCACTTGTTAGCTTACTGTGAGAGCTCTATTTCGCCCTTGGCAGTGACAAATGAGCGAGAAAAGGCGAGGCTCTTTTGTTCCGTATTTTTCTTCTTAAACCGAAAGTGGCTTCAGGAAATATGGGACTGGACTTAAAAGAAAACACTATGTGCCTGTTAGAATGTCCTCAATTCCAAACACAAACGCGTTTTTACAATCCAATGAAAATAATTCACTATCTACTGTTACTATGTGTTTGATTATTTCATTTTCAGGATTCTCGAAAGAAGCACTAGTGCGCATAGCTGATGTTCCTCATATGTTTCTTAACATGGTTATAGGATTTTTCGGCCATTTCATTTTAGTCCTTCATGAAATTTGGTGTATTTTCATATATCAGCAATAAACGTGAAATACATTTCACTTAGGTAAGTACGGTTTCTTAAATATAAAAAAAAACTGATTGCAGTAGATAACTGAAAAAAAAAGGAAAAATTTTGACGGTGTCGTGTATAGTTCCTGGGGTAGCTCAGTCGGTAGAGCGTTCGCGCGCTAAGCGAAGGTTCCCGGGATCGATACCCGGCCCCGGAACAATTTTTCCTTCAAATTATTCAAAGAATTCATTTATTTGAATATACAATTTCTTAAGATAGGTTTGGAAATTAATACCGAAAAGAGAAAGTATATGATTATGTCTCGTGACCAGAACATAGTACAAAATGGAAATATAAAAATTGCAAATTTATCCTTTGAAGAGGTGAAAAAATTCATTGGAGCAACAGTACGATCGTCCAGTTCAAAAGTGAGATAACTCAAAACTTGCAATTTTTTAGTTATTTATACTACTGAAAGCCCCTTTCGGAGCTCTTTCCGATTCAGTATTGAGATCAGTCATATTTACAACCAAAAAGAAAAAAAATTAAATAAACTGCTTTAGAAATAATTATAACTATGGACTTTATTAATTCATTATTAGTACATTTCGAAATGTATTAATAATGAACTGCAAGATTGTGATAAACTCGTCCTGAACACCGACTCATTTCTAATTGTTGTGGTTATGAATCTGAACTCTGTTCCTTTCTAAGTGATTTATTTCAAACTTTCAACTGAAGATATCTCAAAACTTTTTTTTTTTTTAGTTGCCGCACTTTTGAATTAGACGATCGAGTAATAAATATAAATAACATTAGGGAGGAAATTAAACGCAGAATAAATATGGGAAATGCCTGTTATTATCCGGTTGAGAAGCTGTTTTGAACTCTCAATTTGAGATACGAACAAAGGTTAAGGGTGTTTGAGAATAAGACGATTAGGAAATTTTTTTAGTAGGTTATTTTACGACGCTTTAACAACACCTAGGTTATTTAGCGTCTAAATGAGATAAAGGTGATAACGCTGGTGAAAGAGTCCGGGGACCAACACCGAAAGTTACCCAGCATTTGCTCATACCTATTGCTCAAACCCCGGAAAAAACCTCAACCAGGTAACTTGCCCCAACCGGGAATCGAACCCGGGCCACCTGATTTCGCGGCCAGACGCGCTAGCTGTTACTCCACAGGTGTGGACCTTAGGAAAGTATTTGGGGCTAAGAGGGATAAGTTACAGGAGAATGAAGAAAGTTACACAACGCAGAACTGCACGCATTGTATTCTTCACCTTACATAATTAGGAACATTAAATCCAGATATTGAGATGGGCAGGGCATGTAGCACGTATAGACGAATCCAGAAATGCATGGAGTATTAAGTTAGTTGGGAGACCGGAGGGAAAAAGACCTTTAGGGAGTCCGAGACTAGATGGGAGGATAATATTAAAATAGATTTGAAGGAGGTGATAATAGGGACTGAATTAGGCCTATTCTTGCTCAGAATTGGGACCGATGGCAGGCTTATGTGAAGGCGACAGTGAACCTCCGGACTCTTTAAAAGTCGTAAGTAAGTAAATATTATACCCGAAAGTACATTAGAGTTATAGATATAGACCAGCCGTAGCGAAAATGTAATCGTGCGCCGAGCCACTGTGTAACCTGCAACGTGCATAGCACCTATTGAGGGAGGCGGACACCCGAAGGAGAAGTGAAGCAACTGTCTGACTTATTAACGGATTTTCATTTTCCTTATGCCAAGCACTTAAATATAATTTTATAGAGTATAAGGTTACAAACTAATGTTTAGTACGTGTAACGAAGAAAAAAATGAACAAGAAAACATTATCACAACCCAAAATTAACTTTCTTCAGAGTGTCTATGAGACAGAGTTTCAAAATCAGGAATTATGTCACTTACTGCCAGTCGCAGTTGATCACGAAGGTGTTTGTCTATCAGTCGTAATCTAAATTACAGTAGGTTTTTACTATTTTCATTGTTGAAAATAATTTTTCACAAACGTAAGCTGTAGCGAACATGGCTTCAACAGAGCAAGCGGATATTTATTTTGTGGCAAAGATTTGAAAAGTTTAACATTTGTCAAGTCTTTACATCTAGCTTTCATTGTAACATTACATTGCAAATGTGTGAGTTTAATTTAAAGACCTAACCGCATTATTCCTACATCTACTAAAAAAGGATCGAAATAATAATAATAATAATAATAATAATAATAGTAATAATAATAATAATAATAATAATAATAATAATAACACAACCTTTTAATGTTTCATGAGTAACATGTAGTATAATGCCGTTTTATGTTATACAACCGTTTTCCTCGTAATACTTGTGAACAAATCATACATTTAATATTGGCAGCAAAAAAATACGTCCTCCCATCCTACTTGAAACTTTCGTTTTTGTAGAGGTACATGGTTTCGAGAGAGACATTGCGACGATAGCCACAAATAGAACGGAGTTTGACTCCAGTGAGTGATAGGGTGGGGGTTGAGGGACTAAGGAAGCAACACAAAAGCACAGCTATCATTGCGAGCCACAATGTGCTCGTGAGTCGCATTTTCTCCACGGCTGCTATAGACTGATAACAACAAGAATATATTTCACTTGGATAACCCAGTCTATGCTAGCCATTTGGGGAGGGGGGCAGAAGACAAAAAAAGATTCCAAATACCGCGGAGTGTTTCTCTTAAATGTGTGGCGATATTCGGGACAACCTATCGACTCGAAAAACTTTCACACTTAGGCCTATGAAATACCTCAAGAACAAAGCACGATCACGATTAACTGATTCACATCTGCAGGATTGTTTACTTGTAGCTACAAGCGACTTCTCTTTGGACGTCACTAAAATTCTGAGCAACATTCAATTTCAAGGATATCATTATTCTGGTAAGTGTTTTAAATATGTATTTGCTTATTTATTTTATGTTTGTATTCATATAGGCACAATAAACCCATTCGATTTAACGGCACTCGCTCACTTACTATTACATGTGGACGGTGCTCACAATCTTCAAAAGTTTGAGAATCCTTTCGTAGTTCATCAGCTCTTTCATTTCCTGCTGTTCTACTGTGACCTCGCACTCATGAAAAGCAAATGTCTTCGTCTGATTTTTACTGCTTACTTACTTACCTATGGCTTTTAAGGAACCCGGAGGTTCACTGCCGTCCTCACATAAGCCCACCAGCGGTCCCATTCCTGAGCAAAATCAATCCAGTCCCTACCATCATATCCCACCTTCCTCAAATATATTTTAATATTATCCTCTCATCTACGTCTCCGCCTCCCCAAAGGTCTTTTCCCTCCGGCCTTACAACTGACACACTATATGCATTTCTGGATTCGCCCATACGTGCTACATGCCCTGCCCATCTCAAACGTCTAGATTTAATGTTCCACATTATGTCAGGTGAAGAGTACAATGCGTGCAGTTCTGCGCTGTGTAATTTTCTCCATTCTCCTGTAACTTCATCCCTCTTAGTCCCAAATATTTTCCTAAGAACCTTATTCTCAAACACCCTTAATCTCTGTTCCTCTCTCAAAGTGAGAATCCAACTTTCACAACCATACAGAACAACCGGTAACTCCAACTTTCAGGTATTTTGTCAGCAGACTAGATGACAAAAGCTTCTCAACGGAATAATAACACGCATTTCCCATATTTATTCTGCGTTTAATTTCCTCCCGAGTGTCATTCATATTGTTACTGTTGCTCCAAGATATTTGAAATTTTCCATCCCTTCGAAGGATAAATCTCCAATTTTTATATTTCCATTTTAAATTAAACTTATTATTTATGGATTTGAGGGCTGTTTGAGAATCACTGTAATACAACAATTATAATTATGGAGTTTAATCCATATCAGTGTCTTCTTCATAGCTAATAGCTCGACTTGCACGATGGGCCATTCAGGTGAGAGTTTGTTCGTCTGCGTGTAGATTTCTTGGCCGTAGCAGAACACATCAAAACCGCATTGGACCTGATCAATAGCGCCTTGTTTAGATACTGTATTCTGTAAAGATCTGAACATTGTGGTTACTCATGCAACTGGTGTATTTGACAAAGTCGTAAAAAGAAGCTGTTGTCCGGATGTTAAGAACCCGGCAAGAAACTTTTGTGTTTCGAACATTTTTTGTTAACTATCACTATCATTCACAGGAGAATGAATATGTTTAAGGGGAATAAACAGGAACTGTTTCATTATTGGTGTGTACGTGATTGATTTTATGTTGTTTGTTTCGAGAATTTCATAGGCATTCATTGCAATATGTTTAAAATTCCCGATCATTCGCCCACACACTCACAGCAGGCTATGTAAAATATACGTCGCCGAGTATGTATACCTGGGACAAATTGTGTCAGTCTTCTGTAGAAGAGAGAAAGAGATACGAAGAAGAATGTGTTTGGCATGGAAACAATTTTGGAGCTTGAAATTCATCCTGAAAAACCATAACATCAGTACCAAACTGAAATGTGAAGTTGTGGAAACCTGCGTAATCGCAATAATATTGTACGGATGCCAATTAGTTTGGTCTCTGACAGAGCAACAGAAAAGTCTGCTTCGTGTGTGCTAGAGAAAAGTGGAAAGATAAGTCCTACAGCTGAGACTGCAAGACAGGATAAGAAACACCGACGTATTGCTATCCCCTTCCACGACTGAAATTCGATGATACTGGCGTAAAATACAAACATATTACTTTACTGGGTATAGTAGGGAAGAAAAGTAGTTTATCCATTTACGTAAACTAGGAAATAACGCGATTTTGAGTTTGATAATTTTCATTAGGTTTTTGTTTAATGAAAATACAGTACTGTTTTAACAATAAGTGTTTTTACTCACGATCTGAGCTATCCATTCGGACGTATTCATTGTGCAGTGTATATTATACTGTCTACAGCACATTAGCGTAGAATTTAGACAATGAAGTCAAATTGAAAAATAATCATAATATGGATATTTAAACACGTTTTTGAAAATGATGGTCGTTCATTTCGATAAAGGCTTCAGTTCTTTTGTGCATAATATCGCACCATAGACTATTGTACCTAATTCCAATTACCAGTTTCGTCCTTCGTACTAGTTAACTCATGTTGAAATAATTCTGTACCTATTCTATAAAACAGTACCTTATGTAATGTAAATTCAATCTTCACTTCTGCCCGATCCGAAAAGATAAAATTACTCAGACATGTTATCTACTGTCCGTCCAGGTGGTTTTGTCGCAGGTTCGTAGAAAGGGGGGAAATCACGTGACAGTTAACTACTTAACGAGGTCCTTTTATTTAAATTATTTTAAACAGTTGTATAATATTACGTAGACGTCCAATCCCTAACAGAAATTAATGTTTTCCGGAAATAGATAAGACAGCCCAGCCACTAGCCTTTACAGAGGGGCGAGCAGAAGAGGGTGGTGGAAACCGGGATGTGACATAGGCAAACGGACGACAGTACCTGTGCGGAAATATGATTCAATATTGAAAGCTCTTTCGTCACTAGAAAACGCGAACATATTTCTGGAACAAACTGTACTCACTCAGTACTGTTTACTATGACCGTAAGGCGACTTTGACTGCATACGCGGCCTTGGTTCTATGTGGAGGACGATTGGAAGTTTACTAGTAGAGGGGGTGGGAGTGAAGTACATTAAAAGACTCAGGCACAATAAAAGTTTAAGTAAAAATAAAATGATGTCCCTGTATGTTATGTTTTGCTTCTGTAAACTAATTTGATAAATTTGAAGCATATTCAAAAGTCATTTGTTTAGTATTACACATCAAAACATATTATGTCCATACTGTTTCTGTAATTATCAATAATCCCATTTTGAAAACGATTTCAAGTAAAATAGATCCCGAATCTCGAAATCTATAAAAGTTTTGGAGAATTGAAATTGAAATTTATCTCCAAGGGTTTAGGATTTAACTATTTTTCTTCTCCCCTGAAAATTTTGCTTTAATGGACATGATACGATTTGAAAAGTACCTCCTCATTAAGAACAGTTAGATAAGCTTGAAGATGGAAAGTAGGCTAGGAGTTCTAGCTCCCTCTCGAGTTTGTTCTGCTTAAGTTATTCACAAATTACTACATTCATAATGAATATTTATAGAGAGACTGGAAAATTTTTCGTTGCTATGGCAACAAGTATTGCATCGCTGTTGTTCAATATAACAAAATAATGAAACCTGCTCGATGCCGATAGCTGACAATTTGCATACGAGTGTTACGTTGGGCTTCTATTTCATAATGGCGGCAGCGTTTTTCCAGGAAATCCCACGTCCACTGCAGGAGAAGCAAAAGCCTTGTGACAGTCTTCGTGAAGAATGGAAATCAACTAGGGAAACAACAATCATTTCGCAGAATTCCTACAGTTTCAAATAAAGGAAGAAACCAAAAGATAATTTTCATTCCGACAGCAGTCTCTTCCCACTCCCTAGGTACCTTGTATCATTTTTATCCTGTCATTCAAATCCTACTTCATCTATTGTAAAAATGTGTATTCTTCATGTACGGAATTACAAGGTTTCCGTTTTTAATAAATTTCATTACTTCTAACGAATACTCTCGATTTCACAGGAAGAGCAATTTTCAATAAATTATATTGTTTCATCGAATAGAACTTGATATATAAAACATGCGACTTCCAATAACAGAAAATTCAACCTGCCTTGTTCTCTCTTTCATCCCTCGAATGTGTGTGTTACGTGAGAGAGGGTGTTTCAGAGTAACGAAAATTCTTGGAACCTGAAGGTCAGGAAGGTCACCCATTCGTCAGTTGTCTTTTGTTGACATATCCTTTTAGACTTTCGAATTCAGTCGGAAATTATGCGTATGTGTTGCTATAGTGTTATAGGTAAATAACGTCAATAAATTGTATTTTATCAATTTAGGCTTTGAATTCAGACGGAAAACATTGGAACATGTGTTACCATAGTTACAGACGAAATAAAAGAAGAGCCTATCTATTTAAGCTTAGGCATTGCAATAGAAACGGAAATTATTCAGACTGATAATGAATATCAAGACATTAGCTTAATAAAGATTTAATTCTATAATATAAAAGTAAATACCATCATTATAACAAGGATTAAGCGTCTTAAAGCCTGTTCCGTCTACAGATTTTTTGACTGTACACTCCATCTTTCAAAACGCCGCCCCGTTGATACTTTTCTTTTTCGCCTTCGCCTATAATAAAAACATTTTAAGTGGAATTCTATTGGCGTCAATTCTTGTCATGTATATTAACTATCTCCGTCTATATATCGACGGGCCACTTCAAGAGGGAAGCAAACATTTAAAGTTCTGAGAAACTTGAATTTTTATAGTTGCTGTGAAAAATTTTACTCGAAGCAAGTAAAGAGATAGGTTTGGAAGTAAATCCCGAAAAAGACAAAGTATATGATAATGTCTCGTGACGAGAATATTGTACGAACTGGAAATATAAAAATTGGAAATTTATCCTTTGAAGAGGTGAAATAATTCAAATACCTGGGAGCAACAGTAACAAATATAAAATATACTCGGGAAGAAATTAAAACACAGAATAAATATGGGAAATGCGTGTTATTATTCGGTTGAGAAGCTTTTATCATCCAGTCTGCTGTCAAAAAATCGGAAAGTTAGAATTTATAAAACAGTTATATTACCGGTTGTTCTTTATGGTTGTGAAACTTGGACTCTCACTTTGAGAGAGGAACAGAGGTTAAGGGTGTTTGAGAATAAGGTGCTTAGGAAAATATTTGGGGTTAAGCGGGATGAAGTTATAGGAGAATGGAGAAAGTTACACAACACAGAACTATATATTCCACTTCAGACATCATCTCTGTATTCCTCATCTTTCACTGTTGCTACCTCTCGTCACTGGAACTCTCTGCCGTCTGAAGTCAAGGGCCGCCGAACATTTAAATCTTTCAAATCCAAGTTAGAAAATTATCTTATGACGAGTTGCCAAACGGACTTAGTATTATGACAAGTGTTGTATTGCATGTTTCCACGTATTCACATTTTTTATGTTCTAGTGATATTTAACTTATTTTGTCTTTTTGTTTTCATATTTCCCGATAATGGTATATCTATAATATGATAACTTGAGCTATATATAATCATAATTTTTCTTACTGTGTGTACCTAAAAATATTGTATTCATTGTATGCTTTGTACTTCAATATTTTATTATATTATTATTATTATTATTATTATTATTATTATTACTATATCAATAATTGTCTTATTTTTTTATACTTTGTTTGTCTCATTTATTTTGACCTGCTGTTCACATTTTATTATATTTTTTCCTTTCTTTCTGTATGTTATATATTGTGTCTGATTACTACTTACTTGTTGTTTACATTACATTATTAGTATCTTATTCAGTTTTTTGTGTAAAATTGTAGTGTACTTTGTAAATTTGTAGTGTTTTTGTAACGCAGTTTTACTCCTGGTTGAGTGTTAGAGAAGGCCGTGCGGCCTTAACTCTGCCACGTTAAATAAACCATTATTATTATTATTATTATTATTATTATTATTATTATTATTATTATTATTATTATTATTATTATATAAAAAGAAGAAACCAACAAATATATTTTTCCATACGGTTTTTAGCTTCCGCAGTCTCCCAAGCAATCGCTCAGGTTGCCTAGATAATATGTACTATTTTCCGCTTGCAAAACCTTCTTAGAAAGAGACATGTTTGTTAAGTTCGATTAGATTTGAAGAGAAAAGTTATCCGTCTACAAAATGACACTTTTACCTAAAGAATATGTATTAATTTTGTTGGCTTGGAGATATATATATATATATATATATATATATATATATATATATATATATATATATATATACAGGGTGTTCGGGTAAGTGTGTGACAAACTTTGAGATGTGATATTAGATGGTGTAAAATGAAACAACTTTTGCTCATAAATCCATATCCGTCGCCTCTCCAGTACGAAGCTACAAAAATTGAAAGCAGCGAGTTTTTCGCATGTCAGATTTGACTCATTCCTTTTCTGTATTAAATGCCTGGAATTACAGCAACCTGCTGAACGTATCTCCATCTTTCGTTGCGCAATACTAATAGGTTTCAGTACTTTGTGTACACATTATTTACTAGTTAGTTCTTACACGTACCATTAGATCACGCTAAGGAGATACATTACGTATGTATCTTTGTGTAAACATTTATTTTCATTTGTCTACTGTACTGCGTAATTGTTAAAATTGTTGTTAGTTTCAAATGTTCTCCTTTTTCTTTAGAAGTTGCAACGGAGGGTTTCAAAAATGCAGAACGTGCAGACATGCAATGTTTGTAACGAGCGGTTTGGACGCCATGTTGAGAACCGCCTTTAAACCACCACTGTACGTCCTATATTAATTTTGTAAAAAAATGTACTGACATGTAATCATTTGTAATTTGTCTAGTACATTTGTTATGTAAAAACATGCATGCACTTGAGTTTTAAATGAAGGAGAGATGAAAAAAGTCACCTCAAAACAGTAGTTATTTCCTCGTTCCACGCATTCCACCCTGCAAACGGGAAAAACAAATTGGATAATAGTCATGGTGAAACTGTTTTCAAGGTTATGTATCTTTGTACTTGAAAGCGCAGGATATGGGTTTACAAGTAAAATTTGTTCCATTTAACATCACATATCACACCTCAAAGTATGTCACACACTCACCCGAACATCCTGTATAAACAATTTTGTAAATATACGTAGTTTTGGTATGAAAATTGCATCAATGTCTGTATCTCCACATACATATGCGAATAATTTTTCTTCGCAGATGAAGCTGGGTAAATCAAAACCGAAATCTAGACTTACAGACGAGAATTTGAAGGATCAGCTCACAATTGCAGTGACTGATATTATTCCCGAATTCAGACAGCTACTAGCTAGATATAGAATAGACTTTGTGGGAGTACAAGAGGTTAGGTTAGATGGGAATGGCATATCACAAATAGGAGATTACTTGTTGTATTATGGGGAAGGAAATAATAATCACCAATTAGGAACAGGATTCTTTGTACATAAAAGAATAAAATCAGCAGTAAAAAAGGTCGAATTTATCAGTGACAGGTTATCATATTTAGTACTTAAGGGTAGATGGTGCGACATCATAGTTATAAATGCTCACGCCCCTACAGAAGAGAAAGACGACTATATAAAGGATAGCTTCTATGAGGAATTGGAACATACTTTTGATCAGTTTCCTAGATATCATATGAAAATTTTATTGGGGGATTTCAACGCTAAAGTAGGACGGGAGGATATTTTTAGACCAACTATTGGAAAAGAGAGCCTACACGCAATTAGTAGTGACAATGGAGTTAGATTAGTCAACTTTGCCACATCGAAAAATTTAATTGTCAAAAGTACAACATTCCCCCATAAGGATATACATAAATATACTTGGACTTCTCCAGATGGATTGACACACAACCAAATAGATCACATCTTGATAGATAAACGGAGACATACTAGTATAGTAGATATTCGAACTTTCAGAGGTGCAGACTGTAATTCTGACCATTATTTGGTGATTGGAGAATTAAGAGAAAGATTATCAGTAGCCAAGCGAGTAGAGCAACAAGTTAATATTACTAAATTCAATATTTTGAAATTAAAGGACGAGGAAGCTAAGCAAAATTATCAGGTCGAAATTTCGAATAGGTTTGCCACTTTAGAAAGTTCCGACGAAGTTGAGAAAGAATTAGATGTTAATAGCGTGTGGGAAAATATCAGAGATAGTATCAAAATTGCAGCTGAGCAGAGCATAGGTTATTATGAAACTAAGAAAAAGAAACCGTGGTTTGATGAAGATTGTTGCATGGTAGTAGAAAGAAGGAAACAGGCAAAATTGAAATTCTTACAGGATCCAGTTGAGGAGAATAGAGATAATTATTTCAATGAAAGACGGGAAGCAAGTCGTACACTTAGGAATAAAAAGAGAGGTTACTTGAAGGAAAAACTGAATGAGGTAGAAACAAATAGTAAGAATAAAAACATTCGAGATTTATATAAGGGTATAAAGGAATTTAAGAACGGATATCAGTCAAGGGTAAACGTGATCAAGGATGAGAATGGTGACTTGCTTGCAGACTCTTCATCAATCCTAAACAGATGGAAAAACTATTTTGCGCAACTACTAAATGTACATAGGCCAAATAGAAATGATCGGGACGATATTGAAATACAAACTGCTGAGCCATTTATACCCGAACCCACGATTTCAGAAGTCGAAATTGCGATAGAAAATCTGAAAAAGTACAAGTCTCCAGGTATCGATCAAATTCCAGCAGAATTAATACAAGAGGGTGGAAGTGCATTATATAGCGAAATTTATAAACTTGTACTTGCTATTTGGGAAAAGGAAATTGTACCAGAACAATGGAAGGAGTCCATAATTGTACCTATTTTTAAAAAGGGGGACAAAACCAACTGTGGTAACTTTCGAGGAATATCACTTTTGTTGACGTCGTACAAAATTTTGTCCAATATTCTTTTGAGGAGATTAACTCCGTACGTAGATGAAATTATTGGGGATCATCAGTGCGGTTTTCGGCGTAATAGATCGACTATTGATCAGATTTTTTGTATTCGGCAGATAATGGAGAAAAAATGGGAGTATAAGGGTACAGTACATCAGTTATTCATAGATTTCAAAAAGGCATATGACTCGGTTAAGAGGGAAGTATTATATGATATTCTTATTGAATTTGGTATTCCCAAGAAACTAGTTCGATTAATTAAAATGTGTCTCAGTGAAACATACAGCAGAGTCCGTATAGGTCAGTTTCTATCTGATCCTTTTCCAATTCACTGCGGGCTAAAGCAGGGAGATGCACTATCACCTTTACTTTTTAACTTCGCTTTAGAATATGCCATTAGGAAAGTTCAGGATAACAGGCAGGGTTTGGAATTGAACGGGCTACATCAGCTTCTTGTCTATGCAGATGACGTGAATATGTTAGGAGAAAATACACAAACGGTTAGGGAAAACACGGAAATTTTACTTGAAGCAAGTAAAGCGATCGGTTTGGAAGTAAATCCCGAAAAGACAAAGTATATGATTATGTCTCGTGACGGGAATATTGTACGAAATGGAAATATAAATATTGGAGATTTATCCTTCGAAGAGGTGGAAAAATTCAAATATCTTGGAGCAACAGTAACAAATGTAAATGACACTCGGGAGGAAATTAAACGCAGAATAAATATGGGAAATGCGTGTTATTATTCGGTTGAGAAGCTCTTGTCATCCAGTCTGCTGTCCAAAAATCTGAAAGTTAGAATTTATAAAACAGTTATATTACCGGTTCTTCTATATGGCTGTGAAACTTGGACTCTCACTCTGAGAGAGGAACATAGGTTAAGGGTGTTTGAGAATAAGGTGCTTAGGAAAATATTTGGGGCTAAGCGGGATGAAGTTACAGGAGAATGGAGAAAGTTACACAACACAGAACTGCACGCATTGTATTCTTCACCTGACATAATTAGGAACTTGAAATCCAAACGTTTGAGATGGGCAGGGCATGTAGCACGTATGGGCGAATCCAGAAATGCATATAGAGTGTTAGTTGGGAGACCGGAGGGAAAAAGACCTTTAGGAAGGCCGAGACGTAGATGGGAGGATAATATTAAAATGGATTTGAGGGAGGTGGGGTATGATGATAGAGACTGGCTTAATCTTGCACAGGATAGGGACCGATGGCGGGCTTATGTGAGGGCGGCAATGAACCTTCGGGTTCCTTAAAAGCCATTTGTAAGTAAGTAAGTAAGTAAGTACACTTACGGAATGACGGGAAGTAATTTGACAAATGCGATGGATTTGTTTTCTAGTAGTCTATTTCCTAATAGCACACTAAAGAAGGGCAAATTAATTACCAGAATTGCATAAAAATACCTTTTCCAAAGCCTCCTTAGTACTGTACCATGTTACAAAATATTTGTAGATGCAGTAACTAATGTTTGTATCATTATGACAGTTATCTTTAAATAACTTGAAAACGATTAGAGATATCTCAAAACAGATTATACTACTGTTGTTTTTAGAGAATATCACATGATTTTGAGTACCTACATGACCCCCTTTCCATTTAAAATTTCAAAGTTGCATCCAAAATGGCGGCTTATGAGTTAGCTGAGGACTAGAATCGAATGTGTCGCTGGTAGACATTTGGTCTTACAAATACTCATAACACCTATAGTAATCCAAAATCAAGCGTATGGAAGATATTTATAGATTACAGACTTTTGATTCATCCTGTATATTTGTTTTTTTTTTCGAGATCGATAAAAGTCATTAACGTTGGTATAATAGACTCTGTATGTTCCTCTATTATTTGGGCAAAGGAGAAAATGAAATCCGTACAATTTCGTAACTCTCTATGAAATAATTACATCATATATTTTATACAATCAATTTAATATGTTAATGCTCCTGTAATGTCATATTTTCATGTCTCCTTTCATTTCTTAAACTTCGGCATAAACACTGTACAGAAATCGTAAGACACAAAAGCTTAAGTTGGCTAGATACTAATATTTAACTTTGAATAAAACATATTTCTCAGTAAGTAAAAAAAATAATGAAATTACTGCTAACGAAAGTTCAAATGGATTGAGATCAGCAAAGTCTTGTATAGATTGTATTTTCTCTGTTGCCAAAACAGTAAAATAAACATACCGAAGTGATACCTCGCATCTACAAAAATGGTAATTTAATTTAATTGCATTATTATTATTATTATTATTATTATTATTATTATTATTATGTTAGGTGCTGAGGAAAATATTTGGGCCTAAGAGGGATGAAGTTACAGGAGAATGGAGAAACCTACACAACGCAGAACTGCACGATTGTATTCCTCACCTGACATAATGAGGAACATTAAATCCAGACGTTTGAGATGGGCAGGGCATATAGCACGTATGGGCGAATCCAGAAATGCATATAGAGTGTTAGTTGGGAGGCCGGAGGGAAGAAGACTTTTGGGGAGGCCAAAACGTAGATGGGAGGATAACATTAAAATAAATTTGAGGGAGGTGAGATATGATGGTAGATACTAGATTAATCTTGCTTAGGATAGGGACCGATGGCGGGCTTATGTAAGGACAGCAATGAATCTCTGGGTTCCTTAAAAGCCGTAAGTAAGTAAATAAGTAAGTAATAAGAAAGTAAGTCAGTATTATTATGTTCACAAATTTGGAAGTTAACTAATATTTTGTCCTCGAGTAGAAGATCTTGCAAAGCAGAAATTTATATAAAAAGTTTGCCTATTTCGAGAAAAATAAATTTTTAAAACAATTTTTTTATTCATTTGAAAATTTACAGATAAGCGAGGTAATTATCATTACTTAGCCATCGATATAGAGTTTATTGCGCCAAAGTCTAAGGCTTTTATTGATGTCAAAAAGGTAGAAATGGAATGAATCGGATTAAATGATGTGGGGAATTTTAAAACAAAAATTAATTACTTCAAATCTTTAAAATAAATTGAAAGAGAGAAACACTATTTAAAATAAAAACTGATCAAAAATCAACACATTGACAATGAAAGCAATGATTAAATGAGAATGGCAGTAAAAGAACAGAAGTTCTTAAAGAAAACCTGAATTATAGCTGATTTGTTAGTAAAAAATCAAATCACAGGATCCGTCGAAGGTCGAACTTGGTATCCTTAGGCGAGTAGTGCCTATAAATGAGCTGCGGATGAGCCTGTAAGAATGCAGCACTTTGTATACCAGCAAGTGTTCATTACGACAACATTCCTTGTACAATTGCAGCACAGGTCTTGTATTATTAGCGTTACGTTCTGTACGGCAGTAACCCAACATTGCTGTAATTACAGATGCAGGCACATTAAAACCAGCAGAATCAATTACTCTAGAAACGCAATTCAGAATTCGAAGAAGTTGCTGCAATAACCATGAACATAGCCCACGAACTTTGAAATCACGATTTTTGTAATAACGGAGTACGCCACCGTTAAACCAGCCTGGCTATATGCAGACCGCCCCGTTCCGCGTTGCAGTCCAACGTCATGTCACGAGACAGTGAACGACGATCTACCAGCGAACAAATATGTCCAAGATTCCAGGTTTTCTTTTCTAAAAAGAATGCAGATTCAATATACGACCTTAGAAATATGTACACAAATTAAGTATGTTTTTTCCTCCACGGAAGATGAGCTTGAAGACTTAAGGCTGGCTCACAATGAACCGGGAACGAGAACCAGAATGAAAACAAGAAGCAGAGGACGTGAATATGAAAATTTTTTATTCACAATAAACCGAGAACGTAGACGACAATGTATATCGATATGCATGTCAATAACGTTATGTGAAGTCGATATTACGCATTCTGATGTTATTTGTGTATAATTGACCAATGGCGTTCTCTCATGAGTACAAGGCAGCCAACATAAACACAGGTTAACCAACTTCGAAATTTCAACTGAAACATTTCATTAGGTACGGTACTATAAATATGCCCATGTATCTTTATTATCACAACCTATTTTAAGTCTACCATAACGCAAAATAATTAGGGAAGAAACATTTGTAATAGAACAAAAATGAACACAACAGTAGTTATTGAATTGAAGCATGAATATGTAGTGTGTAATACAACCAGTACAGTAATAAAATATGATTCACTTATGATCGGTGTTCAAAGACGCAGCTATTGAAAGCCACATATTCTCCTTCATTTTCTCATCTTTATACGAGGCGCGCCGCTTATCGTAAACGTGAGGATTTTCCTCAACACTCATCAAATAAAACTTGCTCCATGATGCACAGCACAGAACAAAATAATGCATAGGTTATGTCACGGTCTTCTTGCTACAAAATATATGACGACAAAATAACTTTTAGATGGCAATAGAATTAATCTAGTGGGCTGTGATCGGAAACGTGAACGCCAAAGTTGAAACTTGGCGAACTCTCCGTTCCCGATCCTGGGCTCCGGCAAGCTTTTCGTTAATTGTGAATGCCCACATTTAAATGTACACATTTTAACAATTTTACCGTTTTCGTTTTCGTTCCGATTCTCGTTTCCGGTTTATTATGAATCAGCCTTTCCGCTGCTTGTAAACGATCAAATTTTCGTCAAATTCAATAATCTTAACAAGACTTTTCAAGACTTGGCAATAGCCTAGAAGTTTTATTGTTAAATCGCTCAAAATACTTTGAAAAGTCTTTTAGTGTCTTAACACAACGTAATAGTACTTTTCGTGGAGTAACGGCTAGCGCGTCTGGCCGCGAAACCAGCTGGCCCAGGTTCGATTCCCGGTCGGGGCAAGTTACCTGGTTGAGATTTTTTCCGGGATTTTCCCTCAACCCAATACAAGCAAATACTGGGTAACTTTCGGTGCTGGACCCCGGACTCATTTCACCGGCATTATCACCTTCAGCTCATTCAGACGCTAAACAACCTAAGATGTTGATAAAGCGTCATAAAATAACCTACTAAAAATAAAAATGAACAGCAAATTAGTGGACACAGAGTCACCCGAGAATTGAGGACTCTCTTAGAGACTGCAATGATGCTAGGTTTTTTCGTTTTGCTCCTATCACATCATGCGACGTAGAGCGCAGTTTTTCACAGTACAAACTGTGTTTGGCAGATAATTGAAAAAGATTTACGTTTGAGACACTGAAAATGTATCTTGTAGTACATTGCAATTCGGTACTGTAACTGCACTTCCTAAAGACGACCAATAGGATAATTAAAATTGCTACATGTTTATTTCCACCATTAACACTGTATATAATTAAACACAAATGCTTACAAAAGACAGGAAAATAAATGCTTTTCATATTCTTTTGACATTCTCATTGTGTAATGTGTATATTTACTTTCAAATGTACATATGTATATGTTTCCCCATACTACCGTACTCTATTCTAAACAGCAACGTTGTTACCTCTACACATCTCTACCTTTCACTACCTGCAGCGAGTCAACAACCTATAGTACATGCACAGTAAACTTATTGTATCAGGTCCCAAGTCTCGAAGCCTGGTTATTATACATTTTAATCCATAATTAAGACCGTCTTTTTTTCAGCAATTGTGATGCATTTTGCCACTTCAATTATTTCTACTGTAAGTTCTTTTTTGTGGAAGGAATTCAATAATGTATAGCCTATTTAAAAATTTGTTCCAATTGAATTTCGTTCTCCGACATTACAATCACTTCATGTAGTCCCAACTGTCCCAGCTTCAGTGGTATTGCGTACGAAACCTTCAACCAGACCGGAAAAGTAAACTAGCCCCAGGCTGTTTCCCCCACCTCCGTCCAACACTCCGCTATCAGTCAACCTGTATCTCCTCCATCGGGACCTGAACTTCGAAGTATACTGATCAGAGTTCGAACAAGCAAATGGAAAAACTTGAGGCACATTGAATAGTTAATAGAGGGGGACGGACGGCGCGGCGTGGAAAACCACGCGGAACGAAATTCATCTTACACTCTTTTCTGTTTCCATGGTAACAGAAGAGACGTCAGAGTGAACCCATGTCAAAACGTTACAATTATTTGTCTCTCCTTGTAGGAATTGAGCGAGTTTTTAATTTTGCTTTAAATTATTCACTCGTACTTGTGAATTTATTGACAAAATGGAAACTTATTTTGATATGATGATGAAGCTGAAGTCCGCCACTATAATAACTAAGGCTAGGATTTTGATGAAATTGCATCTTTTTTCTAGTAAGCCAGAAACATTGCTGCTTTAGTATTTATATTTATGTGGTAAACTGAGTGTTTTAAGACATATTTGTTAAGGCATTTTTTTTTTGCATTTTTTGCTTGTTTCAACTCAGAAGAGCATCTTTTGTTTTTTTCGGACATTTTTGAGACATTTTGGCCATAAATCCCCATTATTAATATAAAATAATGTTTATTTCCGTTGAAATTTTGTCTACATATTTTGTCCATTAATACCATTTTTTTTTATTTGGTTATTTAACGACGCTGTATCAACTACGAGGTTATTTAGCATCGATGGAATTGGTGATAGCGATACATTTGACGAGATGAGGCCGAGGATTCGCAATAGATTACCTGACATTTGTCTTACTGTTGAGAAAAACCTCGGAAAAACCCAACCAGATAATCAGCCCAAGCGGGAATCGAACCCGCTACCGATCGCAACTCCGGATCGGCAGGCAAGCGCCTTAACCGACAAAGCTACGCCGGTGGCTAATACCCATTATTTTGTATAATATTTTAATCATTTTTCTACACAAATATTGCCATTTTAACGTAGTACAGTCCAACCACCCCTTCATTATAGACTCCTTTATACCTGCTAATTCCTGATATGAGTGGCCTTGTGGTGGACTACATGGAAACTACATCAGGTAAAATAATTGAAGTGAACCACTTAGAAAAAATTGTGCAAAATTAAATAAACTTAAATGTTGGTACTAGAATTAATTTAATTACTGATCTAAATTATTAATTTCAATTCAGGAATCCGCCCCTGAGCACGAGTTCTACTCTTTCAGTTGCGAGCTAAAGTTTTTCTGTATATATTATATTTTATGTCACAATTATTAGCAAAATAATAAATATAAATAAATAAATAAACAAATAAATAAATATTAAGTAGTACGAAACCTCTTTTCCTACTAAGCTAATTATGTAAGATCAATTTTTAGGGCATTTTTAAGGGCATTTTTGAAAGATTTTTTGGTCATAAATGCATTGTTTTTAGGACATTTTTTCATGATTTATAGGTCATCAAAATCCTAGCCCTAATAATAACACTATAATCCACCGCTGTGGAGTAACGGTTATCATGTCTAATCGTGTAACGAGCGGGCCGGGGTTCAAATTCTGGTTGGGACAAGTTACTGGTTGAGGTTTTTTCCGTTTTTTTTTTTTCGACAGCAGATTAAGAGAAAATGCTGGATAACTTTCGTTGCTGGACCCTGGACTCATTTCGGTAGCATTATCATCTTCATTTCACTCAGACGCTAGATAAGCATCGCAGTTGATAAAGCGTCGTAAAATAAACCACTAAAAAATACAACACCACTAAAAGGAATTAAATTATTAAAGGAACGCATGACAACTGAACCATGGCAGCAGATCTGCGGAAAACAATTGAATGGCTGCCTAGAATAACGTTGTATGTCCGTTTTTGGCCAAACTGAGTTTTTGGCTGAAAAATGTTGTATCGCACATCTTGCATCATGTGCTGTCATCGTCTTGCTGATATTCACACTACTTCGAGAGCTGTAGTATTTTGATTGTGTTGCTGAGCTGAATAACGTTGTAACGCAAATAAAATGGCGGACAATCATACTTGTAGCGTGACACATGGTCTCATAAAAAGCGTAAATAGAAAGAGAAAACGTAAGATTAATATCATGCAATGGAAGGACAGTGTACGTAAGACACAAAGGGTCGTATTCATAGACATTTTTAGCCCGGGTTTCCGGTGGATGATCAGCGTTTTTCGTATTCATAAACCAGTGTTAGCAATAAAATATGATTTGAATTCTGTACAAGTAACCAGTGGATAGCCGGGGCTAGCTTAGTACGCTCGTAGTGCGTGCTGCGAAATGTCTATGAATAGCACCCTAAAGGATCAGGGGAAATAATATACTTCGAAGAAAAGTGACATTAAACCAGCTGTGAAACGACTTGAACTGGTGAGTAGAATAATGTTGTAAGTCACTGTAAGCCTATAGAGTGCTAAAGGAGAATAGTTAAAGGTAATAAGGTCATGGTTACTCTGAATTCTACCATGGCCTAATAAGAGAATAAAGAAAAAAAGATTCTTGTCTGTGTAATATTGATATTGTATGCCTAAACATATGGTCGAAGTTGTGTAATTTGTTCCAAGTTCTTATGATATATTATTATTATTATTATTATTATTATTATTATTATTATTATTATTATTATTCAAAGAAAATTGATTTCCTTATGTGCTTTTCGATTTATACCCAATTCCCCTGACTTTAACTATGAGATTACCTGTAAATATTTAAACTGTTGTAGCCTTTATTCTAGACGTCAAAATCTTGATTATCAATTTTTTTTCAAAGTTATCAAGGATGATATTGATTGTGAGTGTATCATAAACAATATCAGCCTTCGTATTCCTACAAAAGGTTTAAGATTTCAAAAAAAACTTTATAACAGAAATTCAAAATCACTTTCTCCAGTCCGTAGATGCATAAAATATGCCAATTTGCATGGGCGCAATTTAGATCCTTTTATGGTATAGTTTCGTTTTGATTATTAGTATTTACTGTTCTTGTTCTCAATTTTATTTAAGTATGGTTTTGTTTATTTAAGATATTATATATTTTGTTTTTGCACCTTTCTATTTTCTGTTTGTGTTTTGTGCTGAACTATAATTGGCCTCTGCCTGTTCTTCAGCACACGAATATTAATAATAAATAAATAAATAAATAAATAAATAAATAAATAAATAATAATAATAATAATAATAATAATTATTATTATTATTATTATTATTATTATTATTATTATTAAATGTACTCAAGTGTAATAACCATAAATAACCTACCAGGAAATATGGACAGTATTTATGTTTCTTTGCTTTAGGCTACAACGTTGTTCTTCTGGATTGAGATACAATGTTTTTCTACTGTAAATGTTAAAAAAGTTATGTTATTTGGAAGATGAAGACAATATATATATATATATATATATATATATAAATGGTGTGAATACTTACTGAAGTATTAATACAGACCCGACACTGTCATATTTTATAATATTTAACAATGTTAGTATGGAATAAACATATTTTGTGCGAGATCGTGCGTATTTGCTTGTTTTCCGCATAGAACCAATACGCGGTAAGTGTGAAATACCACATTCAGTATTCCCAACGTAACACACATAACAATTTCCCTCTTCTTACCGCTTAAGCGCGACATTCATTTTACTGCTTTAGGCTTTTAACATATATTACTTTTAGAGACGTTTAACATAGTAATAATTATAAATTGGAAACTTACCACTGCAATTTCACCTAAATTGCAATGTTAATTATTGTTTTTAAATATTTGCAAAAATTAAGTAAAGTCTACTACTCCGCGAAACTTATTACATTCCTGATACAAGTAACATTAAGGAAGCCGTGAAAAAATCAACGAGATTCCAGATGCCGATGTTATTACTGCAATATGTTATTTAAATAATATTGTTAAAATATTAAAATGAAAAAATAAATCATTACATAACCTTACCGTTTGTTTTAAGTTCGCATTTATAGACTGGGGGGGGGGGGAAGACAGACGTATATCTCGGCCTGCTGGAGTATAGTAAACACAGAAAACATTTTATAGCAACAATGTTGAAGAAAGATATTTTGGTTTTCCGAAGTTGCCGTCATTAAACAGAAACCAAGATGGAGATTTCATTGCAACTAATTAGAAATTCGTCTTTCAGGTATGTAATAAACGATCTTCGCACAAAATAATGTACGATATACGAGCGGTATGTTTGTTTTCATGTTCTCGGAAATTAAAAAAGCTGAACTACGTTTCGCTTTTTCAATCTTTTCCTCGAACATGAAAACGTCAACATACCGCTCTTGTAACGTATATTGCTATTTCAATTTCCTGACAAACTGTAAAAACTGACTTACAACGCTATTCTAGGCAGCCATTCAATTGTATCCTATGTAACATAGGAAGTGTCATTACGAAATATATAAAGTTTATAAATTTCTCGATAAGTTCTCCGGAAACGGTTAACTGATGATACACATTAGAGCCAGAGAGTGTATAACAATGCAGTTGGACGGGGTGGACGGGGGCGTGGACGGTCACGGAATGGAAGCTTTCCCACACTGTGAATTGCAGGTAGGGGCTTTTTTCTCGATTAGTTAAAAAGGATACCGGGAAATGCGGAACAGTTGACAACAAACTTGATAATCCATTAAGTGAGTGTCCACTCCCTGGGAACCGGCCAGATGCCCGAGTTTCCTGGAAACGGCTCCACAAATGTTATGTAAATAAATAATGCCATAGGGAATGTACTAACAATTGAATGTGTTTGTATATTATCTATTTATAGTCTGTTGTGTCACTTCATATGGCAAAGAAGACTATAATGATTGGATTTCCAAGAGAACTGAACTGTAGGAAACTTAAGTCAGCGCTAGATGTAGGCTTTTTAGTAAATTGTGTACTTAGCATGATCATAGGTTTCAGAATTTGGAAGTAAATATACACGAATCATGAAAAGCGAATAAATCTAATGATATTTTATATTATATAATTATACTTTTTGTCCATAAACAGCACAGGCCTTTTTTGAACATTTTAATTGTCTTGTATGAATTTTTGTGTGCTAAAAAGAAAATGACACTTAAAATGCCACATCATGTACACTTTTTTTTTACAAAATTTAAATTAATATACAAAACGACGATCTAACTGTTTACGGCATTCATGCAACTGTGCTTTTAATGGCGATTATTTGTAACTTTCTAATATGAAGGACAAAATACATTATGTACCAAATATATACTTAAATAGTTTTTGTTCTAATTAGCTTACATATAAAGCAAATATCAAAATGAAAAAGATGTGAACAAGAAAATTACCAAATTTACACAAATTCTAGGAATAATAAACAATACATTAAAAGCTAAATTAGTACAAAAATCTACAAGAATAAAAATATATAATACACTAGCATTACCCTCCCTTTTATACGGAAGCGAGATTTGGACATTAAAGAAAAAAGACATGAACAGAATAAAAGCAACGGGAATGAAATTTTTCAGGAGGACAGCAGGATATACTCCTTTAGACCGAAAAAGGAATGAAGAAATTTTAGAACAATTAGAAGTAGAGTCAGTAGAAGAAAAAATCAGCAGATACAAATTCAATTGGTTAGATCATGTAAGAAGAATGGAAAATTCAAGAATCCTAAAAATTATGATGCAGTATAAACCTAGAAGACATCGTCGACCAGGAAGACCTTTTAGAAGACTGCTAGATGGGGCCGAAACAGGTCTACAGAGGCCTAATTCGTAAAGGATGATGATGATGATGATGATGATGATAAAGCAAATACAAACTATTACAATTTTTGTAGCAAATATTTAATGTATTTGAGAAACAACACATGTCCACGAACTTTAGGGCATCCTGTCACTGTCAGTATCATTAAAGGTTACTTTAAAATATTTATAAATATTGCAATTCAAATGAAAATTCATCCTAAAAAGATAAGAACGTACAGTTCTCGCCAATCTTAGACGACCTCACTCACACCACTCTGCTGACTCGTGCCTTACCAAAACATAATAAATCATACGGTGCATGCGTGTTAGTTATGCAGCGTTGTCACATTATGACTCTGAATTATCCCAGCCGCTGGGCTGAGGCAAGTACGATATTTTTTAACAGAGAAGTTAGTACTTGTCTCTTGCAGCAAGATAAGCTGACCTCTCTACTCGGACTGAGGCCGTCTATGTTTGGCAACGCTGTTATAAAGCAATTCAGTCATCGGACGCGGCCAACTGCATAACATAAACATCGAGAGCATGTTGACGTGAGTTCTTTGACTTCTTTGACTTCTTTCCTCTGAGCTATGGCCGTCTAAGTTTGGTGAGTACAGTACATCCAATATTTATAAGCTGCACAGTGTTTTTTTTTTTTTTTTTTTTTTTTTTTTGCAGACATCTCAAAACTTACAGCTAAAGACATATGTGGTTTTTCAAGTAACCGATTAAATTATTAACATCCTCAAGAACAGCTTTAATTGTGACACAATTGAAACAAAAGAGAGTGTGCAAATAAACCCTAGGAATAAAAATATATTATTGTTTTTATAGATAAAACTTATTTCTTAACAAAGAGAACTTCCAAATCTTCCGTCGTTTTTTAATAACCCTACATATTTTTTGGTTCCTCTTCATTCCTACATTTTTCTTTTTCTTCTTCCCTTTCTCTCTGCTTGGTTTAACTGTTAAATATTTCAGTGAAACAAGTTTATTTTTCATTATCGTACATGATTTTCTTTTCCTGCTCTTTTAATATGTATAAAATGGCATCTATTCAATTTCAAATATATATGTACATATATATTATTTTATTTCGTGTACTATATTTTCATTTCTTTGTACATTCCATCAGCCTCCGCAGATTATTTCCATTCAAATATTTTCCATCATATTTCTATTGTTCACGTCGGACATCTTCACAAGTCTCAGAACAGCTTTATCTTTCAAAATTTCAGATGTTTCTTCTGCAGCCTTTGTAAGTAAATTATTTTTACTATGGAACGAATACCTATGAGAAATAAAACAGAAGCGATTCAAGTGGAACTTTTGTGAGAATCTGCGTTTGAATAGCGGGACAAAGGCGTCGTCACGGCTTGAAGAACACGAGAGTACCGAGAAGTACTAAATATGAATGAAATCTACTCGGCGATGGGGGAGAAAAATATCCCTCAGACGCTTTTCTAAGAACCATGTTTTTCCCTTTACAATAAAACCTTTATAATATAATGAGAAAAAAATATCTGTGGAACAGTGGTTCAGCCTACACACAATTTGGAAGTGAAGGCTTCTCAGTGAGACAGAGCGGGTAATCATAATCATAATAATTCTTTATTTATCAAAAGTAAAGAGCGCAAATGGGGTGCGTATTGAGATAATACAAATTTACTGTATGGGATGCTTTAATGACGTTAAGAGTGTGGGTGGAGTTGTACCTCATCTGCTGGTGGATGGGATTTCATAGCATTTATTTACTATACTTCAGCAGTTCTTTGCTTACTTTAATACTCCCGTACTTCCGCACTTCCTGGCACATTTCTTAACTTCCTTTCTTAGTTCTTCACATTCATTCACACTTCTTCACTTCTTCATTCGTGCTTCTGCGATACAGTCTACAAAATTTCTTTATTTTGTGCCATAATTCTTCTCATCCGTCCGTACTTCTTTACTTAATTTCGTAGAATTTATTTACCTTTATAGTAAAACATCGGTAAGAGAGAGCCTACCGAAAGAAAATAAGTTTCGGCATTTGAAGCTGCAGTTATATTTTGTTGAAGAGTTCGGACCTCAACACTTGTCTGCAGACAATTATATCAAGAGAAGAATATTTTTATTATTCCCATAAATCTAGTTTCCTTAATTTTTTTTCTTTCCGTAATTTTAAGAATTTATATTAGAAATTGAGAAGCGAAATAGGCTAAAATAATTATGTATCGGAATCATATTTTGCGTTGTAGAAAGACGTTCTTCGCAATGTAATCACTAACTGAATATTGTAAGAGGCTCACCTCTCAATCCCTGATGAAATATATTGTCCATTACAACAAGTGCAATCATGGAGGAGGAGAAAGTAGTGCAAAGTAAGATAATGTACTTTATCGATATGTGGTTAACTGCATAAATTCATTGTAAATATGTGTATTATATTGCTCTAACATACTAAATTGTAAACACAGTAATGTAAAATGCAAATAATAGGTGGTTTAATATAAATAATATAGCCCGAAATGTCGTAGGTGTGCATAGCTGCGTCTAAAACCTTGGTTTTCTGAACTGACGCATGCGAGATGCGAGGTGCGAGGCCCGCCTCGCACAAATCCGGACTACACGAGAGATAGTGAGTGGTTTCTATAACTGCGAGATGCGAGGTCTGCGTACCTGCCTCGCACCTCGCATGCGTCGGTTCATAAAAACCAAGCTTAAGTGTTTGCTGCCTATTTGAATTTGTTAGAGAACGCCATTGATCAATTATTATAAATAAATAACATCAGAATGCGTTATATCGAGTTTACATATTGTTATTTACACACATATCGATATGCACAATCGTTTGAGCTCTCTGTACATTGTGAATCAAAAGTTCCACGTTCACGTCTTTCATTCCTCGTACTCTACTCGTTCTCATTCTGGTTGTCGTTCCCGGTTTATTGTGGACCAGCCATTGCTATTAGGGAACTTAATTTTTCGTTGTTTTTGTTAAGACAATGTCTTGGCCATATTATAAATATTGTTACTGTTCTTAAACCATGAAATTTCCCCAAATTTTAGGCATTATTTTCAATATTTCTCTTTTCTTTGTACAAAAAGTGGCGAAATGTCCCGGAAAAAGGGTAATTTTCTTCCACTTGTCTTCACTGGTTGAACCATTTAACCGTGACCATCCAGTAAAGAATGTGCATCAAGCTCCATATAATGATGATGATAAAGAATATGACGATGACAATCACCTCCACGAAGTAGACCTAAATACATCTGTGTCGGTCTTCTAGTGGTCTTCAGGTACGTCTCTAACCAGCAGGATAATAACTTATCATTTGCAGAGGGATTCTGTTATTGTTCATTCGATAAATATGTTGTAACCAATTGTTTTTGTAATTCCGAATTCTTTCTTCGTATCACATCATGTTCAAATCTAAAAATAACTTCATTTCTTGTACTTTATTCGTCTGGTAGAGTTAAGGCCTTCAGGCTTTCTCTTCCACACAACCAGAACTAACACTACAAACAATATAAAATATAATACAATAGACTAAAATAAATAACAATAAAATGATAGTACTGGTGTAAAGAGAATAAAGTAAAGCGTTTAACCTAAAATTATTAAGCTACACTAAGTGAATGATGTATTATATAGGCCCTATTAAGCGTAGTAAATACATATAAATAGTAAAATTCTGTCGTGTTTGGTCAAAACATGATAATTCTACAAATGACATTTTTAGATTGTATTTGTCATCTTGATTGTATTTGTCATTAACTCTTGTCACTAGATAGTTCTTGAAATTTATATTTTCCCCGCCATTCATAAAATATTTTGATATGATACCTCTTGCACAAAAGGGGAGATCTATAACTGAAACTTGATTAATATATTTCAGTATTATTTGTATTTATCCTGGTAATAATGAACAGTTTGACTCGTAGACATTTTGTTTTTGCAGCATTAACTTCCCATGATTGTACGAGAAGATTCGAAGGGAATGGCACTTACGTAGACTTTCGGCTCCCCCCTATTACCATTAATGCACAACACAATGTCAATACGGCGGTTGCTGTCGTCTGCGATACAAGAACTTTTCTGTTGATTTTCGAGTTTGTCATTTTTTCCCGGTTATTATATGCTTATTTAAGTTGTGTTAACTCTCGCTAGTGGTTTTATATTTTATTTTATCCGTCTTAGTATTTATTTTATTATTGTAAATATTTTTGTTTTATCACTATTATTATTATTATTATTATTATTATTATCATTACTATTATTATTATTATTATTATTATTATTATTATTATTATTATTATTATTAATGAATTATTTTGTATTACAATCTTTGTATCATTTCTGTCACGATTATTTTTATTATTATTATTATTATTATTATTATTATTATTATTATTATTATTATTATTATTATTATTATTATTATTATTTCTACCATCAGCATTAGTATTTGATCCCTGTAAAATTTATGTAGACTACTGGACTGTATCCGAGCACGAGCATATGCTCATATGTATTCATTTCAAATGTAAATTGTAAATAAATTTAAATTTGAAATTTGAGCTCAAAACGCAGCCCTATATAAAAAAACAGTTCTCTTTCGTTTGGTATAGCCGTGATATCTCCATCTAATCTTATGTTATTTTCATTCACATTTGTATGTAAACTAGAGAGCCAAAAATGTACGTTCTTAGTCTTCAGGGTTCTTTTTTCTTTTACTGTACAACACTGGTTTTGAGTATGTTCCTGATTCCTAAAATACGGTAGCAGCAGTAATAGCAGCAGTATAGTAGCAGTAGTAGTAGTAGTTGCAGTAGTAGTAGTAGCAATAGTAGTAGTAGTAGTAGTAGTAGCAGTAGTAGGAGCAGTAGTAGTAGCAGCAGTATAGTAGCAGTAGTAGTAGCACCAGCAGTAGTAGTAGCAGCAGTAACAGTATTAGTAGCAGTAGTAGTAATAGTAGTAGCAGTATAGTAGCAGTAGTAGTAGTAGTAGTAGCAGCAGTAGTAGTAGTAGCAGTAGTGTAGTAGCAGTAGTGTAGTAGTAGTAGTAGTAGTAGTAGTAGTAGCAGCAGTAGTAGCAGTAACAATAGCAGCAGTAATAGTAGTAGTAGCAGTAGTATTAGAAGTAGTAGTAGTAGTAGTTGTAGTAGCAGTAGTAGTATCAGTAGTATAGCAGCAGCAGTAGTAGTAGTAGTAGTAGCAGCAGCAGTAATAGTAGTTGTAGTAGTAGTATAGCAGCAGTAGTAGTAGCAGCAGTAGTAGCAGTAGCAGTAATAGCAGTTGTAGTAGCAGTAGTAGTAGCAGCAGTATAGTAGTAGCAGTAGTAGTAGTAGCAGCAGTATAGTAGTAGCAGCAGTAGCAATAGCAGCAGTAATAGTAGTAGTAGCAGTAGTATTAGTTGTAGTAGTAGTAGCAGCAGTAATAGTAGTAGCAGTAGTAGTAGCAGTAGCAGTAGTAGCAGTAGCAGTAGCGGCAGTAGTAGCAGTAGTAGTAGTAGCAGCAGTGACAGTAGTAGCAGCAGTGGCAGTAGTAGTAGCAGTAGTAGTTGCAGCAGTAGTAGTAGTAGTAGTAGTAGTAGTAGTAGCAGTAGTAGTAGCAGCTGTAGCAGTAGTAGGATTAGGAGTAGGAGCAGTAGCAGTAATAATAATAATAATAATAAATCAAGGAAATACTATTTATTACAGATCATTAGCAACAAGTTTAATGTCCACACCTGTGAAGTAACGGTTAGCGCGTCTGACCGTAAAACCACGTGGCCCGGTTTCGAATCCCGGTTGGGGCAAATTACCTGATTGAGGTTTTTTTCCAGGATTTTTCCTCAACCCAATATGTGCAAATGTTCGGTAAGTATTGGTGCTGGACGCCGGACTCATTTCACCGACATTATCAGCTTCATTTCATTCAAACGCTAAATAACCTAAGATGTTAATACAGCGACGTAAAATACCCCCCCCCCCCAAACAAGATTAACAACAATTACCGAAACCCACACATCGTGACTACAATCCTCTCTCAGAAGACTGATACAACATTATTATTATTATTATTATTATTATCATAGGGAAGAAACAACGGAAATTTAATTCAAGAGGAATTCTGCTCACAACACTAAATTTGGAATCGAGAACCTTTGATTCTGCAACCAGCAACACACATGACTGCAGACCCTCCCATATGGTACAACATAGGCTACACATAATTTAACATTACATAATATGGCAATACAAGAGCAATGAACTGTTCCAAGCTGGATAAGAAAAACAAAACACACGCGCTTGAACGCTTTTCAGCTGAACAGCGTGATAAATAAAGTAACCATGGTGATACATACGTACTACTACGGCCATTCATCATGTTCGCATGTGGGCGCTATGCAAAGCAGGGAGTGTGTATTCAAGCCGCTCTATTGTTACAATGCTTACTCGGTTACTGTATGGGACAGCTTATGTTACAAAGCTTTCATTGACAACACTTTCATTGAAAATGCCGCCCAATGCAATCAAATGCTGTGCCACATCATTTTTCATTGTACTTCAACCACAAACATTGTCGTCAGTATGACGTCACCATCATCATTATCGTAATCGTAATTAAAGTCATAAAACAGATTGCCATAATCAACTTTATATTCATCACTGTCATCAAGTTTTTATGATCAATGTCATCGACATTATCTTCCATAATACCACTAATACTGCCATCCGCTTCTTCAACAATTGTATCATTGAAGTAAATCATGGCCAAAGTGCCAAAACATGAGAAATTGGGTTAATGATGGAAATGAAATCTATGTGCCAATGCTTATAACGTATAAACTGGACTAATTTCAAACACCAGGAGAAGTAGGTGAATATTATAACGACTATTTCGTTTATATGACGTCATTCCATTTTCGGCCAATGAAGCGTAATGACATTTTGAATTCCAACCAATCACAGTCATACATCGCGATAATTTCTGCAGTTCGATTTATCACTATCAATTTATCGCACGGTCGTTCTTTTGTTTAGTCAGTGTCGCCAACTGTTTCTACGTAAATCGATGAGCATGAATCCATTGTACTAAATAACGTGCAAAATCCTATTTCTACATCTCCATCTTCTAATTCTATGTCCATTGTATCTAAAGAAAATGACACTCCTTCATAACGATTGTTCATTTAATTAATGTATTAATCAGGTTATTTGTAATTATACTATAAAATGTTTAAATTAAGCTATGATTTCATCAGATAATGAAAACGTATTTCTGTTATAATAACAAGAAAGAAGCTCAGTACATGTAATTAACATTTTAAAACCTGTATTTCGCTTTTCTCAATTGGCATTACTGAATAACATTCAATTTCTTTATTGCAATAATCGTTATTCATGTATTTCGACTTCACAATGTCTGAATAGGTTAAGTATTCATAAATATATAGTTATTAACATTTTGTGAGCGAATTTTAGGGATATAATTTACATTTTCATTTTATTCACGAAATAGTCCAAATAAATGTCACAAGAGGTCTGAGATTACTATAGATTATTTCGTTTATATGACGTCATTCCATTTTCAACCAATGAAGTGTAATGAAATTTTGAATTCCAACCAATCACAGTCACACTTTGCGATAATTTTTGCAGCTAGATTTATCGCTATCAATTTATCGTATGGTCGTTCTTTTGTTTAGTCGTTGTCGCCAACTGTTTCCCCGTAAATTGATGGTCATGCGTACATTAAGATGCAACTACACGGTTAAACTTTTCTTTCAACTTAAAGCAATGAATGCAAGATTGATATTTAATATTAATTTATATATTTACGCAGTGAAGACGACGTTCAAAACGGCGCACCACGTAGACACAAAATCTTCATGCATCTTAATTGAATGTACATTTTAAACTTGATTCTTTCAATATTCTTCCCAGATTGCACGCATACGCGATTGGAATATTGAACTGTGTAGATGCAGCTTTAGTTCCGTTACACACTACAGAGAGAGTGCATTTGTCGAGCTATAAAAAATACTTTCGTGTATCACTGATTGTAATTAACGGTCGAAATAAGGCACAGTTGGCATTGGTCCTGCTCCCACAGGTAACTTAACCTATAATTGTAGCCTATAAAATTTGTATTTTGTGAATGAAATTAAACAATTAATAGAAAGTCAGATGTTCAAATTTATGTAACATCATCGCATATCAAACCCTAAGACCTTGCATAGTAATAATAAGGTCTTTGATCAAACTGCCTTCCGTATGGCGTAATAAAATTCGTGTTTTAATTAGGTCTATCTATACAGAGATGGCTTCACTGTGTAGCAACATGTCTCGCTGTGAATACATAAGCATTGGTATATAGCTGTCCCCACTGTTACTGTTAAATTAAATTATGATTTCAGCAGATAATGAACATGTATTTATGTTATAATAATAAGAGAAAAGTGTAGTACATGTAATTAACATTGTTAAACCTGTATTTCGTTTTTTGCAATTGGCATTACTGAATAATAACATCGAATTTCTTTATTGCAGTAATCGATATTTCAACTTCACAATGTCTGAATAGGTTAAGTATTCGTTAATATACAAATTATTAACATTTTGTGATCGAAGTTTTGGGATATATTATTTAAATTTTTATTTTATTCTCGAAATAGTCCTAATAAATGTCACTCGAGGTCTGAGATTTCCCAGATAAATCTCAAACATCTCGTGACATTACTACAAATAAATGGCAGTTGAGTTATGTACCCGTCACTGTTCCCTAAAATGTGAGCTATGTACCAGAATATGTTTGAACTTGTTCAGTTGGCTACAGCACCACGTGGTGATGAAAATCAGTTTTTAACTCAAATTTAAACAGTGTAAGTTGTTGGTAATATTAAGTGAAATTAAGATGAATGAGACCACGTCAAGAAAACGACGTAGGCTTAAACGTGGAAGGAATGTGTGGTCGAGGTGGCAACAAGATACAGTGCGTTTAGAGATAGAGCGGACTTGCCGGCTGTTTACATGTAAATCTGGCAGTAGATGCGGTAACTCTCGCCCAGTCCAAGGCCGCCGGTGTACACTCTATCTCTAAATGTACTATAGCATTCTGAATTTATAAGGCCTTCAGATCTGACATAACTGAGAAGGAAGTTTTAAATATGTGGAGTGACAATTGCGCTGCATACAACAAAAACAAAATGCTGTTATTTGTGTGGTTCTATCTTGTTGTTAATGGAACATTTGATGAAGTTAATCATAAATACTTGATAAAGGGATATTCATAAATAAGTTGTGATAAATACTTTGCGCAAATAGAAAAGAAAGAGGAAAGAGAAGTGTGAAGTACCTTTGGACTTGGTTAAAATTATGGTAACTACAACGTCGAAACCATTTCATGTCATCATTATGAAAGAAACAGACTTCTTGGATGTCAAAGCTGTTGCAGGTTCATTATTCAATACCACTAACATACACATTACATTTGGCAAATGGGTCAAAATTACAAGGGATAGGCCAGGAATTGTGCAAGTAAAGAGAACCCGGAAAGATTTGGAAGCCTGGAGTGGCATTTGGGTGATGAAGAAAATTGTTGCACCAGAAACAATTTTGCAGACAGGATCCCTCAGCTGAAGTGCGGAAGCAAACTTTCAAAGGAAAAAATAAACAATCTAAGAGCTATGTTGTCTTTCCTGAAGCCTGAGAACAGAAGATTCTATGAACAGTTATTTGAACAAGAGTGATGCTTAACATTGTACTGTGTTAAAGGGTGAAATTATTTTCTTCTCTAATGTTACTTTTGATTAATATCTCTGGTACATACATTACATTATCCATTTTGTTCCTAGTGGACTTACCCCACTATTCATGTCGTTTCGCTTTTTTCAATTTGCAATTTAAATTGCAGGAGAACTATTCAATAATATTATAAATTATAAATAGCCATTAAAGAATTATAGCCTATGATTAAATCATAATTTTTCTGTATATGTATCTACGATTATAATTAATTTAAACAGTTCTTTTCTTGCCTGAATAAATATGATTTAGGTACTTAACTCGTTATTTATTTCAATGCTACAATTATTATTATTTTCATCACTAATATCGTCATTTTCATCATGATATCAAAGTAAAGTCCCTTTCACACTTTCAAAGTAGCTCGCTACTTGATTTGACGGAATTGAAAATTGTGAACTGTGTTTCAGGTTGAGTTCAAGGCAAGTAGCACATTGAATTCAAGTTTCAAACTGTGTATAGAGAAGAAGTGAGGAAGATAGAAAGAAGTAAGAAGGATATCACTTGAAGCGATGCTATTTATCAGCCGAAACTGGCATGGTTCAAAGTGGTCGATAATTTTTTTTGGGAACTGAAAATAGTTTTCAAACATTGTAAATTAGACCTGTTTATTTTATTACATTTCCGTTAACAATTATTAAATCTTTGCTTGCTGCTTTCACTTATTCAATTCCTAACCTATACTGAACAACGCTTCTTCCTTTTCTTCGATAGAGAGTTTTCGCATCCTCTTGGTCCGCTAAACGGTTAACGCTATGTTGACGTCATTGATTAAAAGAACCAATCAGAGCCATTCATCTCGCGTTATTTCAATAGCGAACCCGCTATCTCTAGACTGATAACGTGGACTTGAAGGAAGTATAACGTAGATCTAATTCGATGTTAAAGCACGACATCTCGTTTGAGATTTACCACTATGGATGATATTCATTTATCTACTTAGAACAGATCAAGATGGATACAATATTCAGGCAGAAGTACAGGAAGATTCAGAAAAGAATTTTTCGTTGAGATTCTAATAGACAAAAACAGAGTCGTGAGTGTTCCTCCAAGCGAAAACGCTCCTTTGTTTAACTCGCCGTAACTTGGAAACCGTAAAGATTTTGAGTAGCGACAACTTTTAAAAGTTATTTCCATTTCCACTCAACAGTTTTTTCGCTCTGACCCCTATCTAACGTGAAAGATAAAAAGGTTTGCTGGTTACCAACTTTTGAAGGCTTCCCGGTTGATGCGAAAACGTAAATTTTATTGAAGGTTGTCATATAATGACTTAAAATAAGTCCATAACAGAGGAAATCCTGAAAAAGTCGTTTGATTGCCGATCGTTCAATGTTCAAAAACGAAATTGTAACTGCGGAAAAGTCTACGCCAGAGCTCACGGACGTGAAATTGATACATGAAAAAGGGGGTGGGATATTTTCAGTATTTTAATATAAATCAATATGAAAAATGTATTCATGGTAAATACGCTCATGAACTAGCTACGCATCTGATATTTAAGGGGCTCCACACAGCATTCTCTGAACTATACGAGTTGACATCATTTATTTTGTTCATACCCAACATATTAGCATCGGTCGAAAGATCATTTCTATCCTTAAACTAATGAAATCACTTGAACGATCGACTCAAGGGTAAGAAAGACTGAACAACCTAGCCTTGATGTCAATAAAGAAGAAGATACAAGAACTTAAAATTCTCCAACATTTTACAGTGACGTTATCAATGAGTTTACGAAGTAAGAGGAAAGAATGGAGTTTTCCTTCAAGTAAACAAGATAAGCTTTCTTAAACATTTTGTGTTATTTCTGTATTAGTTTTGTGCTCGTTGTCGAAATCTGCTAGAATGATTTAATGAACATGATACATAATATGCTTCTAAAGATGGATTATAAAATATTGTCGGGTAGTAGTGACATTAAGTTATCTCTAAAAGAAGAGCCTACCCTCTGATTGAGGTTCTGGCTGATATGTACAGTACACTTATTTATCAGGCAGTACATCTCACTTGACGATATGCGTCAGAGGAAGAACAATTGTTTGCATACATCTGAAGTCTGATTAGTGTAACATGTAGCTAATCGGCAATGTATGCAATGGAGAGGGAAAGGAACTGGTCATCCTAACCCATTATCTCCTGGCATAGTTGCCTCATAAGTGGTGCCTTATTGGTATCACTTGTGAGGTTCAGATCTGTCTTCGGACAGTTGACTAAACAACAACAACTTGAGGTTCACTCCGTATATAAAAATTCAGGCGATAACGCATTTGCTTACTGAACCGATGTTGCGCTCGGGAGTGGAATCGATTTCCGCTTGGACTGATTACCTGGTTGGGTTTTTCCTAGATTTTCCCCAACCGTAAGGCAAATGTCAGGTAATCTATGGCGAATCCTCGGCTTCATCTCGCAAAATACCATCTCGCTATCTATCACCAATTCCATCGACACTAAACAACCCAGTAGTTGATACAGCGTCGTGAAATACGCATGTAAAAAAAAAAGAAAGAAGAAATGTAAGCATTTAAAATCATGTCTAATGTCAGCCGAGTTTTTCATACGGATCAGTATTCTGATCAGAAAAATTAATCGTATGCTTGAGGTAACGAAGAAAAACAATTTTTAAGTCCGAACATTGATGTGAAGGCATTGTACTTGCGAATGGAACTACTCCTAACAATCAACGATATCGAATCATTTGGAAATTGTATGTGATGTTCAGTAAGGCTAATTTGTTTTTGAGAGTTCGGTAGGAGGCAGTAATGCCGTATCTTAGCAACAACAAAACTGATAATTAACAGAAAAACGAGGCACCAGTTATTGTAGTCGGCTTACAGATTCAGAAACTACTGCAGATTACAGTGTTATCTAAAATTTTACTGTGTAACGTCAACTGCAGGAATTACAAACACATGGCACAAAATTATCAACATTCCGAAGACATCTCCTTTTAAATAATGTTAAAATCCTTCAGAATGTAAAGTAAGCACTTATCTATAATTTAAATTGAATTTTACTGAACTTTGCTAAACCTTGTTTCCCTTGAAAGGAATACTAGAAATACATGCAACTATAGTAACCCTTGACAATTCTTTACTTAACGACACTTTTAAATTACAAAGGTTATTCCTAGTTAGTAATTTTATTACACACAGTAGTTCAAAGGGTTTGATCCAAAATCCAAACTTCGACGTACAGAAAGCAACGATGAGTATAGTTATTGTATCGTAATTCTCGTCCGCTGATAAAATCAGTGTTTCCAACTCGATTATTGAAAACCCGCCATAAAATAGTGCAAAAGTGGCTAAATTGATATGCATACCAATGCGATTAGCCTATATTTTTGTCACCAAAACTCGAGTGGGATTTTATTGACTATTACACGATTGGAAGAAAAAATATAACGATTAGAAGAAATAAAGTACTCTAATACAATAAAATATTAATTGACCTAGTGAAACTCTGTTTCACTAATGTTAGCTTCAACAAAACGTTTGAACGAAGCCATCATTTTCAGTTGACTGTATATGCTGTAAACAAACGATCGCAAAGCATGTTTTATAATACCGTAAATAATTTGCAGTTTGAAATGTTGGCAAACAAAGAAACAAATGCTAGGGAAGCGATGAAATTAAACAAATGCTAGGAAAGCGATAAAATTGTACGATAAACAGCCATGATTGGTTGAAAGACGTCTTTTCGTACCGTTTTATTGGTCAAAAGTAGTATGACGTAGTAAAAGTGTACTAGTCTCTTTGGGTGCTATTCATAGACATTTCGCTAGCCCGCGCTAAGAGGATACTAAACTAGCCCCCGCTATCGACTGATTACTTGTACAGGATTCATATCATATCATATCGCTAACACTGGTTTATGAATACGAAAAACGTTAGTTCGTTGATGATCCACAGGAAGCCCGCGCTAAGAATGTATATGAATACGGCCCTTAAAGTTTAAAAATACAGTAATATAGTATAATATTTATTAACATTCCATGGTATTCATACATTGCTTCACAGCTAGGATATGGAACAAGTCAAAAACTTAATACTACCATAAAGTCTTAGGGCCGTATTCATAGACATTCTTAGCGCGGGCTTCCGGTGGATGATAAGCGAACTAACGTTTTTCGTATTCATAAACCAGTGTTAGCGATATGATATGATATGAATCCCGTACAAGTAACCAGTCGATAGCCGGGGCTAGTTTAGCACGCTCGTAGCGCGGGTTAGCGAAATGTCTATGAATAGCACCCTTAAAGATTAAAAAAGCCGCTAAATCCCTATACCAACAACACAAATGCGATCAAGTTTACCCGTTTAACACGAGAATATACCAGATCTAGCGGGAAATATACCAGACCTAGCGCTGTTAATAGGCCAAATAATTTAATAATAAAAAATCAGTCCATTTTGTTAAGCTTCAAATACATTGCGGCTCTCGGTAAATTACTAGTGCCTCACTTTTGATTCTCCTCTAATTTCTAGTGAGCACCATTGCTCTAATCTTTCAAACAACTAAAGAAATACACACTAGTTCATGTGAGATGAATAAACCTGATATTAACCAAAAAAAAAAAAAAATTCAACATTAAATGTAGATTTTCTTCTTGGACGCTGGGTTCACCATTTTCTTCCCTTTTAGGGTGATAAATTACCTCCTAAAATGGGACATTTTCTTCTGTGTGGTATCATTGGATTCTACTCGAAGTCCCGCCCTCTAGTAGGAGGTTGCCATAGCGATTTTTGCACATGCGCCGTTTGTTTTAGCACCAGGTTTCCTGTAATTACCGGCGTATTGTCATTTGCTTCTGTTGATTTCTCTTCCTAGAAGCTGCGGAGCCCCGGGGTTCATGGACTGCCTGCCTGCCTGCTTACCTCGGGGAAAGTGATTCCGCGAAATGGAGACAAACTGCAGAAACCCACAGCGCAGAATCTGTACACCGTCAAACTTAATTCTAAATCGATCGTTATTCACAGCGACTGCAACTCGTGCTGAGGCAATACTGTCTAGTAGAGATGAACAGAACTAACTGCCGCTCTCGCTCGCTGTGTTCGTTGCATTTGTTTTTCGAGTCTCGTCTTGTTCTCGTGCGCTTCGAGTCTCGCTCATCATTCTCGAAATAGCATTTGGTAGGCGTGGAAAGATTTCGTAACTTCGAATAACATACATAATTGAAATAAATAACATTATAAATGTTTAAATTAGACAGAAAGACAAAACAGAACAGTATCTTAGTTATCAAAATGTTCTGGTTCTATTATATGATATTACCTATGGTTGTATAAGTAGAAAGAAAACAATTCTCAAATAAATTTGCATTTCTAAGAAACGTAAAACATAACGTTAATATCTTTTTACTTGAGATTGCACACTTGATCTCAAACATATGAAAAGAAAATTCCTAGCCTTTTAATAAGAGCCTAGTAATTAAATAAAGACTGGGGAATGGATTATTGTATACTGAAAGGTAGAGATTGTTTATACATACGTAACAGTTGCCAAAGTAAATGAAAGTTTAGTCAGGCATAACAACTGTGGCGATTCAAGGCTGCTTGACGTTCGGGACTTCGGGAATGATCAATCTCGACGTCTGGAAACACTCACAAGCAGTCTTTACGTCAACGACGCGACGTATACAACATTGTCGTGCGGGTTTTCGGCTTTGCGGGAGCTATTAGTCTTACTTTCTGGATCGTTGTTCATCTCTACTGTCTAGGGCAGTGGTTCCCAAACATTCTGAAGGCGCGACCCAATTTTGGGCAAAACATTTGTTCGCGACTTCCCCCACCCCCACTACCACATCGGTACTCAACCCCATTTAAAAAATAAAAAAATGCAAATCCCTGTAAAATAAAAAACAAGATAATTTTACTCAGAACCAGTGGGTACCACCTAACGTCTAATGTACTGGTACCTGCAAGACGAGAAATCAATAACCTATTTTTCAATACTCTTTTACTTCTCAGACTGGCATTATTTGCTTATATATATTTGGAACATTTAAATACTTTGAATACCGGTAGTAGTTAGCAAGGTGATGATATAACATAATAACAACTAGAGATGAAATCGGCTAATTTATAATGAAACCTGTTTTGTGGTCGACATAGTCTTGGAGGAAAAAAAAATAATTTCAGGGTATTAAAGAACTCATCGAAAATTTAACTACATATGATATGGCACTGAATTTATTTTTCGGACATGCTTCGGGAGAAACTCAAAACAATGACGACAGTCACTAAAGGATATTGAATCCGTTTTTAAACAGGTACGTTCGGCTGGCTGCAATTGAAAATATACGAGTATATTAAGACAGACTCATTGAAATATGTACCTATTGATGGAATGTTGAAACTATACTTTCTTTTTCGCAGAGCGTAGAGCAGTTCTGGATCAAAAGAGTGCAAGAATCCTTGAGCTTTCAAAAGAAGTTCTTAAATTTTTTATTGCATTTGCACTCTTATTTATGCAAAATAAGTTTATCATGTATGATTGCTATCGAAACTAAAGCGAGAAATTTTCTTGAAATTGAAAATGATACCATGTATCGAATGTAGAGTTCAGATTTGAGGGATACTTTCTAAAACAAGGTACATTTATAGCACTAATTATTTTTTAATTTTATAATTACTGAAAAACTTTTTTTTTTATTTTTACGTTCAACGTTATTTATGTTTCTAAATACAAAATAAATGTATATTAACAAGACCTTTTATTATTTTGTAAACTATCTCGAGATCCCCCTCAGCTCTTTACACGACACTCCAGGGGGTCGAGACCCCCACTTTGGGAACCACTAGTCTAGGGTGATAGGAAAATGGAATGATGAACCACAGGTAAGGTAATGAATTAATATATTCTGGGAAACCCTTAACAAGCAACTCTATGCATCGGAGTCCATTACTTTGCCATTTTTCCATAACTCTCATCACTGGAGCAAAAAGCAGAGGAAAGCTGCTTCATCGCAACATCGTGCCTCGCAATCTCAGGACAATCCGCCTTGAAAGCTCAGTCGGCAGAGCGCTAAACGACCGCCAAACCGTCGATGACAGCGGAGTTGTACATATTTATGACAAAGTAAAAATAATGAGGCTTTTTCTTAATTCCAACAACATTTTCTACAATTTTCTTTATCATGATTTCCAAAAATTTGGGGTCAACTCGCGTTTGTCCTACGTCGTATCGGCCACCCGTCGTAACGGATGTTCCTCCTAGTTTGTTCAAAGATTGGTAGATGGCAGTGGTAGTGGGTTATAGACGACTCATAGATCTACAAAGAGGGAGAGAAGCCCGTACTAGACATAGCATACTTTCCCTCATTCATACTTACTTATTTACAAATGGCTTTTAAGGAACCCGAAGGTTCACTGCCGCCCTCACATAAGCCCGCCATCGGTCTCTATCCTGAGAAAGATTAATCCACTCTCTATCATCATATCCCATCTCCCTCAAATCCATTTTAATATTATTCTCCCATCTACGTCTCGGCCTCCTTCATTCGTAACAGACACAAACACGAGTAAAGTATTACGATTAGATGCAATAGAGTCGAGTGACAGAAAAGGCTCTAGAACAGACATACAGGGTGATTAACAAGGATTTACCGTCCCTTACGGAGCTTATTTTCTAAGACATTCTGAGAAAAAAATGTCATATAAACATTTGTCCTAATCTCAATACTTTCAGAGTTACACTAATTTGAAATTGTTTGTAAAATACCATTATTCTTGAGTTTAAAGGGTAAAAGAATATTACAGATAAAGAATGAACCATTCAAGAGTGCCATTTCTTTGATTAGCTAGTATTCTGAAGTTAAAAATGTGTTGTGAATTCCATAGTTGCTTCGTACAGATTTTTTTTTTTTTCGATTTTCAACTACAGAATTACATTTTCTTACGCATTTATCACACCAATTGTTGTAACAAATCACGCCGCTCTTATAAATTCTTCAAAACTGTACATTAGGATGCATAATTAAACCGTAAAGATTCAAATTCCTAAAGTCGTATGATTTGTAACAATTTTTGTGACAAGTGCGTAAGAATGATGTCATTTTTAGTTAAAAATTGAAAAACAAAATCTGTACAAAGCAACTGACAACACATTTTAGCTTCAGAACACTAGCCAATTAAAGAAATGATGCTTCTGAATAGTTCATTCTCTATTTGTAATATTTTTTTATCCTTAAAATGTATTTTACAAACAACTTCAAATTAGTTTAACTTTAAAAATATTGAGATTGGGACAAATATTTATATGACACATTTTGCTCAGAATTACTTCGAAAATAAGCTCCGTAAGTGACGGTAAATCCTCGTGAATCACCCTGTATATACTGAACAAAGACAACAACAAATACGCAGACGACATCATATATTGACACAGATAATTTAGTACGTTCTATGTTGTTTATGTTTCTGAACACACAGTAAGTGTATGTTAATAAAATGTTTTTTGTTTTGTTTTGTAATTAATCCCGGCTCTTTACGTGACTCCCAGTTTGGGAACCTCTGGTCTAAAGTATTCTACCAGTATGAATGAACATGGATGAAGAATATCAGAACAAAAATCAATTAAGTACTGCAGAGAAGAATATTAGAACGTTTCTTTCGAAAGTGGGACGATCTTAAACTCGAACCTGCTCTTAGCGCTGTTGACGATGACTATACTAAATCAGTAAAACGGTAAAACAGTATGGAAAACGGTGTTACTGAAAAGAAATTTTGCTGCAAAATATCATCTCTTTTTGTCGATTATTTATCGTCGCTGTAACAACTGCGAATAACATGGATGAAATTGGTAATATTGAAATGGTATTTGGTGAGATGAATCCTAAAATTCGCCGAAGATTACCTGATATTCATCTTAGAGTTGAGGAATTCCTCAGCAAAAAAAACTCCGCCTGTCAATCAGCCCAAGCTGGCTTGAATGCATTCCTCTGTCTATATCAGTCATGTCAACTGATGCCCATATGGGAAGCGCGCGCCTGAGCTCTCTATAGCGGAAAGGAAAGAGACAGACGAGAGAGGTAGTATATACCGCTTGGTCAAGCATATACAGGGATGGCCAGCACTGATTCAATGGATAAAGGGAAGAGAACTTATTAAAACTGTATCCATGCTAATTTTTAGATTTGTCTGAGCAGTATAAGTGTATTATAAAAATTTAAGTTTCAATTTTAATGCTCATTTTTCACGAGTTGCCTTTTTATTCAAAAGCAGTATTTTCTCAACTTTCTACAGAAAGGTGAAATTTTCAGATATGTTTATTTGCCTTGCGGGTACTGAAACAATGTTTTCGTAAATTTATATATCGTAAATATGTATTACTGAAGACACGTATTGAAAATTTTGAAAATATTCGCATGAAAAATGTTTGTAAGAAAACTACTGTTACATCATAGAGATATGTGCTCGTGTGTTGTAAAAACGTCAGCTATATAGCTTCGGCAGATTTGGAAAAAATGATTTAACATTCTAATGATAGGAAGTTGAGCACGAATATCACCTTAAAAGCATAATGCGATAAGGGTTTTGTTATGTAATATTACTTACAGTTGAAACATATACCTAGATAACTTTGCTTTGTACTGTATTATTGTTTTGATTAGTTTATTAATTACTATTATAAGGCTAAAGTATCATCAGTATAAATTCCAACTTATCATGTCATACTCAATCTCTTTTTTTGGTATATAACTTTCTTTATGAATGATGTGTTTCAATCAGTACAGTATAGTTGTACTACTATGGAATTATGTGAATATTCCTTCTTAACTCTTTATTATGTTGTTAACGTTTAAAACACAACTGCAATATTAAGAAATTGGTGTTAGTACTTTTTTTTTCAGACAATATAAGAATATCAAACAGAAAGAAGCCATATAGAAATAATGACATAAAATTTCACGTTCAGTTTGCAGTTTGTGCACCACTGTTTTTTAAATCCATCAGGCTGCTTATTCATATACGTAATCCTTCCTCTTTCCATACTTAGCGCTTGATGCCAGCGCACGACGTCAAGGTCAGAAAAATGCGCTTGCTTCGACATCACTGGTCTATATCGTGACCTCAAGCGTTTACGTAGAATGAGATTCGAACTTTGATCGCCTGAATGGAAACTGATGCAATGACTCTTTAATAACAATTTTATTACAAATTTAATTTGCATATGCTGGATTACAACATGAAATGCTGTACTCTATAGATCGCTACGTAAGTCTTAAGAATATATTATCAGAGACATTTGTTTACCGAACAAGTGACAACCATTCGACTATGGAGGGGCGAGGTAATTGTTTTAGGATACCTGACAACTCAAGGGAGAGACGTCTCAGAATAAATGTCATGTAACCGTAATGGACACTGTAAATGTTTACCTTACCTTCGTAAGAGAAGAACGCCATTCTTCGAACCAACTGCTGTACAAACACCAAGAACGCGTACTGCAGAAAACTTCACACAGGATTTCTTTAACACACTACACCTTAAAGAATACTGTAACTAAGTAAATTATTTTTATCATCCTTAGAAATCATCATCATCATCATCATCATCATCATCATCATCATCGTCTCATTTATTTCGTTTTAGTTATCCCCATGTTCATTTACTATTTCAGTTCTCTAATTATAGATAGAGGCCAGAGAATTTCGCATTTACCTCGCAAAATATCCCTATGAAATGTATTTATACATGCGGAAGCCATGATCGTCTCAGCACGAAGTTCTGAGGAATTACGCAGTGATTAAAATTGACAATGCTGCGCATCGATTTAAATGTTGGTGTTTTAGTGATCAGTATGATCCGTTTGGGAACGAAGAGCTTGCCCAATTCAGTTTATAAATTCATGACGGACCGCCTGGCATATGAGCCCAGGTCGCTAATACTGAGTTACCCTGGCAGTCTTTTATCATCTTTATTATTATTATTATTATTATTATTATTGTTATTGTTATTTATCGATGCTGTATCAACTACCTGGTTATTTAGCGTCAATGAAATTAGTGATAGAAAGATAGTATTTGGCGAGAAGAGGCCGAGTATTCACCCTAGATTACCCGACATTCGCATTACGGTTGGGGAAAATCTCGGAAAAAAACCAACTAGGTAATCGCCCAATCGCCCAAGCGAGAATCGAATCCATACCCAAGCGTTAACCCGGATCAGCAAACGCGCTACCCCCTTAGCTACGCAGGTGTTCCTTTATTATTAACCCGGAAATATGCAATATATTATTATAGGTAATGTATAGAGTGTTGTAATTGTAACTGCAATAAATTATAAACCCATTCGGTTTAATTCCTCATACTGCCAGAACATATTTAAAACAAAATGAAACACAAGACACAGAAGAGCAAAGGGCTGAAATTATATTATGAAGTAAAGGTGGTTTCTGCACTGATGTATGGCTGTGGCATTTTTGACGACTATTTCGTTTATATGACGTTATTTCATTTTCGACCAATGAAGAGTAATGAAATTTTGAATTTCAACCAATCACAGTCAGACATCGCGATAATTTTTGCAGCTAGATTTATATCTTTCAATTTATCGCATGATCGTTCTTTTGTTTAGTCAGTGTCGCCAACTGTTTCCCCGTAAATCGATGAGCATGAATCCATTAATATGCATGTACACGGTTAAACGTTTCTTTCACCTTTACGTATTCAAACAATGAATGCAAGATTGATATTTAATATTAATACATGAGCCGTACAGAGCAGAAATGGCGTAAGTCAAAAATGGGTAATGAGGGTTAAAGTAAACATTCTGTAAAATACAGCGCAAAATAGCAATTAATATTCATTTCATTTTAAATTATTAGTAGTCAGTGGTTAGCACGAAGGATATATTACTTCCTACTTTGCGCTGTATTTTACAGAATTTTTACTTTAAACCTCATTACTCAATTCTGACTTACACCACTTCTGCTCTGAACCGCTCATATTTACGCAGTGAAGACGACGTTCAAAACAGCGCACCATGTAGACACAAAATCTTCATGTATCTTAATTGAACGTACGTTGTAAACTTGATTCTTTCAATATTATTCCCAGATTGCATGCATACGCACATGGAAAATTGAACTGTGTAGATGCAGCTTTAGTCCCGTTACACACTACAGCGAGAATGCGTTTGTCGAGCTATGGAAAATGATTTCCTGTAGCACGGAGTAACTGTCAAAATAAGGCATAGTTGACATTGGTCCCGCTCTCACAGGTAGCCCTAATCTAACCTAATTTTAACCTATCAAATTTGTATTACGTGAATGAAATTAAACAATTAATAGGAAGTCAGATGTTCAAATTTATGTAACATCAGCGCATATCAAACCCAAAGATCTTTTATAGTATTATATACAAGGTCTTTGATGAAACTATCTTCCGTATGGCGTAATAAAGTTCGTATTTTAATTATCTGTACAGAGATGGTGTAGCAACATATGTCTCGCTGTAGTGTGAATACATAAGCATTGCTAGCTGTTTCCACACATATTACATATTTCGTCGTTCTCGGTGTAGTGTGTAATGTAACGATGAAGTACTAAATAAAGTGCGAAATCTTACTTCCACATCTAGTACATCTTCATCTTTATTTTTATTGGGTTATTTTACGACGCTGTATCAACATCTAGGTTATTTAGCGTCTGAATGAAATGAAGGCGATAATGCAGGTGAAATGAGTCCGGGGTGCAGCACCGAAAGTTACCCAGCATTTGCTCGTATTGGGTTGAGGGAAAACCCCGGAAAAAACCTCAACCAGGTAACTTTCCCCGACCGGGATTCGAACCCGGGTCACCTGGTTTCGCGGCCAGACGCGCTGACCGTTACTCCACAGGTGTAGACATCTTCATCTTCTAATTCCATGTCCATTGTAGGCTATTTGAAGAACATTATACTCCTTCATTCAGATTTGGTAATTGCGTTCTCAACAATTCTTCATTTAATTAACGTATTAATCAGGTTACTTGCAATTATATTATAAAATGTTTAAATTAAATTATGATTTCAGCAGATAATGAAAATGCATTTATTATAACAATAAGAGAAAAGCGCAGTACATGTAATTAACATTGTTAAACCTGTATTACACTTTTCGCAATTGGCATTACTGAATAACATCCAATTTTTTTTTATTGCAGTAATCAATATTCATCTATTTCAATATCACAATATCTGAATAGGTTAAGTATTCGTAAATATACAATTATTAACATTTTGTGAGCGAATTTAGGGATATACTATTTACATTTTTATTTTATTCACGAAATAGTCCTAATAATGTCACTCGAGGTGACATTACTATATATAAACCATTCAAACATACTGTAGCTAAAGTAACAGCAATTGAGATTTTTTCAGTCACTCCTATGTGAATAAATATAACAAAAATTAGAAATACGGTCATTAGGAACAAGCTAATTTAGACTGACCGGTTCCAACATTTACAACGCATGCCAATTCATGTGTTTCCAAAATTAACTTTAAATTAGCAACCAACAGGATACAGATCCTGAGGACGTCCGATATCAAGATGGAGAGATCAGATTAAAAACTCTTAAAACCGGAACATACAAACTGTCTAAAACATAAAGCAAAAAAATCGTTAATTTTTTTATTTGTTTGCATAACTTATTAGTTACATATTAATTAATTATTGTCCACACCTGTGGAGTAACGGTTAGCGCGTCTGGCCGCGGAACCATGTGGCCCGGGTTCAATTCCCGCTTGGGACAAGTTACCTGGTTGAGGTTTTCTCCGGATTTTCCCTCAACCCAATATGAGCAAATGCTGGGTAACTTTCGGTGTTGGACCCCGGACTCATTTCATCGGCATTGTCACCTTCATCTCATTCAGACGCTAAATAACCAAAGATGTTGATAAAGCGTCGTAAAATAACCTACTGAAAAAAATTAATTATTATACATTTGTGTATTTACAGGGTGATCCGTTTGGGTATGGATAATATTAATTTATTATTATAAAGTCATTATGATAGTATGAGAAATTTCTTGCTGGTAGTATTATGCTTAAAAAGTTGGAGTTTCCATACATGGCAAGAATGAAAATCAACAATGCATAATATGAAAAGAAAATCGTAAATGATTTAAATGGCCACTACAAATCAACAGCGGGCACAAATGGCTGTTTACAAATGAGGCAACTTCTCATGTTAGCGGGAGAGTAAACACACACAATTGCATTATTTGGGTAAGGGAAAATCCACATGCCTCCTACGAGCTTGAAAGGTCAAGTCCAAAAGTTAATGTATGGTGTGCAGTGAGCCGCAATAAAGTGTACGGACCATTTTTCTTTGCAGAAAAGACAAACTCTATGACTCTTGCTGAATATATTGCAGTTGTTTCTGTTGCCACAACTCGAGGAAGACAACAATATGAACATTGAATAATTTCGAGTGAAAAATTGTTCCGGGGCCGGGCATCGAACCCGGGACCTTTGGTTTAACGTACTAACGCTCTACCAACTGAGCTACCCGGGAACTCTACCAGACACCAATCCAATTTTTCCCTCTATAACCACAGACCTCAAAGTGGGCTGACAACCGTCAAGGAACCAACATTGAGTGCACACTAACTGCGTATGACTTAAATTGTGGTTTTCTGTTAACGAACAGTGACGTGTATTATGCAAATCAAGCTTTCAGGTTTAACTCCCTGTAAAGTTCATTTGAATAATTTCGAGAGAAATATTGTTCCGGGGCCACAATTTAAGTCACACGGAGTTAGTGCGCACTCAATGTTGGTTCCTTGACGATTGTCAGCCCACTTTGAGGTCTGTGGTTATAGAGGAAAAAATTGGATCGGTGTCTGGTAGAGTTCCCGGGTAGCTCAGTTGTTAGAGCGTTGGTACATTAAACCAAGGGTCCCGGGTTCGATGCCCGGCCCCGGAACAATTTTTCCCTCGAAATTATTAAAATCAACTTTACAGGGAGTTATACCTGAAAGCTTGATTTGCAATATGAACATTGTATTCCAGCAAGATAGTACACCCCTCACTGGGCATGGGAAGTTCGTCGTTTTCAATCGTATGCATTGTGGTCGTGATTGATTGGCCTTCAAACTCCCCAGATCTAACCCCTCCTGACTCTTCATGTGGGGTTTTATTAAAGACACTGTCTACTTACAGAAACCCAGGAACATTGATGATCTAAGGGTGAAAATTACTTAATTTTTCAACAAATCACCGCTCTGATGTTACAACGAGCATGAGCTGAATAAAATTGCATCACTGTTATGAGTCGTGCAGAGCGCGCAATGAGGATATTTAGAGTTCTGAGAAATCTCCCATCTTTCAATGCCGTATATACAAAGTTTCAACAAATAAAGTTCAGTAGTAAATGTTTAAGTGTTTTTATTTTATCAATATTCAAACGGATGACCCTGTAGTTTCCGGCTGAGCAGGATGCAACTGCCAATGTGTGCAGCTTTAACTCTGCATGGGATTCGATTCACGGTCCTGGTTTCCAATTGAACCTACGGCTACGCTGCGGCGTGGATATTTGCTCTTTGTCAACGTAATGTCTGTGTTGTGTTTGGTGGACTTGAAGCCTCAGAAACGTGTGCTGGCTTTGCTTGAGGAGATTTCCACAATACTATGTATTCTGTTTACTCATAGATTGAAAAGAGCTAGGGTAAGAAAAACTCGCCAAGCAGATATTCCAGGTTTAGATGCATTCAGAAAGACACATACAATAGGTATTCAGACAGGACACGTCATACAGTACAGATCGGATATTCTAGATTAGCTATTTTCAACCGCTGTGTCGCGATAAAATGAAATCAGTAAAGTTGTCGTAGAAAAATGGGAAAAATAAAAGTGAAAAGAGTAGGAAAAAATGAGTCAACAAGAGCCAACTTTCAGCGAAGGTGGCGTAAGTCAACATTCAGCAAATACGTACTGTTGGTGTACGAGCGACAGAGAAGAGAATTATTGATGGGCAGCTTGAGTTGCCAGATCAATAAAGTTTAAATATCTTACCAACCTTAAAGAATTTCTTATTTTATTTGTCTTTATAAAAAATATATCACACATTAAATACCTCTGCAAAACATGTAATAATATTGTATGTTTTTATATTTCCTAAAAAAAAAAAAAAAAAAAAAAAACAAATTTAGAAAACATGCATAATACCACAATCTAGTATATACAGTCACGAAGCTTGAGTTGTGAGGGTGCTAGGAACAATAGACTGTGCAGTACTATTTCGCATTGTCTGTAATGAGGCGATAGTAGCGATCCTAGTGGTTAGCAACTATCTATGGATGCATATTTACTACGTATTGAGCTTCGTGACTGTATATACTAGACTGTGATAATACCATCATTTTCTATAGTATCTCAGACTTCGAGTGACATTTATTAGGACTATTTCGTGAATAAGATAAAAATGTAAATAATATATCCCTAAAATTCGCTCACAAAACGTTAATAATTGTATATTTATGAATACTTAACCTATTCAGGCATTGTGAAGTTGAAATAGATGAATAACGATTACTGCAATAAAAAATTGGATGTTATTCAGTATTGCCAATTGAGAAAAAGCGAAATACGGGTTTAACAATGTTAATTACATGTACTGCGCTTTTCTCTTGTTATTATAAAAAAAAAAGAAATAAAATAATAGCATCGTATTATGTTAGTGGGTGAAACCATTCCGGAAGGTAACAAATGTAAATACCTAGGAATAATATTTAGCAGCGATCTCGGCTGGGGGGAACACGTTACTGACTCAGCGGGAAAAGCATGGAGAGCGTTACACTTTGTGATGAGGGTACTAAGAAAAGACTCTGATAAATCCAAAGAGATTGCATATAAATCACTAGTACGTCCAGTAATGGAATATGGTGCTGCATTTTGGGATCCTTACAGATTAGAACATATTAAGACACTGGAAAAGATTCAAGTATCAATAAATACACACACAAATACATTTTATTGCATATATTTCTTACTAAGTTTATAATAAACTAAGATGCAACAGTTTTAGATATAAGACAGTGAAAATCGCTGCCTTTTTACCTAAGTGACCTCAAGGTTACGAGATTCGTAACGATTATACGATAAACTCAGCCTAGGAGAATACAGAGCCGGCGTGCTTCGTCTTTCCACTTTCGTTTATATTTTTTTCTCACGTGACATATTCCAAAGACTTCAAAATAGTTGCAAGTCACTCAGTATCTCTCTTAATCAAGTGCGGTAATGAGAGAAATAACTATTCATTAGAAAACAAGGTTAGATTTATAAAATATATTGAGGCAAATTCCAACAAAACAAAAACTGAAATTGCAAGAGATTTGTAATAAACACGTATAATATAAAAACAATTAAGATAGGCCTTTTAAAGTTAAGTTAATTTTTTTAGTTGGTTATTTAACGAGCTGTATCAGCTACGAGGTTATTTAGCGTCGATGAGATTGGTGATAGCGAGATGGTATTTGGCGAGATGATGCCGAGGATTCGCCGTAGATGACAGCCCAAGCGGGGATCGAACCCACGCCCGATCGCAACTTCAGACCGGAAGGCAAGCGCCTTAACCCACTGAGCGACGCCGGTAACTTTCAAGTTCATGATTGAAAAAAAAAAAAATGTCATAGTAAATGTACTGTATGCAGTGGATAAATGTTGAACATTAAAATTCTAGTTATGTTCTATTGATTAAAAGATATTTGGATAAATTAAAAGAATCCTTAGTACTCCCAGCTGTTCGTTTTATCTTAGATCATATATGTAACCGGATAAGTCGCCCTTATAGGCTTTACGTTAACAACTTTTGTCAGGTTTACTACGCTGCCATCTAGTTGTTACATAAGGAGTCAGGTCATAATTCCCATTTGAATTGTATTAGCGACTGTACTGCCATCTCGTGTTCGTTTACGGCGGACGGGTGGCGATCCTGGCGGTTGTTCTCTTCAAAGTGCTGCCGGTTTTAACATAGCGATGAGCTACCTGTTACATAGGATGATCTAGGGTTTTATGCTGAAATGACTACTAATGGTTCGAAAATTATCTTACATTCAAACGTTATTTATAGGCCTACGGTACATAGGCCTACTTTTGAGTTGTGTATATGTGTCTGCATACATTTCCTTAATACTTCATTTCTGCTATATGTATTCGTAGCCATATTTTCTTTATAATCTCGCATAATTTTGATTTTAATACCTTATCATAAGCACAGTCCCTTCACCAGAAATTTGAGGTACTCAACCCGAGATCGAAGTCCTGTTCCCTTGCAAATGGGCAGTCAAATTACTGACCTATTCCATAGGTGTATAAATCAGTGTACGTTTATGAAGCGACGTACAATGATAGCTAATTCTGCGTGACAATCGTTTGTTGACTAAAGGGTAAATCGTGTTTACTGTGCGCCATTTCTTAAGGGCGGAAGTTCTACGAAGCGTGTAAATCCTTAATTCGTCTGACAACTGTATTTCGGCTGTGGACATATTCTCGTTTTGCTTGTGTTTAGAGGTCAAGAGCCTCGGGCTAGTAAGAGTGCTTCTCCGAAACGAGCAGTTTTTATTAATAATATATACGCTTCATTGGCTCCACTGCTGAACCCAGCAGTGAGGAACTTTCCCAACTGACCTAGTCTTTCTACCGGCACATTTCCTTCCAGCTGTCAGCTTTCCTGAAAACAAGATTGCTTCTTCTAACTACGAGCCATGTCATACACGTAAAACGTACGCGTCGTCCACGGAGATATATGATAGAATGCAAATAAACATAAGTGTAGATTAACTTTGAGCGCATATCTACTTTTCTCGTGACGCTGTAACAGGCATAGGTTTAATACCTAATCAATATTTCTTTTTAATGCAACCCAAAAGTTATACTTAATTACTATCCTATTATGGTCATTGTAGCAATCCTTGACTTCACTATACAGTATATTAAAAGTATTTATTTCAGTCACTGACATCACAATATATGTTTAAGGTGTTAAACTTTTAGATTACATGTTTAAAAGATGTATAAACGTTTTCGTTGGTCAGGGCCAACATCATCAGATACGAAGTAGATTTCGGTAATATCAATAATCTCTACATAATTTCTACAAATACAATACATATTTAGTGACATGCAAACTGAACCTTATTAAAATCAACATTATTATGATACATTTTGACATTCTTATATGACACCCCTTATTGTCAATTGTTTAAAATACACGTGTAAGTTGCAAAGTATATATGTTTGCAAGTCTTCACATGGAAGAATGAAGTAACTTGATGTAAAAGAATAAAAAATAAAATAATAAAATATAAAACTAAGGTAGAAATGTTGTGAATATGAAGAGTTGCAAATTACAGTATTTGAATACATTTATTGTGTTCATATTTCTGTTTCCCATTAATGCACATATTTTAACCATTCAAACGTATGTATCATGGTATGTGTCTCATATTTTATCTTGATTGTTATTTCAAATTAATATGATTGTCTTATAAATGCTAATATTATAAATTGGGTTGTTTAATGTTGATAGTAATATACATTTAATTTGACGATGATGCTGTTCTTCCAATATGGTGATGTGGGATCAGTATCAAATACTATAATCGTAATAAACTGTATAATAAGGCTCAAGCCAGGTGTCAGAATTAATTAATGCCGACGTGCCTCTTTTAGATGTTGGTTGTGTGATGGCTGTGTGAGGACTGTCACTATACAGGTTGATCCGTTTGGGTATGAATAAAATAAAAACACCGTAAAACATTTACCACTGAACTTTATTTGTTGGAACTTTGTGCATACAACATTGAAATATGGGAGATTCCTCAGAGCTCAACATGGCCCCCATTGCGCATCCTGCACAACTCATAACGGTGATGCAATTCAGCCCATGTCCGTTGTAACATAAGAGGGGTGATTTGTTGAAAAGCTTCAGTAGTTTTTACTCTCAGGTCATCAATTTTCCTGGGTTTCTGTGAATAGACAATGTCTTTAACAAAACCCCACACGGAGAAGTAAGGAGGGGTTATATCTGAGGAGTTTGGGGCCCAAGCCAAGAGATAGCTGCTTCTCGTAATGGGTTTCGCCTGCAACCTCCTGCATGTTTTTTTTTAACACAGAACCTGTTTTTACAAATGTTCGATACCACAACATTATGGTATCGTGTTTAGGTACATTACGCACACCATACTCACGTCGAAATTCCCTTTGAACTCTTTCACCACTATCAAATTTACCATATCAAAGAACACATTGTGCACGCTATCGATTTGTAGTAGCTATTTTAATCATCTACGATTTCCATTTGTTCTTTCAGATTAGGCCTACGCATTATCATATATGGAAACTCCAATCTTTTAATCATAATATAACCGGCAAGAAATTTTTCCTACTATCATAATAGTTTTATAATAATAAATTAATATTACCCATACCCAAACGGATCAGACTGTATAATGCGACTAATAAAATTAATATAAAAATTATTCCATTAATTTAAGGGTGTCTGGAGAAAACAGGGAATGTTACAAAACAGAATTACTGAGAAAACAAGTTCTAATTGCTGAACAGTTCATCGCTGTGGAGTAGTTAGCATGTCTGACCGTGAAACGAGCGGGTCCGGGATGAAGTCTTGCTTGGGACATGTTACCTTGTTGAGAATTTTTCCGAGGTTTTCCCTCATTCTATTAAGAGCAAATGCTGGGTAACTTTCAGCGCTGGATCCTGAATTCATTTCGCTGGCATTATCACCTTCATCCCACTCAGACGCTAGATAACCATCGCAGTTGATAAAGCGTCGTGAAGTAAACTAATTACAAATACCTGAACATTCCTCGTTTTTAACCAGTGTACCAAATGTTTAACGTTACCTTAGACGGGTATTTTCACTTTGGAGCTTTTTGTGTTTGGACGGCTCTTTTGTCCCAGTTGTCACCTATGTACCATAAAATTGCTAAAATATGACATTCCTTCTTTTCTCCTAATACCCTTGAATTGTTCATTCATAATATCATATAATACGAAGGTTGGGACATAAGTCATGGTAACATTTTTTTTTGTGAGAATTCGAGCGTGGGTGGAAAATGTGGAATATACAGATGAAAGGACAAAGAATGGACGAAATGTAGGGACATTTAACAACACGCCAACATTTTGCTCCTCTTGTTTATTACGGTCGTTGCCATAGCATTATAGGGTTCCTGTGTCAGAAACATTACAGCACACATACCCGTTCTAAAGGCCCTCAAAATAGCTACCCACTCGCGACTGTCCAGTATGAAAGGGCATAATTTCCGACAGCTACCAACGCTCTGTGGCATTATCTGGTATTCTTCCCACGGAGAACAGCTATTTTTATATATGAGCCATGGATAAATATATAATAGGATGCGAAACTGCGGTCAGCACCATCTGGCGGCGGGGGGCTGAAATAAGATGAACAGCGCCCAACGTCGTAGGTGGTGAACATTAGAACTATGTGTTGGGTACATTACCCAGAGTTTTCTATTTATCCGTTCGAGATATTGCTCAAAGAGACAAGATGACAGACAGAAACTTGCTAAAAGTGAACATAAAGTGATACTACGTGTGTATAAGCAGTGTATGTTAAACAGTGATGTTTATGGACGTTGTAAAAATAGTGTTGTTGAATGTATTGTAAAGTAATAGTAATACAATAAATTGAACTATCTAAGCACTTCTTGCAGACTTTTCCATTGCGCTGTACAATAAATACCCAAAGAATACAATCCCAATTATCTAACCTTTTGCTTTATTTTTTTTGTCTCTGTCTGGTTATATTTTAATTGGGTAGTGTAAAACAGATCGTCTTTTTTATCTTCCTGTTGGCTCCGGTAAGAATTTTCAGTAGAAGATGCTGTGAGGAATAAAAATGTAAATGTTTTATTTTAAATTGGGTTAGTTTTGAATATCGATGAGGGTGGGAGGGAATACTTTCTGCACAGTTTAACATTTTCGTCACCAGGTGCGCTGCTAAATGCATGGAGTAATTAGTTACTCTTTTTGCTACTTGGTACGCTGTTAGATGTAATAACGCCCCTCCTCCCAACATGTGGCAGCAAGATAAATTTCTACAACAGCGCCTCTAGTATGTGTTACGGGAAACTCAGTAAGTTTCGCATCCTATTATATATTCATCCATGTATGAGCATTGTTCAACACTGGTTACATCCATTCTCCACGGCGCTACATTGACAACTGATTTAACATTACTCTCTGTTCTATTACAGACAAGCACAGAGCCATTGGACAATAGAGAAGACGCCTACAATTGGTTTGTGTGGGCAAATGGCGGTCACATACACCTTACCGTCTGCGACTACTTTCTGTGGGGTTATCTGAAGTCCAAAGTGTACGTAAACAGGCCCTAAACAACTGATGGACCTGAAGATTGTCATTGCCCAGGAAATCGCCAACATTAAACATTGATGGCGAAAGTTGGAAAGAGCGACACGCAACTTCAGGGAAAGACTTAAAGAGTGCATAAAGAGAGACGGACACCATTTGAAGGACATAATTTTCAAGACAATCTAAATATATGTTAAAAAATGGCATAAATAGCCAGGTTCTTTTGGCACTAATAGATGTGTTCTAATAGACATAACTACTGAGAAATTTCCATTTGAAAATCGTCCGATTTCTCTGCCGCACTTTGTACTTATTCATTTACATCTTTAGTTCTTTATTTACTTTTATATTAATATAATTATTAATTTTCAGTGTACTTAATTATTTACTTATCCATATTTCTTTAATGCTTCATTTACTTATTTGTTTGCATAGTAATTTATTTAGTTCCTTACTTACTCAATTTGCACAACTGTTTATGCATTTTAGTTAGCCTATGTATTTACGCATTATTTTTGCATACTTATTGATTTATTTGTATTTTTGTTTATTAACTTAATCATTTACGTTTTCTTCTTTACTAGGCACGTTCTTTTTTTCCTTGGTTTCTGATTTGCTTATCTAATTATTTTTTTCGTAGGGCTGTTTATTTCTTGGATGAATTCTTCATTTACTCACACATTACATTCAATTTTCTATATAGTCTTGTGTTTTATTATTTACATACCAGTAGTTACTTACTGCCTTGCGTACTTACCTGGTGACTTATTTCCTTGTATATTTCATACTATTTATTTCGTTAGTTAGTCTACTTACTTTATTTCTTGATTATTTACTCACTTGTTTCTTTATTAATTCCTTTACTATTCACCTAAAGTCATTAAGAATGATTACATTAAATTATATTCCAGCATTGGGGAAGCCACAAGCATAGCTCAGACAGTAGCTCGTTTACCTCATGAATCGGAGTTGCACTCGGGCGTGGGTTCGATTCACGCTTGGGCTGATTATTTGGTTGGGTTTTTCCGAGGTTTTCCCCAATCGTAAGGTGAATGTCAATTAATCTATTGCGAATCCTCGGCCTCATCTCGCCAAATACCATCTCATTATAACCAATTCCATCGACGCTAAGTAACCTAGTAGTTGGTATAGCGTCGTTAAATAACCAATTAAAAAAACCTCGGGTAACAAAGTCTGGGCATCCCGAACACTAAACTAGCCTCATAGGTAAAAGGAAACTAAGTTTGGACCTTTTTTTAACCACATCTCTACCCTCTTCATTTGCGTTTTTTTAACAAGACCCTACTCTTCCGCTTCCTAAAATTCATTATACAGGTTTCCTAGTTTTAAGAAGTGTGGTTGCTGTAAGGATAGGTCTTAGGAAAAGACCCTTAATAAGGGTGAAATCGGCGGCCGGATTCCATTAATAAAGGCAGGGCACGGATACTAGAATTGGGGTACTCACCCCATGACCGTTCTTAAAAGTGGTAGAAGCTGTATAAATGCACGATGTACGGGGCAGTAAATTCATACCGCTACCCTTATTCTAAGAACGACGTTAGGGTGGAACCCAAATTATTTCTGGAAATGATAGAAGGTTGAAATGAGCTTTGAAAGAATTTTTTTGTGTTGAAATGTTTAGTGAAGAAGTAATTTGAAAGGCAGACGCTTTCTATTTGTTACCACTCTAATTCACACGAAATTCAAAAGAAACTCTTTCCAAGTGCTTGTTAGTCTAATAGTCCTAGACTTGGGGCAGGTGTACCTTCATTTTAGGAATACTTCACCCAAAATAATTACGTCTTCATCTTCTAAAAAAAAAAAAAAAAAAATACTGAATCTGTATGAACAAATCTTAGCAGAAAATTCAGGTATAGCTACGCTTCGGCAAATGGTGTCAGTTTAATATCTACCCGACAGCTGGAGTTAAACAAAAACTAGAACAAAAGTATGAATAAGAAATTGCAGAAGTATCATTAAAGATGTTATGGTGACTATTACACTTTTACTACGTCATACTACTTTTAACCAATAAAACGATACGAAAGGATATCTTTCAACCAACCATGGCTGCTTATCGCACAATTTCATCGCTTCCCTAGAATTTGTTTAATTTTATCGCTTCCCTAGCATTTATTTGATTTTATCACTATTCTAACATTTGTTTCTTTGTTTGCCAACATTTCTAACGCAAATTCTTTACGGTACTATAAAACATGCTTTGTGATCTTAATTTGTTTCCCGCATAGATAGTCGACTGAAAATGGCAGCTCCGTTCAAACATTTTGGTGAAGGTAACATTAGTGAAACAGAATTTTAATAAGTCAATTAATATCTATTTTATTCTAATAGATACTTGATTTCTTCTAAGCTTTATATACTTCCTTCTGTTTTTATCCTCTCCCTACCATTGTTTTCTTTGTTTGACAACATTTAAAACTGCAAATTCTTTACGGTACTATAAAACATGCTTTGCGATCGTCATTTGTTTACAGCACAAACAGTCAACTGAAAAAGGCGACTTCGTTCAAACGTTTTGGTGAAGATAATATTAGCGAAATAGAATTTCAGAAAGTCAATTAATATTTTATTGTATTAGAGTACTTTATTTTCCTAATCTCTATATACTTTCTTCTAATCGTAAAATAGTCAATTAAATCCCACTAGAGTTCTGATTTTCTCCAGGTAAATCAAAACCTCTAGTGAGATTACTGTTGATAAAAATATGAACTTTTAAATCTATAGACTGAGGTAATTATTAAAACCAAACTGGAAAGAAATAGAGAAAAATGTGAGAAGGAGAAGCAGTAGAGGAAAAAATTAAAGATGAAAAGGATAACAGTGGATAAGGAAAGGATTTTTAAAAAAAATTCTGCAGACGAAAAGAAGAGAAATATGACAAGGAGAAAATAAAGACACAAAGAAGGTAAAGTTAACGAGAAAAAGAGGAAGAAGAAAAATATTAGGAAAAAAGGAGAAAAGAACAAGAAGAAAAGGCGAAAAAATTAAGAAAACGAGAAGAAAAAAATTACAAGAAGATGTAGAGAATGAGAAGAAGGCAGAGATAACAAGAAGAATATCACAAGGAGAAGATGACGAGAAGAGGGAAAAGATGACAACCAGATCACAAGGAAAAGATAAGAGGGAAAATATGACAAGAAGAAGACCACAAGAAGAAGAAGAAGACGGTGACAAGAGGAAAGAATATATAAAGAGGAGAAGAAAAAGATCACAAGAAGAAGAATGAGAAAAAGATGAGAAGGAAAAAGACAAGAAATAGGAAAAGATAACAAGGAAGAGGAAAGGGTGACAAGAAAGAGGGAAAGATGACAACAAAAAGGAGAAAAAGATGACAAGAAGTAGAGAAAAAGGCGACAAGAGGGAATGAGGGAAAATACAAGAAAAGTGAGGAAAAGATGATAAGGAGATGGGAATGACGAGAAGGTCAAGATTACGAGAAGAGGGAAAAGATGACAAGAAGAAGGAGAAGAAAGCGCTGAGATGAAGGGAAAGACGACGACAAGGAGATGACAAGAAGAAGGTAAAGTGACAAGAAGAGAAAGAAAAGAAAAAGGAGGAAAATATGACAAAAAGAAGATGACAAGAAAGAAAAGATAAGAAGAGGGAAAAGATTACAAGAAGGAGAAAAAGAAACAGGTGACAAGGAAAAGAGACGAGAAGGAGAAGATGACAACAAGGTAAAGTGACAAGAAAAGTAAGACAAAAAAATGAAGAAAAGATGACAAAAAGGAGATGATCAGAAGGAAAGGATGTCGAGAAGGAGAAGATGGCAACAAGGAAAAGATGAAAAAAGAAGAATGAGAAGAAAAAATGATTATATTGTGTATGTGTGTATAGTATTAGAGAGATGCAAAGAGTGAGAGAGAAACTCCTAGGTTCGATGGGCCAAGTGTACTGTATGTCTCTCATGCATTACTTGTTGTCACATTCGCGGGCATTACATAGTTTCAATACAAATTTTCACGTCCGTTTCATTTTACGAATAATAGTCAAAGGAGAAATGATGGAATACAGGAAATAAAGTAGTACTACTAAGAAAACCTAATCCTTAAACATTTATTTATCAAACACAAATTCTACTTAGACTCTTCCGAGATTTGAACTACGACGTCTCCCCCACCAACTGCAATGTGAATCTCATAATTATAATCTATGGCGAATTCTCGATCCCATCTCGCCAAGTAGGCCTACTATTTTGCTACAACCAATTTCACAGATGCTATATATAATCTCTCGGCGTCGTTAAAAGGTTAAAATATTCTTGGTTGGTACTTTTTTATCGGGAGTAATGTTAACAGCTGTGCTCTAGTGACCATAATAACAATAGAAATAATAGTAGCAGCAGTAGTAGTAGCAATAGTAGCAGCAGCAGTAGTACTACTAGTAGTAGAGGCGGTGATAGTAGTAGTAGTAGTAGCAATAGTAGCAGCAGCAGTAGTAGTACTAGTAGTAGAGGCGGTGATAGTAGTAGTAGTAGTAGTAGTAGCAATAGTAGCAGCAGCATTAGTACTACTAGTAGTAGAGGCGGTGATAGTAGTAGTAGTAGTAGTAGTAGTAGTAGTAGCAATAGTAGTACCAGTAGTAGTAGTAGTAATAGGAGTAGTAGTAGCAGCATTAGTACTACTAGTAGAGCAGTAGAGGCGGTGATGATAGTAGTAGTAATAGCAGTAGTAGTAGCAATAGTAGCAGCAGCAGTAGTAGTACTAGTAGTAGAGGCGGTGATAGTAGTAGTAGTAGTAGCAATAGTAGCAGCAGCAGTAGTAGTACTAGTAGTAGAGGCGGTGATAGTAGTAGTAGTAGTAGTAGTAGTAGCAATAGTAGTACCAGTAGTAGTAGTAGTAGTAATAGGAGTAGTAGTAGCAGCATTAGTACTACTAGTAGAGCAGTAGAGGCGGTGATGATAGTAGTAGTAATAGCAGTAGTAGTAGCAATAGTAGCAGCAGCAGTAGTAGTAGTACTAGTAGTAGAGGCGGTGATAGTAGTAGTAGTAGTAGTAGCAGTAGTAGTAGCAGCAATAGTAGTAGTAGTAGCAGTAGTAGTAGCAGAATTAGTACTATTAGTAGAGCAGGAGAGGCAGTGATGATAGTAGTAGTAGTAACAGCAATAGTAGTAGTAGTAGCAAAAGTAGTAGCAGCAGGAGTACTATTAGTAGTAGAGCAGTAGAGGCGGTGATGATAGTAGCAGTAGTAGTAGCAATAGTAGTAGTAGTAGTAGTAGTAGTAGCAGCAATAGTAGTAGTAGTAGCAGTAGTAGTAGCAGCATTAGTACTACTAGTAGAGCAGTAGAGGCGGTGATGATAGTAGTAGTAATAGTAGTAGCAGTAATAGTAATAGTAGTAGCAGTAATAGTAATAGTAGTAGCAGTACTAGTAGTAGCAAAAGTAGTAACAGCAGGAGTACTACTAGTAGTAGAGGAGGTGATGGTAGTAGTAGTAGCAATAGTAGTAGTCGTAGCAGTAGGCCTAGAAGTAGTAGTAGTAGTAGTAGTAGTAGTAATAGTAGTAGAGCAGCAGTAGTGGTGGTGGCGGTGGTGGTGGTGGTGGTGGTAGTAGTAGTAGTAGTAGTAGTAGTAGTAGTAGTAGTAGTGGTAGTAGTAGTAGTAGTAGTAGTAGTAGTAGTAGTAGCATCACTTACTGGGATGCGAATCTCGCAGCTAGACTTGATCGAATGCCAGTAAAAAGCGTTTGGCCCATCTCAGTGTGGCTCTCTCTTGCTTTGTGATTTACCAAGCTTTCACCTGTTGCTTGGAAATCCACATTCCGCCTCCTATTAAAAGCAAACACGCTTTCTTGCTTTTGCTGGAAAATAAAATTGTTTTAAGAACCTCGTTCAATAACCCTTTTATGTTTACGATCTTCTGAACTTTCTCCTACTAACTACGGTTACAGTGTTAAGAAAGCATATACCGGTGCATATTGCATACATCAAGCCACAGATTTTCGACACCGCTGTCGTTCCTGTTCAGGCTTCTCTCATTTAACGACGCTGTATCAATATATGTCGTTACTTAGCTTCGGTGGCATGCAGTAGTATGAACATCGATTCCATAAAAAAATTACTATATGAAAATCGTACATAGATAAAGATATTATTATTATTATTATTATTATTATTAAATTTATTATTATTATTATTATTACTACTATTATTGTTTGTTGTTTAGTCAACTATGATTGTAATGTTCCAATTCATTCCGGTTTGATTCCGATATACTTTCCTCTTGCAAAGAGTTCCGGTTTTGTTCCGATACACTTTCCTCTTGCAAAGAGTTCCGGTTTTGTTCCGATATACTTTCCTCTTGCAAAGAGTTCCGGTTTTGTTCCGATACACTTTCCTCTTGCAAAGAGTTCCGGTTTTGTTCCGATACACTTTCCTCTTGCAAAGAGTTCCGGTTTTGTTCCGATACACTTTCCTCTTGCAAAGAGTTCCGGTTTTGTTCCGATATACTTTCCTCTTGCAAAGAGTTCCGGTTTTGTTCCGATACACTTTCCTCTTGCAAAGAGTTCCGGTTTTGTTCCGATATACTTTCCTCTTGCAAAGAGTTCCGGTTTTGTTCCGATATATTTTCCTCTTGCAAAGAGTTCTGGTTTTGTTCCGATATACTTTCCTGTTGCAAAGAGTTCCGGTTTTGTTCCGATATACTTTCCTCTTGCAAAGAACAGTTATATTCCTTAATTTTGTAAAATGACCACGAATTGAAGACTTGAAGAAACCAGACAATCTGGGACTGCAGCAACAAGAAACTTCTGCATTACGACTGATGATGCCATTATCGTTGGAACGTGGGATGTATTGCCTGCCATCATCTTTAATGAATGACTCTGTGAATGCCAGGGCGTTTGAATGTCCGCAGTCGCCAAGAAAAAGCAGAACACAAAAATCACACTGCGACAAAATCGCTATTATCTATCACAGCGATTTTTCCGGAGCTGTCACAGTTCGGAGGTGTGACAGCAAAATGCTGTCACACCTCAACTCTAGTAGACATGAGACTAGCAGTCGGCTGGACAGCATTGGCCTTCATGGACTATCGCGTCATGGATTACCAGTAAAAATATTTTGCGACACTCTCCACTTTTCGCTCTCTCCCTGAGGGTGGTCAGAAAGGCGCCTCCTCTAAGTTTAAGGCGATCCAAAAGAGAAGGAATTGAGATTGTTTAGTAAAGAGCCGCCAAAATGACTAAACTGTAAATAATTTCAATTTAAAATAGTCCTCCGGATAAAATCAGTCAATAGTTCGAAAACATTAAAGAAATAGAATTTCAATACACCGCTGATAACCCCAAACCCAAATATAGTGAGGGTCACATAAGAATAGTTCCTAAACAGCAAATATTGACGTATTGTCAATATTGCTAACTGTTACCAGATATCACACGATCCTACTTACTAAATGACTTATTTACTTACCGTACTTTATGTTGGATGGTTATTCTAAATAATTCAATAATTTGTAACATATTTTCGTAAGAAAACTATACGGGAAAGGGATCAACATGTCAAGTATTTTGTCTGGGAATACGAAATTCATTGGTTTGACTGAACAATTGACTCACGAGACCTAACCTAAAATGTACTTTGTTTGACTACATGAAATTTTTAGTACTAACTCCGAAAACTTACCTCACTATAGTCTTGAATTATAACCACAACGCAACACACAAAGTAACTAATATGTATTAATATTAATACTGATATTAATTAATTATTAGTATGTTCAAATTTCACTAGCTTCCAGTACCCGGCTCAGAAATCTAGTACAATTGTAATTTCATGGAACTCCAGTACCGATAAATATTGTATATATTTGTCTCAGCTGCCAACATACCAGTTACAAAATCACTTCCATTTGTAGTATTTGTCAGTATCGAAATTCGAAACAAAGTTGGCAAAAGAAAATTCAACCTGCAAACTAGAAAATCATCACAATCCACTAGCATATGTAGTAATGGGGGAAAAATGGTTAGGTTTCAATCTTAGGCCCGGTTTTATAAATACGGTTAATCTAAAGATTATGTTAAACCTAAGTTAAATCTAACCATGAGTTTAACTCAACGTGCCGTATTACAGAGTCTCGGTTAAGTTAAACCGCAGTGGAATACGATTGGTATTACTGCTAGGAAAGAAAAGAAGAACATCGCAACTGTTTAATTATATTATTGATTTAAAATAGCCGATGCTCGTGGAGAATCTTCATTAAGAAACATCTTTCTTCTTCGATATCAGAGAGAGTATAAAAAAAACATAAAGAGGACCTATATCGCGTACTTCAGTATGCTTGTCAGACTTAACCTCAAATAGTTTCTTAACGCTGGCTACCAACGTTATACTCCCAAACACAATGCAACCAAGCTGAACCTTGCATGATCATCGGCGACGTAACTCCATACAGAATCAACTGAGTACTGAAATCATCATATTAGAGTGCGTATTTTTTTGTATTGTCTAGAATATTTATGAAACATAATTCAGTGAAACAAAATTATTTTTACGAGTCTATAAAATTAGGTAATATTATTAGTGTGCTTATAAATCAGGCCCCTTAGTAAATCTTGCCAGGAGACTGTCGGCCACACAGTACAATGCGCAATAGGTTTATAGTAGATTTATGGACACCTCCGAAATCTTCCATCGTTTTCAGTATGTCTACTACCAGAGGAAAAATAGCGCAGCGGAACTAGTAATTGATGCAGAGATTCAACAGAATGTTTTCAAAAATAAAAAAGAAATCATTTATCTTTTCAAATAATCTTTAAATTCAAACCCTAAAACACAGATTTTTGCACTTTCTCATTTTTCTGTTGCATGTTGTATCCGATTTCAATTTTTGAAACAAGGTTAGGACTATAAGCCTAATTCTGAAGGTTAGGACTATCTGCTTCGAAAACCTCAATCTGTTTTAAAACTTATGTTCATTTATGTCAGCAGTGTCAGAGTTGTAAGCTCCAATACCGGTTGTGGAACTAGATCGGAGCTTGAACTTGCTTATGTCAGTGGAAACACCGGAGCACGCAATCAGTCTAGTGGAGCGCTCCGCTCCGTTTAGTCCCTGTCTGCCATCGCAGATTTATGTATATTTCAAAGTGGTACACTCTATTTCGAAAAATTCTTGGCCGCCGTGGTCGTTCAGTAATATTGATCACTCACATACCGTCACTCATAAGTTTTTGAAAAACATCTGCAATATCCACGGCGGGAACCGCCATCTTGCACTGTTGAGCCTTGAACTGCAGTTTAAACGGCAGAGAACTGCCGATCAAGTTAAACTTAAGTTAACTCAAGATTAGCTGGTAGTTAAGGTTTATAATACGAAGCAGAACGAAAAACTTCATTTTAAACTGAACGTAAAGTTTAAACGACGTTTATAATACCGGCCCTTTGGGTATGAAGTAATCTGACACGGACTATAGCTAGAGTTGAAGCACATAAACTCTACCTGGGCAATACGAAATCCTGCGCGACCAAACCGTCCGATCGGCGGGAAAAAAATTGTTATATCTAGAGAACAATGAGTGCACATTACTACCTACTGGATTTCAACACTTCCCGTTTGCCTGCAGGCTATAAAAAATACGAAGCAGTTTTATGAATAGGCTAGTTGCCAAGCAACGCTTTTTCATGGTGTACGATTCTATGAAACTTCTTCCGTGTCGGTTTTTACTGCATCCTTTTTAGCCTATATCTTCCTTCCCCCTACTCCCTCCCCTTCTTCCTTCAAGCGCATCCCCTTGGAACAAAACCCTTTCAGTTGCACGCAACCCAGTTTTGTCCTCAATTACCCCTTTGACTCTGGTTCCCTGACGGAATCAACTAAACTTCCTAGAACTGTTTCCGCTGCAACAGACATTATCAAATAACCTTTGTTTATTGTTTATATATTTCCTACCTGTCTTTGTAGCGTCAATGCCATTTCGGATGTCCATCTGCGTCCATTGTGAAAACTTGGGACTATTGCGAAGCACGGGAGATCTGAAACAATGTGTGGTAACAACCAATTAAAAAGCGTGGAGCAACAGAATAGGAGATTCGTTAAATTGTAACAAATTTATGTATGGTGAATATAATACCAGTTCATTATTCAAGCAAATTAGAGGAAGTTTTAACTCAAATGGAAAGTGGGGAATTTCTAAAGATATATAAATAAAAAGAAGGAAAACTCCATACATGAAAAATATAAACAATTTCAACTCTATAAATAACGTTGTTTCGAAGCGGAACGAATTATGAAGTCAACAGTTAGATCAGGTTGAAGTCAATCTAAACAGTGGAAATCAAACAAAGTGAAACAATCTAATTAGGTATTAGTCAGCGGGCAAGAGTCAGATTGTAGTCAATAGTCAAGAGTCACGTGGAGGTCAACAGTCAACAGTTAGGTGGTAGTCAACGGTCAGGTGATAGCCAAGAATCAAGTGATAGTCAAGAATCAATAATAAAGTGGTAGTCAACAGTCACGTGATAGTCGACAGTCAGGTGCTAATCATCAGTCAATAATCAGGTGGTAACTAAGAATCAAGTGATAGTCAAGAATCAATAATAAAGTGATAGTCAAGTAAGTGGTAGTCAACAGTCGCGTGATAGCCGACAGTCAGTTGGTAGTCTAAAGTCAGGTGATAATCATCAATCAACAATCAGGTGGTAGTCAAGAAGCAAGTGGTAGTCAACAGTCAGTTGGTAGTTAATTCAGCAGTTGGTAGTCAACAGTCAACAAGTAGGTGGTAGTCATCAGTCAACATTTAGGTGGTAGTCACCAGTCAACAAGTAGATGGTAGTCACCAGTCAACAAGTAGATGGTAGGCACCATTCAACAATCAGGTAGTAATCATCAATCAAAAACAATCAGGTAGTAGCCAAGAAACAAGTGATAGTCAAGAATCAACAATAAATTGGTAGTCAAGGAGCAAGTGGTAGTCAACAGTCAGAAAATAGGTAGCAGTCATCAGTCACAAAGTAGGTGGCAGTCACAGACAACAAGTAGTAGTAGTCACCAGTCAACAAGTAGGTGGTAGGCATCAGTCAACAAGTAGGTGGCAGTCATGGTCAACAAGTAGGTGGCAGTCATGGTCAACAAGTAGGTGGTAGTCACCAATCAAAAACAATCAGGTGGTAGCCAAGAAGCAATTGATGGTCACGAATCAACACTAAAGTGGTAGTCAAGAAGCAAGTGTTAGTCAACAGTCAGAAAATAGTTGGCAGTCATCAGTCAACAAGTAGGTGGTAGTTCTCAGTGAGCATTGTGAACAATCAGGTGGCAGTCATCAAGAATCAGGTGGTAGTCATTAGTCAACAATCAGGTGGAAGTCAACAGTCAGATGGAATCAATTATCCTACCGCAATCAACTATCTTAATGTAAGAATCACGCAAATAAAGGTAGAGTTATATATATATATATATATATATATATATATATATATATATATATATATATATACATATATATTATATATATATATATTATATATATATATATATATATATATTAGATAACGATCATAATGGAAATGAACACAATAGATGGAAAGTAACAATCACGGAAAAGCAAGTAAAAGAAACAGTAAGATAAATGAATCAACAATATTTTGCTAATGGAAAATGGAAAAGTAATCAAAAATGATACGTCACAGAGTCAGAGCTGTACTATGTGAAATAATGTATTAAATGATTACTGGAACGTGAATGCGCCTGAATTATTAGGGACACCTTAAAAGTTTTGTATTTCATTCAACTGTACTCGTGACTTGTGAGTTTTGTTTCTGCCCTTAATGCCCACATAATCGACATGAAGCGTTTTGAAAGTCGCAGAGAAAATTAGAAAACGATATGATTGGTTACCCATGACACGGTGATGTAGAAAGATTGCGATATTAGAATAGTGGGAAGAGACCATCTTGGCTGTCTCTCTTGTCGTAGTTAAAAAAAAGGAGGACAAAAAGACATCCATCCCTTTGCATCAGTACTAATGAGGTAGAGGTCAAAGATCACAAATGTCTTCTCAGAACCAAAGCGATTTCTATAATCGTAGAAGCATAGCCACACTGATAGCCCACTGTACTGCAGAATTCCTTTCTGGGAAATGAATTTGCGTGTACCAAACTTTAATTTACGTAATGGCATTTATCTATCAGTTTCATTCAGTGAAAGCAGACATTACAATGGCAATACTTAATTATTTACATACTATTTTATTTTAGCAAATATTCTAAAAAGAAACTTAGAAACGTAGGGGGGAGTTGGGTAGTATCGGACATCGGGTAATATCGGACAGTGCGTTTCTTTCATCTACCACCAGATGGTAGTACCTGAATGACATGGTTACGTTTCTGTATGCGACATCACAGAAACGTAACCATGTCCTTCACGTATTATCATCTGGTGGTAGATGAAAGAAACTCACTGTCCGATATTACCCGATGTCCGATACTACCCGACTCTCCCCTATATAAATTCACCCATCCATCCATCCATCCATCCATCCATCCATCCATCCATCCATCCATCCATCCATCGAGGATTAGTCAATATATTTTTAGTTATACTATCTTCAGAAATTATTTCTTTTATTCCCTGACTTATTATACAAAGGCGTCATTTAATACTCCCCCTCCCCCCTGAATTTCAGATTTAGAATATTACCAAATTGCATGGTACTATTAAAAATGTGAGAACTGTACTTTTAATATTAAAATATACCACACTTTTATAAACGCCTAAGAAATAAAAGACGAGCTAGTTAAATGACTTTACTTAAATGAAACCAAGACGTTACCCTTTGCTACAGTATTGGTTGTTATTACCCATTGTAAATAAAACTACAATTTTTTTTTTGTTAATTGAAATAGCAATATTTGAGTATATACTTAAATATGGTATAATTGGTTGCGGAGGAAGTTCTAAATCAAATCTTATTTCGCTATCTTCGCTTCAAAAAAGAAGAATTAAAATGTATTTGTCAAAACCTGTTGATTACTCAACACACTTCATTTCTTTCAGAATTTTGTGTTCACAATATAGAATACATTTAAAACTTAATTCTGCTGAACATTTTTCATAAAAATTATTGTAAGTTTAAAGGATACATAGAAACATTTCATAATACAAGGCGAAATACGTATGTTGCTTCGTTTACTTGAATACAATAAAAAATCTGGGCAAAATCATTCTTCACAACATTATGAATCGAGATTATAAAAGCAGTAAGAGAATAATTATTAAATATTATATTTGTTTCAATTGAAACTGTGTGTTATTTAACTTCTTCGTATACAGCCATTTCAGTTGTCACGAAAGTTACATTTTTATTATTTGCAAACTCTACACATTGAAAATGAAGCGACTTTTGTGCACTTTTATTATTAGGATCAATTTAGAAGATCAGTACCATTTTACAGTTAACATTGTAAAGAAGTTGAATAGTTAATCAGTGAAAAAAAGTGAAAAAAGTGAAAAGATGACTTTTGTCATCACACTTTCCCTAGCTGAAGAGGCGAACTAATCCTTGTCATGGTGCTTGTCGCGGTTCACGCCGTGATCCTTATCGTGGTCCTTGTCGTGATCCTTGTCGTGGTCAATGTTGTAATACTTATCATCGACCTTGTCGAGAACCTTATCGTGGTCCTTGACATGATCCTTGTCGTGGTCCATGTTGAGGTCCTTATTGTGATTCTTATTTTGAAGCTTGTGTTTCATGTCGTGGTTCTTATCGTGGTCTCTTTCGTAGTCCTTAGCGTGCTTATTGTCGTGGTCCATGTTGTAATCCTTATAGTTTTCCTTACCGTGGTTTATGTCGTGATCCTTATTGTGGTCCTTATCGTTCATATCTTTGCCCTTTTCGTGGTTATTATGGAGATTGTTGATATCCTTGTCGTGGTCATTGTTCTTATTGTCTTTCTAATATCCTTTTCGTGGTCCTGGTAGTAATCCTTATCGTGGTCCATGTCGTGGTATCTATCGCAATCCTTGTCGTGATGTTTGTCGTGTTTCTTGTCGTAGTATATTCTCGTGGTCCTTATTGTCTTTCTAATAGTCCTTTTCGTGGTTCTGGTCCTTGTAATCCTTATCGTGGTCCATGTCGTGGTATTTATCATAATCCTTGTCGTGGTGTTTGACGTGTTTCTTATAATATGTTATCGTGGTCCTGATCGTTGGCCTTGTCGTGGTCCTTGATGTCTTTGTTGTGGTTCTTACAGCGTTCCTTGCTGTGTTTGCCGTGGGTCTATATTTGTCATATCAAAATTAATATTGTTCTCCTACTTTGGCGAATGATTTTCGGGTTACTCGGTATATTTCAAACTTTCATAAAAGGTAAATGATCAAGGACGTAAAAAGAGGCCTATGCTAGAAATAGACAACTGATAACATTTTGCACTGGTGTGTACTTTGGAGCAGGATGAAAATGGGCCTATGCATGCACGACCAGATGTCTTCCTGGCTACGTCGATATCGCGTGAACCGCGCTATAGAACTTTAACTTTTGACGAATAAGAGTCGTCTCATTCTTTTTTGGGGAACTGTATGTTAGTGAAATTTATTCTACATATTCTCGTGAGCAATCATGTGGTCGAACGCGTGCTTTTAATAATGAAAAACACGTAGAGAGGTGAGCGGACTAGACCATATTAAAAGCGTTGCGAGTGAACTATTTGTATTGAGTTGCATCGGATTGTCGTCAGTGAAAAATATATTCTGAAGGTGCAGCAACTAATGATAAGAGATAAGTTATACAGTCAGAACATCGCAGCTGCAAAAATAAATTGAAGATAAATTTTATTCGTGGTCAAGTCGGCTACTAAATCCCCCACCTCCACAAAATATGTATCCATAGATGTTCAGACAGTTCGACTTCAAAATGTGGCAACCCTAATAGTGAATGAAGAAAATACTATGCTCCTAAAGGTATGCCTCACACCTTAAATTACTTAGGCATATTCCTAAATTATCCATTACAACAATGTAACATCAAGGTTTGGCTACAAGTTTTTGTGCATCTGCAGTTTAAATATTAGCAGATTTGTTGTATAATTGAAGATCTCCCCGGAAAAAGGATATAACATGAAGTTATTGAAGCATGTAGTTTAGGTGGAAAATAATTATTTATGCAGCAAGTTGCGAAATGATAACATTTCAAGCACTAGAAGTGAAGTTTGTCCGCCGATCCGAAGGGGAGGTAGACAACATGGTGAGTGCTTAAAATACTAGTTTCGACATAGTCGCTCGAGAATCCCTAATGAATTTATGATATTTTAAAAATAATAAAATTGTTAATTCGTTCTCTCACAATCGCGAACTTCTGTTGTTAAAAACAAAAGAGTATTACATTAGTATGGAAATAGATAGCTTTCACGGCCTTCGGATATGTAGTAGTGACAAATACAATTAGGAAAATGAGTGATTCGGAAGTTAATAATGTATGTATGCATGCATTACATCTCTACATGTTGTAATTTCCAATTGAAATAATTGTGTTGTGAATATTTATAATAAATAAATAACTGGAATTTATGTTTTCAGTATTTCTAATTAGTGTGCTTAAAAGTACTTTTAGGCATGGAAATTTACTTTTAAGCATGCTAATTTATAGGTGCGAAAATCAATGACTTTTCGATACTAAAATGAGTATCGACAAGTCATCATTATGAAACGATTGTCTAAAAAGTAATTTTGAAGCATTTATTTACAACAATAAATTCATTCATTCATTCATTCATTTAGTGTTCTGCCCAAACGTAGGTCTTTCACTGCAAACCCAGCTTTGTCCAGTCTTTCCTATTCTCTGCTCTCCTCTTTGTTTCCTCATATGAAATATGATCCATATATCTTAATGTCGTCCATCATCTGATATCTTCTTCTACCCAAACTCTTCTCCCGGTCATCATTCCTTCCAGTGCATCTTTCAGTAGGCAGTTTCTTCTCAGCCTAACCAATTCCTTGTCCTCTTACTGAACAGTTTCAGCATCATTCTTTCTTCACCCATTCTTTCCAACACAGCTTTTTATTCTGTCCGTCCACTTCAGACGTTCCATTCTTCTCCATATCCACATTTCAAATGCTTCTATTCGCTTCTCTTCACTTCGTCGTAATGTCCATGTTTCTGCCCCATATAGTGCTATACTCCATACAAAGCACTTCACTAGTCTCTTCGTTAGTTCTTTTTCTAGAGGTCCGCAGAAAATGCTCCTTTTTCTATTAAAAGCTTTCTTGGCCATTGCTATCCTCCTTTTGACTTCCTGGCAGCAGCTCATGTTACTGCTTATAGTATACCCCAAAGTATTTGAAGCTGTCCACTTTCTAGTTTATCTTCTGTATTTTTCTTCCTATGACAATGCTCTTCGTCTTATTTGCATTTATCTTCATCCCATACTGCTCACAGCTGTCATTTAGCTCCAGTAGCACATCCTTAGCATCATTTCCTCTTCTGCTAACAACACCATATCATCAGCAAATATTATGCACTTTATTCTTCTTCTTCCTCCTACTATCACTCCTCCCATGTTCTTTACTAAATCTCCCAAATAGATATTGAACAGAGTAGGTGATAGAGGATATCCTTATCGTACTCCTCCCCCAATTTCACTTTCTTCTGACATTTGTCCTCATATCCTGACTTTGACTCGTTGTTTCATATAAAGATTACTGAACAGTCTTCTCATTGCATTCAAATGGCTGAATAAACTTGTATCATTGTTTAATCAAATGATTGTGACAGTGAATATACACCTAATGAAATATTCCCCTGAAATTATTTTCCTTTCTCTGAAACATGAATTACAGTATTTTTGATTACATCGTTATTCCGGGGAGGTCTTCAATTGTTTTCTCATACGATTACGTACAAGTCCCCTTAACGAAGGAAAACAGGACTTAAGAATGAAATTTGCATCGAGTAATTTTATAACACAACCAGTATAACGTTTTATAATACTCAAGATGCGATGACAGTTATGACTCTGATAGCGATATGCGGGAGACAAGTGAACTTGAAACGATTTGCGGTCCATTGCATAGCATTAGGTAATAACATAAGAATGGCTACTAAAATAATATTTTATGGAGCAATTGGTGCTCCAATTTTATGATATCATTACGAGAACAAGATGACTATATAAATATAACGCAGTCTGCTGAACTTTCTTCCGAGAATAAAGGAAAAGTTGTGTAAGGGACGAAAGAGGCAGAATGATTACATAACTGAGGCTCTAAATTTATATTCTATAAAAAATCAATAATCATCGAGACAGTATCGGAATAGGTTATGTAACAACGTGAATAAAAATTAATATAGAATGAAGATATGAGCATAATAATAATAATAATTACAAATGGCTTTTAAGGAACCCAGAGGTTCATTGCCACCCTCACATAAGCCCACTAACGGTCCCTATCCTGTGCAAGATTAATCCAGTCTCTATCATCATATCCCACCTCCCTCAAATCCATTTTAATATTATCCTCCCATCTACATCTCGGCCTCTCCAAAGGTCTTTTTCCCCCCGACCTCCCAACTAGCATTCTATATGCATTTCTGGATTCGCCCATACGTGCTACATGCCTTGCCCATCTCAAACGTCTGGATTTAATGTTCCTAATTATGTCAGGTGAAGAATAAAATGCATGCAGTTCTGCGTTGTGTCACTTTCTCCATTCTCCTGTAACTTCATCCCTTTTAGCCCCAAATATTTTCCTAAGCACCTTATTCTCAAACACCCTTAACCTATGTTCCTCTCTCAAAGTGAGAGTCCAAGTTTCACAACCATACAGAACAACAACTTTAAGATTTTTGACAGCAGACTAGATGACACAAGCTTCTCAACCGAATAACAACAGGCATTTCCCATATTGATTCTGCGTTTAATTTCCTCCCGAGTGTCATTTATATTTGTTACTGTTATTCCAAGATATTTGAATTTTTCCACCTTTTCAAAGCACAAATTTCCAATTTTTATATTTGCATTTCGTACTATGTTCTGGTCACGAGACATAATCATATAGCTTACTTCGTCTTTTCGGGATTTACTTCCAAACCTATTTCTTTACTTGCTTCAAATAAAATTTCCGTGTTTCCCCTAATCGTTTGTGGATTTTCTCTTAACATATTCACGTCATCCGCATAGATAATAAGCTGATGTAACCCGTTCAATTCTAAACCCTCTGTGTTATCCTGAACTTTCCTAATGGGATATACTGGAGCAAAGTTAAAAAGTGAAGGTGATAGTTTATCTCCTTGCTTTAGCCCGCAGTGAATTGGAAAAGCATCAGACAGAAACTGGCCTATACGAACTATGCTGTAAGTTTCATTGAGACACAGTGTAATTAATCGAACTAGTTTCTTGGGAATACCAAATTCAATAAGAATAATATTATATAAAATCCTTTTTTTAATCTATGAATAACTGATTTACTGTACTCCCATTTTTCTCCAATATCTGTCGAATACAAAAAATCTGATCAATAGTCGATCTTTTACGCCTAAAACCACACTGGTGATACCCAATAATTTCATCTACATATGGAGTTAATCTTCTCAAAAGAATATTGGACAAAATTTTGTACGACGTCAACAAAAGTGATATTCCTCGAAAGTTACTACAGTTAGTCTTGGCCTCCTATAATAATAATAATAATAATAATAATAATAATAATAATAATAATAATAATAATAATAATAATAATAATAATAATAATTACTTACTGGCTTTTAAGGAACCCAGAGGTTCATTGCCGCCCTCACATATACCCGCCATTGGTCCCTATCCTGAGCAAGATTAATCCAGTCTCTATCGTCATATCCCACGTCCCTCAAATCCATTTTAATATTATCCTCCCATCTACGTCTCGGCCTCCCCAAAGGTCTATTTCCCTCCTGCCTCCCAACTAACACTCTATATGGATTTCTGGATTCGCCTATACGTGCTACATGCCCTGCCCATCTCAAACGTCTGGATTTAATGTTCCTAATTATGTCAGGTGAAGAATACAATGCGTGCAGTTCTGTGTTGTGTAACTTTCTGCATTCTCCTGTAACTTTATCCCTCTTAGCCCCAAATATTTTCTCAAGCACCTTATTCTCAAACACCCTTAACCTATGTTCCTCTCTCAAAGTGAGAGTCCAAGTTTCACTACCATAAAGAACAACGGTAATATAACTCTTTTATAAATTCTAACTTTCAGATTTTTTGACAGCAGACTGGATGATAAAAGCTTTTCAACCGAATAATAAAAGGCATTTCCCATATTTATTCTGTGTTTAATTTCTTTCCGAGTATCATTTATATTTGTTACTGTTGCTCCCAGGTATTTGAATTTTTCCACCTCTTCAAAAGATAAATTTCCAATTTTTAATAATAATAATAATAATAATAATAATAATAATGATGATGATGATGATGATGATGATAATAATAATAATAATGACAATAACAATAATACAAGGTGGGCCAGCCAAACGGAAAGATTTCAAGGTGCAGAAAAAGAATGAAAATCTATACTATTGTATCAATTTAACGAGTAGAAATGACAAATACATAAATAACCATTAGGTATGCAACAAGAAAAAAAATTATTTCTTAAAAATTACGTGAGCCAAGTAACCTCCATTGAAACGCACACATTCTTCGAGTCTGTCCACGAACTGTTGCATAACCCCTCTCAGCATATTGACAGGTATCGCAGCGACTTCTTCTCGTGTACTTTGTTTTAGGGTTGGATTTGATTTTGGTGGATTGCCCCCAAACACCTTCGTTTTGAGGTGTCCCCATAGGAAGAAATCACATACATTAAATCAGGTGACATAGGCGGCCTAGCGAATATCACTTTTCCGAGAAATGACGCGGCCCGGGAATAAAGCATTCACAACATCCATCGAAATTCTTGCGGAAAAATTCGTGCCTCGCCTCCTTTCAAATGACCAAAAGCAAAACCGTGTGATTGCCTGCACAGATGTTAAAGAACAGCTTCATAACGACCTATGGCTTATGGAGAAGGCTGTTACAGGCGATGAAACGTGGATTTTTGGTACGATCCAGGAATGAAACAACAATCTTCGCAATTGAAGAGTCATTCATGTCCACGCCCAAGAAGCTAGAAAAGTTCGATTCGATATGAAGTCAATGATGATTGCTTTTTTCAACATTAAAGGCATTGTTCACAAAGAATGCATTGTTCACAAAGAATATGTAGCACGGAGTCAAAGAATGAATCAAATGTTTTACAAGCAAGTGCTACAAAGATTGAGGAAGAGCGTGCGACGCAAAAGGCCGGAGAAATGGAGGACTGGTGAATGGTTCCTGCATCGACAACGCGCCAGCGCACAAAGCCATTTCTGTTCGCCAGTTTTTGGCAAAGAATAGGATGTCTATTTTTCCTCACCCCGGCTATTCTCGAGATCTGGTTCCAGGTGACTTATTTCTGTTCCCGCGACTTTAATTGAAACTCTGAGGGCACTGCTTCGAGGATTTTACTGTCTTTCAGCTCGAATCGCAGAAGGCTTTGAGACGTTTATGCCCCGCTTCTGGTACACATCAGTTAACTCTCAGTTACTTAGCTGCTCTTGTAAATTTAACTGCACTGATAACTTTCATGAGTTTCCGGAAAGTTAAATGTAGATTTATCAGCGCTTGTAACTAACAGTTGAGGTAACTTCAAGTTCAGTATCTATTGTCGTCCATAGATGTCTCCACTAGTATCTTGTTAGTGATTTTTTTAGTTATTTATAGTTACTTTTGTTTGCAGAAGTCTTCAGTAGTAATATAGCTGTTAGGTACACAGTGAGCTCTGTTCTAGTAGGTGCAAGACTTTTCAATTAAAGAACCGTGTGATAAAAGATAGTGTACATGTGCACTTCCAACTCAATCGTAATATGATTAAAAAAGCACCAATTGTTGGTATTTGACGTGATCATCGAGGTGAATAATAAGTTACTAGTGGAGAGAGAGCTACAGGGACATCATTTTATTTTTACTAACATTTTTAATATTAACCTGTCTATATCTTTAGAGAACCGGAAACACCGCTTGCTCCCCCCTCCAAGACTGGAGTTCGATGATACTGGCGTAAAACACAAATCACTCTACTAGGTATAGGAAGGAAGAAAAGTAGTTCATCCATTTACGTAAACTAGGAAATATCGCGATTTTGAGTTTGATAATTTTTATTAGGTTTTTCTTTAATCAAAGTACAGTATATTAACAATAAGTGTTTTTACTCACGAAGTGAGTTATCCATGCGAACGTATTCATTATGCAGTATATATTATACTGTCTACAGCACATTACCGTACAATATAGAGAAAGAAGTTAAATTGAAAAATAATCATAATATGAATATTTAAACACAATTTTGAAAATGGTGGCCGTTCATTTCGATACAGGCTTCAGTTCTTTTGTGCATATTATCGCACTACAGACTATTGCATCTAATTGCAATTGCCAGTTTCGTCCTTCGTACTAGTAACTCATGTTGAAATAATTCTGTACCTACTCTACGTACTGTAAATTCAATCTTCACTTCTGCTCGACCCGAAAATATAAAATTACTCAGACATGCTATCTACTGTCCGTCCAAGTGGTTATGCCGCAGGATTGTAGAAAGGGAGGAAATCACGTGACAGTTAATTACTTAACGAGGCCCTTTTATTTAAGTTAAATTAAACAGCTGTATAATATTACGTAAACGTCCAATTCCTAAGAGAAATTAATGTTTTCAGAAAAGAGCTAAGACAGCCCAGCTATTACAGAGGGGCGAGCAGAAGCAGGTGGGGGAAATCGGGATGCGACGTAGGCAAACGGACAGTACCTGTGCGAAAATATGATTCAATATTGAAAGCTCTTTCGTCACTGGAAAACGCAAACGTATTTCTGGAACGTACTATACTCAGTAACTCAGTACTGCTTACTATCTGCGGTCTTGGTTCTGTGTGGAGTTGGAACTTCCTTAGTAGAAGGGGTGGGAGTGAAGTACATTCAAAGACTCAGGTACAATAAAAATTGAAGTAAAAATAAAATGATGTCCCTGTAGATGTAACTTCTGTTTCAAAACTACAACCGTAGTGACTATGTGACTATGGCAGCCATATTGAGAACATGTTAAAATATTTTACATTCGTCCATATGTCCACATGAATGCTTTCACGTATTGAAATGGACTTTTCAGAGCCCGAAGTGCCATTGGCATTGGTAGAACACCCAAGAATAAAATATTCCTTGACTGACGACATGCAATCTGAAGTTGATGACGAAAATTACGCTTGAGATCTTCGAAATTGTCTTTATAAACCGTTGCTTACGAGATTACACAAGCTGGCGCATAGCGCTTGAAAAACGAGTCTGAAGTGGTTCCCTCGTAATGCCAATTCCGCCGCTCGGAGCGCTGTTCTGCCCTAAATATTCATAGCAGAACACTTAAATGACATTGACATTTGGGACATTTAAAGGACCCATCATAGCTTATTAAATGCTTCGTACAATATTTTATGGACAATAGACGTAATTTCCAAACTTCTACTCCTCAATTATATTACAATAAAAGGCTGTCATTCTTGATATTAAAACATATTACATATAAACTGAGGGACTGTCTGCTCTGTACTTCAGTTCATACACCAAACATTTCCGGAAATAAATTAACTTGACATCTTACATATACGCACTATAGCCTACCCTTTTCACCTAATATTATTAATATTGTTATTAAATAAGATATTGCAACTAATTAAGATACTGCATTATCTTTAATTTCCTTGAATTCATAATTAAGCATTTGCAAGAAGGCCTAACTTTTCCCTCTCTTTAAAAAAAAAAATACAAACGTCACAATAACTGAGAAGTATAATTATTGCGCGATTTTTTTTGCAGTGGTGAAAACATTTCCATAGGCCTACTGATTAATCTATTGAGCATAGTAATAGTAAACGCTGTAGTATTTTAGTGCGTGTAAATATATTTTGAATTAGCATTTATTAAATTAGGAAGTTAGCCTGTAATTTGTGTGATTGAAATGGTTCACTGCTGTGTGCCATTGTGCAAATCGAACCAGAATAAAAAATGTGATTTTTCGTTTCATTGTTTTCCACAAGATGAAGGACTAAGAAAGAAGTGGTGTGTAGCCATTTCTCGCGAAGGGGACAAACCAAGGACTCTTTGGACGCCAAACAAGAAATCGCGTGTCTGCAGGAGACATTTCAAAGAAGCTGATTTCAGCATTAGCACAACATTAAAACGTTTGCTTCCTAATGTGGTACCATCCGTCTTTGATGATTTTCCAAAACATAAACAAAATGTTTCAAACATAAGTAGACGCAACAAAAGAAGGATAACAGAAGTGGTGAATAACATCCATCCTGCTAAGAAAAATAAACCCAATGTTGAACATAGTACATCAGCTTTCAGTGAAGCAAATGTTTCAATTGAAGAAATCTATGCAGCACATAAAAAAAACTATAGCCACACAGTGCTCAATTGAAAGTAAAAGAATTCCCAAAGCCATTACATTACAACGTAAAAAAATTACTAGGACAATTCGGAAACAAAATCAGCTTATTGGAAAACTAAGACAGACAATATGTAATTTAAAAAGCAAACTATAAAGATAGCTGAACAAACTTCAAATAACACTGTAATATGCTTGGCATATTTATAATATTCATACTCAATCAGTAATGCACAATTAATCGAACTATTTTCACGATACACAATGCTTTGTAATGGTACTATTAATCATTTCTTAGGGCAGCGAGGCGAACCTAGCGGCAGAAATTGTCATGACTCACAGAGACCTACTCTCGATCGTGCTATGCGCCAGCTTGTATAATCTCGTAAGCAACGTTATAAACACACAGAAAGTAAAACATTTACCGTAAGTTACGTAAATAAAACACCAAATTTTTAAAACTGTACAGATAATATAGTAAATTAATTATTGTGGTCTATATTATTATTTAATATCAATTATTATATTTTACGAAACAGTAATGCAGTAGCGCCGCATGTCGGTATTTGTTCGAATCAGTACTAACAGCCAGGTAACTACAGGCCGAGGTATAGTTACCAGTTGAAGCACAGATAACTGTAAAGATTACGATAACTGTTGTTTCGGAAACTCATTTTAAATATATAAGCACGTTAAATCATAGATAACTCTGTTTGTACAGGTAATTGTCTTTCCAGAGACCGGGCATTAAAAAGGAAGACTTCCAGCAGTGGCAACGGCGCTGGAAGAGGTGTATCATCTCAATAGAAGACTACTTCGAGGGTGAGTGTGGAATAGACAAATCGAAGTTTTCTGTTGTTTTTATTGAGTCTTTTCAAAAACTTTTTGTTCTCACCTTGTGTGACGAAGTGTCTGTGGTACGTGTTTTTTGGGTACGAAAAGACTTGATCCCCTGCCCCAGAGCCACAATTTCTATCAGGACGCGTTACACACAGATCAAACTTTTATTCTCTTAGGTAGATTTGCGACTGGGTCCTCACTTGATGTAGAACGGCTGTCCAGCAAAACATCCTGTAGCTGTACTCCTGCAGGGTGAGATTAGCTATACACTGAAACAACACGACGAGCAAGCAGTCTCCAGGAAGCGATTCTTCTTGTACGGACCTTGCCTCGCTTTAATTAAACTCACAATCCCTTGCAGTACAGTAATTAAGTTGGTTTGCATCTCTTCCCTCTCAAATGAGTTTCTGAATTAGAGCAGAGAGAAACAGAGACCGCTCACCATGCTAATTCTGCAGTAAATATTCGTTTCCAGAGAGGAAGGAACACAGGTTTTTAGTAGTTATTATGTACATAAGCTCTGTGCCCATTCCAGTCTCTCGTTTATGGCCTGCATTTGTCACAGTACAGGAATGGCAAAATCCCAGCAATCTACACTTTGTACAAGTCGATGTAATTTTCGATGCAAAAACTTGTAATTTTAGTTCAAATGAAGAGCAAAGACTTGCTGTTAAGTAGTTTGATAGTACGGCCAACATAGAAAAATGGAGAGAAAAGAAACAGAGGAGAGAGAATGAAAGATGCGGTAAACACAGGACAGAAGGCAAGTAAGACAAAAGATAAAGAAATAAATCGAGGGATTATCAAGGAAAAAGATAAAAAAGACGATACAATTTAAAATTGATTAAATTCAAGAACGGCTTTTGGGAAAAGAGGACAAATAAAAACAGAAAGAAAGAATAAAGAAGAGCATGGTTCAAGAAGGGTAAGAAAGGAAAGAACAAATAAATGAATGAAGGAAGAAAAAAAGAACGAATAAAGGAAGGAAAGAAAGAACTAATAAAGAAATAAAAAGAAAGAACGAACGAAGGAACAAAAGGAATGGAGAAAAATAAATTACAGAAGAAAAGATAAAAAATGAAGGAAAAACAATAAAGGAAGAAAAGGGAGAAACGATTGAGAAAGGAAAAAAAACAATGAAGGAAGAAAAGAATCAATGAAGCAAAGAAAAGAATCAATGAAGGAAGAAAAAAAAGCAATGAAGGAAGAAAAGAAGCAATGAAGTAAGAAAAGAAGCAATGAAGGAAGAAAAAAAGCAATGAAGGAAGAAAGAAACAATGAAGCAAGAAAATAAACAATGAAGGAAGAAAAGAAACAATGAAAGAAGAAAAGAAACAATGAAGGAAGAAAAGAAACAGTGAAGGAAGAAAAGAAACAGTGAAGGAAGAAAAGAAACAATGAAGGAAGAAAAGAAAAAATGAAGGAAGAAAAGAAAAAATGAAGGAAGAAAAGAAGCAACGAAGGAAGAAAAGAAGCAATGAAGGAAGAAAAGGAAGAAACGATTTAGGAAGAAAAGAAAGAATCAACGAAGAAAGAAAAGGAAGAAGCAATGAAGGAAGACAAGAAACAATGGAGAAAAGAATGAAGAAACAATGAAGGAGGAAAAGAAGGAAACAATCACGGAAGAATAGAAACAATGAAGGAAGAAACAATTAAGGAAGAAAAACAAACGATTAAAGAAGAAAAGAAAGGAATAATGAAGGAAGAAAAAGAAGTAAACAAGTGAAGGAAGAAACAGTGAAAGGAGAACAGAAAGAAATAATGAAGGAAGAAAAGAAGGAAACAACGTAGGAAGAACAGAAACAATGGAGGAGAAGAAAATGAAATGAAGAAAGAAAGATATAATGATTGAAGAATTTAGAAAGAAAAGAAGAACGCAGAAAAGAAGGAAAGATAAATAATGGTGAAAGACAAAAAAGAATGTAGATAAAGGGGCAGCGAATGGAGGAAGGAAGAAAGAAGGAATGAATGAAAGAAAATAAAGCGAAAAACAAAAGAAATAATGCAGGATGGAAAGCAAGAGAAAAGAATGAAAGAAAGAACTTAGTAGGAAGGGAAGAAAAAAGATTGGAGGAAAGAACGTAAGTAGAAAGGGAAGAATAATGAAAGAACAAATTAAGAAAAAAGGCTGAGAACAAAAGAAATATGGGAAGATAGCGTTAACGAATGGAAGGAAGACAAGTTGAAAGAGACATTGGGAAAAATAAATAATAAGAAATGATGAAGGAAAGCAGAAAAAAGTAAGGAAAGAAAGAAAAGCAAAAAATAACGGAGAGGAGGAAAGGAGTAAAGTAGAAGTGAACAAATAAGTGAAATGGAAGAAAGAGAAAGAAAGGCAGAAAGAAACAAAAAGTAGAAACAAAAGGAGAAAGAAAGAAAGACCTATTCGTGTCTGTAAGTCTGTGAACAACAGGAATAATACTCGTGTACAAAATACCACTTGGATTTAAAAACTATAATAACGAAGTATTTATTTAAAGGCTGCTTATAAGCAATAAAATATAATATTTTTACAACGTTTAGACAAAACTAAAAATTTGCAGGAGCCAGCCCCTTTATTTCCGGGTGCCATCACATCTTGTCCACACACGCAATGAGAAAACCATCCGAGCTAAGATGATACATTTACTGAAATATATAAAATAATAATATCTATGCAATGCAAACACACGCTCTCCACTAACGCTATGTAGTGACAATATCTTGAGATACGCAACAAAAATTGTTTGAATATTAACCTAAGAAGCACGCTAGACTTTATTCATATAACCTCTTTTGTTAACATTATGCATTAGTCTCAGTGACATAAAAGAAATCCAAGTCTTAGAAAAAAAAAATGAACTCAAACAGTGCAGCCACCACATAAAAAATTTATGTCGCCATGGCTACATGCTGTCCGGAATTTATCTACCCCTGACTTTTACAATAATTAAAACGCATTACGGTACTTTAGTCTTAATTAAGGGTTGGAATTAACAAATGAAAAAACATAAATGTCAGCACAAACTTAAAATAAAACAAATCATGACTGTGTGCTTCACGAGTATCCGACGAATAATTGTAAACATTTTAAGTGTTTAAATGAAAAATGTCTCCTTCTTTCTGATAAAGTAAATGTTCTTCTTTTCTAATGAAGTGCTGGCTACCAAATTCTTGTATTAGTGCACTAATGTCCAACCGCCCAACTTTGTTTTGTTTTCGCATGTTCATTGAACAACAGACCTGAACTATGTAGTAAAGTCGAGTGCCGCTGATCTACACTCCATACATATACACAATGCTGCGGGCAGCTTAAAGGCTTAAGGGGTTAGGTACAGCTAACAGCAGTAAAATTTCGGAAATATTCAACACTTTTTTCCTCCATTACTGTATCTTGTACAATAACGAAAATTAGTAAGCGTAAAACACTGTCCTTCTGCTATATGAAAAAAAAATATATTTTTACGATGAAAATAATTATTTACATTTTTGTTTTCAAAATTCAGTTCACTGTGCAGTGATGAAGCGTTTCCCACGTAACTAAAAAACTATCCAATATTCTGTGATTAAATATTTTGTGTGTATCTATGCATGTCATATCTACAATATAATGCAAGATCACTTTTCTACCTTTGATAGACTGACTGATAAAAAATAAATTCATTTAAAAAAGGTCAAATACCAGTATTTTCTTCTAATACAAAATTTAAAATATATATTATTTATTGAGGAATGTAGTTGAAAGAGTATGATATTGTAAACATGAGTTTAAGCAATAAAATAAAAGAGAGAGAACATGGAAAAGTTAACAAGTTTATGAGTTATGAGGGAAACACTTCATCACTGCACAGTAAAAATATTTTTTTTCATATAGCAGAAGGACAGTGTTTTACACATATCAATTTTCATTATTGTACAAGATACAGTAATGGAGGAAAAAATGTTGAATATTTCCAAAAATTTTATTGCCGTAAGCTATACCTAACCCCTTAAGACAACCAAACGCAAGACTCTAGCTATTAGCACTCAACTAAAAGAGAAAACGTGTGCCTAAAATTTGAATCACCCGGTATTGGAATTTGTATTCTCTGCCTTTGAGTGAGGACTGAAGTTTATCGAAGAGAGATCTACCGACTGTTGCATACATAAAGGTAATTTAGTCTCACTTTACTATCATTAACCTAACAAAGGCAGGATTTAGTTAACTATCTCCTAACTCGCTGCAGCTTTCCATCGAACCCCCGCCCCGGCCAGACCCCGTCCCAATTAGCCTCGTTAAGACGTCTTTTGAAGTTCTCATGCGTTCCCGTTCCGTCTTAATGTGCGTTCCCACGTCAACGCCTTCCAGGCAAGTCATTGTTGTCTGGAAGACCCAGATGACGACTTCTCATCAAACGGACCTAAAATTCGATTTTGTCTATTTGCGTGAATGTCTGTGAGTTATAGTTTTTTGATAACAGATTTTTCCCCAAATACTTCGCTTTTCTATATCGTTGTGCAAACTACAGTCACATTAGCATATCGACGATGTTACATGATCTAAGAGTTTAAAGCGAAAACGTAAATAATATAAATTTTTTTATTTAACGTTTCTTATTAATTTTCTCTTAATTTTATGTAGGTATTCACCATACGTTCAACACTATAATGCTTTTCACGCGACTTACTTCATATATTTCATCTTCTTTGTGGCTACAGAATTTTACCTGGGCATATAATTATAATATGTGAACTACCATAACTAACAGCGACTGGTTCTTAGCACTACAACTAGGCAACGTTGCTGAAGCGCAAATAGCTCGTGTTGATCTGGGCGACCTCTGTGAACTAAGTCGCATGAAAAGGCAGTAGTAGTGGCGGTACTAGGAGGTAGTGATGGTAGTAAATGGTGAATGGTAGTAGTTTATGGTAATAGTAGTACACTGCTCCGCCGATATAGGAGAAAGCCAAGGTCTACCTACTTATACTTCGTACCATAATGTCTGACATGAGAAGTAAACATTGCCGGCAGAGGAAGAGAGAAGTATAATTGCTACTCAACCAATGACAGAGGTCTCATACCAAGCTTGACTTGAAGTTGGGCGGTCTGAAGCATTTTTCCACGCCTAACTTCAAGAACAAGCACGGAGTGAGTGCTTATTCATAGTCAAAGTCCAAACAAAGTCACATCATGACTTAGACTATGCCAGAATATTCTGTGACCTTCTATACGTGTAAGTCTACACATTACAAGGGTCACAATGACGTCAGTCTCGCTGAGGCATATAAAACTCTACAATGAGAGCTGGGAGACACACAGATATTCAGACAAAATTACGAGACGTGTCAGTCTCTTAGTTTAGTTTGTTTCATTTCATCATTCTGTACTATCAATTTATATTTTTCGATTGACCAATAAACTTATTATTGGCAGCCCTAGGTTGTTAAAGGACTTAGGTATTTTACTTATCTATCTACAACGCACTCCAAGATAAAAACTTCATACTAACTTCATCACATTTACTTTGTCAGAAATAATCAGACGTGAACGTGTTTGTGACATGATGCCTAACCGGTATGTGGGGACTTGGATTCTCGTCACAACAGACCACTTTGTACTGTTTTGCTGCTTTCTTTAGACTGAAACACATTCTACTAAATCGGCGGCATGTGGTACCAATAGTAATTATGGAAATAGGTAGTGAAGGTAATAATTAGTGAGAAATGAATCGAATTCTCGATTGGTGACTCAACGAGAACACACAGTGTCCTTGGCGAGAGGAGTTATTAGCAAGTTAATTCAATTATATGAATTAAACCCGTACCTGGACGCCTTCGGTTCTTTGGAATACCACATTAAAATAAAATAAAAAAAAAAAGTAATGCGCATGAGGAAACTTCACGACAGATATCTCGAGTTAAGTACCGATACATGTATTTTTTAACGAAGTAGATTCTAATCTATATCCTAGACAAATACTAATAATCGTAAATATTTTGTTTTAAGGGAGGAGATGGGTGAAATTTCTAACTTACGTAGTTTTTAAACTAGTTGGTTCATTTTTGGCACAAGTGTTCCACATATGATATATACATGCTACAATGTTTTTTGCATGTCACCCAGATATTTTCTGAGTTATGTCCTTTTTCTAAAAAAAATTGGGGCATATTTTCAAAATCTATCTCGTACAAATTTTAAGTATATCATCTAGAAAAAAAATGCAATATCTTTGATTACCTAGAAAACCACTAAGCATCCACATTTTATAAATATATTCTTAGAATAGAGAAAAAATATATATTATTTTGTGAAAAGTTACTTTTTTAATTTTCTAGTACCTATTGTTATACAACTTATTTTTTAATTAAAAAAGTAGTTAACATACCAAAAACCTGATAGGCTACTCAGATTTGTTAACCACACTTTATAGAACATGTAGAAAAATGTTCAGCTTGATAGCTTGAAAATTGTAGAAGCCTTTACATTTTGAATATATAGAAAGGAGCAAAAAATTTAACTTGAAAAAAATCACTTTTAAATTAGTATAGGCCTACATGCTAGGCATTTAATGAGCGCATCGACTTAAATATGGCGTAATTAATTATAGTTCCAAGAGTCAAAGGGGTCTGAAACTTTGCACACTCATACATTGGGGTCTATAGATTAATTTTATGCAATAAAAAAACGAACAAATTTTTGACCAAAAATGGCCAAAATTTCACCCATCTTCTCCCATAAAATGATACGCAATCGTAATATTGTTCGTTTTATAGTACCGTAGAGTTAAGTAATACAAATATTGCCTTGTATAGCATAGTTATCCTCCAAAGGATTTAACTACATATTTATATTAGACTATTGTTTGGTACATAGGCATATGTTACATAGGTTAAAATGAACTTGAAGCGTGTTTCAAAATCTGGTCAAATCTTTAGCAATATATAGACCTATTTATTTGCACTGCAAGTGAGCAAACACCCGGTGGCAGTGGTAACTTAATTACACACAATAGTTATAGTTCATACACAATAGTTAGAATATACAATAATTACAATTAATAATAACAGTTAAAATAACCTAATTAATAGTCTAAGTGAACAGTCTTCGGTAAATCTTTTTCAATACTGGTGAATCTTTGACAAGTAAAATATTGAATTGAAACAAAAATTCGATGTGTACAAGCAGCTTAAAACCATCAAGAAATTGACCGACGGTAAAAAGAGTGAGTTGTAAGAGAAGTGATGGGAGTGGTAGATGGTAATGGTGGTGGTAGTTGTAGTAGTAGTGGTGGTGGTGGTAGTTTTAGTGGTAGTATTGGTAATAGTAATAGTGGTATAGTAGTCTACTAGTAGTGATGATGGGGTTTCATGAAGTCGGTCCTAAGTACCTCTTTTATACATGAGCCCATCCCCAATGATCACATGGGCTCGCTCCCATCCAGGTATAAACATTTTTCTTTCATTTTATGCAGACTTAGGACTGCCACATGGGCTAGTGCCGTATAAACATTCTCCTTCCCATTTTATTCAAACTTAAAAATGTTTGATATAGAAACTTACATGGTGCAGAGTCACTTCGTCAAAAAAAGGTATGGTAAAATCTAAAAAGGTAAAGTCGCATCTTGTTAATGAATGTGTTTTATATTCCATCATTTTATGCAAGATGGACGTCTCTTTTTCGTGGACTTTATTATTCTGCTTTTTCGTTTTTTTATCTGATTAGAAGGTGCGTGTCACTTTGAATATTCTTTAAAACTTCAATTAATTGAAAAATACTGTATGTGGGTGCGGCTTGTAGAACAGTCCATTCAACTTAGCATGGAACGCTTCGCGGGAGCGACTTCAGTTATCGTTCCTTTCTTACCACCCCTGATTTGGAGCGACTTCGTTATCAGCTGTGGTGGTGGTGGCAGTGTAGTAGTAGACAGTAATGGTGGTAAAATGTAGTAGTTGTTATAGATGTTAAAAAATTGTTTTAGTAGTGATTAGTAACAACGCGATATTAGGTGATATCAGTAATAGTAGTACTGGTAGTCGTAGTAGTAGTAGTAGTAGTAGTAGTAATAATAATAATAATAATAATAATAATAATAATAATAATAATAATAATAACAATGTAGCCTACATTTTTGACAAATGAATACAATGTAACTGTGTGTATTTTCAATGTGAATATTTGTTTTTGTACAATTTTGTATATATTATATTCTCGGTTTAAAGGTTTTCACTTTCTTTTTAGCTCAAGACCTTTGCACATAATGGGGAATTTAAAAATAAAACAGGAGTTACCTATGAGTATGAGAGTGTCTTCCCCTGTTCTTGTTTGTCCAAGAAAAATTTTGAGTTCGTCAAAAATTTAATCCAGTTCTCCGCAGAATGAGTGTGTTTTTCGTCGGATATTTTCTCCTTCCGATTGACATTCGTGTTTACAGCAATCACAAACAGCTGTTTCATTCTGAGTTAAATCACACGGGACGGAAATATGTCAGCGCGAGTAGAAACACAACGTTGATTGTGACTGCTTGGACACGGCAATGTGCACCGAGCCAACCATCATGAAACGGTGCGATCTATTTCACGTGAAATGAAGTGTATGCAACCGCAATGCACACAATGGCGAGGACAGTGAGAGCAGAAATGGCGTAAGCGCTGAGCAGTGTTGGCTAGCTTCCAGACCACCCAAGAAGAATTGTAACATGTTACCAGAGAAGCCCTCGCTCTCTCTGGTCGCTATTGTCCCTAATGATTGCTTACAGCTTCAACTATGATGTGACATTGAGTAGCAACTATACCAGCATTTCTCTACGCCGAATCGCTCATAACCTTGTACCACAGTCTAGTACAGAGGTCTCTAAAAAGCGTATCAACATTCGTGCTCTCGATGCTGCCCGCCGAACACAGTGTGCTGTAGGACTAGAGAAGGGAAAGAGACACGTACCTCAACAGATGGGAGCGATCAGTGGGGGATCGCGGCAACGGTCTGCTTAGGTTTACAAATAATATCAAAGGAATAAGAAATATACGTTTGATTATTATTTTGACATACTATGAAGCTTGAGCCCCTTCTGCTGCTATTGACACAAGTCATTCCAAATTCAACCTCTTCTGTTCTATGGTGACTTTCAGTGCCTGGAAAAGATCCTTTCCAGTTATATTTTGTAATTACATCTAGAAGACATTCAGACACAGTAAAATGTTCATTAACTCCTCGGATGAAAATGGCTAGGTGAGCTTCGTCATTTCTATCTGTGCTTTCGTTCAATGCAAATGAGTAAGCTACAAACTGGTTAATTGTGGTTTCGACTTCAGATTCAATTACATTTACAATCTTGAAATTCCTTCTCTGAACTGTAATTGGAAACAATTTAATTTTCTTAAACTTTGACTTCGTTCTGGACACAGTATTTTAGTAGCGTTCTGTATACACGAGTTTACAAATGATGCTTCTGTAAAGGGCTTCATTGATTTTTCCAATATTCCAAGCTAGAACATAGCTAGCAAGAAGCTTTTTTTGTTTAAGACTGAGAACACGTGTATGATTTGTGTTTGTATTTTCTTGTTTTATATTTATAAAAATATTTGTAGGCCTACGCATTTCACCTAAAATTAAACAAAAAACTATAAGACGTCATGCGGAACTTAGTGCAAACATATTGTAATATACTGATTATTATGTATAACCAACAGTTATACAAATAGCCCCAAAATAAATTATTTTCACATGTCCAACATGCCTGTAATTGTATGATATTCTTTGTTAAGAGTCGAGTATTGTCGCCGCTTGTTGAATTTTAACATACCCTTAAGAATTTTCGAAGAAATTACGCATTTCACATTCTCCCCACTAACACAAAATATTTCTCTTCCCTTTCATCCTTGAATGTACTACGTCCATGATTAGAAGACACTGTGAAACGGTGGAACACGCCGACCAGCACAGTGATAATGGCAGTCCGCCACTGCTCTTCGTTTGCGCATAAACACTAAGTACAGTACAGGTGGGGATGGGGTGAGGCGGAGCGGGATCATTACGTACTGGCTTCGGTTCCGTTCAGGGGCTTACTCGCGAGTATGCTTTTGGAGACGTCTGGTCTAGTACATAGTCACGAAGCTCAATACGTAATAAATATGCATCCATAGATAGTTGCTAACCACTAGAATCGCTAATATCGCCTCATTACAGACAATGCGAAATAGTACCGGCACAGTCTATTGTTCCTAGCACCCTCACAACTGAAGCTTCGTGACTGTATATACTAGACTGTGCTAGTACCTTGATCATTCGAAATGCAAAGTTGTTACAATAGGTATTCGTTAATAGGAATATTCTGAAAAGATAGTGCGCGTTGTACTTTGAGGGATGTGCTTTGCGTGGGCATTTGTTTTCCAGTACATAAACATTGAGGATTTACGTAGTGTATTAGTATATGAAATACTCTTAAAAACAACTAAAAATGAAAAATTGTTGTGTTCCTATATGTGAAAAGCAGGAAAAGCTTTTCGCCTTCATCAGGTCCCGAAAGATTCTGAATATATGCTTTCAACCTTAAAAAATATAACTAATTAAATTGCGCGTAAAAAGTGCTAGCTATTACACAAAAAGAACTACTTCAAGTAAGGAATTGCTGGCTACAGTTTAATTTGGAAGAAGGCAAAGAAAATTTGTAATAAAACATATAGGCCTAGAACATCGACAGCAAGCTATGTTAGCTTAGATTATATTCAATACTTGTGTCTCCGAAGTTTAAATCTGCATTTTAAAATCGGATGATAGTAGGCCTACAGTAAAGTCTCAATTAACTGGGATGATTATTATCCAGGACGATCCGTAGTGAAAAAATATATAGGCCTATAAATAATATAATCTATATATAAAATAAGAAAGTAAGGGAATCTTGACTGGAAAAAAAAAATCCATTTGGTGAATAATGCCTTTAATGTAGACTAACTATTAAAAATTATGTTTTAATTTCAAACTTTCAAAATTATCCTACGTATTCAAAACTGATGCCCTTAACCTACAAAACCCACTAACAATCGTGATATTACTTCGATCATATTTTATTATCCTATTAAAAATTGCATTTGATCTTTCTGCAACTAGAGAAAAAATATGGGGAATTCAAGCCCGATAGTCCCTTCCATATATATATATATATTTAAAAAAACACATTGGTGACTGCATATCCTATTTTTTGCGTACGGTATTTACAATGCTAATGATTAGAGAGGCAATATTCACTTTCCACAAAGTTCCTATTTTTTTATTATTTGTGCGCCTCGTTCTCAAAGTTCTCATTTAGTTTCATAAACATTCAATTTACTCGTATCTACAGTATATTCTGCATACTACAGATTTCTGCATCCATCTCTTAAGGGGAATCGCTCAGTATTAAGACAAATTTACGTTTTTATTTATTGTAAATTAAATTGAATTATGAGGTAAGAAAATACTGAATGAAATTAAATTATACTAGACTATACAAAATAATAAAAATATAATTTTGACACGCACAGAAAACCAACAAACTGAAGAACGTAACGAACTGTAGCATATGACATAACATAGCCCTACAACATGTTGTGCCGCATGGAACGCCCCTACCATCTAACGGTAAAACTTCCCATAAGATATCCCTATTCGACATTGGATAATTCGAATAAATGTTTATTCCTCTTAAAATTCCTACTTCATTTAATCATTCATAGTTTTCTACCCAAGGGCAGGTCTTTCACTGCAAACCCAGCTTTCTCCAATCTTTCCTATTTTCTGCCTTCATCTTTGTCTCCGCATAAGATCCATATATCTTAATGTCGTCTATCATCTGATATTTTCTTCTGCAACGAACGCTTCTCCCGTTCACCATTCCTTTCAGCCGCGGAGATTATTCAGTTTAGACGTTCAAAGCGGGTCAGAAATGACTGACAACTTAGTTTTTATTTGGTTATTTAACGACGCTGTATCAACTACGGAGTTATTTATCTTTGATGGAATTGGTGATAGCGAGATGGTATTTGGCGAGATGAGGTCGAGGATTCGCCATAGATTACCTGACATTCACCTTACGGTTGGGGAAAGTCTCGGAAAAATCCCAACGAAATAATCTGTCCAAGCACAATTCCGGAAGAGCAGGCAAACGCGCTACCGCCTCAGCTACGCCGGTGACTGCCCACAAGCTTAGTTCAGCTTCTTATACCATAGATAGGGTTATTTTACATGCCCGTAACTCACTTTTCGCTTTGAGGAAGTAGTGTTAAGGGTTTAACCGCCCTTAAAAATTCATCGACTGGAGCGGGGACTGAACCATCGCCTCCAGCCAGAATGACAATGATTAGACCGAAGAGGATGATTCAAACTTAGTTCAATTCCGACTAGTTTTAAGCTAAAATTATGAGAACTTATGAGACACACTATATAACGTAATACATATTTGAAATATGGATTTTTGTGTTATCCCATCATACACGGATTTGTAAATTTAAAGCATTAGTGAATTTATGATAAGTTATGGGGATTAGTGAGATTTGCATTGCAATACGCTGTCAAAGAATAGAGTCAAATCAATGGTTATACAACGGAATTTATTATATTTGTTGCTTTTTTCCTTTCATTTTCACCATTTATTTTATTTTATTTGAAGCTCCATCAGTTTTGAACAATTTATACGGCTCCCATCGCTCCACAGGTAGTCTGATTAGTTGGTCGCATTTCATCATGTTCAAAGTTGAAATAGTTCGGGCAGATACCTGGGGTAAAGTAATACGTGGCGCGACAACCAATGAAGGGTCAGGGTTTAACGGCCGACTGCTGATCTCACATCCACACGCCTCAGCACAGGTCAACGATCATCCAACAAAGGAGGAAGTAACGATGATCTCCCATAGCCTTTTAGTTGGTTTTTAAAACCGAATTTCATCGCGATGCTGAGTGGGCACCGGTCCCATACATTGGCCGAAATTTCACGAGAAAGTATCCTATCTACGAGGACTCGAACTAGCACTCATTCTGTATCGACAGTTCGGGCATGATGTCGTAGATCACGACACTACGGCGCGGGAGAGATTCTTGTGATACTCTCGTTTTTATACATTTTTCTTAAATATATATATACAGGCTGTTTTAAAAAAGTATCCAATCTTTTAGAAGGTGCTAGTATGCATCAAAACAGAAAATGTTTAATAAACATGAGTCCTACAACACATACTTTCTGAGATCTGAACACATGTTCGTTGGACGTTCTCAATGTGACGTCCATTCACGGCAGTGCATTCCACTTCCCATTCGGCATAAGGAATCACGCACTCTTTGAACTTTTTTTTAAATACGTTAATAACAAAGTCCTGATAGCATGCAGTTAATCTCTGTGGTAGCACGTATGGTCCTATTAATCTATCACGAAGAACGCCTGCCAATAAGTTGAGAATCAGTGCTGATGCCTTCCTTCTTTAACTGCATGGGGATTTTTATCAGCTCACACATGCTGATTACGAAAATTCACAACACCATCTCTGCTGAACCCCGCTCACATCCGCAACCAGACTTTTGCTTTCAGTATTCCTTGCGACGTATCATTATTCCATGTCAGGGGTGTCAACTACGGTATGATTATCTGGTAGTCTGCTGTATTGCAGGGCAAAGGAATGCATTGCCATGAATGGACGTAACATTGAGCACCTCCTATGAGCAAGTGTTCAGATCTCAGAAAGGATGTGTTGTAGGACCCATGTTTAATTAGACATTATTTTTTTGTTTTGATGCATAATATCACCTCCTAAAATAGTGAATACTTTTTAAACACTCTGTATATATATTCATAAAATTCATTATAATAAATTTATTATTCTTCCGTTCCATAAGAAAATCTCATAACCCTATTGTCAACCAACAAACACAGCGTAATAACTTGAGAATTTCAACGTCATCTATTGCGCTGGTACAGGACGAGATATAGAGGCGATTAGGCCTATAGGGCAGGACATGGAGTATTCCTAACCACTTCAACCCAAATGGGTTTTTTGTGCACCTGCGATGGAGTGAGTTGCGTGCCGATTGTTACCCGACTAAGACGGCCTCGCCATCTGCCACACTACGAATTCCTCTCCAGCCACCAAATCCGTACACCATATCTTTTGTAATGGTCTCGCAGGTCTATTATGTGTCGTCATACTCCTATCAGGGGTGAGATCCTGAAATACTCCGGTGCCTCTTATGCAAATTAATGAGTCGACTAGACTCCATCACACTATCATATTCCAATTAATGGAAGCGTCTATATAGCGGATAATCGATTCGACGTCACGTAAACAAAGTGGTGCCTATTTTTCGAGACGAAAATTGTAATGGAAGTGGAATTTTGGACATTGTTGGCGGATAGATGAGGGGAAAAGGAATAAACGCGAAAAAAAAACCCTTCAAAACCCGAGATTTTTCAACCACAAATACAACTACGCACCGCCGAGAATCGAACTCGGGTCTGTGGTCGTCGCAAGCCAGCGCTCTGCCAATTTCTTTGCTGTAACTTTTAATAACAATAGCCTATGCGTCTTAATGTAATTCTTGATCCTTCGCTTTAGTAAATTTTCGACTAATTTTTTGGTAGACTGAAATAAGTGGTTTCATATTAATCCCTCTAGATGACGTTTCAAATTCCGCCATTTTGATACAAGAATAAGCTACAATAAAAAATTAACATCTCATAAGCGCTTTATTTTAAGCACTTATTACCCATATTTGGTATTTGATATATGATATTTGTCAGCCAACTTTACAATAATTCATAGTCATGGTGGACCTTTGCAATATTACCCATATTAAATCTGTTCTAGCCTAGTTTGGTTTGGTTGTAGTCCTACAAAAATGCATAGGCTATAGCGATAAATGTGGGGTAGAGTTCAGAGATAGATCAAGTTCTGAAGGAGCATGCAGCAATCGCGTGTTGGTTATCCGTATTAGGTACCGCTTGCATAAACATACATTTGCACAAACAGTTGACACATGCAATTCGCGAAAATTAACTTTATTTCGGAGTCATCTGTCGAGAAACGTATTCTGTACGCGACGGCACGTCCTTCTAGATGTCTCTACAATCGATCTCTAGCCGGTTATTGTTCGCACTGTCAGCTGTCTTTGTAGTACACGTTACACGCATTTCATACGCTAGTTTGCCCAAACCTGCTCAGTTTCTTGACCACGGCAAGAAAAAAATGTGGTTTCTAAAAACATCTGAATGAATCTGTTGAATTTGAATAGTAATAATATTATTTTTTTTAATTGGGAGGCCGGAGGGAAAAAGACCTTTGGGGAGGCCGAGACGTAGATGGGAATATAGTATTAAAATGGATTTGAGGGAGGTGGGATATGATGGTGGAGATTGGATTAATCTTGCTCAGGATAGGGACCAATTACGGTCTTATGTGAGGGCGGCAATGAACCTCCGGGTTCCTTAAAAGCCAGTAAGTGAGTAGTAGGCCTAATATTATTATTTTTTGATTGCACGAATTCGTCTGTACGTGTAAACTGTACTTTACTGACGCTACTGCAACTATAACGTGGGGAAACACAGTTATTTTTTAGTAGGTTATTTTACGACGCTTTATCAACTGCTTAGGTTATTTAGCGTCTGAATGAGATGAAGGTGATAATGCCGGTGAAATGAGTCCGGGGTCCAGCACCGAAAGTTACCCAGCATTTGCTCATATTGGGTTGAGGGAAAACCCCGGAAAAAACCTCAACCAAGTAACTTGCCCCGACCGGGAATCGAACCCGGGCCATCTAGTTTCGCGGCCAGACGCGCTGACCAAAACACAGTTATGATTGCTATACAAATAACTCACTTATTATAAGAAAATGTTCACAAAAGTATCTTCAAAACATTTTAAATTACTGATAATTCTGGTACTAACAGTAATATTTGCTCTCCGCTAAGTGGGAGTATAATATATATTTTTTGTCGCTTGACTGAACTTGGAAAAATATAGTTTTAGAGGGAAAATATTAACTTGCCCACACTCACTGAACTGGCAAGGTTCCGTGAGAGACACTATATAGCGGCATACGTGTCTGAATGAGTTTCTGTTATGCTACTATAAATATTATATTTATCGTCACGTGTTTATTTCCATGTTCCAAGCATTAGTTCAGTAATGTAAAGTTACGAGATTCCAAGATGAGCTCTGTATAACCTGAAGCGAGTTCCAGTGTGATCTAGGCCTATTTTTTTTTTGTATGCTTTATTAAAATAAATAGAGGACGTGTAGCTCAGTTGGTAAAACTGGCTACGGACTATGAGGTGCATATGATGGGCACTTTTTATCGTCGCCATATTTCCAGAACGAATTCGGGTCCACTCAGCCTCCTGTCAAATTGAGTACTGGGTCTTTTCCGGAGTAAAAACGGTTGGAGCGTGGTGCTGACTATACCACTTCATTCTAGTGCCGGGATCATGAAAGCATGCAGGTCTACCTTTCATGCCTTCCATGCGCCTTCATGACGTGTGAAGGTGACGCCTTTTTCTTTTATCATAATAAATATCTGTATATTTAATGAACTAAAAATTAAAATGTTTGCCCATTTGAGATGATACTAGGCCTGCGTGGAATGTACTCTGTAACATGTAATGGATATGTATGTGATGAGTTAATTGATTTTGCATTCTATTAGGCCTATTATAAAATATGAATAGACCCTAGTAGTAGAAGAGAAATATTTTAAAAAAAGATTCACTGTATTTATACATATATAATAATATATATAGGCCTATACAGTGCGTTTCAAAAGTCACGCATATTTTTCTGCTACAGCTAAATGGAATTTTTTTTTTTTTTTTCGAAAAACGCTCGGACACGTTAAACAGTATATTGTGGCAACCGTGCTGGAAGGTTCTCGTTGCCTCGGGAGTTGAGCGCGCGTCCGGCAGAAGGGAGGGCACGCGGGAAGGAAGGAGGCGCGGAAGACGAGGCTCGAGGTCCACGGGGCGCTGGGCGTGGCGCGGAGAGGAGAGGGAAAACTACGAGACGCTGGGCGCGGCAGAGAGAGGAAAGGAAACCGACTGCGACGGACGTAAGGGAAAACGTCTGGAAACAGATTGTTCCCGAACCGATTGTTGTAGAAGCTACGCGAAGTAAGTGTAATCTAACAAATAAAAGCGAGCAGCCTTCGAGTCTGTCAAGCTAGTTTAGAACAGCCACTCGGTTTGTGAAGTAGCAGTGAGCGAGCAAGGAAGCCAGCCTTCGAGACCGGGGTTCGATGTGAGGAGGACCGCAACTGTGGAGCGACCAGGCGAGTGCGGCGTATCCGGAAGTCTTGGGTTCGAAGTGCAGTGAACTGTATTTGAAAGTCTTCGGTTCGAAGCGCAGTAAATTGTATCTGGAAGGCCTAGGTTCGATATAGGCTACCGTGAACTTGAGTGAGTGAGCTAGAAGAACTAGCCAAGGTGAACGAACTGTGAACTGAGAACTGACAGTTTTGTTTTGTAAATAGTGTTTTGTGAACATTAGTTGAAATTAGGAGTACATTGTTGTTCTTCTCAATAATAAACGTGGATAGTCATTGTCGTCTTTGAAAGTGCAATGACGACTACTGTGTTGCAGTGTTGAGTGAAATACCCATTGTTGACGGGTGTGTTATTAAACTCAGAAATCGAAAGCCATTACCATTGTGAATGAAAGTAACATTGTTATTGTTTAATAAAAGTTACAATATTTTAAAAGACACTTTTTCACACAAACAAACCATTCTTGATATCATTGTTGTGACGTCATCGGAAACATTTTTAAATGAAATCCTGTAATTTTTTGTATCGCATCTGAAAGATTTTATTATTCTCCATCAATTATTATTATTATATTATTATTATTATTATTAATATCACATGATTAATATGTTGTACCACCTTTTATATTATCTAAGTTTCAAGTACTTTTTTTATTTTACAGAGTAAGGGCCCGAATGCTTGCATCTCAGCCTCAGGCTTATTGTGTTTGCTACTCGTGTTCTGTGAACATACGAATACAGCACGCTGCACCGTGAACTGAAACTAGGCTATGGTAATAAAATATGAATAAATGATGGCGAAATGAGTCCGAGGTCCAACGTCAAAAGTTACCCACCAATTCTGCTTCAATTGGTTGAGGGAAAACCTCGAGTAAAAAAAATTCCAAATAGAATTTGAACCCGGGCCCGCTCGTTTCCCGGTCAGCCGTGCTAACCGTTACTCCATAGCGGTCGATAAATTTCAAGTATTAGTTCAGCTTATTATCAACCTTAAATTACTATATTAGTCCATTCTTACTCATTTCTCTCAACGCAACGTGTTATGAGTTATTATAAACAAATATTTTAGATTTAGGCCTATTTAGCCAAAATTAGAATGCTGATATTTAGTTCATAATAACACTCTACATCAGTAGTGTCAGAGTTGTAAGCTCCGAAACCGGTTGTGATGCTAGAGACGTCCAGTCGGAGCGTGATCTTGCTTATGTCTGTGGAAGAACCGGAGCACGCAACGAGTTATAGTGGAGCGCTCCGCTCCGTTTAGGCTCTGTCTGACAACGCTGCTCTACATCATCTATTGAATTTGGATATCTTCCTCAAACTAACCATGTAAGTTTCTACACACGTAACACGCCATACGAAATTGAATTTATTCTACAATACCTTTAATATCTCTTCATTTAAAATTAAGCTGTCAACCTAAAAATATATCTACTTAAATTAACCTAATAATATATCCATTCAATTTAGAATTTCTCTTAATATGATTTCAGTCACAATATTATGATCTAATTATCTTTAATAAACACGTATTTTGACAATAAATTTCGATTCTATTTAGTTTAATTACTTAACTTTATCACTTCTATCCTAGATTGAAGATTATCGTCGGTCATAGTGTACGCTCAAGTTCATGTCGTCATTTAACATCAAAAGACCACCTAATACAGAAACATTTCATCTGTTGTAAATATCAATAACAATTTTGATGCATTAAGATTTCAAGGTACAATCTCAACACATACATTATGGCGTATAGGCTATACATCTTTCGGACACAGAAAAGGCGTATAATAACTGGGTAATAAGAATATGGGTGCAAGCAAATTAGATAAATATAGATTAATGATTGTAAGCATCTTTTGACATAGTATTTTACATGAATTTTTTCAGTTTTAGATTTTTATATAGTGAAGACTTGCAATTATATATATATATATATATATATATATATATATATATATATATATATATATATATATTGTAATTACACGTTTGTGTTTTTAACCAATTGACAATAAGGATACATTTACATGAGAAAAGAAATATTGATGTCCCCAAACCATGTTGATTTTAATATGTTTTATGTTTATTAATGTATATTGTATTTTTGATCATAGAGGCACATGTATTTATTTAGGGATGATATTGCAGCATAAAAAGTTGTATCTGATGATGTCGGCATAACCGACGAAAACGTTAATACAGTATTAAATTATATAATATAAGGACTTGTACCTTACACATATATAAAGTAAAGTAATTGACTGAAAATAAATCTTTGTATTGTCTATTATTCAAGTTATAAGCGTTACTCCATCCTGTCACCAAGTTCTAAAGCGCTAGTCCCATTATACTAAGTTAGGAGGGTTACTGAGACACTCTGTATAACTTGATCCGGGTCTCAATGAGATCTGTTGCATTAGTATGAGCTATTATATTAATTATCCCCATCCTGCATGTATTTCTGTGAAAGCATGCAAAGCCCCTGCATTAGTAGAGGCTTTCCAAGTAGTTTTACGCTAAAGTGACCACTGTCAAAAGCATTTTCTGGTATGTAACAGCATCATCATCACCTGGAGGATTACTGCCATTATGTGTGGTACATCACCTGTTTTGTACGCACCGCTGAATCTAGTGTCACACGTGTACAAACAAATTAGTATACCGGTAAAGCTCTCTCCTCTTCAGGGCAATACGGCTGATATGGTTAGGCAACCTGCATCACAACAGGGTGGCATAAGATAGGGAGGAACCAAAGTTGCAAAATATTACACAACAGAGTTTATTGTAATTGTATTGTTGATTTAATTTGGCCTATCTCTTTCCATTTTATTAGAAGTTCGGTTAGCTTTGCAAATTCTTCCACGGTTTTCCTCACACAAGACTCTGATTCGTTGGCTCATATTCTGTAAGTCCAAGTTGAACATTGCTAAGGGCGGCCCTTCACAGGATTTAAGGGGTTAGGTACAGCTTACAGCAGTAAATTTTTTTGGAAATATTCAACATTTTTTTCCTTCATTATTTTATCTTGTACAGTAGTAGCAAAAAAACCTGACCTTCCCTTGCAGCTGATTTCAGAGCCTTGTTCACTCCACAGCACGATAGACTGGTAACTAAGACTTTCGTGGTTCGAATCCTGCCTGGGAAGGAAACTTTTTTTTGTTCCTTATTCAAATTTATTCCCAATACTTTTCGATTGCAGTGACTTTTTACTACTTAATTAACTTATTATTCCCAGAACATGAATTTTAGCAGCAATCGAAAAGTATTGGGAATAAATTTGAATAAGAAACAAAAAAAGTTTCCTTCCCAGGCAGGATTCGAACCACGAAAGTCATAGTTACCAGTCTATCGTGCTCTGGAGTGAACAAGGCTCTGAAATCAGCTACAAGGGTCGGTCCGGTTTTTTGCCACTACTGTACAATAATAAAAATTGGTATGTGTAAAACACTGTCCTTCTGCTATATGAAAAATATATTTTTACGATTAAAAAAAATTGTTTATGTTTTTTTTCCTTCAGAATTCAAAATGTGCAGTTCACTGTGCAGTGATGAAGCGTTTCCCTCATAACTCATAAACTTGTCAACTTTTCATGTTCTCTCTCTTTTATTTTATTGCTGAAACTCGTGTTTACAATATCATGCTCTTTCAACTACATTCCTTAATAAATAATATATATTTTTATTTTGTGTTAGAAGAAAATACTGATATTTGACCATATTTTTAATGAATTTATTCTTTATCAGACAATCTATCAAAGGCAGAGAAGTGATCTTGCATCATATTGTAGATATGACATGCATTAATACACACAAGAAATTTCATCACAGAATGTTGAATAGTTTTTGAGTTATATGAGAAACGCTTCATCACTGCACACTGAACTGAAATTTGAAAAAAAAAAAAAAAAAAAAAAAGTAAACAATTTTTAATCGTAAAAATATTTGTTTCATATAGCAGAAGGACAGTGTTTTACACATAATAATTTTCATTATTGTACAAGATACAGTAATGGAGGAAAAAAATGTTGAATACTTCCAAAATTTTACTGCCGTAAACTGTACCTAACCCCTTAAGCGAGAAAGAAATAAATTGGGTATATAGGTTTCCCTTTATTTATTTCTCAAAATTTCTCATATATCACAATTGAGCCACCGGCGTGGCTCAGTCGCTTAAGGCGCTTGCCTGCCAGTCTGAAGTTGCGCTCGGGCGCAGGTTCGACCCCCAATTGGCTGATTACCTGGTTGGGTTTTTTTCCGAGGTTTTCCACAACCGTAAGGTGAATGCCAGGTAATCTATGGCGAATCCTCGGCCTCATCTCGACAAATACCATCTCACTATCACCAATCTCATCGACGCTAAATAACCTAGTAGTTGATACAGCGTCGTTAAATAACCAACTAAAAATCACCGCAATTGTAATATCATTTTACTGGGCTAGTAAAAAGGATCTTTAGTTGTAAAATTTAACGATATTTTAAAACACAGTTCCTTAAAATGATGGTGCACAGCATATTTTCTGTGTTTCAACATTTTGAACAAAAGCTACGAAAAGCTTTTCTACCCTTCTCAACCTTCCACAATTTTTCACTCCACTCCCTGCCTCCCAGAATCAATTGGATAGGATTCTTAGTGGTCTCATGAGAGCCTTTCCGGCCGAGTAGAGAGGAGAAAAATCAATTCCAAGAATCGAATCCGTCGGTAATTAAAGTTGCTCTAATAATTTCTGACGATCAGTGTCTCTGAAAGAGCATTTCACTAGAATGTGACCGGATGGAGAAGAAAAACAAATTTCCTGTCAACCACTTCCTGTATTGCAGAGAAGTTTTAAATTAAAAAATAATGTTAAACATCCGGTGACTTTCTACTTGTCCTGGTGGATATGAAAATTAGTTCCACAAATGTCTTGTGCTTAATTTTCTGTAACAAGCTAAACACGGTTCCAGCATACTACGTTTTCGTCTTCTAGGAGAAAACGATGTAAAGGGACCACCAGCATGGTGTACAGTAGGTGTAACGAGCTGTACTCTCGCTTTGAAACTGTGCTCGTTTGTGGGATCGAAACCCGTTGGTGAATACAAGCTACCGATGTATACAGGAGAGAGAGCAAGGTGCAGGATGCAAAGTAGAGAAGATAATGATGTGGTTAACACCACGATCTAGCCGCCCGTTATACCTAAGAATGGTGGAATCTCAATTTATTATAAGAATCTGAATAAATTCCTGAACATAGCTGGAAGTATTATGTCAAAGTTTAACAAGATCGTTAAAATGATGAGTGCAAGTCTGGCTTTCAGATATAGGTCTCTGTGAAGCAAACTTAAAAAATTTCAAGAGAAAAATTGTTCCGGGGCCGGGTATCGATCCCGGGACATGTTGGCTTAGCGCACCAACGCTCTACCGATTGAGCTACCTAGGAACTACACCCGACACTGTCTCAATTTTTTCCTTTATATCCACACACCTCAAATGAGCTGACAAGACGCCAGAAACCAAATTTTGAGTACACACAAATTTTGCGTAATTTTAATTGTGGTTAACTGTTAACGTGTCTACAGTAAAATCTGGTTTTCAGGTATAGCTAGCTTCCTGTGAAGCAAACTTGAATAATTGCAAGGGAAAAATTGTTCCGGGGCCTGGTATCGATCCCGGGACGTTTTGGCTTAGCGCACCAATGCTCTACCGACTGAGCTATCCAGAATATAAATATATCAACTTTTTTATCTGCCCCCATGAGAATGTTTGCTTGTAAGAAGAAACTGTCTACTGAAGGTTGCACTGGAAGAAGATATCAGATGATAACATTAAGGGAAATGGATCGTATTCGGTGACTAAGACAAAGGCGGAAAATAGGGAAGATTGTAGAATGCTGGATTTGCAGTCAAAGATCTGCCCTTGGACAGAAAATGAATGAATGAATGAATGAATGAATGAATGAATGAATGAATGAATGAATGAATGAATGAATGAATGAATGAATGAATGAATAGATATAATATTAGGGCCTAATATTACTTCGAATTTTTAGTTCCTGTTTATATGCTTATTTTGGATGTTTTAGTGGCTACAATGCTCTATTTGTAACGTTTTAAGTGCCTTTATGTTCGAGACCATTATTATTATTATTATTATTATTATTATTATTATTATTATTATTATTATTATTATATATTTAATTAATCTTATGGGAACGTGTAGCCATTCCGTTACAAAAAAATTATCTTCGGGGTGTTTGTAATTGAGATAAACGTTGGCGGGGATTGTTATCTCATTTGGACTTCGTAAGAAGTAATTAGACAACCAGCGCAACATTGTAGCTCCGTCGCTCTTAAAACTGCGGGAGGCCAGGTTATTGACTCTCCTTTCCAGGAAATTCGTTTTAATACTAAACCCCCTATCCGCATAGGAAACAAACGGTGTCATAAATTCACCCGCAAGGCTCCTAGCACAATGAATCTATTCTCCTCTGTGTGGCTTCCTTTCTGGCTTTCGTATTTTAAATGCCTCTTGTTTCCCGGCGCGTTTGTAAGATATTTGGCTTCATTACCAACTTCGAGGTTGTCAAAATTTGTGCTCTGGTGTGTGTGAAATTATATCCCGGGAGCATATTATAATGCTGTGAAACGTAAAGTTTTCACACAAATTAGGAATACATATTCTACAGCCATAAATTTATCGTAAATTGTTTGCTACAATACTTATCGAGGATACGAGTTTGACTTTCAATAGGCAATACGAATTGAGGGATCCCGATCTGAAGCCAGTAAGGGATGAGGAATAGAGTTTTTGACCTTCAAATAACTTCCAGATATTTATTTATTTAATAATTTATTTATTTATTTAATAATTTATTTATTTATTTAATAATTTATTTATTTATTTAATAATTTATTTATTTATTTAATAATTTATTTAATTATTTATTTATTTATTATTTATTCATTCATTTATTCATTCATTTATTTATTTATTCATTTATTCATTCATTCATTTATTTATTCATTTATTCATTCATTGATTCATTCATTCACTGATTCATTGATTGATTGATTCATTCATTTATTTACTTCTTTACTATTTATTCATTTATTTATTCATTCATTTATTCATTTATTCATTTATTTATTTATTCATTTATTTATTTATTCATTTATACATTGATTGATTGATTTATTGATTCATTCATTCATTCACTCTTGATTCATTCATTGATTGATTCATTCATTGATTCAGTCATTCATTGATTCAGTCATTCATTGATTCAGTCATTGATTGATTGACTCATTCATTCATTGATTTAATTATTTATTTATTTATTTATTTATTTATTTATCTATTTATTTATTTAACGTTTAGTCAACTGTCCGAAGACAGATTGTAGTTGAGAAAATTCCGACCAGATAAACTGAAGTCAGATCATATATAATTGGCAATAGAGCGAAGTACATTGTCGATTCCAACAACTTGAAAGAGATCTACCTGGAGAGGAAAAGAAACAACCTACATCTGCCGAAGAGATTGAGAGTAAATCTATATTATCTGCATCGACTTGATACTCATGGTGATATCACAGTCTAGTATACATAGTCACGAAGCTCAATACGTAGTAAATGTACATCTATAGACAGTTGCTAACCACTAGGATCGCTAATATCGCCTCATTACAGACAATGCGAAATAGTACCGGCACAGTCTATTGTTCCTAGCACCATCACAACTCAAGCTTCGTGACTGTATATGCTAGACTAGTGGCCGGCAGATGCTGCAGTTATGACGTAAGAGCCAGTCAGGCCTCAAGAGCTTGGAAGAGCGAGCAGTTGAGTCGTATTACTGTTATCACGCACCAGCGCAGTGGCGTCAGTGCAGCAATGATACGACAGTTCTTGGAGATAAATTGATGGAATCACATTCCTGTATTTTGCTAGGGAATAACTACTCTGCGGTCATGATGGCAACATTCTTGGCAAATTCCCCGTCATTAAAAGAACGCATGTTCTTTGCAATGGCTAGTGAAATCCTATATCTTAAGCCTTAAGCCTTACCATTGATTCACTGACAGTGTGTTCCCTAGCTTCACTTAACAATTTATCTTTCAATTGCTGCACTAGTACTTGTCGATATTCTCCCCCATATTTGTCATAATCATTTGTGTGGTATAGAGAATAATGGCATTGTACGAGTATATTGAATTTCTTTACATGCTGAAACAGCTTGCCACAAATCAAACATTTCGCCATTCCTCCATACTCCATAACACAGTTTGATCTCGACAAAGCATTTAACTTGGGTAAGGTAGTAACACAAAGTGATGGTGTGTTTCAAAAGTTGAAATATACTTTGCATACTACTCACCAAGTTAGGGCCTATATAGTTCAATCTGTATATCGTGTAGGAAAATGTCTGTTAAAAACCCTTGAACTTTTTTCAAGTTTCCGAGTAGACAAAGTGTTGTAGTACTGCTTAAATTATTTATTTCTATATTTGTATATTTATAGCAGTTTCGGAGCCTCATTTATATAATGCGAACGCTTCTGCAGCTGGCTGTATTATGAATTTCATATTATTATAAGTATATTAAATTTGATTACAAACCAAAATATTTTGTTACATTGAATTAGCACGGTTGTACAGTTTTGTTTTCGTACAAATGTATTGTAATTGTGCTGTTCCCATACTACCTCAGACGAATGGATCGCGCTCTGTCACTGCATAGGCGCCGTACCACCACTGTTCAGTCGAACCTTATCTCCTCGCTGTGCTCAGTATGCAGAGATTGCAGAGCAAAGAGCGTGGCGGCTCCGTGGTATGACGTCACAGAGCACGGAACATGCCGGTCACTGTATTAGACTGTCGTAATATCCAGTTAGCTATAGTGCATCAGAGGCTGAAAAGCGCGCGGGCAATCAAGAAGTCCTAAATTAACAGTCAAAAAGGAAAAGGTGCTCGGGACGTCCAAGAAATAAATTAAAGTGTAATTCTTGTTAAATGATGTTGGGTGATGATAATGATGACGAAATTTATCTCCTTGATTTTGTCCATCATCCACTCTCGAAAGACTTTCATTTACTTTCTCCTTTATGAGGTAATGAGAAAATATTTTGATGTTTTAAACAATCGATTTCAAAATACAGAAATAATAAATTATTTTTGGCATCTAGACAGGGCCGTTTTGATACCCAAACAAGCTCGTTATAAATATTTGTCGACTTGTGAGGAATTTCCTTTTAATTTAGCTAGCCTTGATGCATGTTTAGCTTCCATTTTTATCGGATTTGGTATTGAAACGTTTACCAAGAATTTTGAGCAGCTGGATATATCCACAACATTCCAGTGGGATCAATCAATAATAAAGTACTGCGGAATGTGGTTGGATATTCTGTATGCACGTTGGTTTGTGGGGAAATAACTTGGAATGCAGGAAAAGTATGCTTAGCTTTGTAGTAACAACAATGTTAATCATGCGTTTGTATTAACAAACACAGCAGTCACGCACATAAACACAGGATCTCCGGGAAATTAATACTGGAGTTTCGATCGTTATTCGTAAATAGCACAAACAAGAATATCTGTATGAAATTTTTTTAAATGAAAATCTCGAACAATTTTGTTGTCTTTTCAGTAAATTTCGATACCCTATTAACGGCTCGGCACACATCGTCATCTAATTCAAGTTCCGTTCATAGTAAATAAAAAATATCTTGCTTAATTCGTGCAGTTGCTTCAATAATTCTGTCTCTGAGATCACATAAATATCTGATTTTTTCACATGCCCCCAAGAAAAAGGTCAACGAGATAACGAGGGCATCTCAAGAGCCATAGAATTGGACCTTTCGTTCGATCTGCAAGTCTATCGTATAGAAGCTCACGTACAGCATGCGTATAGTGAGATAATGCTCCGTCGTGCTGGTAAGTAAAACCTCGTTAATCCGGACCCCGATAAGCCGGACTTCGCTTAATCCGGACTGACAAAAAACTATGAGTTTGGAAAAATTAAAACACCTTGTTTTAAGACTTACTTTTATACATTAGAACTACGGAGTTACAATAATTACAATATTGCACCTATAGTATTAAAATGAAGAAAATCCATCAAGTTTGTATTAAAGTAATTAATCTATACTTACAAACAAATATTTGGCCCGTTACACACTTGAAGAGATTTCGCTAGTGAGAAATATGTTGCGAGAAAATTCAAAGATTGAAAACATGGATTCAAATGGACGTCCACACACTGGAAGAGATTCTCGTTCGAGGCGAAAACCTCGAGCGAGAGTCTCGCTGAAATCGGTAGCTCAGCGAATTTTCTTGACATATTTATCAAAGATGTTTGACAATTATACTCTTTATGACGATTGAATCTAGAAAAAGATGAAGTAATATCACAGGTGGCGGTGAATTGTATTCTTTTATTGACAATGAGGAAAGCTGGTTGATAATTGTATTGCAGTCAGAAACTTATCGAACTTGTACTATGTCACCCATAGGCCTATTTATATGATACACGGGATGAAAACTATAAAAACACGAAACTTAAAGAAGAAATATGGAGACAAATATCAGATGATCTGACACTAAATAGGGCTATATGTTATTTTGACGAGATTTAATAGTAGGTCTATTAATTATAACAATTGAAATAATATATCTACGTATATGTCTTCGGTCCGGGGTTTGATCCCAGGTGGTGACAGGATTTTTTCTCGTTGCTAAACTTTCAGAACGGCCCCGAGGTTCACTCAGCCTCCTATAAAATGTAGTACCGGGTCTGTCCCGGGGGTAGAAGGCGGTCAGAGCGTGGTGCCGACCACACCACCTCATTCTAGTGCCGAGGTCATGGAAAGCATGGGTCTCTACCTCTATACCCCCTAAGTGCCTTGATGACATGTTACGGGAATACCGTTACCTTTTTACGTATATGTCTTAACAATTTACATAAATTTAATCAGAACATAGCAAAGAATCCTCCATCATATCATGAATGGCAAAAAAACTGAGGTCTATTTAACCTGAAATATCGACTAAACGTATCATCATCCAAATCGAAATCAGTGACCGAAACTCGCCCTTATCTTCATGAGATACAATGTGATTTTCAGATATTTCTGGCTTTAATTTTAGACCTACTTTTTCTTTTCATTAACAAAATATGTTCATATAACTCCATTTCCTCATCATCTGAAGATTCCGATTCAACATAGTAGCGTTCGTACATAATTTGTAAAGTACGACAATATACTTACAAGTTATTTTAAGTACGACAATATAAGTAAATACATAACCTGTAATTTTTCCCCCAACGAGTGATACTATAATCAGAAAAATACTCTCTGCATGAAGGCAGTGTATAGATGATCATAGCGCGGTGTGATCTGTGATAGCGAGAACTCGCTAAGTGTGTGAAGGAAGGCTCTTCGCCTCTTTCTCGCAACACATTTCTCGCTAGCGAGATCTCTTCAAGTGTGTAACGGGCCTTACTATCGATTACACATTTTACTGCACTGTAGAGTGTAGTTAGGCCTATGCCCTTTAAATTCACCATAATAAAAGTGTTTTGTTGCTATAAACGGAGTTTTAATGCAATTTCTTCTGTTCTTTTAGGTTATTTCAGTTAATCCGGACTTTCGTTAAACCGGTCAACTTATCTCCCAATTAGTCCGGACAACTAAACACAACTTCTTTCTCGAACTCCGTGATCTTAGTACCAGAATTTTGTCGCTCAAGGAAGCTCTTTAACACCATAACATTCATTGTTACCACAATGTACAAATTATTTTTGTTTACAGTTTTACCAGTTCCATTCGCATAATATTGTACTGCCATCTTTTTGACGAGCACAGTCATCAAATAAAACCCAATTATTCATTCTCGGAGACCATTACGATATATACAAACGTTGATGAATAAACGTTTTCAGAGTGTGGAACCAGGAGTGTGGAAGTTTCGAAGATTCTTCAAAATATGGAACTATTTAGTATCTTTTAACTCTGGAAATATATTCTACATGATATGAAATTAATATTTCAGAAACGTTGAAAAGTTCTTCAAAATGTACGATCAGTAAGTATTTCTAAATCGTTCAATTTTCCTTCACAATTTTCTGCAATATGGGAGAAATCTTCGTAATGTGGAAGCGCTAAGTATTTCCGAAACGCTGGAATAGGTATAGGCCTATATAATATTTTTTAAACTTCTTCAGAATGTGAAACCAATAAGTATTTGTTAAACGAAGGAAAGTTCTTGAGTATATGAAATCAGTGATTATTTCAAGAACTTCTTCAGAATGTAGGAGCAGTAAATGTTTTTCAAACGTTGAAAAGGGCTACAAAATGCAACACAGGTAAGTATTTCTGAAACAATGGAAACGATTTCACAATATGGAACAATTAAGTTAAGGCACTGAAAGATTTCTTCAGAATTTGAGACAGTAAACATTTCTAAAACGTTGAAAAATTTATCTAGAATGTGAAACTAGTATTTTTGAAGATTTGAACGTATTTCTGAAAAGTTGGAAAACTGTTCAGAATATAGAATAGATAACCACTTTCAAGTACGATGTCTGAAAACTTGGAAAACTCTTTAGAAAGTAAGTAGCCTACGTCAGATAACATGAAAACTTTAAGCTATGTTATTTTCATAACATAAAACCAGTAAGTCTTAAACGTTGAAAAACTCTTGAGAAGGTGGAAGAGAAACTCCCCATAAATTCATACATTCATCAAGCTATGATATTCTTCAAAACGTAGAACCGTATGTTCGAAACGTTGTACAAACTCGTTAGAAGGTGAAACAGGTAAGTTGAAAACTTTAAAGCTATGCTATCAGTAAAAAATAATGCTACAGAATGTGGAACCAGCCTTTCTGAAACGCTAGGATAATTCTTCAGACAATGATATTCAAAGGTAGGCCTACGGTAGTTCCGAAACATTGATATTTTCTTCAAATGTTAGAACAATTAAGTAGTTCTTATTCGGAAGTATAGAAGTTGAAACCAAAAAGCACTTCCGAAGTTTCGAAAATTCTACAGGGATAAATACTGTAGTAGTTCCGAAATATTGGAGACTTCTTCAGATCAAATCGTAACTAGTTACTCGTATTAAAGAACGAAAACTATTTTCATAACATGCAATAAGATAGATTTACGAAACGCTGGAATGTTTTTGCAAGTTGAAACGAAGACGCGATTCAGAAACAGCGAATACTTTTCACCACTTGGAATATGAACCAAAAACTAACAATCACCTTACAATTCTCAAATGTCTTTCTTTGCTATTACTTGATATTTATAGAAAAAGCATGTTTAACTTACACTGTACAATTTTTTTTACGCAGGGGTTAAACACATTCTTTCCCCAGTTTAGTTTACTGAAGTAACAACTCTCGGCTGTTACAGGGCTGAACGCAATCGTCTCAAATTTCTCTAGACGACACCGTTCTAAAATCTTGAACAAATATTAGAACTGTGCGACTCCGTGAGGAAATGTTTGAAGAGGATGGACGATCTGGCGCGGAGGAAGACAAGATGTATTTACTGTTCCCATGACAAAACCAAACACGGGCCAGTAGTAGACCAGAAAACTTTAAATAACGTTTATATTTACTGCAAAAGCGATCAAACACGCAGTTGCACAAGTTACATTTCTTTACATTCTTATTATGCGGATCGGCTAAAAAAACTAATTGTGATTATGCAGCATCGATTTAGATGTCTTCACCTCAGTCCATTTTTCAGCATTCCACAAAAGAGATAAAATTTTCTGGGATTCCGGCCGTCTTTGTGCTGGCTTTTGGCCTGGAATTACTGTACAATATTCGGCCTATTTTTACTCAACATTCCCTAGTCAATGGAACTTGAAGAAATGAATACGAAATATATATAGTGGGCATTTGACTTCCGTCATTCACCCAAGTTCTTTCAGCCGCTGTGGAAGTTGTCTTCTGTGCACCAAGGAAAGCGAATTATATTGAAATGCATGATGACTCGTGGAGCAATGGTGAAATGCCAGTAGGCGGGACGTGAGTAACTCTTAAAAACCTACTACCGAATATCATCCTTGTCTACCACTAATTCCACTTAGATTCACCGGGAATCTAAGTCGAGTTACAAGCGTGAAAAATCAAATCTCCATCCTTTCGGCTGAAAGTGTGACAGAAATACAGCATAGCCTACTTACTTCCTGATGCCAAAATTGCCAAATTAGTCTTACTCCAGAGACCTGTGTATTAAATGAACTTAAATTGTTGGATTAAGATATGCCTTCACTTATCCTATAGGTATGTCTAGATTCTCCATAGTAGATACATTCTCCTTCTCTCAATATTTCAATTTAAAGTTCACATTCAAATTGTTTAATGATAAATTATGTACCTACCATTTTTTATATAATTTATTTCATACGAAAAATAACTTAGGCTACTTAAAAACATATAAGATGTCATAATTTTTACAATGACTCGAGATAACCTTTGCAGGTTTAGATGGATGGATGGTTGGATGAGAAGGTAGTTACAGATACAGATACACATAGGTCTATATAAATACTGATACATATAGTTACAGGTGTAGATACGTAGGTGGGTAGGTGATTAGAAGTTAGCAAGACAGGTAGTAGACACATACAGGCAGACAGGTAATATATAAACAGACGATACAAATGTAAATGGATAGATACGTAGGCAGGTAGATATACGTAGGCCTATAAATAGCTACGTATATATTGTAAAAGCAAATATATAAGATAAGTATACTTTACATGCGTTTAAATCTATTATTAAATTTATTCTACAAGTTCCTTAATGACATGAACAACAATAATTGTATATCATATAAAAAATCGGGGTAGGCTTTATCAGAGACAGCCATCTCGGGTTGGGATGTTGAATCTAAAGTATCCGCTGCTTATACTCCCGCTCCGAATTGCACTGCATATGCCTCGGCATTGTACATTTTCTCTTTTCACTCAACTCCACTTGCGAATTTTTCATATTTAACTTGTCAACTGCTAATTGTTGCTCGTTATGAATCGTTTGGCACCACTGCGAACGTTCAATCGCTTCGAATTCTCGCGTTGCAATGTCTCGGCTGCCGCGCGACCCGCCAATTCGTGTCTCAAATTCCCCCCTTCCGCGTATCGCTGGATGACGTCATCCGCTCCAACTCAAGGTCGCGTTAGATACATTGTTCCTTCGTCTGCCGATGACTGAATATGTTTTGTAGTTTAGAAATTATAAGCATGACAAAACTGGCCTCAAAATGTGTCGGTTGACTTTTGAGATGGCACCCTAGTACTGCATTAAACTTATAGATGTATTCGCGTCAAAAAATCCTGGGCTGTATCATCGACACATCGAATACGTCATCCAGTTTCGAGAATGAAACTACAGTTGTGTAGGTTTGAATTTTTATTTTCGTTTCGGTTTACAAATGGAGAGTATGGGTCTATGATAAGTTATTCATATTAATGAAGGGCATGCAATATAATTATTATATTAATAATTATTAATAATATAAAATTAGTCCCAGCCAGGTTTGGGACTTTACGCGTAAAAAAGGTTATTTACATTACAGTAAAATATGCTTAAATAATCCGTAATTAACGTAATAAATGTAAAATACGCAAAAAAACCTCCAAGAACTTTTATTTTTAGTCTTTTTTTTATTCAGCTTGTGATTAAAATATAGTGCCAAATTTACTGCCAACAAATCTAACACATAACTCCAGACTACCAATTAATGTTAAACAAATGGAGACCTCAAGAAGAGTTTTTATTTTATTGGGTTATTTTACGACGCTGTATCAACATCTAGGTTATTTAGCGTCTGAATGATATGAAGGTGATAATACCGGTGAAATGAGTCCGGGGTCCAACACCGAAAGTTACCCAGCATTTGCTCGTATTGGGTTGAAGGAAAACCCCGGAAAAAACCTCCACCAGATAACTTGCCCCTACCGGGATTCGAACCCGGGCCACCTGGTTTCGCGGCCAGACGCGCTGACCGTTACTCCACAGAAGATTTTGCAATTCATATCGAATGAAGTCAAAGGTTTCTACACAGAACTGAACACATGACCTACGACCAATAAAAATAGTAATGCCAGTGGAAGCGAAGATTGAAAAAATAAGTTTATTAATGTTCTGACATACAAAAAGTATATTCAGCCACGCTTCCCAACTCTTTGATGATTAGTCATTTACCATATTAAATTTGAAAAATTATTACATTTAATGAGTTATTATGTTCAATTCATAATATTCACCTTAAACTGTTATATTACAGAAAGCTCTTTATAACTAGAATCGTTTATTTTTAAAACCCCACAAGTGACAAAAACAAATCGGGAAATCAATAAAAAACTGTTTAGTTTAATTAGTTTTATTTTAATTGTCAAAATGTATTTAAGAAGTGATATTAGTTGCTAATGTTAGGTTTATTCACTATTAGTTGTGTTTTATAATATATAAGTCCCCCAAACAATAAATTAGTTAGGATGTTATGGGGTTTTTCCAACAAACAAACTGAAAGTAAGCAAAGCATTGCTATTTGTCTAAATATTAGAGTGAATGAATGAATGAAAGTATCAAAAAATGTTATAATCTATGTAAAAACTACAGTACAAAATCACTATATATATATATATATATATATATATATATATATATATATATATATATATTGCTGCAACATATTTTTCTTATCAGGACTTAAAAGGAATGAAGTAATTGTTGCTTAGATTGCCAAAACCAATAAATGTTACTGTCATTGCAAGTTATCTTGAACTTTACATCCCCTAAGTCTGTCTTTGGAACTGCTCGGTACGGCGTGTACTCATCAACGTAACGGCACGGCAAGGATGCCCCTCCCTCGGGTAACGTGACTCTTTTCAGAAAACGTTGGTTCTTTTACCTTACGGCTCTCTACTGTAAAAGAACTTGGTTCAATACAGACATCATCTTCTCTCGATACTCCGGTTTTGAGAGGAGAACATAGTTTCGTAGCAAGCTTTAATTAACCTGTAATGAGTAAGTATTTAAATATAATCGTGTGTACACTCCTCTCTCATCCGGGCTGGGGACCGGCAATGGAGGAGTTACTACAGCTACTTCTGTACATTATATAGGCCTGCATGACTTACACCTTCAGTTAATATGTACATACTCTTATAACAATGTTTTACAGGCTTATTATTTGAATTTACGTTAATTTACAATTATACACAATCCATATCCCTATCATTGCTGCCATCATCGCTTGTTCCAAAATTAATTATTTCGTCAATGGCATCATCCATTCGGAATTATCTTCTTAATCGTAGACTATGTACTACTTTCTGAACACGATAGAATTCTTCGATTGTATCCCGAATAACGTGTTCATCGAAGTCGTACACTTCAACTTTACACAAGTCCTAATTCTGGAATGAAATAATATGTTTAGTAGAACTATAAGAAAATAATAACTTACAATAGTAATTCATTATGTCGTTCACAGTACACACACTATTGTACATAACTATTATAGCAATAATTTCTAAACATTACATAACTATTCTTTCCCGAGTAGTATGAGGTTCATTCGGTTGTAATTCAATATTATTCTTAATTCTCTTCACGGAACTAATACTTTTGCCAGAGTATTTAGCCGCTCTCTCATATTCCTTAGCAAGAGGTTCCAGCAAGTATTTGTTTAATTTTTCCTCCTCGCAACGCTTAATTTTATTATATTTGCGATAATTTCTCTTTCTCGGCTATGGATAACAGCGTTACTTTTTCTCCGCGGTGGTGTGATTTCACCATAATTACTACCCTGTGGTTGCTGCTCCATGGTAACACTACTGGTACGCAGTGAAGGAAATAGCTCTATGTTTCTTGACAAGAGATTATGCTGCGGAGCATGCGCAAACAACTCAGTTGGCTCCACCCGCGTTACGCGCTTCCTTCCCTCTGCCCCTCTGTCCCCGCTCAGAAGGTTCAAGATAACTTGCATTAACTTTATTGCTCAGTGTATAAAACAGTTTTCTACATTACATATTTATATGTAAATTACACGTAAAATACCTACAGGTAATTTACTCGCCCAACCCTTGTCCCAGCTCATAACAAATTTTTCATAATTATTCACTCAAAGTGTAACGTACGTGTTTATCATCATTTTAATATTACAGAAGTCGTATCACAAATCAAACGACTGGTAACACAGGTCTGTAGCTGCTTCCCATGCCGAGATATTACTGAGAGAGGTCGCTAGGTATGGTTAATTTTATATGGTAGCGAGGGAAGTGGCATCATTGAGCGTGGTTACACAAGTTACATTGGCCTATGGACTACTAGTAACATTAACATTCAGTTATGGCTACTACTGTTGTCACATTAGGCCTAAGCATTTTAAATTCTGCCATCTTTGGTTTCATCAGGGTTCCCGGAACGGGTGCCCTAACTCTGTGCGGGGAAACAGGTATTCTGCGTCAAAATATTACTGAACAACACGAAAGGAGTAACGTTGCATCATGGCAGTACTTCTTATACCACTCTGCCCCAGAACCTTTCCAATTTATGCAGTTACCTTGACTGCAGATGTGAATGGCACAATAATACAGCCTCATATTAACATCTGCTTTATGAATGAATGTGCTACGGAGAATCCGATGTTTATTGATTGTTTTACTTATTTTTCAGTTCCCAGTAGCTTACATAACTTTAAATCGCACTTGTCACTGATGTGTGTGCTCACACGTGATGCTGCATAATGTCACAAAATGTGAAGCATTTCAATCTTAAAAAATTGTTATTCTACAAGCACAGGCGGGAAACTAAACGTCGATTTTGACGCCAGGTAAGAAACATTTTCACAACTAAGTGTCCCTTTAGATGAGGCCACTTTTAGTGGCGCGTCAGTAGCGCTGCTAACGGACGACGGTTAGGCCACCAATTCCCTATACAGTGATGATAGTGTACAGGCTTAATTAAAGAAATGTATCACTACAAAATAATACAGAATGACGGAAATAATAATAATAATAATAATAATAATAATAATAATAATAATAATAATAATAATAATAATAATAATAATAATAATAAGAGTATAAAGCTACAGTGCATCAGTTATTCATAGATTTCAAAAAGGCATATGACTCGGTTAAGAGAGAAGTTTTATATGATATTCTTATTGAATTTGGTATTCCCAAGAAACTAGTTCGATTATTTAAAATGTGTCTCAGTGAAACGTACAGCAGAGTTCTTATAGGTCAGTTTCTGTCGGATGCGTTTCCAATTCACTGCGGGCTAAAGCAAGGAGATGCACTATCACCTTTACTTTTTAACTTTGCTCTAGAGAATGCCATTAGGAAAGTCCAGGATAACAGAGAGGGTTTGGAATTGCACGGGTTACATCAGCTGCTTGTCTATGCGGATGACGTGAATATGTTAGGAGAAAATCCACAAACGATTAGGGAAAACACAGGAATTTTACTTGAAGCAAGTAAAGAGATAGGTTTGGAATTAAATCCCAAAAATACAAAGTATATGATTATGTCTCGTGACTGGAATATTGTACGAAATGGAAATATAAAAATTGGTGATTTATCCTTCGAAGAGGTGGAGAAATTCAGATATCTTGGAGCAACAATAACAAATATAAATGATACTCGGGAAGAAATATGGGAAATGCCTGTTATTATTCGGTTGAGAAGCTTTTATCATCTAATCTGCTGTCAAAAATGTGAAAGTTAGAATTTATAAAACAGTTATATTACTGGTTGTTCTTTATGATTGTGAAACTTGGACTCTCACTTTGAGAGAGGAACATAGGTTAAGGGTGTTGAGAATAAGGTGCTTAGGAAAATATTTGGGGCTAAGAGGGATGAAGTTACAGGAGAATGGAGAAAGTTACACAACGCAGAACTACACGTATTGTATTCTTCACCTGACATAATTAGGAACATTAAATCCTGACGTTTGAGATGAGCAGGGCATGTAGAACGTATGGGCGAATCCAGAAGTGCATATAAAGTGTTAGCTGGGAGGCCGGAGGGAAAAATACCTTTAGGGAGACGTAGATGGAAGGATAATATTAAAATGTATTTGAGGGAGATGGGATATGATGATAGAGACTAGATTAATCTTGCACAGGATAGGGACCGATGGCGGGCTTATGTGAGGGCGGCAATGAACCTGCGGGTTCCTTAAAAGCCATTTGTAAGTAAGTAAGTAATAATAATATAACCATAGACTACTAAATTGCTGGACTAGTGCGAATTACGGATATATTATTTATGTAGTAAAATCCCCTTTATTTCGCGTTAAATTAAAATAACGCATATAAAATAATGTACTAAATAAAATATTAACTCAGAGATGAAAAATTAGCTTATCTCAGGTTCGAATCTGCGTTCAATTACACCTTTGACTTCGCCATTACCCTAGAGACACCTATGTCTAGTATATTGGTTGAATTACTTGTATGTGCTATGATAGGTTTCATGTTTGGTGCGTATTATATTTAATTTTGAATTCTTAAAAAGGAAATAAAAATATGTTGTATGCCCTATCGTTTCTCATTTGCGTAATTTTAAATTAAAATGTTTATTGTCCTGATGTAAATCATCAAACAAGGTATGGAATATTCCTCGATTCTGTCTTTCCAAACTAATGGATGAACTCAAACTCTTCTTCTATTTTTACATCTATTCTTTCTCCGTATGAGCAAATTTGCCAAAAGAATATCTCCTTCTACGTCCATATTCACTGGAAGACTGAAAAATTTTCTACAAAAATTTAGCAAAAGTGGCCTCGTCTGAAGGGACTCTAATTTGTAAGAAATAGATTTAATTTGTGCTTGGGCTATTTTCACGAAATTTTTGTCTCTTTTCTTTATTACACGCCTCGCGAAATGTTTGTTTATGAACTATTCTTTGATTTACAGTACTCATTATCATTTATTTTCCAACTAAAATCCAAGAAACATGTTTCACTTTTTTGATAACGCCTAAGACTAAGCACGGAATGATGGCAGTCTTAATACTATTTCCATTTGCTGCGCTGGGGTACAACGACCATGGACCCGAGTTCAGGTGCCAGCGATGGGGGAGTTGCATTTATAGCAGGGAACTGTTATGGTTTTGAAGCAGAACTATATACGATTCTCTTCACTACTTATAGATATCGGAGAAGGTAGGTAACTTGGGAAATCACCGGCACTTGCTTTCCTTGTATTCACTACTTATAGATATCGGAGAAGTTAGATAACTTGGGAAATCACCGGCACTTGCTTTCCTTGTATTCACTACTTATAGATATCGGAGAAGTTAGATAACTTGGGAAATCACCGGCACTTGCTTTCCTTGTATTCACTACTTATAGATATCGGAGAATGTAGATAACTTGGGAAATCACCGGCACTTGCTTTCCTTGTATTCACTACTTACAGATATCGGAGAAGGTAGATAACTTGGGAAATCACCGGCACTTGCTTTCCTTGTATTTACTACTTATAGATATCGGAGAAGGTAGATAACTTGGGAAATCACCGGCACTTGCTTTCCTTGTATTCACTACTTATAGATATCGGAGAAGGTAGATAACTTGGGAAATCACCGGCACTTGCTTTCCTTGTATTCACTACTTATAGATATCGGAGAAGTTAGATAACTTGGGAAATCACCGGCACTTGCTTTCCTTGTATTCACTACTTATAGATATCGGAGAAGGTAGATAACTTGGGAAATCACCGGCACTTGCTTTCCTTGTATTCACTACTTATAGATATCGGAGAAGTTAGATAACTTGGGAAATCACCGGCACTTGCTTTCCTTGTATTCACATTGTTCTCATTGTATTTCTCTTGTTCTCATCTATTCTCCTCCTCCTCATATTCTCCTTGTTATCCTATTCCCTTTGTTCTTGTATTCTTCTCGATCTTCTCGTTCTCCCCTTGTCCCCTTTGTCTTCCCATGATCGTTTTTTCGCATTGTTCTCCTTGATTTCCCATTGTTCTCTTTGCATTTCCCCCTCTTTTCCTTGTATTCCCCAGTTATTCTTGTATTCCCTCTATTCACCTTGTATTCTCCCTGTTCACCTTGTATTCCCCTTGTTCTCCTTGTATTTCCCTTGTCCTTGTGCTCCCTTTGAATTTCCCTCGTTTCCCTCATCTTTGTCTTTTTTTCTCCTTCTCCTACTTGTCTTCCTCTTGTTGACTTTCTCAACTTCTTGTTCCCTTTGTCTTCCCTTGTTCTCTTTCTCAGCCTCTTTTTCTCTTTGTCTTCTTCTCTTTGCCAACCAATCGTCCCTTTCAACTCCTTGTCCCCTTTGTATTTCTCTTGTTCCCCTTGTTCTCCTTATATTTACCTTGTCAGCTTTGTATTCCCCTTGTTCTCCTTATATTTACCTTGTCAGCTTTGTATTCCCCTTGTTCTCCTTATATTTACCTTGTCTGCTTTGTATTTCCCTTGTCTCTCCCTTGTTTTCCCCTTCTCCTTGTCTTTCTCTTATTCACTTTTTCAACCTTTTGTTCCCTTTGCCTCCATCTTGTTCTCTTTCTCAATCTCTTGCTTCCTTGTTTTCTTTTTCTCTTTGCCAACCCCTCATCGCTTTCATCTCCTTGTTCTCTTTCTATTTCTCCTATTCCCCTTGTTATCCTTGTATTTCCATTGTTCTCCTTGTCTTATTCTTGTTCTCTTGGCAATCCCTAGTTGTTCTTGTCTCCTTTTTCTCTTTGTATTTCCCCTATTATCCTTGTAGCCTACTTGTTCTCTTTCTCAACTTCTCCTTCCCCGCATGCGGCCCACGTTAGACTGATACACCTAATATTCGCTGCCAGGCAAGGGAGGTGGAGAATGATATATTTTTACCATAGATTAGACCAAGACTATATTTTTACTCTGTCATTTACAGTACATTATTTAACTTAAATTAAGGTAGGCCTACATTCTAAATTTAAATTTATGAATAATGTTTACAGTGAATGCAGTAACGTGCTGCAGGTACACACTAAATAACGTCAATTAGAAGTACAAAAATAACCGACCATTTTCGTCTGTCCTTTTCTCCTTGTGCAATAATGAAACTGATATTATATGGTAAATTTATTATATAAACAACTTTCCTGTGTTATTGTCCTAAACTACGCCCATCAACCCACGTGTAATGTTTAGGTATCTTCATCAATCAAAACTTAAAATGGAATTTTCATATTAGCTACTTATGTCCTAAATTACTGTACGTAAAACTCTATACAAATTTGCTCAACTGCGTCGCTTTATGCCAGTAAAACTATTGAGAACAATATTTTTAGCCCTAGTTCAGTCTATAATACAGTATGGAATTATAGGATGGGGTGGATTATCACACAGTATCATTCGCCCATTAATGTTACTACATAAAAGAATTATTAAAATATGTTTAAGAAGAAAACTTGATCATCCAACTCATCTCATATATAAAGAATTTAATGTTTTAAATATCAAGCACTATTTTGAATCACTATCATAAATATCAAGCTAAATTCATATCATCCGATCATGGCCACAACACAAGAAGATACAATATTTCGCTCCCCCTCGTTGAATCAAAATGTAAGACTGAAGCAGGTCTAAGGCACAGTTCTAATTACGGTCCAAGATTGTATAATGATTTTATAAAGAGGAATCCTAAACTGAAATTATTAAACAATACATTATTCAAAAAACAAATGCTTGAACTATTTTTAAAATTATAATCATGTAAATTCTTATTTTTTATTTATTTTTTTTCCGTCACCTTAACAATGTTGTATTCTTATGTGTACTGTAGGCTATGGTACCGTCGGTTTGTTTGTTTGTTTTTGTTTTTATTCTTATTCTTTTTAAACTTTATGTGTAATTACATTTAACAGTTTAATCACAGTTGTGATAATGATGATGATTATTATTATTAGGTTATTATTATTATTATTATTATTATTATTATTATTATTATTATTATTAGCCTATTATTTCATTCATTTTTTCTTTTATCCAGTTTTCATTCCTAGTCACACCCGACCTCAAGCATTTTGTTTTTTTCAGGTGTGACCCAGTTACATTCTATTTATACAATAAATTGTAATAAGTAGGCTATTTTACTATGGGATTGGTAATCAATTTCGAATTTTGGAGAATGTTCATATACGAGTATTACAATAATATTGTAAAATATTGTTATTGTATTTAATTTTTGCTTGCAATAAAATCTTTGTAAAAAAATCTTGTAACAGAAACTACTATGATATTTTTACGTTTGTTAATGAGTAGTTTTGGCTTGATATCCGCCATCTTCAGATTTATATTGAGGTCCTGCGCTTATTTTCGGCTTTTCTTTTTGGTATCTTGGTGGGGAGAAACCGCAAAAAAAAAAAAAAAAAAAAAAGCGCAGGACCTGATAAGAAATCTGAACAAACGTGTTATAATCAAGACATACAAAATCTAGCTGCATTATTTAACTGTGTGCAGTAGAGATGACCAAAACTAACTGCCGCTCTCGCTCGCTGTGTTCGTCGCATTTGTCTTTCGAGTCTCGTTTAGTCATTCTCGTGCGCTTCGAGTCTCGCTCATCATTCTCGAAATAACATTTGGTAGGCGTGGAAAGATTTCGTAACTTTGAATATCATAAGTTACATCATTGAAATAAATAACAACTATGAATGTTTAAATGAGACAGAAAGACAAAACGTAACAGTATCTTAGTTATCAAAATGTTCTGGTTCTATTATATGATAATACCTATGGTTTTATAAATAGAAAAAAGAAAACAAATTTCAAATAAATTTGCATTTCTAAGAAACATAAAACATAACGTTAATATATTTTTACTTGAGATTATACACTTGATCTCAAACATATGAAAAGAAAATTCCTAGCCTTTTAATAAGGGCCTAGTAATTAAATAAAGACTGGGGAACGTATTATTATACACAAAGGTAGAGATGATGTTTCAAATAGGCTACTTGATTGTTTATACATATATAGCAGTTGCCAAAGTAGATAAAAGTTCAGTCAGATATAAACAACTGTGGCGATTCAAGGCTGCTTGACGTTCTGGACTTCGGGAGTGATCAATCTCTACATCTCGAAACACTCACAAGCAGTCTTTGCATTAACGACGCGACGTATACAACATTGTCGTACGGGGTTTGGGCTTTGCGGGCGCTCTTAGTCTTGCTTTCTCGATCGTTGTTCGTCTCTAGTGTGCAGGTACGATATGACAGTACGGACTAAAAAAATGAAGGCGGGGATAAGAAACTTGCTTGGATAAGCAGATATTATTTCTTGAAGACAAGAGTGTGTATTGATATCTGAGAATAGACTGGTCGTTTGAAAATCACATTGAAAATGAAGAATAGCAATGATATATAGGTACGAAGTAGATGTATTTATGTAGGCCTATGTCGTATTAAGCAAGACAGAAATCTATGAGGAATTAATTGGTACCAAAGGATAGTAAACCGATGTCGTTACAACGAAGGCCAACTATAGTTGCAAGTCCCCGCGGAATATCAGATTTACATTGCACATATTCCTCGATCAATAACTTCCACTTCATTTGGTTAAATCAAACGAAATGCTGGATATGAAAGCACAGTATGCATGGGCTTACAGTTTATTCACCCGTGCAATGTTACACTGTGCGATTTCGTGCCAGAGCATCGTTTGACCAGGATTTGATGGGTGTGGCATTCAAATTGAATATCTGAGTCGGGGGCAAGGACCCTGCGTGTTATCGTGGGGTTAATATTCAACAATAAATAACACAATCAGGGTGAAACAAAAATACATTTAACAATATGCTTAAGTTACTTCATATTCGGTACCTAACAAAATCCTGATAGTAGAGCTCAGATGTTTGGCAAAATGCTTTTTTTACTGGATGGAAGTAAATCATTATTTGCATAGATATAAATGTGATTTGGAGTATAAGTGATAGGGCCAATTTTTATTTAGCATATTTTGACTTTTTAAGGTGTTTCTTACTAATAAATGTTTTTTTGTCATTTTAAAGCAATATTTCTTGTTTATTTGCAATTTTCTAATTAATTGTAATGTAATGTGTATTAAATTCAAATATTTGAAACAATGACTAACTTTACTAACAATAGTAAATAAAAGTAATTTATTTCTCTGATTAATCTCCTATTAATCGTGCTTTAATAGTATTGGTGTAGTATGAATATTGATCGACAATCCATAGCTACAAATATAAGATTGTTATGTCACGATACCAACAATCAGCTTTATAATTTTAAATATTAAGTTCGTTCTCATAGAAGTAGTCACGTAACATTTCCAACTGTTTGCTTTCATATTTTCAAATCTTACTGCTACAATTTTGTGCTACACGTGTTTATTATTGTAGGACAAAGAAATTTTAGTGTGGAACAGTCAGTTATTGTCTGGTGACAGAAGGTATAAGATCGGTTAGCTAGAATGCCTAAATTCATTAAACCATTGAAAAGTAAACTTCATGCCTATGTGTTTTCAACCGATGAAACAGTTTTGTTATGTAAGGTTTGTGAAAAGATAGTTAATCATGAAAAAAAAAAAGGTGAAACTTCAGTCATCTATTGCCAGTATTGGGAATTAAAAACAAACACTGAAAATACCTTAGTTTTGTAGTGTGGAGTAGTAGAAACTCGATGTGATCACTGGGAGAGCTGTGGTCCCACCCAACCCGCCCTAAATAGGTTCCTTACTTATATAGGAAAATCGTAGTACTTGAAGGAAGAAGGCGGCCATATTCCGTCGTTGTGACGTTATTTGAGGTGGAGTGGGAGAATGGTTGCAGTGTCGCCAACTGTGGTATCCATTCATATTATCTTACACACCTAACAAAACCTAATTTAACCTAACCTAACCTAACGTGCTACACATCTATTGTAACATTCCTAACGTTTAGCACACCTGTTGTAACATTCCTCACAGTTTCATTTCGTTTGCCGATATTGGCACTCCTGCTACGCCCTGCTGGAACTCAAGAGTCATCTAGTGGAAGTGAAGTGAAACTGCGAGTCTGTTATTTACGTTTCCGAAGTCATTTCTGTGTTATCTGCAAGAATTATTGTGTCATTGTAGTGATAATTGCATTTATATTGTACAATAACAATTGAAATGTGTTCTAAATTGATTTCCAGCGCCACAATCCCAGTGATAAACGTGTGAATATTCGTTAGGAGTCCGTTGGAAGCGGCCGTAGGGGACCGAAACTTGACCAAAAAAAGTCTTTTATAAGTCAACATGTGTCACTTACGAAGTAAATATGTGAGTTATGTTGATATAATTTAAATTTATTGCTAAAATATATTATGCTTTTTTAAAATTTATACTGCCTTTTTCAAAGATTATTGTGCCTTTTTTTACGTTTTTATTGCCTTTTTCGCCTGCCTATTTTAACTGTTATAAACGCCTAAACATCCGGGCTCTAGTCATCAATATCGTGATAAGATTAAGCCCTACTTATTCAAAAGTGGGCAAGAAACATGACTATGATTACAAAATGTTAAGAGATTATATTATAAAGGAGGTAAGGGCTAGGAGTGAAAGCGAAAATGAAAGTGATCCTACGAGTGAAAAAGGATTAGGACGAAGAGACGAAAAAACGAATGCGGAGATAATACAGCAGGGACGGAGAATATAGAAGATTCAATCCAGCGACTGTTAAGGATTTTGAGATCGTTACAAGTGTAACGAAAAAATATCTGAGGAAGAGTAACGGAGGCGAAAAGTATGGGGGAGTTAGATTAGCAAATCATAATACAAGGAAGACGAGAGAGTGAAGTGCAAATAAAGATGACTGAAAATAAGTGGTCAGTGACCATTTAAAAGAATTATATGGTGAATCAATGACTATACGTCGTTCCACAATGTTTGACAGGAGATGTAAACATTGCCAACAGAGAAGGAGAGAAGCATAATTGCTATTCAACTAATGGTAGAGATCTCACTGTACGCTTGTCTTGAAGTTGGACGGTCTGAAACATTCTACCACCGCCCAACTTCAAGATAACCATGGAATGAGATCTGTGGCATTAGTTGAATAGCAATAATTATAATCTCGGGAATTGATGACCTAAAAATCACAGAAAAAGACCTATAAAATGACCTTAAATTTCTGAAAATATGACACTAAAACTAAAAAAGAGACCAAGATTTTAATAATAATAATAATAATAATAATAATAATAATAATAATAATAATAATAATAATAATAATAATAGTATTAATAATAATAATAATAGTATTAATAATAATAATAAAAATAATAATAATAAAAACTCCTTTTTACTTCAACTGACGTCATGGGCGCATACTTGAAATGATCAAGGTCCCCTGGTGAAAAAACTTCATCATAAGCATTGAAGTCAAATTTTTCACTTTGCAGAACTTTCTCGATTTTACACATTGACTGGAACCCAATGTTGTTTTTAAATACCTTTTTCATTTTCTGTCTAACATATTGTCCAATTTTCCCTACACTTTCTTTGCAAATTTTTAGTTCGTACACTCATGCATGTTATGTGAACCATTTCTGTGTAAAATGACAATCTCGTGTTCGCTTTCACCACATATTTGGCTGCATCTGCACTTTCTTCAATTGCAAACAACTTATAAAATAGTCTATCCTAATTACATCTGTAGAAAATACATTTTCACTAAACTCTGTCACTAACTGTAGCAAAAAACTTTGTCTATTTTACTTCACTTTTGGCATTTATACGTCTTCACTTGTGATGTGCTACTGATTGCGGGCACTGCGGCTACAATATTTGTTCTGTTGCGTTGAATAGGGGGAATCACTTAACACACGTGATCAAGAGACAAGGTTGATGCAACCACAAGGAAAATTATTGCATGACGCAATCAAATTGCGTGAGCAATCTGCAGTAGGTTCCCGAATATGCACTACGACCACAACGAAAAAAAAATGTCCGTTGAAAGCAGAAAAGGGCAAAAAATGCAACAAAAAGTAGTATATTTCCTTAAAAATTAGCTATATACAATAAAAGATCGGAAAATTCAAAATAAAAATAGGCTATATTGCTTCGTGTTGAAGTGAAACGAGCTTATATTGCATTCTGCATTGTCTGTGAGTCCCAGAAAAAAGATGATATTTCATCAACTTCCGAGCCCTAATTATAACATTATGGAACGAAGTACAGTGATAAGTATTATTAGTAAGTAAAGAGAGACATATACAATAAAATTATGGAGGTGGTGACTAACTAGGATAATAAATCAGAGAATAAAGAAAACAAGTGAGATAAAATAAGTAACGAATGCGTGATATTAGGGAACAGTGGATCAATGTAACAAATATATCTAACAACGAACCTATTTGTACAAGGAGAAAGCAATGACTAGTGATTAGTAGGGCATGTAGCACATAGGGCGAATTCAGAAATGCATATAAAGTGTTAGTTGGGAAGCCGGAGGGAAAAAAGATCTTTGGGGAGGCCGAGACGTAGATGGGAGGATAATATTAAAATGGATTTGAGGGAGGTGAGATATGATTGTAGAGAATGGATTAATGTTGTTCAGGATAGGGACCGATGGTGGGATTATGTGAGAGCGGCAATGAAACTCCGGGTTGGGGTGACCAGACATCCTCTTTTGTCCGGACATGTCCTCCTTTTTAGGCCTTTGTCCGGACGGAGTTTTAAAAAATCAAGAATTGTCCTCTCTTTTCGTAACTTGTATGCCTGATATTTTAAAATTATCTGATTTGACGCCTTTTTCAAGTAACTTGCCTATAGGTGACAGCAGCATCGACGGAATATACTCTTAGCCAACGATCAGAACTCTCTTTGCTCCTCCTTGTTATGGTCGTTGTTGAGAGGTAGCTAGTAAATCGAGTTTGATCAAAGACCTTATATGTAATACTATACAAGGTCTTTGGATCTGATATGCACTGATAGAAATAAAGTTACATAAATTTGAACATCTGACTTATTATTAATTGTTCAATTTCATTCACGTAATATAAATTTTATAGGCGGTAATTAGGTTATCTGTGGGAGCAGGAAACATAGAATAAAAAAATCGCTAGCCAACCAATGTCAGCAATGCCTTATTTCGAGCTTTACTCCGTGCTAAAGGAAAGTATTTTCCATAGCTCAACAAAAGCATTACATATTTCTCGCTATAGTACCTATGTTATACTGGTGACAGACTACAGTCGCTAATCGCGATTAGCTCCGATCGCGATTACCGAAAATGTGGTGACACCACAGTCTAGTATATACAGTCGCGAAGCTCAATACGTAGTAAATATGCAAACATTAGATAGTTGCTCACCACTAGGATCGCTAATATCGCCTCATTACAGGCAATGTAAAATAGTACCGTCACAGTCTATTGTTTTTAGCACCCTCAAAACTCAAGCTTCGTGACTGTATATAGTAGACTGTGGTGACACTATGTCACGCTTGGTCCCGTCTGGTCAACAGCTGAATTACCATAGAGGAAACAATTTTCTCTATGTACATACGTATATGTTTGTTTCCCTCCTGGTTAACACCTAAAGTTCATACTTTCTTTCGATGTTTGTTCATTGTTTTTTTCCTTTTTTTTTTTTTTTTTGTTGTTTCTTGCAGCTTGATATGGGAATTTATTTGCTAAAATTGTTATATGCTTTACAATGTAAACTGATACAATTTATATTATTACTATTTATACTATTTTGAAAAGAGATTTTATAACCTATAAAATTTATATCATGCCAATAATGTATATTATTTTGTAATAAGACATATTTTTAAATCAACCCTAACCTCAACGACAGCGTCGTAATGGAGACTGAAATTGAAAATCTGAAAAAGAAATCAGTTCCAGTTTGTAATCCATTATTTATTGAAAAATTAAACATCTTTCAGCAGCCTTCTAATGATATATATATATATATATATATATATATATATATATATATATATATATATATATAATATATAATATGAATAATTCATCTGTCATTTGTTAATATATTCCTTTTTGCTTTTCTCACATCTGCATTAAATTTCTCCACCACGTCTAATAGTAGCCAAATTCATTTTCTAGCCATTCATTTTTCGTTTCTATTCCATATAATACAATGGAAGGGGTAACAATATTCCACAGCAGAAGCTATCACGACTTCCTAAGTAATATAAATCAAAGTGATTCGAAACCAAAGATTACTAAAACGTTTCTTTCGTCCACTGGGCCGTGCCTCAGCGCGATTATCTAGTTCTGGAACCAGGATTTAGCTCCTGATCGCGATGAGGACGGTGACACACTACAAACCCGATCGCGATTAGTGACTGTAGTCTGTCACCAGTATCACGAGCTTAAATCTGTACTGTAAATATTTTGTAATAAAATAGATATTAACGTAATTTAAAGTATAATATAGGCCTAAGCCTAAATCTAAGTGCATATTTTGTCCTCTTTTTTCGAACAGTGTCATCCTTTTTGAAGCTTTGTGTCATCTTTCTTATCGATGTGAATCTGGTCATCCTACTCCGGGTTCCTTAAAAGCCATAAGTAAGTATGATTAAAATAACAACCACAACAAGAAAAAATGGACAAGAAATTGTGAGAACTCTAAACGGCGCTAAATTATTAGTAGAGCAGCAATGCCCTCCTTCCAAGAAAATGCTAGTAGCATCATCAAACAAAAATGTTAATTCTGGGACGACTTCAAACACAGCTCCACAGTATAGCACTACATTCACTGACATTCACAAGCCACCATCTAGGATGCACAAAGTAATAAGCCTCGCTTGCAGACATAGCAAGTTCCTCTCTTACACCTTTACCCTTTCGCGTCATCTCCATACCGAGCCGCCATATTGTCTATCTTGTGCCGAGAGCGCAGATGCTTCAATTCTGAGAAGCCTACCTCACTCTCGCTTTCTCTCTCTCGCCGTCGTATTTCTCAGACTGGGTGCACGCATAGTAGCTGACACTGCCACACACCCCAGTTCTCCGATGTATTTCAATCTTATCTTCTTCCATTCCTTCCTGAATGTATTGCTGTCATCGTTTCCTGTGCATTTTTCTTTCCTCCAGTTCATAAATTGCTTTCTCTGTATTCTTCCTCAGACAGGGCTGTTCTTTAACTCCAATTTTATTCAATTTATATATCGATGAAACTGTTAAACAATGGTTGCAAGAATTACAGACGAACTTTATAATAAAGGGGATCGATTTTACTACTATACTTTTTTGCAGATAACCAGATAATTATTTCCGGATCTGAAAATGAACTATATAAAGCAATTTTTAAGCTCAATCAAACAGCTAAAAATTGTAATGTGAAAATATCAACAGAAAAAGCAAGAGTAGCTAATGGCCTTTAGAAACATATAGACGATAAGTGCAAAAATTGTAATAGAAAACAGTGCTGAGCAAGTTACTTACTTGCTTACTTACTTACTTACTGGCTTTTAAAGAACCCGGAGGTTCATTACCGCCCTCACATAAGCCCGCCATTGATCCCTATCCTGAGCAAGATTAATCCACTCTCTATCATCATATCCCACCTCTCTCAAATCCATTTTAATATTATCTTCCCATCTACGTCTCGGCCTCCCCAAAGATCTTTTTCCATCTGGCCTCCCAACTAACACTCTATATGCATTTCTGGATTCGCCCATACGTGCTACATGCCCTGCCCATCTCAAACGTCTGGATTTAAAGTTCCTAATTATACCAGGTGAAGAATACAATGCGTGCAGTTCTGTGTTTGTAACTTTCTCCTTTCTCATGTAACTTCATCCTTCTTAGCCCCAAATATTTTCCTAAGAACCTTATTCTCAAACACCCTTAATCTCTGTTCCTCTCTCAAAGTGAGAGTCCAAGTTTCACAACCATAAAGAAAAACAGGTGAAAATATCAACAGAAAAAGCAAAAGTAGCTAATGATCTTTAGAAGTATACAGACGATAAGAGCAAAAATTGTAATAGAAAACAGTGTTAAGTTAACTGCTTTAATTATTTGGGATCCCAGGTATAGTACAATGAAAATAAAGACATCGACAGAAAAATAAATACATTTAGACAATTTTGTGGAACATTGGAACGAACTTTAGTTAAGAAAGGAAGAAGAGAACCAATTATGAAATTTCATACATTGATGGCCATACCACTTCTTAGTAGCGTGCAAATTAATCCGAACAACGTAATTACTTATGCAAAAACACTCAAACGGGATAAAAAAAAAGGATCTAAGACATACCTCAGTAATCTATGTGGCCTTCCTTGTTCCTAATAACAGCTCTGAGACGATTTGGCATGGATTCCACTAATTTTCCACAAATATTCTTCATTTCTTCATCGCGAAACCATACACCAATGAGGGCAGAAATCATCTTCTCCTTTGTAGAACAATCCATTTTTTGCATTCTTCTTTTGCAAATTGACCACAAGTTCTCAATGGGGTTGATGTCGGGTGAGTTTCCTGGCCAGGGGAGTACCTGAATAGTCTTCTTGTTGAAGAATTCTGCAGTTTTTCGAGACGTATGGCATGGTGCCAGGTCTTGTTTGAACACACCACTGCCATCCGGAAATGATTTTTGCAGCTGGGGTACGATTCTGGTTTCCAATAAGTGAATATATTTGTCAGAATTCATCATTCCCTTGATAGGTATTAATGCTCCAGGCCCTTCATGTGTAAAACAACCCCAAAACATTACTTTAGGGGGGTATTTGGGTGCTTGTTGGAGATGAGCTGCTGTTACTTTTTCGGATCCTTTCCGTACGTAAGAAACACGGTGGCCGTGGGCCTCGAAATGAGACTCATCGAAAAAAAAAGTACATTCTTCCAGTTATTCACTGTCCAGTGTTGATGTAATTTTGCCCACATTAAGCGTTTTTTGCACATAACAGGGGTTAGCAGTTGCTTCTTAATAGGCTTACGAGCCCTTCGTCCAGCTTCCAAAAGCCTAGCCGCACTGTTGTGACGTGAATATTCGCCCCAGTGGTAGCCATTAACTCGCGGGTTAAGTCGACAGCAGTTAGTCCAGGATTTAATTTACTTTTCCTGACAATTAAACGATCATCTGCAGGTGAAATCTTCCTTTTCCGGCCACAGTTTCCTTTTTTCTGGGGTGTGATGGATCCAGTCTCCCTGTATCGTTTTATGATCGAATTAACAGTAGCCAAACCGATGTGACATTCTGCAGCAATTTGCCTCTGTGTCATAGAAGAATGCTCTGCTAATGTTATAATTTTAGACCGTTTTCGTGGAGTTGTATCCATTTGTGAAGACAACAGAATGTACACAGGATTGCAGTATTAAGTCTTCAACACAACTGAAATGCTTATAAGTACAAACTGACAGGCAAAATGTCACATATTATAAAAAAAAATAATGACAGACCTTCAACAATGGAATTACAGTACACGTACTACAGATGTCAATTAAAGCGGTATGAGCAGCTGTGAGGCCAACAATGACAGAAAATGTAAAAATATGTCGTGTTCGGATTAATTTGCACGCTACTGTATGTATATGGCTCTGAAAGTTGGGCACTCAGGAAAGACCAAATTATATTGGGCCCTATTAATTGTATTAAAATACAAAGTTATATTATGCTACATTACACAGGGTGAGACAGAATGACCTACCCGGTTTGAATTGGCCGCCATGCAGGTTTCTTAATGGTTGAGCTTGGATGACATATAACTTTGACCAGCACAAGCCATGCCCTTTCAATTACCATCGGGTGAACATCGTGAATTAAAAAAAAAATGGTAACTGTGATTGCAACGTTGTGGAAATTTCGTACCCATTTTAGAGTATAGCGACAGAAAAGAATTTCTGATAAGAAAACACTATTGCTATGGGTGAGAAATGTCAGACAAAAGATTCAACTTTCAAACAGAAGTCGTCCGGTGATGTCGCAACTTTCGGGCTCCCGAGAATATCGCAGCTGTGAGACATACTGTTACCACATCTCCAAGACGCCATTAAACATGCTCCGGTACTGGACATATCTGATCGGAGTGTCAGACGAATCTTACATCTAGATCTGAAGTTCCAGCCTTACAAGTTAAGGTGGTTCAGGAACTTCGGCAACGTGATTGACTCAACCGCCAAGATGCTTGCGAGACCATATTGGAAAATGTTTTTTTTTTTATTTTAGTAGGTTATTTTACGACGCTTTATCAACATCTTAGGTTATTTAGCGTCTGAATGAGATGGTGATAATGCCGGTGAAATGAGTCCGGGGTCCAGCACCGAAAGTTACACAGCATTTGCTCATCTTGGGTTGAGGGAAACCTCTTGGAAAATGTTCCAGGCGATGCTGTTGTACTCAGTAATGACTAAGCTCATTTTCATTTTTCGAGCTGCGTCAACAAAAAAAACATTCCATATTGGTCCCCAGAAAACCCTCGAGAAATTCATCAGCGATCTCTCCACAGCGAGCGTGTTACTGTTGGGTGTATTTGGAATAATAGTCATACTTTTTTTTTAGAAAAAAGGACGTACAGTCAGTCTTTGAGGAGTGTAAAGCTCGTGAATGAAAGCATTTGCACGATATTATCTTTAAAACAAAGTGATGTCAAAATGGCAAACATTTTTCCGTAAGGTAGTAAAATAAAAGTTTGAATAGGATCTATGTTGCTCTTATTATTTATGTTTCTAATCGAAGAGATCATTCTTCCGGATCCTGTAGGCCTATTTACCTGTAAGTTATAGTATTATACAGGAAGTCAGAACATGCTATTGCAAACTTCAGGAGATGATTTCTCACCAAATATTACAGTCAAAATATCATACAAACAAATCTGCCTCATTTCCCAGCATTCGCCTGCGGTATATGATGTCGTGGATCTGTGTGTATCACATCATGTTAGCGTGTAGTTTTGTGTTACGCCTCATGTTATGTTGGTGTTAATTCGGAGACGATAACAGTAAATCAATACTTATTTGATCCTTGTTGTACGTCTGTGTGCAAGTAACTTGGATAGTATTTTTCTCGCTCATTGAATATACCACGGTGGACTTATCGCATAGGTCGCCGGACCTCAATTCATAGATTATATTTTGTGGGACCACTTGAAGTTGATAGTGTATGTGATCCCAATGTCGGATGTGGACGACGTGCGAAGATGCATTAAAAAGGCATGTACTGTAACAGACTTCTGAGGACACCCGTGTCCAAGGATCCATGCGTGTATAAAAAATAAGTGAAATTCCATTTGATTAGCTACTGTAATGACATCAGGCGGTTGTAACTCTGCAATCCGTTGTAGAATATGTGTGTTACACATTTATTTGTAATAAATCACTTAAAGTATATAATAAGAATCTTTCTGCATTTCTCTGTAATAAATCACATCAAGTTCGTAACCGGATTTTTCTAACACCTTGTGTACTTTTATTACATTTACTAAGTATTTTACATTTCAAGTTATGCCCATTAACCATGAATAAATAATGCTTCATGGTATTTAAAAAGTGGGAGAGGGCACTATGACCCAGCACTGCGACCTTTCAAGATCTATTGCACTAATCCTCAAGCTACACCTTTTTTTTTTCTAAAGATGGGACATGACATTAGCGCTGCGATCGGAAAAATAGCCGAATATCACATAGCGTGGGAGGACTGTTGCTATGGCAACAACGGCTGAGTTGCCAAAGGTACAGTTCCCAAGTGGTGAGTGCTTAATAGCTCCCTTGACACAATTTGCTGTGCACACAGTAATATTATGTACGTTTTGTGTTTCATTCTCTGTCGATTTTTGTATTTTTTTTATACCTTCGCATCAATTTTTATTGTCAATGAATGTTTCAACGTCATCTGGTAGCTCGCCCATATTGGCAACACAGCGCTGTAGTTCTAAGCACGACCGCTTAACTGTAATGTCCCATCTTTTGAAAAAATAAACTGGTATAGGAGCATTCCCAAACCCACACCAGCTGACTACACTACGGTTCGTTGCGTACCAAGGTTTCGAGCAGGCAACTGCACTCGTCTCTTGACCAACCCCCTCCGTGCGTCGCCAGCCGGTGTTCGGAGAATGCTATGGAATTATGATGAAATAGGGAACTGTTGACGGAATGATGTAGATGCCTAATATGGAAAATTGGAGAACTTCGAGAAAAACCCAACTGCAACTTTGTCCACCAAAAGTGTCACTATATCCCAGGTCTGACCGGAAATCGAACCCAGGCCTCCTGCGTGACAGCTGAAGGACAGACCATTCTGCTACAGCAGAGGACTACAACAAATGTACTCAGCTTACAATCAATTCTCACGTAAATATACGGCGAAGTTACTCTTGCCAGTCATTGGTACCGTCACCCTAAAGAGGCGGGCATTTGAAATGACAAGCTGGATCGAAATTGTTACTGTTGCAATTTCTGAACCTGCAGAGGAAGGGTGCGTAGTGTGAAGGACAGCCTTGGAAAATATATCTTCATATAGCCTCCATCAATATCCTCCGTTCTGGAATATTAAACACAATGACGTAGGCTAATGTTCAGATGTTTACGGGGTAAATAACTCCCACCATAGAACAATTCAACTGATCATATGAGTTGTGAAGGTATGCGATATCGTCTATTAATAAACTATGCCATAAAAACTTCATCAGCAAGCTCTTTGTAATCTCATGCATAATAACTGTACCCAAGACCTATTCTGTCATGATGATGGATAGCGTAATCGTTACCACGCTTGGATTTTGAACCGAAGGTCTCAGGTTCAAAACCGGCAAGTAACGGAGATTAGTTTTCTTCATCCGTAAATGGATCATTATAAAATAGTAGTAGGAGGACACTGAGGATATAAGGAAGAAAAAAGAAACAAAGGTACGGGAACGCTCTTCCTTTGAAGGGGATTTAGAATTGAAGGGAAGAAATTACCGGCATTTGAGCTATGCTTCTCGTTTGATCAAAGGTGGCAAATCCAGCGGGATCTGGAATTTTCGTCACCGATTTTTCGCCATGCGATGATTTCGTCACATATTACATTTTGTCACCGATTCACTTTTGTCACCAATATATTTCGCCATCAAATCACTTTTGTCAACACCATATTTTGTCACCAATTTAATTTCCTCATCACTAGACTTCGTTGAATTGCCACACGCAGCATGCAATCAGGTTTCCGATGTACGGTAGTATAGAGGAAGAGAGCGACCGCCCGGTCTCGTAGTACAAGCAGTTCATGTTAAGAGTTGTGACCTGTCCAAATAGATAGAGCAGCTATAGCTAATGTATACCTATGTAAGCACTTGTTTTTGCATTACTGTGGTTGGAATAGTCAAAGCTTAACATTTGTTCAGTGCAGACAAGAATTCAACCAAACATACTAAATGAGAGTGTTGCTGTTCCAAACAATTGCCCCTGGAATATCCTTACCCCCGCAGCCAGTCTTGACCCGTTGGAAAACGTGGTTGGATGCTGTTAATTATTATTCAGAATATTACGGAAAAATAATGGAGGTAACTGATGCATTAGATAGCACAGACAGTTCCGCTGTTGCAGCTGTAAAATCATTGCTTTCTGAACAGCTATTGAAAGATATTCTGTTTATTGATTCTAATTTTAAAATCGTGCCCAAAAGTATCACCCTGTTAGAATCGTCTAATCTACAAATCTCAGAAGCCCTTAATATATTGGATAAAGTATCACAAACCGTTATCCAAAATAACATTTCACTAATTTCAGAAAAAGTGAAATGTAAATTGAGAAACATTATTGCTAAAAATTCTGCCTATTCACAACTTCATATTATGAATGATGTACTATCTGGTCACGACAAGACATCTGAAGTTGGTGTACTAAAAAGTAGTAACTTTCCGTTCTTCAAATATGTACGTATTACATCGTGTGTTGTTGAACGTACATTTTCCCAATATAAAAACTGTTTAAGTGACCATCGGAGGAGGTTACTTTGCAGTCGCTCAAAATGTACGCAACTCTTCACTGCAATGCACATATTCAAGGATGATGTGAATATATTACATTAAATTTTAAGAGTTAATATATCTCACTACAAAATAATTGTGTAATCACATGTTTAGACGTTTCCTACTTCACTGATCATTCAATATATTTCTTGAATGCAGGATACAGGTTTTATTGTAACCGCAGTATACCGCTCAGTGTTTACATCAGAGGCATACTCCATCCGTTGCGCGTCCCTTTCTCATACAGTCTATACCGCGTGCGTAGTAAACCTTACGATTCTCGTGGCAATTCCACGAAGTCTACTCATCACTATTCGCCCACCACAATCCCCCCCTTCTTGTCACTTCCCTTGATGATACCTATGTAAAATGATATATATCAGGAGAATATCTTGAAGAAGAAAACACCGAAATAAGAAGCCAGTTTCATTCTTTGGTTGCATTGACCTTTGTACCAGAGAATGATGTAGTTCACGCCTTCAATATTATCCAAAAAATGTTAGGGATGAGCTAATTCCAATCTTCGAATACTTACTTACTGGCTTTTAAAGAACCCTGAGCTTCATTGCCACCCTCACATAAGCCCGCCATAGGTCCCTATCCTGATCAAGATCAATCCAGTCCCTATCATCATATCCCACCTCCCTCAAATCCATTCTAATATTATCCTCCCATCTACGTCTCGACCTCCCCCAAAGGTCTTTTTCCATCCGGCCTCCCAACTAACACTCTATATACATTTCTGGATTCGCCCATACGTGCTACATGCCCTGCCCATCTCAAACGTCTGGATTTTTATTTTCCTAATTATGTTACGTGAAGAATACAATGCGTGCAGTTCTGCGTTGTGTAACTTTCTCCATTCTCCTGTAACTTCATCCCTCTTAGCCCCAAATATTTTCCTAAGCACTTTAATCTCAATCACCCTTAACCCATGTTCCTCTCTCAAAGTAATAGTCCAAGTTTCACAACCACAAAGAACAAACGGGTAATATAACTGTTTTATAAATTCTAACTTTCAGATTTTTTGACAGCAGACTGGATGATGAAAGCTTCTCAACCGAATAATAATAGGCATTTCCCATATTTATTCTGTGTTTAATATCCTTCCGAGTATCATTTATATTTGTTACTGTTGCTCCCAGGTATTTGAATTTTTCCACCTGTTCAAAGGATAAATTTCCAATTTTTATATTTCCATTTCGTACAGTATTCTCCTCACGAGACATAATTATATACTTCGTCTTTTCGGGATTTACTTCCAAACCTATCTCCTTACTTGCTTCCAGTAAAATTCCCGTGTTTCCCTAATCATTTGTGGATTTTCTCCTAATATATTCACGTCATCCGCATAGACAAGCAGCTGATGTAACCCGTTCAATTCCAAAGCCTCTCTGTTATCCTGAACTTTCCTAATGGCATACTCTAGAGCAAAGTTAAAAAGTAAAGGTGATAGTGCATCTCCTTGCTTTAGTCCACAGTGAATTGGAAACGCATCTGACAGAAACTGACCTATACGGACTCTGCTGTACGTTTCACTGAGACACATTTTAATTAATCGAACTAGTTTCTTGGGAATACCAAATTCAATAAGAATATCATATAAAACTTCTCTCTTAACTGAGTCATATGCCTTTTTGAAATCTGTGAATAACTAATGCACTGTATCCTTATACTCCCATTTTTGCCCCATTATCTGTCGAATACAAAATATCTGATCAGTAGTTGATCTATTATGCCTAAAACCATATTTTACTTTATACTTTAAGGATAAGTATGTCATGGGTCGTAGACGTGGCAGAGGTAGGCAGCAGCCCATGTTCCTTCCAAATACATGGAATTGTTACATTCGTCCAGAGAAAACCTGCCCAGAACAACAAATACTTTTGAAGCTTGGCATAGACGTCTCAATACTTTGATGGGCAAAGCACATCTCTCCTTTTACCATGCCCTTCAGTTGCTACAGGAGGAGGCTGCAAGGATATATCAGGACATTGAGAAATTAGAAGCAGGTCACTCTCCACCCAGAAAAAAGAAGAAATGCACGTCCTGAGATAACAGAATTGTACGAATTGTCGATAGAGGCTAATATACTTTCTGTATGTATTTTACTATATATTAATGTTACTGTGCTCAATGAACTCTCTTCAATTTTGTAAAATGTTTTGTATAACTGATCTGAACTGCGCCCGAGCACAAGCTTCTGCTCTTTCGGGCCGCAATGCCTAATGTAGTTCAAGTGTAATGTATTAAATAAATAAAATTTGAACTTGAATTTGGTTACTTACGTGCCATACATCACTACTTTAGTGGAAATTTTGTTTGAAACTCCATAAAAACAGGACGAATGTATGCAACTTCAAAATCCATGTTAATAGTCAGCATTAAAATAACTATACAGTCATGGTTCATAATAAAAACAGCCTAAATTAATTTCCTGTATTATTTTGGTGACGAAATCTCTTCAGTATCTAAAAAAAAAATGATGACAAAATGTATATGACGAAATATCTTCGGTGACAAAATCTTCTCAGTGACAAAATGTATTTGATGACAAAAAACTAATGACGAAATATAGATGACAAACTATAACGGTGACGAAGTTCCCGGTTACGAAATGCTCTAGATCCAATCCAGTTACCGATCTCAAGAACCCCATTTCAGAGAATTCTATTTTCCGTTTATCAGTCATTTCCAAAGCCCAATTCTCACATCCATAGGTTGTCATGTGCACTGTAAAATTTCATTTTCGTTGTTTTCATTGTCTTGCTTTTTAGGTTCTTCTAATTACCCCATTCATTTGTCCAAATTTGTTCAACGTTACATTTAAATCTTCTTCAGCATAGTATGACAAACTAAAACCTAATTTAAACTAGATACTTGTTCAAATATTTTATTGTTTTTGACTATAACTAACTTATCTTACATTGTTTGTGATTTTTCCCTTAAATGCCACTGATTTTGTTTTAGCAGTTTAATCTTCAAATTAAATGTCTCCATTACTTTTTTGAAGTTTCTGATTGCTTTTTGAAGCCCGTCTTCTGTTACTTCAAAAATCACCTGGTCGTCTGCAAATAAGATAGTTCCACTCGATGCTTGTTTAATAAAATTATTTATTTCAAACCATTTTTCCACTACTCATAGTAGTTCTTTTTCCTTGTTAGGAAGGAGGGAGGGAGGAAGGGAGGGAACATCCCACGCACTACGACCTGAGGTCTATTGTGCACCCCCCGATATGGGATGAGTTGCGTGCTCACCGATCCTCTATGCGCACCGACTTAATCACTTGACCCCCTTAACGACCGGTTCCTACAGCCAACAGAGTCCATGTACCACTCCTGTTTCGGCAACCCCTCCAAGGTTCCCTTATAGGTCTGAGGGAGAAGTCCTCCCCCGAGAAGGTCTGCCCCAGGTTCCGTTGCAGAAGCTATCCATCATCACTTGAATACAATCCACGGAGGCCGGTCGAGAGAGCCAGCAGCTTCGGAGGGCCGCCGGTAGAGCGATCTGAAAACCAGAAGAAGTAACGGGATAAGGAAAGGATGATGGGGGAGGAAAGGAAGTGGCGAAGATGAGTGGGGTTTCAATCGCCTGATAAAGTTATCGATATTCATCCATAGGAGTGAGGGAAAAACCCGAAAAACCTCACCCAGGCAACTCGTCCCGACCGGAGATCGAACCCGGGCCCGCTGGGTTCGGAGTTAGACTCGCTAACCCCTTAGCTACAACGGTGTAGTTCTTTAATGTACATTTAAATAAGGCTGGCGACAAGTGACATCCCTGTTTAACACCTTGGTTTGTTCCTTCTGTTTTCTTTCCTCATTCTATTGTCACTTACAATTTTTGTGCTTTTATCCAAACTCTAAATCACTTAGATCAAATGCATAGGGTCTCATTTATCTTGCATTATTTCCCTTCACTTGCTCCGGAAATCTTTTTAGTAATCTAAGAATAGAAAGAAAATTCCAAGTCCAAAGCGAAAAATCTTACTTTCATGGAAGGGTAATTCATGACTTTAATTTATCATTCACATTCTCACCTAATTCTAGTAGTAGGAAGGTACTTAAGTTCGATATTCTTCTAGCTTATGCATATTTTGCTGCTTCGTTTTCGTCTTACGTATATAGGTCCTACATAGCTATATTTTTTTGTAATAACATCGTATTATTATGTACAGTATTTGTTTTTCATCCTCTGGTTGAATGGAAGAGAAGTCCGTTTTAATTTAATTTACGACACTTTATCAGTTGCTATGGTTATCTAGCGTCTGAGTGAGATGAAAGTGATAATGCCGGCGAAATGAGTGCAGAATCCAGCGCCGAAAGTTACCCAAGCATTTACTCTTAATGGGTCGAGGGAAATCCCCAGAAAAACCTGAACCAGGTAACTTGTCCCAACCATAATTTGAACCACTGGATTACATTTGCGCCAGGCATTGTCTTAATTGGTTACAAAAGCGCTAAATAACCACATAACGAAAACGCCATTGGCAATGCTACAAAATCACACCATCGGTGTATTATAATACTTTGGTAACACTGATTAACGGTTTATTGAATGTGCTCAGTTGTATCTCAGTGTATCAGTCTTGTGCGGAAATGAACTTCACTGTGACTACCACTGATAAAGGTGTTCGTTATACAGTACATGATGATTTTAAGTATAGAAAAATGCGAGCGATGAGCTGTGGAGAAATATCATGGAGGTGTACTTTTAAAGCTTGTTCAAGTAGAATTTTATTTTAAGTGAATCTGGAAACCATTCAGACGAAACATCTACCGCGGACATATTGGACAGTCATGTTTTACGAATTATGTTGTAAGTGTAAAACAAAGGAGCGGTTACATGAGAAATCCAGCAAAATAATACGACGGGAGTTATGTGCAGTAGAAAACACTTCATTGATCTCGACAGCCATTTTGAATGTTCGAATGGCTACATATAGAAAAAGGAGGAATTCACTCTCTGTTGCTCCTAAAGATTTGAAACAGACTTTATTACAATTTTTATGCTTTGACGAAGACAATATTTTAGCTAATGGAACTTTCTATATATGTCTCAAGTCCCCCCCCCCCAATTGTACACGGTGCACGGAATAAGAAATGGTGTCTACTTTCAGTTAGTATTTTGCTCCCTTCCCTGTAAGTCGGCGCAGTGCTATGAAGCGATGTAGAACATGCAATACGTTTAGTTTGCACTTTTCACCTGTAACAGTGATACTTGACTTCGAAAAATCTGCACATGTAGAATTTCTTAGACTTTACCCGAAACTGAAATAAGATGTTGCAGTTTTCATTTTAGGACAGGCTTTCCTTCGTGAAGTTCACCATTTAGGTCTAAAAGATGATTAGACAAGATAAGATAATAACTGCCTCCCATTGGAGGTAGCCCAGAAGGACTCAGTATATTCTCCTACATGAATTTTACAATATTAAATGTTTACATAAATTTTGTAGAAAGAAAATTAAAATAAACATATATGAATATAAAGTGAATAGAAAAAAATTAAACAGAGTGAATATGATGACTCAGAATTTGGCAAGAGCGTTTCAAAACTGAAGTTATGATGTCAGCAGTAAGTGTCTGTGGTAGTTCAAAAGTCTTCCTGAAGCTTTCAAAGAACTTCGGAATCACACCACGAGCTCCAATAAGAAGACCAATCACTTCAATGTCTTCAAGCTGGTATTTTTCTTTGAAGTAATCAACTGTTGGCAGATAAATGTTTGATCTTTTATTTATTGACATCCTCCGGCTGGCTACTCCCCGTTCCAATCCTTATGGTAGGATCAATTATATATCCTTTCTTGGTAGTCTGGGAATACGCTATGATGTCAATACGTCTAGAGGAGCCATTAGCAGCAAGGCAAAAAACTTCCTCTTCTACTATCCAAGACTTTTTTCTTAAAACAGTTGCAAATAAGGATCGAACATGATGGTGTCTGGAATTTCGGAGGAGTAAACCTCTGTTACACTGACCTTGGACGTGGGCAAGGGTTTCAGTCTCCGGGCAGCCATGTCTGCACCGGGATCCGTCCAAAGAGCGACCAGGTACTCCTCTAACTGCTGCTAGATTGGCATTCATTTTGAGGCAGGTTACCCATTCAGATGTAGATAGTCCAGACTTATTAAAAATCCAGGCGTTGGCTTTAGGTACTTGGCTGTACAATTCTACACCTCTGCCTCTTCCAGGCATTATTTTCCATGATTCGAATTCTGCATTTCTTAATTCCTCTCTTAATTTCCTAGTCACAGATTTACGAAGTTCAACTGGACAAGGGAGACTTAGATGTTGACAGGAAGAATTAAGTTCAGACATCAAAGGTCGCATACTATTTACATAAAGATTTTCATTTAATATTAAAATGGTGCAGATGTTGCAGTGTTGCAAGAACGCTTCCCATGATGCTCTGACTAGTCCCAAACCTCTGTAGTTTTTGCTTGCATATAACATACTAGTAGGTGTATCAGATGACAACATAAGCATTTGTTTAACAGAACTACGGATTAACTTGTCAATATCTTCTAAGAATGTTCCTGGTAACTGATGGATAGGAGCCATTTGTAATGGGTAGATCAATTTAGGCCATATATACTGGTTAACAATGTTGAGCTTTTGATCTGGACGGAGCATGGAGATGGATACTAAATTTTCCAAATCATTTTTCAGACTTAACATAAATGCCTCCCGATCAAATGTTATTTCCTCATTGAATGATACACCCAAATATCTTATAGTTTCATCTTGTTTGATCCCTCTTATGGAGCAATCTTCATAAAGAATCACATCCTCTTCACATAACTTTCCTTTTACAATATTAATGGAAGTTGATTTATTTGGATTAATGTGTAATCCAATGCCTTCTAAAAGCTCCTTCACCATTAATACTAGGTCCTGAGCAGCTGACATATCTTTCCCTATGACTACTAAATCATCAGCAAAGGCAGCCATTGTTAGATTGTCTAAATTCTCAGAAACCTCAAAACCAAATTTATCACTGTCTTGTTTCTCCGTAAGTTCTTTTAGAATAACATCTATTGACATATTAAAAATTAATGGGGATAAAGGTGATCCTTGGAAAACTCCTTTCTGCAATACAATTGGATCAGATATCTGATTGGAACTGTGAATCCGAGTAAAGTTCCCCACTACTAAAAATTGAACTAATTCTCGTAAAGATACTGGAATAGGTAGGGATTTCAGACAATTAGTTACGTGTTCTAATCCAATAGAACCAAAGGCCTGTCGCACATCCAACATAACTATTGAGACATCCTCCTTCTCCTTCTTAGCTTTCTTGAGGCACCCATTAACTAACGAAGAATTAATAAATGTTCCTGGTTGCGATACAAATCCCCTATGGTTTTCATTCAAGTTAACAAATTGCCGCAGTGTAGAATCAAGAACTCTTTCAATCATCTTCGAATTACTGAACAAATAGAGATTGGCCTCCAGTTATTGGAATCATTCTTCTTCCCCTTGCCCTTGTAAATTAATATAGTTTTTGCTTCACGCATTTTATCTGGAACAATTTTCCATTTTAGCATTATTTCCAATATAAGAGATATTATTGGAGAGCATTCAGTTAATTTCAAAGTCCGAATTAGAACCTTATCGGGTCCAGGAGCTGAATCAGTCCTCATCTTGTTCAGACATTTCTGAATAACTTCTATAGAAATTTTAAACTCCTGTTGTAACTCATCATTAGGTAGACTAGAATGAAATGTGACATAATTGTCAAGTGTACAATTATTTGGAATTCCCCATTTGTTCTCCATAGCATTTTTTAAATCTTGTATTGGTATCCGACAGCGTTCGTTATTATTGGTATTGTTATTATTCAATACTGATCGAACACACCGTTTGCGTTCATTAAAATATTGATATTGCAAAAGTTCATATTTATATTTTTCGTTTCTTTTTTTCCTGTCTCTTTTTGACTGTTTTTGAGGATTACTGCTATCATGATAGCGCCTATCATTAGTGGTAAAAATGTTTTTGTTTTGTTTTCTCATTTCATAAAAACGGGCAGAAGGATGCTTAGGACCAGGCAGTTTATGATTCATTTCTGTAAGGGCTTCCACAAAATCATTATAAATTGTATTGAACTCACCAGAACATGGATCCTTTTCCAACAGAGCTTCAAATTTTTTAGAAAATAACTGAATTTCTTGCCGAACTTGATCCAGACGTACTGCTTCAGTATTTCGGATTAAAGATTTGTCAATTATCATAGTGGTGGATTGATCTGGAGAGCTAGATTGGTCTTCAGAAGACCGATGTCGATCAAAAATACGTTCCCTATGCTTCTCGGGATGAGATTTTGTAATATGTGTACTTAATCTCACATACAATTTGCCACAATATGGACAAGGTGTAGTGGTATTATGAGACTTTATCTGAGAAAACACAGAAAACGGCAAATGGTTGAAATATTGCTTTGGACTGTTAGCCCTTCCTCATAATGAAGTAGAGGAAGCGTTTGTGGAATTGATGTCAATAATGCTTGACAACACATTTTGGTGTTGGCGCTTTTGTTATACAGTGATTGGCGCATATGTAATACTTCTGGGGTTCCTTCCATTGGCGCTTATGTCACCTATCTCCCCAAAAATTGGCGCTTATGATCGCCAACCATTTGAATCCGGGTCCATTCGTTACACGGGCAGACTCGCTAATCGTTACTCCATAGCATGGACAAGAGAAGACCTTACGGCCAGAATAAATAAAGCATTATTATTATTATTATTATTATTATTATTATTATTATTATTATTTCAAATTAATATTACGCTACCCCTATCCCTGTGGCAACCTGTGTACTAATCATAAGTCATGTTAATAAAAAGAGTTGAAATAAAACAAAAACTGAAGCCTTTCTACCCTTTGCAAAGCAATGCAAACGATAATTACATTATTTTATCAGGTTATTCCGAAACTTTGTTGCCAACTCTCCACTGCATAAACTAAATGAAACTGAAAAAAAAAAAAGTAAGCTCTGTTTCCTGTAACACATAATCAAATATCACACGTTCGCTCCTGTATTGTACCTTTATATTGCTTCAGTTCCAGGAAAAAGAAACAAGGGGTGAGAAGGAAGGGGAAGGGCAAGGGAGGAGGAGAGAGGTATTAGAGGAAACTGTAATAAAACATCTAAACTTCATCCCAGGTTTCCACACATAACCATAAATGCAGTAAATTTTGTTACAAAAGCGTGGAGAAACGTTAATACCTGTCTGCTATCTGAATAATAGATCTTTGTTTCTTTCCGTGTGAAATCCTCTGACATAGCTGTGCATTTCAAGTCGAGACGCGGAAAAATGCGCGATGTCCCCTATTCCCTGAACCAACAAGTTTTCTGTTCCTTATAACCAACTAGAAAACGTTTTCAAGAACTTGAGACTGTTTACATAAAAGACAGAATTCTACAGAAATATTGAATCTCGTACACAGTTTGCGTGTAATAATGAAAAAGAGAAACATTTTAAAGTAAGGGAGATGTGAAGGAGAAGAAAACTCACAACTTCTATCAGGAAGGGAAAAAAAATTGAACAAGTTATTCTGAGAATGTATTATTAAATCAAAAAGCTTTTCAAAGGGCTTCTTTATAATTTTCTGTCTTTTTAATTTCAAGATAAAAAATATCAGAAACTAAAAGACGATTGACTGTGCTTTTAATGAGATATACGTATATTTTTAAGAGTAGCAGAAAAAGGAAAGCAGAAAATATTCTAACAACTTACAAAGGCATAATTTTTTAATAAAAACCTTTCCCTATGGAAAGAGAACAGAAAGACCCTCAACTTCTGGGAAATATAAAAATAATGACTTCAATCTGTAGACTAAATACATGACAAGCACACATGTATAAAAATTTTCCCGATACAAATAACAGTATATTTTCTATAAATTTTATTATACTTACTTCGGTCTTTGTACTGTACAAAACGCTGCTTCATTGATTCAAATTTCACATGAAATACAAACGTTTGTTAACCGTCGCCCATGTAAAAATGGAGTCTTGCCTAGAACCCTAGCGTCATTTTGTGTTCATGTCAGAAAAACATGGCCCTAGGTGTCTACAGAGTATAATCACAGTCTAGTATATACAGTCACGAAGCTGTAGTTGATGAGGGTACTAGGAACAATAGACTGTGCAGGTACTATTTCGCATTGTCTGTAATGAGGCGATAGTAGCGATCCTAGTGGTTATCAACTATCTATGGATGCATATTTCCTACGTATTGAGCTTCGTGACTGTATATACTAGACTGTGATATCATGCTTGTAATTCGTTCATACGTTAGTGGGATGAAAGCTGTTCGAAGACGATAAATGTTTCATTCATTCATAGTGTTCTGCCCAATGACAGCCTTTCACTGCAAACGCAACATTCTCCGACATTTTCCGCCTTCCTCCTAGTCTCCGCATACGATCTTCTTCTGTCCCGAACTTGTCTGTCTCCTCTACACCATTCCTTCCAATGCATCTTTCAGTAGACAGTTTCATTAGCCAGTGACCCAGTCCCTTCCTGATCAGTTTGAGCATCTTTTCTTCACCCACTCTTGCCAATACAGTTTCATTACTTTGTCCATTTCACACGCTCCATTCTCTTCCATTTCCACATTTCAAATGCTTCTAGTCATTTCTCTTCACTTTGTCGTAATGTCCAGGTTTCTGCACCACACAGTGTCACACTCCACAAGAAGCATTGCACTTGTCTCTCTCTTAGTTCTTTTTCCAAAGGTCCGCAGAAGATGCAAGGCAATGTTCTCGTGAGATTGGTATCAGCAAATCCAGTGTTCATCGAATTTTGCGAGCTCAAAAATGAATGCCTTACATTCCGAGACTTGTCCACGCACTAATGACGACGACCCAGATAGGCGACCGGAATTTTATGAGTCGTTCTTGAACTTGTGTGATGAAAGGAAAGATTTTCATGACTTAATTTCTTGGTGAGATAAAGCCACATTTAAACTTAATGCCACAATTAAACGGCACAATTTTGTATACTGGGCTAACGAAAAATCACACATCTTTCAAGGAAATGCCGTCAATTTTCCAGGAGTAACAGTATGGTGTGGTCTGTCTTCCAGAGGAATAACTGGGCCGTACTTCTTCGAAGGGACTGTCACGGGTGAGAAATACCTGCAAATGTTGGAAACCACTCTTTGAGAATGAAAATTGCTTTTACTTTCAACAAGACGGGGTTCCAGCTCACTTTCATGCCAATGTGAGGAATTGTCTCGATCCACACTCAATCAGAGATGGATAGGACGAATAGGAAGTGCTGCGGAGTTCCCGCCTCGATCTCCCCCTCCACACTTCTACCTATGGAGACTTCTAAAGGATACAGTGTACGCCACAAAACCACAAACACTGGAGAAAATGAGAGTTCAGATTGAACATACCTATAATCATATTCCATTAACAATAATCCAGTTGGTATGCCGCTCTGTTGTACATCGTTGTTGGAAGTGTACTGTGGCGGAAGGGAGCCATTTTGAACATGAACTGCCTTAAGGAATACAAAACCGCAAAAAATCGTATTTGTCTCTTCTCGTTGCTGAGAAATAGTGATTCAATTTGGGACAGCCTGTATAATATTATTTTGTCAGAGCTTTTTAATTTTTTAGTTATGTGTGTACACTTCAAGCTTTAAAATACAAAAAGAATGGTTACTCTAGAACAAATATTTCACCTTAAAATAATTTTTGAATTTAAACATAATTGTTTTATAAATTCACTACATGGCTGTGATTAGGTACACTCTATTCACTTATTAGATCACACATTGAATTTAAATTTTAGCCACTTACTGCTTATAGACACTAAAACACACTCTACCATAATTATTCATACATCTGCAATATTATGGGCATAGGGATTATACCAATCTTCACCGTCAAAAAATAGAATAAAAATAATAGAAGTTCTGTATGAAGAATTTATACAGGAGGTATTTCTGGGTGTTCAGTAGCAATTCTTTTCAATCGTTGAGCCACCAATTCTGCATTGACCTTTTCTTGCTTTGGAGCATGAGAATGAATATTTTCTTTCAGTACGGTAATTTGTTCTCCAACCCCTTGTGTAATTGTAGTAGCTCTGCATTCCTGTCTTCGAGAGCAATAACAGTCATCTTTTGTCATTTTTTGTGTTTCTTCTATAGTATATTGTATGTGTCCGTCAAGTAGCAATTTCTTTACTCCTGCAGGTGAAATTATAATGTGCCAAAATTATACTGGAATTTCGTATTACACTACACCTAAATAGCATTACCGTGGATACTCACTACAAATATGTAAACTTGGAAAAAAATGAATAATTTAACATTGGGAATATTAGATTGGAAAAATTGCCCTTGATAGAAATATTTTGAGAGAAATGGTTATTGAGATAATGCATAACTGGGACTGTCAGATTGGGAAAAATGATTTGGGAAAACTGTCCGAGAACGGATGATGTGTAATGTAGTTTAAACTATTTGTTTTCCAAACGTTTCGACAGTACTGAAGAGATTACTAATTCGTACGTAGCGTAGTGCAAGTTATTGAGTTTCTTCTACTTACTTGAGGACACTGGAGGGATTACTCATTCGTGCTTAGTATAGTGCAGCTATTGTGTTTTTCTAGCTGTTTGATAATAGTGTAAAGTATATTATAGCGAAATTTTCTCGTTTTAAGTTACAGTTTGCAAAAAGTGGAAGACAACATCCCACAATTCATTTCGAACATTTTGCAAAAAGAGATTAGATTAGTCGAGTATTTCAGAACATCCTTCTGAGACATCAAAAATGTATTGAAGCAGAAGAAGTACACTTTGAACATCTTTTGTGGTATAAGTAAGAAGCTTTTATATATTTTTTAAGCTATTTATAAACATTTTCTCCGCTTAACAGATTTTAGGAACTGAAGTTACTACCGTAGAAACGGCGGTCGATTTCGCGGTAACTGTGCGAGGCGTACAACAGAAAATGCCGTAAAGCATGCGATGTGAGGGAAGCTTCATACAGGGTGTTAAAAAATAACGTTTACAACGTTTTCAGGGATGATAGAGGAGGATAAAAACAAACATCTGTTTTAAGTGGTAGAACTTTAGCAGATGCGCCGTTTTGCCGCTAGATGGCCTGAAGGATAGATGGCTTGTCTTCCGTCACAACACACACTGGTTGGTTCTGTTTGTGCACGACCATCTTGTAGGGCCTTGTCTGTTGCCTAACAGTCTCCATGGTGGTAATTATTTTGTTTTTCTACGCGACGTCCTACCAGAACTTTTAGAAAATATCCCATTGAACATCAGAGAACGAATATGGTTTCAGCATGACGGTGCCCCTCCACACTTTGATCGTCGTATCAGGAACCACCTAAATGCTACATTCCCCGATCGTTGGGTTGGCAGGGGCGGGCCGGTACCGTAGCCACCTCGATCACCGGATCTAACCCCACTGGATTTGTTTTTGTGGGGAGACGTGAAACTTTTGTGTATGAGACATCGATCGATACGGCAGAAGACTTAGTTGCTCGCGTTGTTGAAGCTTCACATGTTATTCGAGACAATGTTGGCCTTTTTGAGCACTGAACACACTCCGTAGTACAAAGGTACCAGTTGTGCAATGCCTTCAATGGACGGCAGTTTGAACACCACCTCTAAAACGACAATTGGTATTGTTCTTTATGGATTATACTAACACTTACGTACACAATAAATGGCGCATCTGCCAAAGTTTTGTCACTTACAAAAGATATTTGTTTTTACTTCCTCTATTATCCCTGAAACGTTGAAAACGTTAATTTTTATCACCCTGGATATGGAGGACTCTGCATATTCGTATTTACGCAGAGTTATGTTATTGTTACCTAATATCGTACTCTGTATAGATCACGGACTATTTCATTGATGTTAACATTAAATATTGTGGGTAACCATGTCGGAATCCTTTATTAATTCTTCTGACGTTATCACAATAATTCTAACTAGGTTCAGCAATAAAACTAAAAAGCGTCGTTAAACGAAGCCATAACCATCACATCGGACAAACTGTGCGGAAAGTTTTCCTCGTCTCTATGCAAGCTCTCCGTGCTCCAGTCCTCTGGGATTTCTGTCGACGGCTTCCAAGAAAGAAGCAGAGCAGGTTGCCTATGTTTCATGAATACTGCACCAGATTTCGAGGCCTCTTGATTAATATTTAATACGACGAACGGACTTCGAAGCCCTTCATTGCTTCTTTTGTGCAGCATAGCTTGTTGATGACTAAAGTGGAAGCAACAATTCTGATTCAAAGAAAGGCATTGTTACTACACAGATGAATAAATACACGCTAAAGTTTGATGTGGTACATTCTGCGATACGTATAGCGATAAGGAAATCCAGTAGTTGTGAGGTAGTTTTACTTGGCAACTTAGCATTCATACTGTATTCCGATCTCAGAAGTCCAGTCTAATTCAAGTACGAGTATATTCAGAAGAAGACACGTATTACTTCCGCAGCACTCAGCCAGTCAACTAGTCAATGTCAGTAAATCAATCAGTCGCCAGTCAGATAGTCATATAATAGTCAGCCAGATAGTCACTAGAAAATCAAATCACTAATCATTCATATAAACTGAGGGAAAGAAGACAGAGGAAGGACAATGGAATGTTTTCTTTTCTCAATCGTACTATTAGGGACTGGAATGCTTTACCTGCAGACTTACTAAAGGCTTTACCAACAACCAAAAATGTATTTAAAAATAGGCTTAAGGACTTTACTAATAGACGTTATTATATTATACACACTATTTAAAGGGTGTAATTGATATTTTGTTAGTGAAGTGTTGTATCAGTGAAGAAGTGTGTTGTATCAGCGAAGAGTGAAGTATGTTGTGTCAGTGAAGAGTGAAGTGTGTTGTATCTGTGAAGTGTGTTTCTGTCAGTGAAGCTTTATAGTTTATAGTGGCAGTACAAAGTAATTTGAACAGTGAAATGTTTTTGAAGTGTTAGTGAAATCAGGATAGAATCAGTGAAATGTGTCGTAGTTCCAGTGCAGTGAGTGAGTTGTCAGCGAAATGAGTGTAGTGCTGAAAGGCACTTTTCATCTATGAACATATCATACTCGTGGGTTTTAGTTCGAACTTAGGGTTAAGATACAAATTAGGTTTACTTTAAATGTTATCTTAAGTGATCGTGCTTCATTTAATTTAGGATGCTCCCTGTTATTATTATTATTATTATTATTATTATTATTATTATTATTATTATTATTATTATTAATTGTATTTTTTATTATTGTATCTTGTATTAATTGTGTTTATTATTAATTGGGAATATTGAGTGTAATTAGTTACCACTGCCATCGAGTATATACCCATTTGCAGTGTGAATAAATACATTTCATCTTATATATGTAGGTATCTCCAAGAATAGGGTGACCAGACGTCCTCTTTTGTCCGGACATGTCCTCCTTTTTAGGCCTTAGTCAGGGCTCCGGGTGGATTTTTAAAAAATCAAGAAATGTCCTCCTTTTCGTAACTTATAGGCCTGATATTTTGAAATTATAGATTTGACGTCTTTTTCAAGTAATTTGCCAGTAGGTAGCAGCAGCATCGACAGAATATACTCTTTGCCAACTTCATAACTCTCTTTGCTCCTATTTGTTATGGTCGTTGCTTTCATAACAGCTAACTGTAAAATAATTTTATATTATTATGTTTTATCATAAGTATGCTGTAATAAAATAGATATTGACATCATTTTAAGTACAATACAGGCCTAAGCCTAAATGTAAATAGATATTTTCCGTCCTCATTAATATTATAGTTCCCTTGACTTTCATATGTAACTAACTGTAAAATCACTATCATTTTTATCATAATTATTTTGTAATAAAATAGATATTAACATACTTTTAAGTAAGATACTGTAAATATTTTGTAATAAAACAGATATTGACGTAATTTAAAATACAATATATAGGCCTAGGTCCAAGCTTAAATCTAAGTGCATATTCTCTTTCCTTTTTTTTTTTTTTTTGACAATGTCATCCTTTTTTAAGCTTTGTGTCCTCTTTCTTATCGTTGTGAATCTGGTCACCCTACCCAAGAAACTAGTTCAATTAATTAAAATATGTCTAGTGAAACATACAGCAGAGTCCGTATAGGCCAGTCTCTGTCGGATGCTTTTTAAATTCACTGCGGGCTAAAGCAAGGAGATGCACTATCACATTTACTTTTTAACTCTGCTCTACAATATGCCATTAGGAAAGTCCAGGATAACAGAGAGGGTTTGGAATTGAATGGGTTACATCAGCTGCTTGTCTATGCGGATGACGTAAATATGTTAGGGGAAAATCCTCAAACGATTAGGGAAAACACTAGAATTTTACTTGAAGCAAGTAAAGAGATAGATTTGGAAGTAAATCCCGAAAAAACAAAGTATATGATTATGTTCCGTGATCAGAATATAGTACGGAATGGAAATATAAAAATTGGATATTTATTTTTCGAAGAGGTGGAAAAATTCAAATATCTTGGAGCAACAGTAACAAATATAAATGACATTTGGAAGGAAATTAGACGCAAAATAAATAAGAGAAATGTCTGTTATTATTCGGTTGAGAAACTTTTGTCATCCAGTCTGCTCTCAAAAGAGCCGAAAGTTAGAATAAATAAAATAGTTATATTACCGGTTGTTCTGTATGGTTGTGAAACTTGGACACTCACTTTGAGAATAAGGTGCTTAAGAACAAATTTGGAGCTAAGAGGGATGAAGTTACAGGAGAATGGAGAAAGTTACACAACCCAGAACTGCACGCATTGTATTCTTCACCTGACATAATTAAGAACATTAAATCCAGACGTTTGAGATGGGCAGAGCGTGTAGCACGTATGGCGAATCCAGAAATGCATATAGTGTGTTAGTTGAGAGGTCTTTTTCCCTCCAAAAAAGACCTTTGGGAAGGCCAAGACGTAGATGGGAGGATAATAAAAAAATGGATTTGAGGGAGGTAGGATATGATGGTAAAGAGTAGATTACTCTTGCTCAGATTAGGGACCGATGGCGGGTCTTATGTGAGGGCGGCAATGAACCTTCGGGTTCCCTAAAAGCCATAAGTATATGTAGCTATATGAAAAGCTAAATTGTCGGCGATTCACAGCAAAGGGGCCATTATTCCGAAATTTTAAGTCATATATATTTTTTATATTTCGGTCAATAATAAATATTTTTGCATATAATACATCTTTTACATTATTTTGAAGGATGCTGCATATTTTGAAATAATATAGGCCTATTTTTTTTCGCCAATTTTCCGTCGTCTTAACTCACAAGTTATATACTATTTTAAAACTGATTATAAAGCTTGTCCCCTTCGTCTCTAATGCATAAAAATAATCATCCTTTTGACTTCCTGGCAGGAGCTCTTGTTGTTGCTTATAGTACACCCCAGGTATTTGAAGCTGTCCACTTGCTCTACTGCCTCATTTAGAATTCACAAGTTTACTGTTTTATTTTTCTTCCTACGACCATGGTCTTCGTCTTATTTACATTTATCTTCATCCCATATTGCTCACAGCTGTGAACTGTCATTATTATTATTATTATTATTATTATTATTATTACCATCATCATAACGGTCATCATTAAGTATGGTTTGGAACATGTCTTTGCATTAACTTTTATAACTTCGAAGGTGGTAACAAGACGTCAAGAAGACTGCAGGATATGGAAAAATATTTTGAAGAAAATAGACTAGATGTTTTACTCAGAACTCGGTTTGCATTTACCTCGTGTAACAAGCTTATAACAAACTAATCCTAACATGGTATACACCGCAGGACTACCCACAATCTCCATGTGTCCCAGACATGTTTCCTATAGTTCCAACCCGCCAGAATTCCCGGAACATCTCCAGACGTGCATCCAAGGGCTGAATTAAATACAGAGAACAAATGAACATCAAGTAAACGCGACTAGGCAAAGCGTATCCAGACGAACTTTTTATACGTCCCGGTTTCCATGGTCACATTCTGCTGGACAAGTGACTATCGCATATTTTAAGTTCTCTGCATTCAGTTTTTTAAGTGACAAATAAGTACTGTGAGAACACAATGCTTTTGTCCTCAGCATGATATAGGCTATACGCGAACTTTAAAGGGAAATAATGGAAATATTAAACATTTACCATTGATTATATTTCATTAAAGAACCTAATATGTAACTACCAGCTATTTCATTATAAGAAAACTCATTTATGCATTTCGATTAATATTTATGACAAGAATTGAAAACAAAGGTATATAACTTTTAAATGAAACGTTTAAAATTGATACACTGCAATATAAACGAAAAGACCTAATGTTAGCAGAGTATTAGTCCTCCTTTTACTAATTCAAACATCTATGGTTCTTGATTATTGATGTAAAATTAGATTATCATTAATGAATTTTAAGAATGAAATTATTAATTCTGGTTGGTCCTCCTGCTTTGGAAGCCACGCTACGCCACTGGTTACATCGTTCCATCGTAGTTTCCGCCTGATACCCCATTTATCGGTCTGATTTTAAAGACGTATTCACGTCAAAATTAAATATGTAGAGTTGATAGTGTAGGGATGCTATTAGATGAAGTACTCTTGTTGGAAAATAATGAATAGTTACAGAAAAACCTGCTTCGTGTGTGCCAGAGAAAAATGGAAAGGAAAATCCTACAGCAGGAACTGCAAGACAGAATAAGGAACGCAGACATCAAAAGAAGGGGTGGTATGCAGGTTGCATTGATGCTGGCGTAGCGTCTCAAATGGAAATGGGGTGGACACGTGATCAGGATGGACTGCAGCTGGTACACCTATGCTTCGACCATGTGGGACCCACGCATTGGGAAAAGGAGCAGAAGACGTCCAAGGAGAAAATGGTCGGACACTTTCCTGAGAGAGACTGTAGCGCAGTGGACGAGAACAGCGAGGGACAGGCAGGCATGGAAAAGACTGGAAGAAATTACGAACACTATGTAAACTGTGTATAGTTGTGCACTGTTTATACAAATCCTTTTGTGTGTGTTTAGTTGGTATAATTTATGTGCTTAGTTGGTATAATTTATGTCTTTAGTTGGTATAATTTATGTGTTTAGTTCGTATAGTCTGTGTGTTTAATTGGTGTTTAGTTGGTATAATTTAGGCCTATGTGTTTAGTTGGAATAATTTATGTGTTTAGTTGGTATAATTTGTATTTAGTTGATATAATTTGTGTTTAGTTGCTATAATTTGTGTTTAGTTGCTATAATTTGTGTTTAGTTGGCATAATTTGTGTTTAGTTGGTATAATTTATGTGTTTAGTTTGTATAGTTTTTTGTACGTTTAGTTTGAATAGTTTGTGTGTTTAGTTGGTATAATTTTATTTATGTGTTTAGTTTGTATAATTTTGTGTGTGTTTAGTTTGATTAGTTTGTGTGTTTAATTTGTATAGTTTTTTGTATGTTTAGTTTGGATAGTTTGTTTGTGTGTTTAGTTTGTATAAATTATTTGTTCAGTTTGTATAGATTTATGTTCAGTTTGTATAGTTTATTTGTGTGTTTAGATTGTAAGTGTATAATGTAAGCTCTCTTGGATTGAATCCCCAAGTGTAGTAGACCTTCACAGAAACCTGCAGAAAAATATATTCTATTATCCATGTGCTAAAAAGGATAAATGTTCATCTTCCCTCTTGCTTAAAAAAGTCCCTTGTGCAGACGCTTGTATTTCCCTATTTTGACTATGCTGACATTTTACTGACTGATCTTTCCAGCGACAACAAAACGAAACTTCAACGTGCTCATAATTTGTGTGTACGTTTTGTAAGCAATGTTCGTAAATATGATCATATTATTCCATCCCTGGAAACAATAGGTTGGCTTAAACTAGATAAGATAAGAAATTTACATTCACTTCTCCTTCTCTTCGAAATCTTGAACTCTTCTATTCCTTCGTACCTGTCTTCTCGCTTCACTTACCTTTCTTCCCACCACAATCTGAACACACGCTCTCGCCATGAAACAATACTAACAATACCATCCCATCGCACCTCCTCATATTCATCCTCTTTCACAATAGTCCTGCCAAGACTCTGGTATTCGTTACCTGCTAGCATTAGGGACTGTCGAAATAAAACTCAATTCAAACGCAAACTTACTAGGCAATTGGTCAGTAATTGAGACTCGTTCAGACATGGTTTCTTGTAAATAGTTTTCTTAATATATCACAAAATATTTCAATATCCGGTAATTCCATCACTATAGAATTTTGTTATTCTAGGTTTAATTTGTAATTCAGTAAATATAAAAATATTCTTTGTTCTTAACTCCTATAATAAAATGTCTAGCTTTTATTAATCAGGTAATCTTGTCGTACTTTAATTTTTATTGTAATTGTAATTGTAAATTTAATATTAATTGTAATTTTATTGTTCATATTATAGTTGTAATCCCCTGGTAGAGGGGCAGAGAAGGCCTGACGGCCTTATCTCTACCAGGTTAAATAAATAAATACTACTACTAATACTACCTTCAGTTCACCCTACACTACTTTAGGATGCCGTTGCCCTTATGGAATTTCAGACTTTACATGTTCATATTCATACAGTATAAAGCTAGACAGCAATACTAATTCTGAGATATGAGCTTAAATAATGAGATGATAGACGATTAAAGTGACAAGGGTCCTGAGTACAATGGATGAGTAAAGTTGAATGAAAATAATAAATGAGTATATCTGTTGACTGTGTTAGATATAAACATGTTCTATAATAATGTAGAGAAGATAAAACAATAATATTAATTCTAAGGTAAGAGATTATCAATTTCATGTATAAAACTTGGGAGAAAATGCTACAATATAAAGTAAGAATAGTGTAAAAACAGGTGTTGCGGTAGCACCGAATACAGAAATATGAGGGCCACAACTACTTGGTAACAAGTTGGTGGCAAACATATGTCGTCATCATCATCATCTTCATCATCATAACACACGGAAGATGTACAAAATAAAAATAGGAATAATCTATATATAGGCTACTTCATTGTTGTCTCGCCATGCGGAATTCCAAGCCCACCGACTGGACTGGAGTTGGGTGGGAGGATGTCCCGGCAGATTACATCTCAGAGCAAACTCGTGACTCACGATCCCTCTCTTACTGGACTTGATTCCAGACGTCTCCACCCATGCACAGCAATTCATTGTCGTTGCTATTTTCTTCAATTAATTGCCTCTTCATTCATATAACATTAATTTATTCATTAATTAATTCATTACAATAATTAATTGTAAATTGTTATTCTTTGTTACGGTACGTAACTTGTTTTTCTTAAATACTTCTATTTCTTGTTCTTTCTTATTCCGCTATTTTATTTCTCTTCTCATATTTTCTCTATCACTTCTCCTTTTCCACGTTTCTCTTCTTTCTTCTCTCTCCCTGTTTGTTATCCTGTTCTCTTTCAATTTATTTTCCTTATTTTATTTTTATTCACCTTTAATTACACATCTCGCTTTTCTTCTTCTATTGTTTCTTTTTCTTTTTTACACTCAGTTCCCTACCAATTTCTCTTTCTTTTTCAATACTCTTACTCTACCAATTCATTTCTTCTACCTTCTTTTTATTGTCATATTATTTTCATTTTTTCTGTTTCTTCCCCTAACTTTATTCTTTTTTTTTTTTCATTTGTCCTCATTTTTGCGTACATGTAAATTAACAAGTAACTAAATAAACAATTAATAAATTAAGTAATTAGATAATGAACAAACATGTACAAGATTAATAATTAGTGAACAAATATCGAACGAAAAAATGAACTGGAAAACGAAAAAAAATGAAGGAACAGATAAATGGGCAAATAAAGAATAAACCGCAAACTAATAAATTAACTGCTTACTGAATAAACGAATAAATGAAGCTGTAGGCCTATATTAACGAGTGAAAAAGGAAGTCAACAAAATATAGGGTGGACGATAAGGTAGTACATTAATTGACAGGAGCCATAGAACTCATTATTTAGAGTAAGTTTTGTCAAATAAAAATAAAATACTGGACTTACGGATAGTGAGATAATTACAAGTGTTTAGAAAGCGCTGACGGCAATTGCAACATGTCTCAACGACGCATAAGTAATACCCCACAACCCATGCGGTCAGCGACTTGAAGGGGATGGGTTAAGTTCAACTACCTTTCACCGTGTATCTTGCAGCAGGTGAGGGGAGGACGGCAGCAAACAAATGTACTGAGCTTCGGTGCAATACTTTTCGAGCTAATCTGGGGATAAATCTTCGCACAAAAATGACCTACGTAAACTCCGGATAGGGACGTAACTGTTATTTGTTTAGTTTATGTAATTTAATGTCAGAAAATGTAAATGAATAACCCGAAAGAACAAAGTAGCTCGTGTCCAGGCGCAGTTCAACAATGAATGCAGAATTATCAACTTACAATGCAATACACTAACAATTCAATATAAAGTATGGCGTAATAATTGTAATGTAAGCAAGAAATACGTACAGCAATAACAAGAAATATCGTGAAAATCAGGAAATTATGTCCAAATTAGTGAAAACACTTAGGATTGAAGTTTCAGTTACAATAATGAAAAAATAAAACTGATGTAACTTTGTGAACAAGATGTAATTAACATTACAGTTTGTTGTTTTACGAATCACTCATTCTGGGCGTTAATAATGAAATAAAGAATAATAATGAAATAAACTCTGTAAACCGCATTCCACTCACATCTTACAGGTACTGTTCAAAATGTCCACCATCAGCGTGTGTGCAGCTTTCACATCTTCTATTCAAATTATGACGAACTCTGGCCAGTAGTTCTTCACTGTTCCGAATTTCTTCCGCGGTCTGGATCATGTCTAAGTACTCACGATTTATGAACTCTGGCATCTCGTAGTTTTGAAATAAACTAAACTGTATCGCTGTACGTCCAACTGCACAATAATGCAATGTAAACATCACAACAGCTAATCAGTTGCGAGTACTAGGCAAACTGTCTGCCGTCCGGACAGCGATGCCAGATTTTTAGACCTTCTGTACTTGACCCGACAATCAATGTTTCCAATGTTTCTTCAATCGATTAATTCGAAATTTGTGAATTTTCTAATTAAAATACTGCTGCAATGTGAACATAATAAACGTTCTCTTCGTTGTTATACAAGAAATTAAACCGTATTTTAAACAGTATTCGTAAAATACGTGATCGAAATGTCGGCATAAAAGTTTTATTTCTTCAAAACCGTCGCAAAAACGAGCAAAATGGTATTATACTTTTTGGTTCGTTGTTTCAAGGAATCACATCCTACAATTAATGTACTACCTTACCTTCCACTCTGTATATTAATAATTAGAAGAGAGCATGAATGGACGACAGTACTGCAGAACAATATTTAAATATGTCAAAAATGAATTAAATGGATGAACGAATGAATAAACACATGTGAGAGAATAAATGAATGAACAATGAAATCAATGAACGGACGACATACGGGAAAAAAAAGAATGAATGAGTGATAGACCGAATGAATGAAGTCGGTTGCAGAATGGGTACGCTCTCACTCAGTGATGTGAGTCACACGTTTAATACAAAGAGAGATGCTCGCACTTGTTATGCACGGAACGCACCGCAGCGTAGCGGTGACGTGTGTAGTGGCCATTCATCAGTAGCTTACAGCACTTTCTAATTGTCGAGCAATTGTACAAGAATCAAATAATGTCAATTTAATTACTATTAACAACTGAAGTTAATACATTCCTGTGCATTAATATAGCATTAAAATTGTAGTGCAGGCAATTTGTTATAATAGTTAGTACGTACTATGGTTGTTTCCTGATATTTATATGCATTTTCAGCACTCCAGACAAAAAAAGCAACAGAAAGACTGCCGCAAGGAAAAAAATCAAATTCCCGTTACCGAATTTACTAACGAAGTTACCTTATCACGGTATTCTACGTCATTCCTCCGCTGTCCTTCAAGTTACCGACTGCAAACAGTACTTCAGAGGTTAACATAATGAAGAAAGAATTAACGAATGAATAAACTAATTGATAAATCAATTAAATAAATGTACTAACAAACTAATAATTTAACCACGAAAAAAACAAATGAACTGATGAGTGAAAAGTAAAACGAACGGCCAAATGAATAGACTAACTAATTAACAACATAGCGACTAAACGAACGAATGAATGAACTAATGAGTGAACAATTAAGCAAACGACCGAACAAACAAACGAATCAATAAATGAACAACAAAACGAACAACCAAATTAATGAACTAATAAGACAAAAACAAAACGAACTAAGGAACAAATAAGTGAACAAAAAAGTAACGAGATGATTTAAGGAATGAACTCCGAACGAATGAACTGAAGAATGGACAACAAAACGAACGAATGAAAAACAAGGAAACAAAAGGAAAAACTTAAGAAAAACAACGAAAAGAATGAATAAATACGAATAAACAACAAAACCAAGGAATCAAAAGCGAGTATACAACAAAGATAAAAATGAAAGACGAGTAAACAACGAAACGAACGAATGAAAAACAAACAACAAAATGAACTAATGAACTGAAGAGTGAACAACAAAACGAACTAATTAAAGAGTGAACAACAAAACAAAATAATGAACTAAATGTAAACGGTAATACGAATGAACGAACTAAAGAGCAAACAGCAGAATGAATGAACTAAAGAGTAAACAGCAAAACGAACGAATGAAAAATAAACAACAAAATGAATTAATAAATTGAAGAATGGACAACAAAACAAACTAACTTACTGAAGAGTGAAGAACAAAACGAACTAACTAACTGAAGAGTGAACAACAAAACGAACTAATTAAAGAGTGAACAACAAAACAAAATAATGAACTAAATGTAAGCGGTAATACGAATGAACGAACTAAAGAGCAAACAGCAGAACGAATGAACTAAAGAGTAAACAGCAAAACGAACGAATGAAAAATAAACAACAAAATGAATTAATAAATTGAAGAATGGACAACAAAACGAACTAACGAACTAAAGAGTGAACAACAAACCAAAATAATAAACTAATTATAAACGATAATTCCAATGAACGAACTAAAGAGTAAACAGCAAAACGAATGAAATAAAGAGCAAATAACAAAACGAACAAATTAACTGAAGAGTGAACAACAAATCGAACGAATTAAAGAGTGAACAACAAAACAAAATAATGAACTAAATGTAAACGTAATACGAATGAACTAACTAAAGAGCAAACAGCAGAACGAATGAACTAAAGAGTAAACAGCAAAACGAACGAATGAAAAATAAACAACAAAATGAATTAATAAATTGAAGAATGGACAACAAAACGAACTAAAGAGTGAACAACAAACCAAAATAATAAACTAATTATAAACGATAATTCCAATGAACGAACTAAAGAGTAAACAGCAAAACCAATGAAATAAAGAGCAAATAACAAAACGAACAGATGAACTGAAGAGTGAACAACAAATCGAACGAATTAAAAACGAGAAAACAAAGGAAACAAAAGAAAAAAACTAAAGAATAAATAGCAAAAATAACGAATAAACAACAAAACAAAATAATGAAAAGCTAATATACAAAAAGGAGAAAAAATGAAAGGCGAGTAAATAACAAAAGGAATGAACGAACTAAAGAGTAAACGAACAAATGAAAAACAAATAACAAAATGAACTAATGAACTGAACAGTGAACAACAAAACGAAGTAAAGAACTAAAGAATGGACAACAAAAGGAACTAAAGAGTGAACAACAAAACGAACTAAAGAGTGAATAACAAAACGAACTAAAGAGTGAACAACAAAACGAACTAAAGAGTGAACAACAAAACGAACTGAAGAGTGAACAACAAAACGAACTGAAGAGTGAACAACAAAACGAACTAAAGAGTGAACAACAAAACGAACTAACGAGCTAAAGAGTGAACAACAAAACAAAATAATGAAATGTAAACGATAATACGAATGAACGAACTAAAGAGTAAAGAACGAAACGAATGAACTAAAGAGTAAACAGCAAACGAATGAAATAAAGAGCAAATAACAAAACGAACAAATGAACTGAAGAGTGAAGAACAAAAGGAACAAATGAACTGAAGAGTGAACAACAAAACGAACGAATTAAAAACGAGTAAACAACAAAACGAACGAATGAACTAACAATGAAGAACAAAACTACTGAACTAAAGAGTAAATAACAAAACGAACGAATGAACTAATAATGAACAACAAAACTAATTAACTAAAGAGTAAATAACAAAACGAACGAATGAATTAACAATGAACAACAACACTAATTAACTAAATAGTAAATAACAAAACGAACGAACTAACAATGAACAACAAAACTAGTTAACTAAAAAGTAAATAACAAAACGAACGAATGAACAATAAACAACAACACTAATAACTAAAGAGTAAATAACAAAACGAACGAATGAACTAACAATTAACAACAAAAGTAATTAACTAAAGGGTAAATAACAAAAGAAAGGAATGAACTAAAGAGCGCATAGCAAAGCGAATTAATGAACAAAGGAGTAAACAGCAATATGAACTACCGAAGGCTAATGAATGAACTATCGAACGAATGAAATAATTATTAGTTAACAACGAAACGAACTAATGACTAAAAGTAGACAACCGAAAACGTGAATAAACGGTTGAACAAACGAATGAGCAAGTAAGTGAATGACGAAGCGAAAGAATCAATAAAAAGATAAAAAGCAAATGCTAGGGAGATGATAAAAATTGTGGGATAATCACCTATAATTGGTTGAAACATGTAGTTCCGTAACGTTTTATGGGTCAAAAGTAGTGTGACTTAGTAAAGGTGTAATAGTCTAGATAAATCTGTTTATGTTCCAATCGCAGATGTCTTCAATTGTCTATGTCTATCAGAAAAAACATTTTATCTCTAATTGTAGAAGGAGATGTCGAGAAAATCAAAACCTCTAGTGAGATTACTGTAGAAAATGCTGATATTATTGCCGTAACAACGCTGACAACATCATACTCTCATATTATGGTAGGAGAATAAAAAGGAATCGCTGCGGCAGTACTCGTATTTTGGATTGCACAGAACCAACGCTGGGAATTCTCGCTATTGCTCTGTTTCTTGTAATAAAGTTGGCAACGTTTCCACTTCTAACCACAGTGAAATATACGACAAGACGATATGCAATATGAAAACAAAATTTTAAGGCCGAGAGCATTGAACCGAGAATACAAAGAAGCAAACAATGGGGTTCGTTCAATATTCCATCTGAAGCCTTTCCAACGCACCCCACAATCAGTCATCTCTGTTTCTAAGAACTTGAAGACTACAGCGTGAGTAATAAACAAGATTGAGGCTCAAGAACATGGCTGAATAAATTCTATCACAACCAGAACCGCTCTCTCACTCTCCACGCTCCTTTGTCTATGTCGTGTAAGCGTGGGCAGAAAGGGTATAAAGTTTCTGATTGATGATATTATTATTATTATTATTATTATTATTATTATTATTATTATTATTATTATTATTATTATTATCATCATCATCAGGGAAAGGAAGTTCATTCCCTAAAAACGTGAAGAATATGTATGCATTTATGCCGTAAAAATAGATAAATATGCTACAAAATATGCATTATCAGTCTGAGATTATTTTAACAGAATAATAAGATATAGGTAACTTAAGTTTAGTCTATGGATTTTGAAGTGCTTGCCTCATTGCTGAATGCTCCATTTACGCTGTTACAGTTCACAGCAAAGCAGTGACGTACTGTATGTTTTCTGTTGTCATTCTTCGCCTGTTGTCACTCAGCATAGCTTTGTAACGGGAAAAACTTCGTTCTGCGTCACAAGAAGTGAGAGGGGCTTGCATAAAAGCTGTGAGCTGTTCTATAGAAAATTTTGCTGCTTTTGGGTTGTTTCTTCTTCAAGAATATCTTGAATTTCTTTAAATTGATAATAGCCAAGGTTTTTGGAAAGAATATTTGCTGTTTTCTCGTTCACTTTATCTCCTACATTTCCTGGAACTGATGTTAAACTGGATATTGTTCTATCGAAATCTGCTAAAGACTGCAGTAAAAAAATACAAATTGCTAACTTGAGAGGCTCCCTACGAGGGCGTCATCGTTACGTTCAAAATTCATAAACATAAATTAGTCGTGTTTACGAGGTTACACACTTTTAAAAATGAGGGAAAGACAAATAAACGTACATAATATGCAGTTTGCCTGCATAAATGTTAAAATATGATGCTTTTATAAATAAAGGCAAAATATGCACTTTTATACACAATAAAAGTAATATAATTGTATTCAGAAATTTGTGATTCATGTAGATAATCTTTCAGCATATTCACACAACGATAGAGAATAAATATGCAAATCCATGAACTTCCTTTCCCTAATTATTATTATTATTATTATTATTATTATTATTATTATTATTATTATTATTATTATCATTATTATTATTATCATCATCTTATTTAACTTCTTTACGAATACAATGATCATATGCACTGGCATAAGGTGACAATGTAATATCGATGCAATTAAAATGGACAGAGAGAGTGAAGGATTCCCATATGAAACGATGAGTTCAAAAACTCTCCCCAAGTCGAGAGAAGTAAAATTTTCAGGAGATGAGAAAACTGTAGCCTATAAATCTGTATTTTTTAAAACAAACTTAATTTTTCAAGTATCATATTTTACAATGATATATCAATTGCTCAATAAGTTTTTGTATTAGTTTGTGCATTAAGGCCTTATTAAACGACATTTGAAGGTTGTGCACTTGGGATACATTTGAAATCACTCACTTTTTTTTTTAAAGGACACGCATTGAACAGTGGTTAATTAGTGTATCAAGGGTAGAAAATTACACAGAAATATGAAGCCTATAAACTGACCTATTCATGGTCATAATCTCCAACCTCATTAACATTACCACTAGCACCAACAAGTACCTGAATGTAATTTACAGCATCATTATGTAAGAATTTCATCAAATATTTCATATTATTCAATTTCTTTTCATTTACAGGAATCTGACCTTCGTATGCATTCTTGGAGGGAGGTACAGGTTTTGTATTAGGTTTCAATACCCTGAAATATTGTGGCATGATACCATTCAATTGTGGTATTAACATAGTCCCTCCTGAACCTGAATCGCTTGTATTTTGTTACACTAAACTTTTCCTTATTTTTGGTGACACTGCCCTTAAAAAATATTTTAAATTAATTCCGAAAATCAATTATTTCATTGCCATTTACTATATACAAACATGGAATTTCTTTTCAACTAACTTAATTCATCCTTGATACATTTCCATGGACTCAACATTTCTTTTCATTTTTTCAATGACCGCAAAATGCTGGTCACGAGGTAGGAAAGATTGTCCCCGAACTTGGAACATTTGAAGGGTCCAGAGCCATGTTGGGCCAAGCGCCATTTATTACAAAGGGAGAAAACAAGAGTTAAAATTGAGTGATTACCATAATATAATGAAACATATAGCAAGTAATATAAAGTATGTACATTAAAGCTAAATAATATGACAATCTTCATTACACTACGGTATTCACTTAAATTGAACCCTTGCTCTCTCCGTTTTTATAAATGGCGTTTGGCCCACTATGGCTCTGAACCCTTTATTTGTTCCACTTTCTTGAACCTACCATGTCCTGGATTGGAATAATATTGAAATCACTGAATATTTCAAGAGTGCCGAAATATCTGTTAGGAGCGTGGATTTGGGCATTTCTTACCATAACTGGATGAAATATGTCTAAACTAATGCGATTTAAATAAAAAACACAAAAAAGTGACTTAGGGAGTTTTTGAACTCACCGTTTCAAATAATGCTACACTCCACACAAAGCACTTCACTAGCCTCTTCCTTAGTTCTTTCTCCAGAGGTCCGCAGAAGATGATATTTTTTTATTTAAAAAATTACTATGTACTGTAACACGGGATGAATCATAAGTAATGTCATTAATTTCAGAAAGTTATTCTTTGAGATATTTCTAACAAAAAAAAGTTAAATACAATTTTCCTTGTTTCTGCTTCCTTTTCGAGATTAAAATTGTTTCATGTGAAACATTTCATAGCGTGTTTTGGGAAAGCCATTGATTTAAATCCCAATATGCTCAGAAAATTTAAGAGAGCAGAGTACTATGATAATAAATTATTGAATTAATTTTAGTTTTGTCTTTTAAATGTGCAGAAATTTGATCCTAACGAATGTAATATTGTAAAATTCCTTTCCAGAACGAAAAGTTTGGATATTAGGTAATTTATGTGTTATCTAGCACATTCTTCATTTATATTACTGCTAATTACAGACGTATATTATTATTAACATTTTAAAAAATGTTAAAGACAGTTTGATTATTTTGGAAGAGACTATTTTATGTACTTTTGGGTAGGGAAACTAGCTTGAAATATCAAATGTATCAACTGTTACTAAAATTATTCAAAGATCCATGTTGACTAATTCATAACGACATGAGCAATGCAATGTCCTGTCCCTATTGCAAGGTAGGTTAGTTGGTTCTGTCTTCAATGCAGCACACTGTAACGAGGCGAATAGAGACGGAGAGAACAGGCAGAGAACTAATTATTATTTCTCGGAACTGGAAGCTGTGTTAAGCGCTTCGACTGCCTGCCTGTGACAAAAGAATAGAGAGAAAATGTTTTATATTGCTAGTGGGTTGTGTAACAGACACCTTTACGACAGCTAAAACCCAAGACATTATCTGTATACTTAATGGACTCGTTACGATTGCTCGTCTGTTTTATCAAATAAAATCTGTTTCTACGCTCAATTATTATTATTATTATTATTATAAGTCGAAGTCTAATGCATCGTAATATTACCACAGTCTAGTATATACCATCACGAAGCTCAATACGTAGTAAATATGCATCCATAGATAGTTGCTAACCACTAGGATCGCTAATATCGCCTCATTACAGACAATGCGAAATAGTACCTGCACAGTCTATTGTTCCTAGCACCCTCACAACTCAAGCTTCGTGACTGTATATATACTAGACCAGGCCTGCACAAGGTTTGCGCTCTCCGAGCCGGCTCACAGCTCATGAACGGAATGCAGATATTAGCTGCGCTCTGTATAAGGGTGGACTGGAAGAAGGGGTGATCTCGTACAAAATATACACAAAAGGAAGTACTATTACGAGTGCTTATGAAATGAATTCCCGTTCAGTGTTTGTAAAACTATCTTGGACTATTATTAATTAATAAAGAAATATTTATTTTACAGAAGTAATAGAAATTCTATAGCTACTTAAATGTACAATATCATTTTGTTATATTTTTATTTATCAGTACATCAAAACGAGATTTTATGCTGTTGGCAGCTGAAAGGAACAGTAGCCTACTGATCATAATGAAACATCAGTTACAGATGTTCGATGTCTGCCTTTATTAAAGTTGATTATAGAAAATAGTTTCTCACAAATATAGATGTTGAGCCAAACATAGCAATCATTTTCACAGCCAGCCTGTGTAGTCGTGGATATTATTGCTAATGTTTAGTCTTGTAAAACTCAACCAGGCTAGTAGTATTATTCAAACGATCTTTAGTCCTTAGGTCACATTGAAGATAAATAAATTCGAGCTGTAAATAGTTAAATGTTAAATGTTATGTTCCGTCTTTTAGATTCCTCCATACTGTACTGTAGCAGTAGGTAAGCAACGTGAAACAGTTACTGAGAATAGGCCTACACATTGCACTCCGCTAAATAACTGAGTGGTCGTTTCCCTCTCCTCTACCTATAGCAAGTCTATGTCATTCTGACGTATCTTCCTCTCCATTTCGGCGAGCGATAAACACTGCTCTCCCGCTCCGAAGGAGCGCGCGCGCTCGTTGAGCGCTGTTTGTGCAGGTATGTACTAGACTGTGATATTACATTGTTAAACACATTCCTACGTTCATCTATCATGTATGCATAAACTGAATTCCAATACACACTGTTTTGCCAATACCAAAGTTCTACCACAGTCTAGTAAATACAGTCACGAAGCTTGAGTTGTGAGGGTACTAGGAACAATAGACTGTGCAGGTACTATTTCGCATTGTCTGTAATGAGACGATAGTCGCGATCCTAGTGGTTAGCAACTATCTATGGATGCATATTTACTACGTATTGAGCTTCGTGACTGTTTATACTAGACTGTGGTTCTACGTTCAGCTGTAAGATTTGAAGCGAAATCTAATGCATTACTCTATTAATCTCTTTTACTAAAACCATACATTTCTACGTTAAGATGTCATGTTTGAACTGAGCTATAAAACAAATTACTGCACATTTTTAAAATCAAACACAGACATAATAAAAGCTATGATATATAAATTCTGTGGTGCTCGGGTAAAGGGGGATAAGTAATTTTTTGTGCTGATGAAATTATGTTCCTCGAACACACAAGTTAAATTATACAAGTGAGTGTGCAAAAATCAAAAGAATGCTAGCATACATACATACATACATACATACATACATACATACATACATACATATATACAAGTCCACACATGTGGAGTAACGATTAGCGCGTCTAGCCGCGAAACCAGTTGGCCCGGGTTCGATTCCCAGTCGGGGCAAGTTACCTGGTTTAGGTTTTTTCTGGGGTTTTCCCTCAACCCAATATATGCTGGGTAACTTTCGGTGTTGGCCCCCGGACTCATTTCACAGGCATTATCACCTTCATCTCATTCAGACGCTAAATAACCTAAGCTGTTGATTAAGCGTCGTAAAATAACCTTCTAAAAACTAAATAAATACATACATACATACATACATACATACATACATACATACATACATACATACATACATACATAGTGTATTTTTTTTCTGTTTATTTCTATTATTGTATTTGTATTCCTGGTGTTGTGGAAGAGAAGGCCTGATGGCCTTAACTACACCATAATAAATAAATAAAGACGCTTGATTCAGGTATTTTGACCCTTGCAAAAAGTAAATAGGCGGACTAGGTCACACAGGTCAGGCTGCGCAGTCATGACACCTAACACTTCCTTCTTATCACGTCGCGGTACACTCCGTCTTGAAACATAATATTCTTCCACACGTCCCGTTACCAACCACTACGCCTGTTGACTGAACAATGTGATGATGACTTATATTTTCTTGACATGAGTGTCCCTCAGCTTCGAGCATAGATATTATTTTCATTCTACCTCTTCCCTCTTCCCCTCCTACGCACATTTGTGATTAAATTTCTTTCTTATGACGCAACACACAGCTCGCTCACTAGTCAAACAACCAAGGACAGGGGCCATTAACGCTGAATCGAGCTGTAATATTATTTAAAGGTATTGCAAGTTTGCAAATGAAGTGCTCTTTGAGGCGTAAAATACAAAATTACTGCTCACTGATATGAAGAAGGCCTACATGTACGGCTGTCGATTTTCAAACATAAATCAGGCACTTCTAATTCCGTACCATGATCACAGGCAATGTAACTTAGTCTAGAACTTCACTTATTCCTTTGAACTAACGCCTTTTAAAAATGGGGGTGAGAGGGAATGAATGGTCCTTGTAACGAAGCCGAAACGAACATTGCAGATCCAGCATTTTGATAATACCATCAAGAGAATATGCAGTCAAGTTCAGCAACCGTAAAAGGGCTTTGAAAAGGGAACTGGTGTGTGAGAGAGGATATAATTCAGTAATTCCATGCAGTGGAAGGGTTTAATCAAATTTTCGTCTTTGGGACAAAGAGCAGAATTCCTGGAACCGTAGTTGAGTATTTGGTTTTAGTTCGATCAATACCCTTTGACAATCCCTTTGCCTGTCTGTGTATTGCAACACACACACATACACACGGCAATCTGACAACCCCGCAATTCAGGAAGCTGTTGCTCTATGCAAACAACGGACCGCATACCTCAACAACTGCAAATGTTTGCTTACGTGCCACAAGGAGTATTAGTACATTACCACTATACCTGTGTAGAGAAAGCTTGCCCTCGCGGATGAAATTCGCGGACTCAAGATCGGCAGGGGGCGACAGAATTCCAATCCTTACTGAAATGCCCAAGATAAAACTAATAATTTTATAAGGAATAAAGCTATAAATATGTTGAGAGTAATATAGACAGTTTAAAACAGGACGTTGATAATATAATGAACAACGCCTCGGAATGATCAGAGCCAGCTGTCTTTTCTTAAATTAAGAAAAAACTAACTCTATGAGTTTTAATTTGAAACCTCTTCCTGATTAGTTATTTTTGAATGTAAGATCACATGTTCAATTTCTTGTAATACATGTTGATGATTGTCTTTCTTGGGGAAATCATTTTCATTGCTTGTTAAGACGGTTACGGTATGGTATTTATCATCTATTTAATTAGAAATTTAAACAATTCCATTCCATTTCAGTATATGAAAAGTGCATACTTCGCCTATTTTGAATCAATTATTAAATATGGAATTACTGTTTGGGATGTAAGTAAGAGAATGAAGGAAATTTTATTATTACAAAAAATGTAATTCGAATTTTAAAATACTGCAATGATCGAGCTTCTTGTAGACTATTGTTTGTCGATTTAGGTATTTTAACAGTGTATAATTTATATATTTTGGATGTTTTAATTTTAATACATAATTCCTCAGATCATTTTAGTTTAAGAAATAAGATCTAGGAATAAAGTTCATCTTTCATTTCAGGTTGAATAAAACTCAAAATAGTCACTTATATGTTGGCCCAAAATTATCTACAATAAACTTCTTAGTAACTTAAAATTATTTTTTTACTTGGTTATTTAACAACACTGTATCAACTACTAGGTTATTTAGCGTCGATGGGATTGATGATAGTGATATGGTATTTGGCGAGATGAGACACAGGATTCGCAATAGATTACCTGACATTCGCCTTACGATTGGGGAAAACTTAAAAATTATTAAATACTGTTGCTTTTAAATCAAGAATTCATAAATGGCTACTTTTAAATCGTTTATATTCAACTGAAGAGTTTTCATAATTGAAAAACAATAATTTAAAATTATGATTTTTTTTAATATGCAGTACGTTCCTAGCTCGGACGGACCGTTCCGCGGTCTTGGACTGGGTGAAGATTGGCGCGCCTGCCGCCAGAGTAGCGCTGTAGCTACCGCTGACGCGCCAATCAGATCCGGCCGAGCTACGAACGCACTGTAGTATTATATGTTTTTATGATATTAAAAATTTTAATTTTAAATCATTTAAAACATTATTGTATAAATGGTTGGTTAATGTATTCTTTCCTACTGACGAATTTTTAAACATGGAGATTAAAAATATACAGTATTGTACATTGTTATGTAGTACTTAAGTTTGTAAATTTGACACTATCTATTGCTTGTATAGAGCCTAACGACAATAAAGATATTACATTAGTGATAAATAGCCCTAATTTATTCACTTACATAAAACCACCTGATATTAAATATTCAGATTGCGACATTATAAATTAGATAAAGAAATACAGTGAATTCCACTATTACAGGTTTAACCACCCAGGACAATTTCTGAGCATCATAATAAATATTATAAACAAGTACATATGAATAGCTGTATAGAACTCGCCAAACTTAGAAGACCCCAGCTCAGAGGAAAGAAGTCAAAGAAAATAAAGCGACATTACGACACCAAACATGCGTCTTCGTACGATAAATGTCATTGCCAATTTCGCAGAGACAAAGTATCTGAACATAAAAGTAAACTTTCGGGACAACAGTTATTTTTTAAGAGCATGTCCACTCAGTCCGAACCTCTGGTCAGAGCGAGCTTCGAGATATCAGAAATTATTGCAAAGAAACCTAAACCATTCTCAGATGGCGAGTTTGTTAAAGAATGCCTTCAGAATATTGCTGACATTATATGTCCTGACAGAACGGAGTTTGCTCAATTAAGCTTATTGTGACAGACTGTAGCTCGCCGTATCGACGAATTAGCGACCAATATAGTGGGAACTTTAAAATCCTGAGCCACAAATTTCGAGTTCTATTCTCTAGCACTCGATGAGAGTTGTGATGCTAGCGATACTACCCAGTTAGCAATTTTCTTAAGGGGGTTGATGAAGATTTCAATATTACAGACGAATTAGCTGCTCTTGTCCCCTTTAAAGGTACCACTAAAGCCATTGATTTAATGGGGGGAGGGGGTGTCACCAGTGAATTTCATTCCTTCGCAAGGTTTGCGGCATAGAGAATTTCAGAATTTCTTAAACATTCCCGATTCAGAATTAGAAGACACTGTTTATTACACTGAAATAAGATGGCACAGCTGTGGTAAAATTTTGAAGCTGGTAGATATCACAACGCAACTGAACGAACTTAATTCACATCTCCAAGGTAAAGATCAATTGATCACTACTATGTTTGATCATGTGAAGACTTTCGAAACTAAATTGCGAGTATGAGAATCATAAATAAAGAACAAAAACGTTATGTATTTTTCAGCTCTACAAAAGTGTAATGATCAAAATTCTCAAAATTATGGAGATATTATATCAGAACTAAGAAACGAATTCTCTGCTAGATTTCAAGACTTCAAGGAGAATGTTGCAAGTTTCAGTCTGTTTTCTTCTCCTTTCACTATTAACATAGACGAGGTCTCCGAGGATCTGCAAATGGAACGCGTTGATTTTCAACATGTGTCAGACCTAAGGAATACGTTTTGCAATATCCCGTTACTAGAATTCTATCGCAACTATTTTCCCAGGGAAAAATATCCGGGCATTAATAGACATACACTCCGTTACAGTCACTTTTCGGTAGCATACACATATGCGAGCAAGTGTTCTTCAGGGTGAAACATGTTAAGTGCGCAACGAGAACGGGAATCACTAACAGTCATCTGGAGAGTTCACTTCGAGTTGCTGCAACATCAATTAAACCAGATATTGGGAGCCACGTTCGTGAGAGCAGTGCCAAATCTTGCATTGCCAGGCAAAATATTAATTTTCTTCATATTTCAAATGTAATATAACAATTTCAATTAAACAAAAATATTACAGCCTATTAATCTTAGATATGTTCATCTTCATAATGTTGAATTTGGACATACATGAAAATGATCAAATATTATTTTAAAAAATTAAACCATATGGCCCGCAAACCAATCGACTTTAACCCTTTGCCAAGAAAGGTTGCAAACGCCTGGAGAAAAGTTAAAAAGTAAAGGTGATAATGCATCTCCTTGCTTTAGCCGCAGTGAATTGGAGAAGCATCTGACAGAAACTGGCTTATACGGACTCTGCTGTACGTTTCACTGAGACACATTTTAATTAATCGAACTAGTTTCTTGGGAATACCAAATTCAATAAGAATATTATATAAAACTTCTCTCTTAATCGAGTCATATGCCTTTTCGAAATCTATGAATAACTGATGTATTGCACCCTTATACTCCCATTTTCCTCGAATATCTGTCGAATACAAAAAATCTGATCAATAGTTGATCTATTACGCCTAAAACCACACTGATGATCCCCAATAATTTCATCTACAAATGGAGTTAATCTTCTCAAAACAATATTGGACAAAATTTTGTACATCAACAAAAGTGATATTCCTCGAAAGTTACTACAGTTAGTCTTGTTCCTTTTTTTTTTTTTTTTTTAAAGAAAGGTACATTTATGGATTCCTTCCATTGTTCTGGTACAATTTACTTTTCCCAAATAATAAGTACAAGCTTGTAAATTTCGCTAGATAATGCGCTTCCACCCTCTTGTATTAATTCTGCTGGAATTTGATCGATATCTGGCGACTTGTAATTTTTAATCTTTCCTATCGTAATTTCAACTTCAGAAAGTGTGAATTCGGATATAAAATGTTTTATCCACTTTGATGAAAAATTAATTTTTAATAAAAATAATTGTATTATTTTTATTAGTTCTGAACATGTCTTTTGTGTGGTGAGGCGATATTATTATTATTATTATTATTATTATTATTATTATTATTATTATTATTATTATTATTAAACTATCAGATAGAAACTGGCCTATACGGACTCTGCTGTAAATTTCACTGAGACACATTTTAATTAATCGAACTAGTTTCTTGGGAATACAAAATTCAATAAGAATATTATATAAACCTTCTCTCTTAACCGAGTCATACGAGTATGGCTTTTTGAAATCTACAAATAACTGTTGTACTGTGCCCTTATACTTTCAGTTTTCTCCAATATCTGTCTCGACACAGCGAAGATGTACCCGGATTTTTATATTTATCATATCAGCAATACAATGGTTGAAACCGAAAGTTAAGGGCTGGGACCCGGCCGTGAGCGGAGACGTTTCGTGTAACATTAAAAATTTTCCTCCGGAAGGTAAGTGAAATTGGAACTTCCCGTTATATAAACACACCTATTCCTAAACGACATGCATCACGAACAATTTATAGGAATTTCTCTCTCACATAACGAAGCAAATGGCCATTGAAAAATAAGCGAAAGCCAATAAAGATAATAAATGTGAAAATTATAGATACGCCTCTCATCACGGAAAAGGTAAGCCTACGATTAAGAAAAGAAAGGTACATGTAATATTTCACAATAGAAGGTTACAGTTTTTCTCAGCGCAATTTGATAAACCCTATGTTTTGCTTTGAGTTCTGACACTCACCAGAGTCCTGAGAAGTTTCCACGTTGCTCTATTCCACCATCTCTTAGGTGTGTCATCTTTATATATGACACAGGAGACCATCTTAAGAAGCAGCAGTTGAATTCGTCTGCACCTGAAGAGGAATAAAATAGTAATTTGTATTCACGTAGTAGCTGCGTAAGCCAAACAAAAATGGTTCTAATTCCTAAACCGTAAGAGATTGATCAAAACGGATGGGATTCTTGAAAAGTCGCATTTATTACCACACTTCACTCACAATATATCCTATCCATCTTTAACGGTTTAGCCATAATAGGCGGTTTAAATCTGTAAAATTACGTAAAATATTATTATACAAAGTAAAAAATAAGTAAGCAATTTTGTTAATAACTTTTTTAATTTTAGTTTTACAAAAAAAGTTTTATACAAAAGCTGTTGGAGGTAAACCATACAATATGAAACCAATGTTCCAAAAAACTTGGTTATTCAATATACAGAATGTGACAGTGAAATTTGTTTTTTAAATGGCACCCTATATTAATATTTACATATTCCGAATCTCCATTAAATTGTACGTATGAATATGTAGAAATTAAACCCTTTCACCTATTTCATGTATTTTAACTATTTATTAAACTCGTTTCGTGGACTTCATAAAGACATGTGATATTATGTCTAGTTGCATTTCTAAATTGGAAATGCACGTTGTCAGCCATTCTTTGAATGCTTTAATCGGACATGTTTCTTTTACGTGGTGTTCCCAATTCCGCCTCTAGGAGTGTTCCTTAATCCGCCCTAGTGCGATATTGGACGCACAATTTTCGAATGCTACTTTTTATGCTATTATTGCGTTTTGTGTTAGAGATGGGTTCAAAAAACGCAATTCATGGAATAAAAATAGCACATTCTGTTTATACAGCCAGAAACAAAGACAAAACTTGTTCTTCAAAATGTTAGCATGTGACCAAAATCCGCTAAAATGCTGAAAATCTTTTGCTCTTTAAAAATTAAAAGTCTTGCTTAGAAAATATTGTTCAACTATTTTCCTTTTAAAATATATACACTAGCTTATGAGTTGTGATGTTAACTAATTATTAGGCACTGACTTCCACGCTTGAGGACTGGTATTGAAATCCCGGCATGAGCATTGTGATCTGCCTATAGAATGCCTCTGCCCACTTTAGCCTCCTGTCCAATGAGTAATATGATATTTTTCCAGCCAGGCGTGAATCTGACCACATAACCCCGGGTGCGAATTAACGGGGGGGATGGGAGGGGATTTCCCTCCGGTTTGGTACGTTATCCTCCTCTAATAAATTCATATTAACATCCCTGCCAGAGATAACTTCTATCCCCGCTTATAAAATATAATTGTTTTAATACAAGTATACTTTATAAAGTAAAGTATAAAGTAAGCAAAGAAACTAATATTGATGTATTATCACCGGAAAGCTGACAAAAATCAATAACTTAGAAATTACACATCTTATCTTTAGCCGCTCATGGATATTATTATTATTATTATTATTATTATTATTATTATTATTATTATTATTATTATTATTATCAAGATGCAAGACAAGCAACTCAGTGCGACCAAGCGTTAAGCCGTATCAAATGAGGATAATGATAATTTTATTTATGGTATTCTCTGTTTAGGATTCTATCCCCCCCTCCATCAGAAATCTTAATTCGCACCCTGCATAACCCTACCATATACTTCCTGTCAAACCCCATGATCTTACTTAATCACTAAAGAGGACAATGTTATCAATCTTGTGTAACCAATTTTTTTTTATTGTGTCTGTTTCCAAAATGCATTGTGTGTCATAATTATTGTGCTTTTAATAAAGTTTTGTCAGGGTGCGATATTAGGAACACTGTTTTTTGACATCGCCAAATGTTGCTTATTTTGTTTTTCTCCACGAACGACAGTTAAAGTAGGCATTGAACAAATTCATGCTATTTAGATCACATGGTATTAATCCCAGAAAAAAATAATACGGTGTAATTATAATTTTATATGGTTATTTATTATAAATTTCGATTTTATAAAATGGGGTGCGATATTAGGCACAGTTCCCTTACTTCGTTACAATGGTGTTTCATTACTGGCCTTATACGTCTTATCTTCGAGAGTACATCACACACTTTAGTTTAATCTCTGTTCTCTGAATGTCAATATCATTTCTTTAAAGGAGGAAAACATCAACTGCCACTTGTATTATTGTTGTATCTTCTACTGCATAACTGATGACAATGTCTGTTTGCTTGTGTAATGCACAATACACGCCAGCTGACTTGCAGAAAGAATGAATGCTTATCCAGTAAACACCGCCGCGCTCTGTATCATGTGATGCTATCTTACCTCTGCACGGAAGCGCATGTGATCAAATAGTTGCACAATATGTTTGTTTAGTTCCAACCATAGAATGCCATATCAACACTATTTAATGCATGCGATTAAGATTCACATTGTATACAGGACGGTTCCAAAGTCTACCGACGGATTTTATGAGGAACGTGTGGGCGATGAAAGCTTCCTTATTTCTAGAGCCCGGATGTTAGGCAAAATGCCTTTTTTAAACTGAGTGTATGTATGAAAGACCTATTAGAGATAAATACGTTTCCACATATTTGCGGACGATAGGCCCAATTTTTATTTTGTCATTTTTTTTGTCTATTTTAGCTCCCGTTGCCTATTTTACCTAACACGTATATAGGTTGACAGTTGAAGGATGTCATCGGCCTTTAGAAGTCAATTGCCCACTACGGGATTGAACTCGCGAACCTCTGGTCCAACAGCTAGGACAGTATGCACTAGACCATCGAAGTTTATTCACCTCTTCACGTATGGTAATACCACAGTCTACCATATACAGTCACGAAGCTCAATATGTAATAAATATGCGTCCACAGATAGTTGTAAAAACAACTAGGATCGCTACTATCGCCTCATTACAGGCAATGCGAAATAGTACCTGCACAGTCTATTGTTCCTAGCAACCTCAATAACTCAAGCTTCGTAACTATAATACTAGACTGTGGTAATACGTTAAGGCTAATGACAGAATCTGTAAATTGCTCCGAAACGTTGGACAGCACGCGGTGGAAAGCCCAATCATTTATTTTCAACTCAATCGCCGTGAAAACCTACTACCTAAATTGAATTAAGTACTCTAAGATTCATTTCTGAATCCTCGAAAGAAAATAATCCATTCTATGGAGTCAGTCGCATTTAAAAAATGAAGTGACTCAGATAATGGTCGCCACTTTGTTCAAAGACATTAATGATATACTCGTGATCATTCTGACAAGTCATCCTGCTTGCCTGTAATTCCCCGAGCTCTGAATAGAACCAGATGTACGACGGGACCTTGAAAATATCTTATATAATTTGTGTTCAGTTCGTAACTGAAACTTTTTACAAGAGAAAAGACAAGTAGAGTAATTTAATACAGATGGCAAAGTCTGATAAAAATCAACTGACTGCAGTTCTGCATTAATATTCCATATCGAAAAATACAAGTGAGACAAGTAATAACGGAATCAACAAACGAAGCAACAACTAAATCAAAAAACGGAGTAACAACAAAACCACCAAACCAATCAATAAACAAACCAACCAACAACTAAACCAACAAACCAACCAGAGCCAAACCAACAAACCAAATAACAAACAAACCAACAAACCACCAGACAACCAAACCAACAATCAATCCAACAAGCCAATAACCAAATAACAACCAACAAACCACCCGACAACCAAACCAAAAATCAACCTAACAAGACAACATCCAAATAATAACCAAACCAACAAACCACCCGAAAACCAAACCAATAATCTACCCAACAAGCCAACATCCAAATCAACGAGCTAACCAAGCATCAAACCAGCCAACAACAAACATCAAACCTGCACCCCAACAAATCAATCAAAAGCTAAATCAGACGAACAAACCAATCAACACACCAACCCAAACTCTCCAGCAAATCAACCTAACTCAACCAGTAAACCAAACCAACCCAACCAACAAACCAAACAAACCAACTCAACAACCCAATAAATCAACCCAACCCAACCAGCACATCGATCAAATCAGCCCAGCCACCAATAAACCAACCCAACCCAACCAAGCAGATTGCTACATACAGCACACTGGACCAAGATGCAGAGGAAAATTTTGATGTGTTAAAAACTAAATTAATGTTATGAAACAAATCAAGAGTCGTTAAAGAAAAGCTGGTCGTGAATTTGGTTTGATTAAGGGGGGAATTCATCTTTAAGTACCCGAAGTACTGAAACATTTGTCAAATTCGGTATTTTTTTCTCAGCAATGAATTAATCTGTCACCTTCAAATTATATATGCTAAATATACACTAATTTTTCAATTGTACAGTATTTTCATATTTAGTGAAACTATTACCGTTACGGGTTATTAGAAATACAAAATGACTCCGGTAACTTCTGTTTATTCACACGCTTTCCCCTAATAACTTATCAGTTGAAAATTTGCGTGGATTTGTATTTTATACTTATGAACAAACCTACCTAGAAATACTTGTTTAATAATTATATCTTATTAAAAAATATTTTTGACCTAATAAAATTTAAAAAACGCAACTTTAAAATATAAATTGAAGTAAATATTGCTAGTGAAGATATTTAATATATTCTAGGTCATATTGTTCATACGACATTCAAAAAATAAATAGGAAATATAATCACTCAGAAATATTGATGTTTGTGGAAATTATCAGGGAAACGGCATTTGAATGCACAAAATGCAGCTGTGATTTTGTAGATCTATTGGTAGGCTAATTACGCTTAACGATAATAGTTATACTAAATCTGAAAATAGTATACAATTTCAGGAATGGTGTTTATTGAGCATATGAAATTTTAAGGTTACAAATTTATTCATTCCAGAGGAAAAAAGTATTCAATTTCACCAATTGTTAGCGCTTACAAGTACTTAAACATGTACAGTATATCTCCCCTTAAGAACGAATGGAGAATGATTTACAGATGCAAGATTTTACAAAATGGAGCAGAAAAAATTACAGATTTCTTAATCCAAAATCTTAATAACATTGTGAGTACTGTATGTATTTTAATTACCTACACTTGTACTATAGTCTTTTACTCCGTATTTTACTACCCATTTCTACAATCCTGTTGGCCAACAGTATTTTTATTTTTAAAAATAAAAAAGAACGACGTAAAGAATTGTATAAAGTTGTAGTACTATAGGCCTATATAAAATTGCAAATTGAATTATACGCTTAATGATGTACGTAACATTGTTAATGTATTTCTTCTTCGAATTTTATTCACTGTATTTAATTATTTATTTTTTTTAGTGACACTCTTCATTGCTTTAGCCATTTCGATGATAACATAACCAAGTTAAATAAATGTATTACAGTTTAGCTCCAGTCTTTGTGTAATTGGACATGATCCTGTTTTGCACAGTTGCCATTGACGTCAGCATAGTGTGGTCAGTGAATACCCCTTCGAGGTATGCAACAAAACGAGCTAGAGCGATTTAGGGAATGCACCTGTTTTTCTATCGCGGCTCAATGAAGGACTGTGGCCAGAATGTTTCCCGAGGCTCTTTGAAGTTTCCGGTACCGTAGGAAATGAGACTGCCGAACAATTCAACGTTGTTTGCATAGTTTTAGGGACGTAATTAGAGTTCACACTTCGATGGCGGGGGCGAAGCACGCGTAAATCACCCTTTGCTGGATGTTCAAGCTCAGTTATGGACGTAACAGCAAGCAGTGAAGGGTTCGACTCCCGTTTTCTCAAAGACGATATCCGTGATAATAAGGATCTCATACATTTTATTGTAGCAGGTTAATAAGACTTTAAAATTTTCTAATTTGCTCAAAGTTAAAGAATAAACCCACGACTAACTGTTGAAAATATTTACTCAAACATTCTTCTTTCATTCATTTTCTTAATATTATTCTTGCTACCTCTCTCATTCTTCTCTCAATCTCTACTTTCCTCCCTCACCACCCCATTCCCCCTTTTCCTTCCCCGTTATCACCTCTTTCTCTTTTTCCTCCAACTTCTGATCACTATTTCAATCCTTCATCTGTCCGTTCCCCTTATTCGTTGTTTCAAACCTTCACCTGTCCAACTTCTCTTTCTCTCCCTCATTATCCCCTCATTCTCTTTCCCTCCCTCATCGTTCCTTCATTCTCTCTTTTTCTCCCTCCTCAACTCCTCAATCTTTCTTTCCCTCCCCAATTTCTTGACCATCCTCTCTTTCAATCCCTTAGCTCCTTATTCTCTCTTTTCCTCCTTCATCTACTTAGTCCTTAATTCTCCCCTCATCTCAGTCATTTCCTTCCTTAATCTCCTCAATCATTATCTCCTTCCTTCACATCCTCAGACCTTATTTCCCTTACTCACGTCCACAGTGCTTATTTCCTTCCCTCATCTCCTCAGACCACATTTCCCTCCCTCATCTCCTCAGTCCTTATTTCCTTCCCTATCTCCTAGTCATTTTCCTCACTCAACTCCTCGAACTTAATTCCTTAATCTCCTCAATCATAATTTCCTTCCCTCATTTTCTCAGTCCATATTTTCCGCCCTCATCTCCTCAGTCCTTATTTCCCTCCCTCATCTCCTCAGTCCATATTTCCCGTCCTCATTTCCCCAGTCCTTATTTCCTCCCCTCATCTCCTCAGTCTTTATTTCCTTCCCTCATCTCCTCAGTCCTTATTTCCTTCCCTCATCTCCTCAGTCCTTATTTCCTTCCCTCATCTCCTCAGTCCTTATTTCCTTCCCTCATCTCCTCAGTCCTTATTTCCTTCCCTCATCTCCTCAGTCCTTATTTCCTTCCCTCATCTCCTCAGTCCTTATTTCCTTCCCTCATCTCCTCAATCATTATTTCCCTCCCTCATCTCCTCAGTCCTTATTTCCCTCCCTCATCTTCTCAGTACTTATTTCCTTTCCTCATCTCCTCAATCATTATTTCCCTCCCTCATCTCCTTAGTCCTTATTTGCCTCTCTCATCTCCGCAGTCCTTATTTCCTTCCCTCATATCCTCAGTCCTTATTTCTGTCCCTTATCACTCGAGTCTTTATTTTCCCCTCGTCTCAGTCCTTATTTTTCTCCCTCATCGTCTCGTCCTTACTTCCCTCCTTAATCTCCTCAATCATTATTTCCTTCCCTCGTCTCCTCAGTCATTTCCTCCATCTACTCAGTCCTTATTTCATTCTTTATCTCCTCAGTTCTTATTTCCCCCCTCATCTCAGACATTATTTTACTCCCTCATCTCCTTGTCATTATTTCCCTCCTTAATCTCCTCGATCATTATATCCTTTCCTCACATCCTCATTCATTATTTCCTTTACTCATCTCCTCAGTCCTTATTTCCCTCTCTCATCTCCTCAGTCCTTATTTCCCTCGCTTATCTCCTCGTCCTTACTTTCCTCCTTAATTTCCTCAATCAATATTTCCCTTCATCTCTTCATCCTTAATACCCTCCCTAATCTCCTCAGTCAAAATTCTTCCTCATCACCTCAGTACTAACTTCCCTCCCTCATTTCTTTAGTCCTTATTTCTCTCCCTCACCACTTCTTTCTTTCTTTTTTTCTTTCTTTCTTTCTCTCTTTCTTTCTTTCTTTCCTCCTCACCTCTTTTTATTTTTCTCCGTTCTTGATCTCATTCTCTATTTTCCTGCTCATCACATCATTCTTTCTTTTGCTCACTCATCTCATTTTTTCCTTCTCTAGGACTACCTATTTTCTCCTTCATTTTCTTAATGTTCTTTCCGTCTTCATTTTATCATATCTTTCTTTTACATCCTAATCATTTTTAACTTCATTTCTTCTTAATCTTCTTTTACTCTTTTCTCCCACCCTTTCTTTCTCCTTTCACTCTCTTATTTTTTCCTCTTCTTGTTCTTTATCTTTTCATACCTATTAGATTCTATAACATGCCATTTGTTTTCAATTTTATATTCAAACTTTTTATTTTCATCCTTCTCCTCCTCACCTTCATGGATTTATCTTATTTAATTAACTTTCTTTTCACCTCTCGATTTCTTCCTTTCACAGTTTTCCTCATTTTATCCTTTCCATTTTTCAGAATCTCCTTACAGCTCTTCTTTTTGCTTCCAATTTTTCCTCGTTTTCTTTGTTTAATTGTATTCATTGTTTTCTTTACCTTCGCGTCATCCACCGTCCAAATTTCCTTTTCCACTCGCTCCGTCTTCTTACGTCCTTATTAATGAGTAAAGACTACCTCCTCGCAAGAACAGTGCTCGATTCCCAGCCACAAGATTAACTACACTTATTCAAGAAGCTCTTACCGGGACTGGATCGGAGACCAATAGAACAGCATAGTCACACGCATAACAGTGCTGTTAATTGCACTATTTTGTCAGAGGGAGTGTAGAAGCAGATCAGTGTAATCACACCAATCAAATTAGTAAATTGCCAGTAATGGCAAATTGATGGTAATATGTTAATATAGAAGGCCATTACACAGATGCGTCGCAGATCAATGTGTCTGATCAGGAGACAACGCGCATATGTAGCCGACAAGATTTGTTAGATTAAACTTATGAATGGAAATATTTAGATTTAATATTTTAGATATGCAAATATACTTTTCAGATCAGAACATGGGAGGGGTGATAATAGGAGGAAGAAGAATAAAGTGCTTAACATTTGCTATTTATGAGACAAATTATTTGTGTAAAAAATGTCACAATTTATTGTCTACAATAATTGTAGATATTTTATAATTTTAACCTATAACTATGTATTTTATTGTTTTATTATTTAAGACTAGTACAATAACCAAATGTAACCAATGTTTTAATATGTTTCACTTCAAATATTTTTTTTTGTTTTGATTGCTAATTATTCATAAGTATTTGCTAAACATTATTGTAACAAAATATTCAATATGTATAAACATTTAGATATTGTAAATTATGCCTTAAAATGCCAATTGACGAAAACGTCCGCTTATAACATAGAATACAACAACAAATTATTACATACAGTATTATAATATTTGTTTTGTAAAATTTGGATAAGTCATTAGACGAAAATACATATTTAATTGATCAAGTATTCTGTAATTTTTTCTAGTGATCAAACGGAAATGTTTTAAACATTTATGCCATGCGTTTGTTCGTGATGATATTCCATTTCGAAAACTTGAATATTTTAAAATAGAATTTCTATAAAAATACACAAACAGGTAAATTCCAAGTGCTTCGACGTTACGGAAATATTATTTCAAAGTTTGCTATAAAAGTTATAGATTACATAAGAGAAGCGCCTTGGCCAACTGAGATACGCCAGTGCATTATTATTATTATTATTATTATTACTATTATTATTATTATTATTATTATTATTATGTTCAACATAGAGGGAATCTTGTATGCATTCAGATCAAGCAGCGATCTTTGACGGGTTCAATGAGGGATTCTTAGATCTCGGGGAAACCCCAGGGTCAATCACCGCTCCTTGGCGATCTTTTGTCCTGTCTCAGCGGCCTTCGTTTCGTTTTCTCCCATCTTCTATATGCAGAATTTGATGTCGGTATTCAGATGTAGTGGGTTTATTCACTCACTCACTCACATTTATTTATTTATTTATTTATTTATTTATTTATTTATTTATTTATTTATTTATTTATTTATTTATTTATTTATTTATTCAAGATATTAGTAACAACGTTCTATTACAAGGAACAATGATTTTACTTTCTCGTTTCAAGAGTAAAGAAAAAAATATTACGATGCCGCAAAACCTCGATTTCCATGTTTTCGCAAAAATACACATTTTCAGAATCCAACACATCCAAGAATTGATTTTGGGCATGCCGTGTTTCTGTGTGTATACAGCTATTTCTTGTCACTGTTAGAAGGGATTAGTAAGTACATATTGAATATCTACGAGTGAATTTATATTTTAAATATAAATATAAATTAATAGATATTTATTTGAAATCAGAAATTCACAATGGTGAGCCATTTAAGATTCAAAAGATTATTTTTTCGTGATTAGTTGAGTTCTACGTTCGAATAAATTGAAACACCTGTTTAGAAATCATATTCCCTTATTTTATACCGTAATAAGAACTGAGAAATTATTTAGTGATCAAGTGTGACCAACAAGATCGTCGAAAATAACGATAATCATATTTACACTCGGATAATTGAAGAACAGTGATCAGAATTAAAACTCCCGTACTTTATAATGAGAATTGACAGATAATTCGTAGTAAGTGTTAGTAGAAGGACATTCGAATGTGACAATAATGATTTCTACGTTGGGGTAAATTGAAGAACAATATTTAGAAATCAAAATCCCGCCCTATATAATAAGAATAACTGATGGATTAATTAGTAATCAAGTGTGACGAACAAGATCGTCGAAAAGATCCATAATCATTTCTACGTTCGGGTAATTGAAGAACAATGTTTAGAACTGAAACTCCCGCACTTCATAATAATAATAATAATAATAATAATAATAATATTATTATTATTATTATTATTATTATTATTATTGACAGATTATTTCGTAAACAAAGTATGACCAACAAGATCGTCGATGCGATGATGATGATGATGATGATGATGATGATGATTTCTTTGTTTGAGACAAACTAAAGAACAATATCTACAATCAAACTATCATATTTCCTAAGACTTCATTTTTTTTGCAGTGAACTTCAATAAATAATTCCAGATGAATTAGAGTGAGTGCATACATGAACTTTTCCAGAGGCAAGAAGCCTGTGACAAGAAATGAGTTATTTCAGCATAATTTGTGAATTAAGATAATTAAAATGCATATGATACATTACAATATTAACATCCGCTACTAATAATGTGAGGGTTTTCTCCTCTCTCATCTGGCTTACTGGCCGAACAATCAAAAGCATCTGTGACGTCAGGCAACATAATTTCCATATATTTTGTTAAATAAATTATGTCTTTAGTTAGAAATGTTACATTAGATAACTAAGTAATCTCCTGGTCGTTATATATACAGATGTTACGGCACTGCTTTAACTCCGTGTGAAATTTAAATCTGTGGTTGAAATCTCGACAAATCCGCGTTAAATCTGTTGTCAATGTTTCCCGCATTACCGTAATGTGGAAAGAAGGTGTCGTATTGACCTAAAGTCAAGAGAGTTGTATATCTTTAATATGTGAGGCCTACAAAAATTTTCAAATAGACCTTATCGTCCCTGAGGAGCAGAAATGAGACACTTATCAAGGTAGGATATAAACACAATTATTGTATCAGCCACATAATTATCCTTTCAGAATATACGTAATTCGAAAGTCATTTCAAATTTAAAGTGTTATGATTATTATAATATTTCAGGTATAAAAAACATCAATGTTGAGCAAACAATTTGGTTTTTACAAAACATTGGGAATGTGCCCGCTGTTCTTTCGTTCAAGAAGCTCCATTCTTCCTGCGACACCATGCACAGCATTCTGCAGACATCTTAGAATATTCCCAATTCCCTACGAGATAGCGAGACAGCATCTTTCAGCTACTGTAGAATTATTAAAATGTGCCAAGAAAACTCTTTCTTTAAAGTAATCCCTCAACCAAAAGTCGATCGGATTGAGATCTGGAGATCGTGGAGGCTATATTGTCAGAAAGTGCCTATCGATGACACTATCGCCAAAGATTCATATAATTAGTAATTGTTTTGCAAGGGTGTAGGTATGAGGCTGTGCGCCATCTTGAATGAAGATTATGTTTTCCAGATCGTAATTCCTCGGGCCATAAGGACGTCCCGGCTTAGGAAGGCCTAGAAAAAGGTGGCGGAAAAGTGTGAGGCTGAAACAGACCTAGGGTCTAGATCTAGACTATGAAAGGGAGGATGATAATGTATATTCAATCAACATAAATTTGCGCAGCATCAAGTATTCTCAATAAATGCACTTTTACTGAATGTCACTTCAATAATAATTGTGCATTAAATTAAATTCTTTTTAAATTTCACCGTGCTTATTACAAAAATGAATATTTCTATTATTCTGTTGTTTCTGTCATTAATGCGGACGTACTTCGGTTAACATCAGATGGCTCTGGTCATATTTCTAAATAACATTTAGGCTTTTTTTTTTTTTAGCGAATGCATTAGGCCGTGACAGAGAACGGAATATGACACGGTTTAAGTAAATCAAATACCTTATAATAATAGTATGCGTTATTATCTTCGTTCTATTAATTATAGATTTTCACGTGTTGGGATTCTGAAGAAAAACGGAGCTGCTGCGCAACAATCGACACCATAAGACCAGGACCGGTATTGCTGACGTCCTCAAGCGTCGCGGATGGGAGGTATACGAGGCAATCCACTGCGTTTCATCCTTAAGATTCGAACAGAAGAGCAGATATTGCAGCCATCCACAGAACTCAATCTAAGAGAATAGTTCTTGATCCTAGAATCCGGTTTGAGAAGGATGCCCTGCAGGCACAACACATTGATGAGGAGAAAAATCCATTTATGAGTCCTGCATCCCATACCTAAGTGACAAATATAACCTTCCCACTAGTCAGTGGAGTGTTTCTGGTCTTTTGTTTGGTGCGCGTGCCACACTTTCTACATTCACATGGAATATTTTCAAAGCACTCGGTCTCCGATTTTTTGAAATTCAAAAAATTGTATTGGATATTCTTAAGGATTCAATCCAAATACGAGTATTACATTACCATTTATATTTTGGCCATTGATGATTCTATTGGGTTTGCATTTCTCTGGATGTTTTACTAAACAATTCCTGTATTTAATCTTTTTATCTTTCTAAATTATTATGTAGTGCTTTTATTTTGGATCTTTATGGTCATCCTCATTGATGGCAGATTATTTTGTTAAAAATAGTTGTATATTCGCAAAATAGTTTCATTAAGGCCCGGTTGCAGAAAAATGATCGACGATCAAGGAGGGTGTGATTGGCCACTAGTTCTATTTTCATTGCAGAAAGAAGAATCAGTATTTGATCGGAAATCTATCAGGTGAATACATACATACGTATATACATACGTACGTACGTACATACATACATATACACATACATACATACATGCATGCATACATACATACTATACATAAAGCGCTCTACGATGTTTAATAAGAGGGCTCTTTTCATTATCAAAAAAATTTGGGCCATCACGTTTTTAATTGTTTATTTCTTTTATTTTATTCTATAGTCTATACAGATGGAATCCGTCTGTTCTATTTCTACAAGGAACAATAAAACGGCAAAACATTAATTTTTTTTCTTGATCAGCGCCTAGTCGACGCATTCGTTTCTCCCCTCTTAAAGAGCACTAATTTAGCACTGATGCCAAATTCATTTCCTTCTCAAATCAGCAATTACAGTAGTAAATCGAGGCAAGTTGATTGGAGATTCACTTTCGTGCAACGCAATGAACAATGAAATAAATGAGACATTAACTAATTAGTGATCAGTAGGGCTAAGAATTGTATGCCGTTACATTGCGCTTCATGCGCCTCTGACTTAGGTACCGGTACGTAATTGCGTTGGGTGGGGGATTTCAGTGTGTTTCGTTCAGCAGTGAACTTTAGTTGATCGGTTACATTACGACAGAATACTGCTATTCGTAACAGGCAACATTCAACGTCCTGTAGAAAAGAATAATAGCAAGATGCCGAGGTCGAAATTTGTGACAATTTCAAATGAGGAAATTTGTAATAATGATACAGATTTTGAGATAAATAATGCTTGTGTAAAATATTTCAACTATTCTCCCATTATTTCTGCAGAAGTGGAACGAAGTTTCTCTAAATATAAGGCTGTGTATTCTAGCAACAGGCAATCATTCTCCTTTGAAAATTTGGTTTGTTATTCACAGCAACAATATATGAAATGACAAATTATGTAAAAAAAACATAATACACCATCATATTAACGTAGTGAAATAATAAGACTGATACTTGTCAATGTTATATTAGGTGTATTTTCTACAGACATAAAATAGCATGTAGTGAATGATATTGTGACGAACCGAATAGTTGGAACACGAAATAGGAAAAAATGTAGCAAAGACGCTTAAAAAAATACTGGATAAACATTATGGATATTTAGCTCCATGTAAAATTTGTGACAATTTCAAATGACGAAATTTATAATAATGATACAGGTTTTGAGATAGATAATGCTTATGTAAAAAATTTCAAATATGTCCTCATTGTTTCTGCAGAAGTGGAACGAAGTTTTTCTAGATGTAAGGCTGTGCTTTCTAACAACAGGCAATCATTCTCTTTTCAAAATTTGAAAATGTGGTTTGTTATTCACTGCAACAATATATGAAATGAAAAATTATATAAAACAAAAACGTAATACGCCATCATATTAACATAGTGAAATAATAAGGCTGATTCTTGTCAATGTTACATTATGTGTATTTTCTACACACAGAAAATAAAATGTCTTTAAAATAGTGCAACTTTTCTTTAACAAAGAAAATTATGTCTTTAAATTTTTCTATAGCAGATAGGTGTGTTTCGAAGTCAAAGGAGTGGCTTTCAACCACCCAAATCCTGAGTAGTAACTTAGAGTGGTAGGTAGGTAGGTAGGTAGGTAGGTAGGTAGATAGGTAGATAGGTAGATAGGTAGATAGATAGATAGATAGATAGATAGATAGATAGATAGATAGATAGATAGATAGATAGATAGATAGATAGATAGATAGATAGATAGATAGATAGATAGATAGATAGATAGATAGATAGATAGATAGATAGATAGATAGATAGATAGATAGATAGATAAATATTTTACATACAGATTTTATATTATCATAATTTTCTCTAAAATCCAATGCACGGGTCTTCTGACCGTACGTGCTTAGTACCCAAAACAAGTCCTCCTTTGTAGGTCCCCCCCCCCACCTATGATTATATCCAACTACTCTCTAAAAGAACACACATATTAAAATGAAAATGGCACAATAAAACACATTATATAATATAGCCTAACCTAAAAGACATAAAAGTGTTACCGTAATGATAAGCGTGAGTTCAAACGAACGAAAGATACCGCGTTAACTCACCCCGACTCTGAGACGTACTCAGAGTTAGAGGCGCACGAAGCGCATTCGTAGTATAACGACATTTCTCAGGCCTAGTGATTTGATTTGCATTTCTGCAACCGGGCCTATATATGCTAGGTTTCCATTAACTTTGGATGAATGCAACCTCTCGTGAAATTATTACGTACGATATTATTAATCATAGTTAGCAACTCGATTTTTGTTGCCTTGGAGAAGATTATTTTTTTCCCCGTTTAGACGTTCTACATGGTTACCGACCCCGGTATGAGATTATAAATGTGAGCATTAATCGAAATTTGGAAATCAACTAGCTCTACAGTCGAGCTGCGAACCGGATGAATGAGCACAATAGACATTTATTTCTCTGTCTGCACGGCTGCCTTGAACCGGTCGACTGCAGAGTACGAACTTCTCAAGGTCGACTGCACACGATAGTTGATGCTGTGGTCCATCAAATGGAGGTGATGACAACAGTGGCGGCGCCACGGGCGCTTCGTGGAACTAGTATCCGATTCTCATGTTTCGTTAATGGTTGATTGGTCGGTTCAATGCCCCCCTTGCAGATGGCTCTGCTGTCGGCAAATGCCTGTCCATTACAGTACATAGCCGCATTTCACATCTTCAAACAGTCCGTTAATTCGAAGAAAGCTGAATGTCGCAAATGCTTTCAATTATAACGTATGCAGACTCCTACAAATACGTGTGTGTTTCATTATTTTAATCAGGATGAACCGTCCGATCGCAGCCAGAGAGAAAGAGAAGAAGAGAGAGGGAGTTATCAATAAGAACCAATGCAAATTTGTGTTATGCCTACATGGATGCCTAATTTTGTAGAAAATAAATTAATAAAATAAGAGAAAACTCTTAACAGTGGCTATAATACATACCTAAAGCCACCGGCGTAGCTCAGTTGGCTAAGGCGCTTGCCTGTCGATCCGGAGTTGCGGTCTAGTGTGGGTTCGATACCCGCTTGGGCTGATTACCCGATTGGTCTTTCCAATTTTTTCTCCAACCTTAAGGCGAATGCCAAGTAATCTATGGCGAATCCTCAGCCTCATCTCGTCAAATACTACAGTATCTCGCTATCGCCAATCCCATCGACGCAAAATTTATTTATTTGTTTATTTATTTTGCTAATAATTGTAACAAAATATACTTACTTACTTACTGGCTTTTAAGGAACCCGGAGGTTCATTGCCGCCCTCACATAAGCCCGCCATTTGTCCCTATCCTGAGTAAGATTAATCCAGTCTCTACCATCATATCCCACCTCCCTCAAATCCATTTTAATACTATCTTCCCATCTACGTTTCGGCCTCCCTAAAGATCTTTTTCCCTCCGGCCTCCCAACTAACACTCTATATGCATTTCTGGATTCGCCCATACGTGCTACATGCCCTGCCCATCTCAAACGTCTGGATTTAATGTTCCTAATTATATCAGGTGAAAAATACAAAGCGTGCAGTTCTGCGTTCTGTAACTTTCTCCATTCTCCTGTAACTTCATCCCTCTTAGCCCCAAATATTTTCCTGAGAACCTTATTCTCAAACATCCTTAATCTCTGTTCCTTTCTCAAAGTGAGAGTCTAAGTTTCACAGCCATACAGAACAACCGGTAATATAACTGTTTTATAAATTCTAACTTTCAGATTTTTTGACAGCAGACTACATGACAAAAGCTCTTCAACCGAATAATAACAGGCATTTCCCATATTTATTCTGCGTTTAATTTCCTCCCGAGTGTCATTTATATTTGTTACTGTTGCTCCAATAAATAAACAGAAAAACTTTAGCTCGCCCCTGAAAGAGTAGTCCTCGTGCTCAGGGGCGAATTCCTGAATTGAAATTAGGAAGTATACAATACAATTTGTCTTATATCTACTACGCAATAAGAATATATAAATTTAAATTGACAATTTTTCAATTTTTATAAAATCCATACATAACTTTTTTAATTTAAAACTAGAACTATTAGAATTGACAATATTATGATATTTAAATATAAATTTGTTGTATATTCTTGGGCCTAAATTACTACTATGGTTAAATACTGTAGCAGTGTTGCATTTTGGTTCAAAGAATCTTAAAGAATTAATAATCTTAAATAACATCGTAATTGATATAGCGTCGTTAAATAATCAAATACAAAAATAAGTATCTACGGAATACAGATACATGTTTAAAGTGGACTATGTGAGTTTGCAAAAAAAAAAAAAATAGATGATTGCGTGCGCTCAAGAGCTGCATTGGCGTTGTTCCCAGAAAAGCGAAACGAAGTTGAAATCGCAATACTCTTGCAGATTATAGATCATGCTATGAGTGTTTCAATTACGCATCTGCCATTCTAGTTGACACGGATGTTACATTTTTACTATTTTCACACTCTACATATTTAAAATGAAATTTTTTTTGTCAAATTTTATTATTAGAATAAATTTTGAAGATCGGTATCATTTTACAGAAAAAAAATTGTTTGAATAAATTTTTTTTTTAATTATTATTATTATTATTATTATTATTATTATTATTATTATTATTATTATTATTATTATTATTACAGAAAATAAAGAAGAGGTTCCGTCACGGATGTTACCGAGATTTGTGATCTCAATTTACACCTTATTAACAAAAAGTGTAAAACTCAATTCTCTGCCAAGGAAAAAGAGATTCATTCCCATAGTGTCCATGTGAACGCTATGCAAATCTCATGGCATCCAATTAGTTCACAAAAACATAATCTGTAAATATTTTATAGCTGTCTCTTTCATGTCACGGATGCTACAGATGAGTTAATTTTCTTCATTTTTCCAGTTTCAAAACAACTATGACATTTCTAAGTCAAAATATTCACTTGAACTGTAAGGTTGCTAATTGTTATTAACTCAATCTACTTAAAATATTTGACAGAAAGAATAAGTACAGAGTAAAAAGTTCCTTGATCCTGGAGCTATGAAATTAACAGTGCAGGCTGTCAAAATATTTCTTCAACTATACGAGTAGCTCCTTGAAAAACATACGTCTCTCTATGAGTAAGTGCAGCAAACAAAAAGTACCCATCTCCTAGACAACTTAGATTCAATGCCCATAGTCTGCCTGGGTAGCGTAGTCGATATAGTGCTGGTTTTTTGTGCTCGAGGTTGTGGTTCGATTCCGGCTCAGGTCGATGGCATTTAAGTGTGCTTAAATGCGACAGGCTCAAGTCAGTAGATTTACTGTCATGTAAAAGAACTCCTTCGGGACAAAATTCCGGCACACCGGCGACGCTGATATAACCAGGGCAGTTGCGAGCGCTGTTGAATAAATCATAATTAAATTCAATGCCCATAAAACTTGTAAAATATTTTCCCTTTGAAAATAAAATATTAGAATATTTACGTAAATTTTGAGTCTTATGTATGTCTTACACTAATAATAAAGAAATATTTCTGAAAAAGGCTTTTTCATTGGAATTCCCAGTTTGCCTGAAATGTATGTATGTATGTATGTATGTATGTATGTATGTATGTATGTATGTATGTATGTATGTATGTATGTATGTATGTATGTATGTATGTATGTATGTATGTATGTATGTATGTATTATGTATGTATGTATGTTTGTTGTATTTTAGTAGGTTATTTTACGATGCTGTATCAACATCTCAGGTTATTTAGCATCTGAATGAAATGGTAATAATGCCGGTCCAGCACCAATAGTTACCCAGTATTTGCTCATATTGGATTGAGGGAAAACCTCAGAAAAAACTTCAACCAGGTAACTTGCCCCGACCTGTAATCGAACCCGGGCCACCTGGTTTCGCGGCCAGACGCGCTAGCCGTTACTCCACAGGTGTGGACGTATGTAAGTAAGTAAAAAAAGTATGTATGTATGTATGTATGTATGTATGTATGTATGTATGTATGTATGTATAAGTGCTGCATGCAATCTGTCATGACATACTGCTCTGAAGCATTAATTACACATAATAAAATCTCGAATAAACTAAAATTAATACACACTAAGGCACTTCGTCTTATCACGAGACTACTGTTGCGCATGATTAGGTAGTCTCCGGAGCGGTTGTTCCGGTTTCCTCCGATTGATACCGCAGCAACTTTTTAAGACAGGAGTTTGTGCATGTGCTGCACACTTTCTGCCGATCATTCCTTCCAATCCAATAACAACCGAGTTTTTTTTTAATAAGACAAGTGTGTATTCTTTTGTTTATTCTCTCATTTCTTTGACTCTCTCTCTCTCTCTTTCTCTCTCTCTCCACATATTACGAAAAGTTCTGTATAGGCCTAACTATAGGTAAACCAATAAGGAGAAGAAACTTCAGGCGACCAAGAAACAATGGACAGTCCAAGATACCGAATGGAAACTGCTAAAGGAAAAAATGTTGTCTGAAGCATGAAGGATGATGATGATGATGATGATGATGATGATGATGGTGTTCAATGTGTCCTTCAGTTCTCATAAATACTTGAGCTTGTCACAATTAGAAGACAGAGCCACCGACGTAGAGCAGATGGTAGCGCATTTTTCTGCATTGTCACATGTAAGGTCAGGGCTGCGAAGTGGTCAGTCGAGAGGAGCTGGTAAGATGGGTGAGTCACAGCCAATCCAGCATTATGGAAATCTGTGACAATGCGCTGTGGGGTTTCAACAAGAGCACTGTTGCACAGGAACGGTACGACGCCATTGATGAATTGAAGGGCGCCATGCGACGCGCTTTCCAACAGATTACACCAAGGCTGAGGCGAATGTCATGCCGAACCTGGCGACGCATATAACGGGACTTATGCTCACTTTGTACATTGTAGATCTATATGTCTCACGCATTTTGACTCAACATTTACATTTTATTATGCTTTTTTCTTTCTTTCTGTGTGTTATGTGTGTGTGTCTCATTTCTATTGACGTATTGTTCCCATTGTATTATGATATTTCTGATTATCTCTTTCAATGTTTTGTATAGTATTACATTTGTACTACATTTGTAATGTTCTTTGTACCGTAGTTTTTACTTCTGGTTGAGTGTCCGAAAAGGTCCTATGGCCTTAACTCTGCCAAGTAAAATAAAACCATTATTATTATTATTATTATTATTATTATTATTATTATTATTAATTTGAAAATATAAATTCTTTAGCCAATAACCTAGTAGGCCTACAGTGAAACCTCTCAAAAGGACACCCCCAAGATACGGACACTCCTCATATACGGACAGATTTTATGTCCCAACTGAAATAATATAGACATAATGATAAATTTAACTCTCGTTTACGGACACTCTCAGACACGGACACGGACAGTTTCACAGTCCTAAAGCTCGCTTTACCTCCTGACTGCGGACAGAACTTGGACTTCAAGACCTTATGTGTTACAAAGAAGGAAAATTTGGTACAGAAATTCCTGAACATGAAAGAAGACAATAAAGGCCTCGTAGGCTACCACTAGTCCAGCCGGCTACTCCTTGTTAGCTGGAAGCGAGTGGATAAACAAAGTTATAAAATTTAACCTAGCTGATGGGTCCAAGTTTCCGCGATCGTGAAACTGTATTCAACACATGATAGGGTTAGTAGGATTATTCTCTTCACTTCAATCAGTTGTTATGTTTCGACAGACATGGCACCTGAACGTGAAGGTTAAGTTCAAAACTGTAAATTACAGTATTTTATAACTGTAGACCTAGAATAAAATTGGAAGGCACAGTACTGTATTTTCCTTTTTCGGTCTTATCTACTGTAGTTCAAAGTTGCAAAGAATTTACTGTAGTATAACTTACTGTATTTAGAATTAAACTACAGTAATATATTTCATTTAAAGCGTGAAGGGATAAACAATGCATATTATAGATAATTGGAGAGCCTCCCTCCCAATAAAGGACACCTCCCAGATGCAGACAGATTGTTACGTCCCTTCGATGTCCGTAAATGAGAGGTTTCACTGTATTCATAATCGACCGTACCTCCGCCGGAACCTATGTAAGGATTTTAGGACCATTATTTATGTTCTGCTTTTTGTTTACATTAATAGAATATGTAACTAATGTTTTATCACCTATTCCCCATTCATCCTGTATAAATATCAGCCAATCAACATGGAATCCGTTGATAGACTAACTTCTCTTTGTTCACAACATTTTAATTAATGACAGTTTAATATCTCGGGAGAATTATAACAGCAATTTTACGTTTCACAGAACCTTTCACAAAATCAAAACCGGGTAACAAGCAAACCACAAAATAAACAAATATTTATCGCTGATACAACGCAGTTGACAAGGAAGTATCAAAGGCTGGCGTTGTACGTGGCATTGGAATTGTCGTCAACATGAAAATTCTGGAAAATGAAACACTGGTAAACCGGAAGGAAAACCACATAAAAACCTACGACGGCATAATTTTGTGGAATTCATTAAAAGGCGCCGACGAGGCAATAGAGTCAGTCACACAGTGGCGTGGGAAAGGGCGTGGAGGGCTTCCGTGATCTCTGGTGACAGGACCCACAGCAATGTTACCAATAGCACGGAAAACTAATAATATTTCAGTAAAACGTTTTCCGCTCAGCCATAGTAATATCACAGTCTAGTATACACAGTCACGAAGCTTGAGTTGTGAGGGTGCTAGGAACAATAAACTGTGCCGGTACTATTTGGCATTGTCTGTAATGAGGCGATATTAGCGATCCTAGTGGTTAGCAACTACTGTACTCCAACCAGGAGAAAGTCTCAGGGGAATGAGACGCAGCGGGGTTATGCTGTGAATGAATGTTGATGTCATAAGATATCATAAAGTCATACACGTGGGTACACGCATCTCCATTGGCTAACTCTCAAAGCACAAACGATAACACTGATACACACATATTTATACTACCCTAGTTACAAAATTAGATCACGGTTATCTCCTGGTCTTTTAATCCCTTCATACAGGAAATAACATATGCAGGAGAGCGCATGGTTTTTAAACTGACGTTATAACGGTAATATTATCTATCTACTTCGCTCCAATAGATGATGCAATAGTAAGCACATTCCTTTCACGGTTAATCTCCTGGTTGCAGAACAGTATCTATGGATGCATATTTACTACATATTGAGTTTCGTGACTGTATGTACTAGACTGTGGTAATATAACAAGGAATGTACAAGAATTTGAATGACTCCGAGTCAGAAGTATTTATTTTGTAATGTGTCATTGCGCCATCATCTAGCTTCGATGGAAGTTCTGACAGCGTGACGAGTCCAAAAATCAGCCACACATTACCTGATATTCGCAGTACAGTTGGCGAAACCCTCGGAGAAAAACCAATCAGGTAATCAACAAACGTGAGTCCCAGCACGAGCCACAATCGCTAACTTTCACACCGCGTTGGTAGACCAACTTTTCAACTGAAGACATTATTCAGAAGAGATGATAAAACTAGAAAAGACAGGGAACAAAGTACTCACTCCAAGAAATTCTTTCTCTACCATAAATTTCAAAGTATACTCTGAGATCTAATTTATTGCTAACAATCGTCAACTGATTTAACTACCGGTACTATAGAACTACTACTTTTACTATAGACTACTACCTACATTACTACTACTTCTTCCAGCACCACCACCACCACCACCACCACCACCACCACCACCACCACCACCACTTCTGCTTCCACTACTACCTGTATTACTAGTATGAACATAAATATAAGTAGTCAAGAGCTAAACCGTGCAAAAAATTTCTAGGTGTACCATGGAACGCGTCAAATTCGGCAGCGAGACTGGAGATGGGGGTTGATAGTAGTCTAGGAATAATTAGGGTGACCAGATTCCCATCAATATAAAAGAGAACACAAAGCTTGAAAAAGGAGGACATTGCTAAAAAAAAGAGGACAGAAAATATGTATACTATAAATTACGTCAATATCTATTTTCTTACAAAATATTTACAGTACAGATTTAGGCTTATATTATATTTAGTATTACAAAAGTAATTATGATAAAATTTAATAATAATGCTTTTACAGTTAGCTACATATAAAAGTCAAGGGACCTGTAATCATTAAAGAGTACAGAAAATATCTACCGTATTTAGATTTAGGCTTAGGCCTATATCATACTTAAAATTATGTCAATATCTATTTTATTACAGTATACTTATGATAAAACGTAATAATATAAAATGATTTTACAGTTAACTACATATTATGAAAGTCAAGGGAACTATAATTATTATCAAAATACGTAAAAAGACCGAAGAAAATGTGAATTCAATATTATTTTGTATGCAAAGAGAGTTATGTTCGTTGGCAAAGAGTATATTCTGTCGATGCTACTGCCACCTACAGGAAAATTACTTGAAAAAGGCGTCAAATCAGATAATTTCAAAATATCAGACATACAAGTTACAAAAAGGAGGGCATTTCTTGATTTTTTTTAAATCTGCCCGGACCCCGGACAAAGCCCTAAAAAGGAGGACATGTCCGGACAAAAGAGGACGTCTGGTCACCCTAGGAATAATCCTGGAAAGGAAAATAAAATATTTAGGCAACATTATACTAAGGGATAGTACATCGATCTTTGAAAAAATGTATTACATTTCTAAATAAAACTGATCTAAAATCGAACTGGTTAAAAGAATTACAATCAGAAGTAAACATATTTGGTCTAAATTGGTTAAATGTCAAGATTATTGGTAAAACTATGAAAGATAGAGAATACGAAATCTCAAGACAGGAGGTTTTTTAGTAATATAACGAACTTGAATTGTAAAGGTATTATAGAGAAATGAAAACTTTCTGGGAACAGGAAGAGAATGTTAGATTAAACACAAGAGAAGTGAGAGTAGGATTAGCCTGGTGGAGACTGAAGATTAGAAGAGGTAATGTGGGTAAGAATATTTGTCCCCTATGCAGCTGTTTGGAAGACGCAATACATATACTATTAAAATGCACAGCGACCACTGGCCTCAGAATTAGCGGAATAGATAATAAAATTTTGAAGATAAACGAGAAAATAACCTTCACAAACTAAGTGAGCCGTTAAACACTAACAAGCTTAATAACTTAGGTAAATTTCTTTCAGAGTCAAAATTAAATGGGAAGAAAAGATAAAAGAACTACGTGAAGAGAGATTATAATGTGAGAGAATTCTTCACTCTACAAAAGCTATTAGTAAAGGAGTTATCAGATTAGTAATTTGTTAACAGTTTAGTAAACAAGTGAAAAGATGAAACAGAATAATAATAGCAAAACATTTAGGAATAGTAAATATAGTGAAGTGAGTTTACTATGACTATTTCGTTTACATGACGTCATTCCGTCATTCCATTTTCGGCCAATGAAGTGTAATGAAATTTTGAATTCCAACCAATCACAGTCATACATCGCAATAATTTCTGCAGCTCGATTTATCACTATCAATTTATCGCATGGTCATTCTTTTGTTTAGTCAGTGTCGCCATCTGTTTCCACGTAAATCGATGAGCATGAATCCATTGTACTAAATCCATTGTGAAATCCTATTTCCACATCTACATCTTCTAATCCATGTCCATTTTATCTAAAGAAAATGACACTCCTTCGTAACAATTGTTCATTTAATTAATGTATTAATTAGGTTATTTGTAATTATACTATAAAATGTTTAAATTTTATTTTATTGGGTTATTTTACGACGCTGTATCAACATCTAGATTATTTAGCGTCTGAATGATATGAAGGTGATAATGCCGGTAAAATGAGTCCGGGGTTCAGCACCGAAAGTTACCCAGCATTTGCTCGCATTGGGTTGAGGGAAAACCCCGGAAAAAACCTCAACCAGATAACTTGCCCCGACCGGGATTATGTTTAAATTAAATTATGATTTCAGCAGATAATGAAAACGTACTTCTGTTATAATAACAAGAGAAAAGCGCAGTACATGTAATCCCAGATCACATATAGATTGCTCATTCCTGTGTTAAAATCGGTTGCACTTTGAAGAGAACAACCGCTAGGATCGCCACCCGTCCGCCGTAAACGAACACGATATGACAGTACAGTAGCTAATGCAATTCAAATGGGAGTTATGACGTGACTCCTTATATAACAACTAGATGGCAGCATAGTAAACCTGACAAAAGTTGTTACTGTCAAAACCTATAACGCCGAGCAATGCGGGTATATATGATCTAGGATGTAATTAACATTTTAAACCTGTATTTCGCTTTTCTCAATTGGCATTACTAAATAACATTCAATTTCTTTATTGCAGTAATCGTTATTCATCTATTTCGACTTCACAATGTCTGATTAGGTTAACTATTCATAAATATACAATTATTAACATGTTGTGGACTAATTTTAGGGATATATTATTTACATTTTTATTTTTTTGCGAAATAATCTTAATAAATGTCATTCGCGGGCTGATATTTCCCAAATAAATCCACTCGCTTCGCTCGTGGATTTCTCGGCAAATCTCAGGCCTCTTGTGACATTATTATTATTATTATTATTATTATTATTATTATTATTATTATTATTATTATCAATAATGCATTCGTGTTGTATTGTGTTGTATAGTATATTATGGTAGATATACAATATGAAATAGTGCTATACTGTTATTAGCAGAGCTGGAAATTTAAGAAGTAGTTCATAGGCTAGTACAGGTGAAACTATTACGTTATACTTACTTTGTATTTTATATGGGAATGACGAATTTGAACTGAATACATCAAATCCGCCATGTCCAGACAAGATTAATAAGAAATAGAAATAAATTTGATAGCAAATGACAAATAGAGGAGAAAGTATGGAATAATATTAGAACAAAGATGAGAGAGTAGAGTGTAGATAAGGTTTAGAGGTTAAGCGTTAAGGGGTATAGTAGGAGTTAAAGCTGAGAAACTGTAAGAGGATATGAATGTAATAGGAGAAATACAAATGAAGTGTTAAAATGATAGTAATGTAAATGGAAATAAATGTGATGATGGCGCCATATATATAGAAATATGAGGGTCGTCATTACATATAGACAGATGTTAATAGCTGTTGTCAATAAATATTTTAGTATTTTGTTAGTATTTATTTATTTAACCTGGTAGAGATAAGGCCGTCAGGCCTTCTCTGCCCCTCTACCAGGGGATTACAACTATAATATGAACAATAAAATTACAATTAATATTAAATTTACAATTACAATTACAATAAAAATTTAAGTACGACAAGATTACCTGATTAATGAAAGCTAGACATTTTATCATAGAAGTTAATAACAAAGAATATTTTTGTATTTACTGAATTACAAATTAAACCTTCAATAACAAAATTCTATAGTGATGAAATTACCGGATATTGAAATATTTTGTGATAGATTAAGAGAACTATTTACAAGAAACCATGTCTGAACGAGTCTCAATTACTGACCAATTGCCTAGTAAGTTTGCGTTTGAATTCAATTTTATTTCGACAGTCCCTGATGCTAGCAGGTAACGAATTGGTACTGTATTTCTTTTTCGAATAAAAGGTGGCAGCATTGATAGGCAGTCCTGACATGTAGGAAGAATGAGAGAGGATCCCATACAAGCCTACATTTTCGCGGTAAGGAAATAAACCTTCTGCATTACCAGTAACCTCGCCTCAACGCGGATGTGGTATCCCAGCAACGAGAGGGGAATACCACTCACGTATGCATGACTTCGAATTGTATCTGCACTTATGAAAGACAATATCATGAGCTTGCGATTATAAAATATAATTTTCAAGCAACAAAGGTTACTATTGAGTGACGATGACGTGATGATATGATGATAAGGTAACCATACTGAAATGAGTATGATTTTAATGTGCTTAGAATCAACCCGAACAAAGCAGTTTTCTACTACAAAACACAAAGAATGTGTCCTCAGTAGACCCTAGTTTTTTTTCTTTTTTGTGAAAAGTTAACTGAGGTACAGCTAGGACAGAATATGACAATATAGCGTAGCATCAGGAAACAAACTGCGACTTAATATAATGTAGCGTATATGGTTACACTAGAGCAAAATAAACACTATGAACATAATAAATCGATGATTATATCATGATAGAACAACACATCAGCCTAATACAAATTTATGAGAAAAAAAGTGTAATAAAGAATAGGACAGAGCTAGAGATGAACAACGATCGAGAAAGCAAGACTAACAGCGCCCGCAAAGCCGAAAACCCGCACGACAGTGTTCTATACTTCGCGTCGTTGACGTAAAGACTGCTTGTGAGTGTTTCGAGACGTCGAGACTGATCACTACCGAAGTCCCGAACGTCAAGCAGCCTTGAATCTCCACAGTTGTTTATACCTGACTGAACTTTTATCTACTTTGGCAACTGTTATATATGTATAAACAATCAAGTAGCCTATTTAAAACATCATCTCTACCTTTCAGTGTATAATAATTCGTTCCCCAGTCTTTATTTAATTACTAGACCCTTATTAAAAGGCTAGGAATTTTCTTTTCAAATGTTTGAGATCAAGTGTGCAATCTCAAGTAAAAAGATATTAACTTATGTTTTATGTTTCTTAGAAATGCAAATTTATTTGAGAATTGTTCTTTTTCTATTTATATAACACCATAAGTAATATCATATAATAGAACCAGAACATTTTGATACTGTTCTGTTTTGTCTTTTTGTCTCATTTAAACATTTATACTGTTACTTATTTCAATGATGTATGTTGTTCAAAGTTACGAAATCTTTCCACGCCGACCAAATGCTATTTCGAGAATGACGAGACGAGACTCGAAAGACAAATGCAACGAACACAGCGAGCGAAAGAGGCAGATAGTTTTGTTCATAGAACTGATTACAGAAGAATGGAAATGAAGGCAGAACGTAACATTGAATTTCAGAAGAGCATAACAGAATGAATAACGTAAGAATACAACGTAAGTGAAAGGAGAAGAATAGTATTACTGTGTTGCATAAAATTATACAAACATTTAATGAAGAACAAAAAACATACAGAAATACAGAAGAGAAGAAGATAAATTAAAGGAGAATTGATGAAATTATACTATAGAAAACTAGAATACATTGCAGAAGAATAGAAGACATTAGTTTTCAAAGGAAAATGGCTTTCGGAATGGTCGCCGTACCTTTCCGGAAAGAAGAATTTAAGAAATATATAGGCTATATATATTAATTTAAGTACTTCATTTAATGTTAAAAATCTTTATTTTCAGAATTACGTTCTTACGAACAACAATAAAAACATGATTATGTCTGTCTCCACATCATCATCATCATCATCATCATCATCATCATCATCATCATCATCATCATCATCATCATGTGACTGATTTCTTCTGGATCAGTTCCGAGTCCAAACTTGTATCTATAATTTATTGGTACGTCCATCTTTCCAATGGTCTTCCCAAAATGTCTCCTGCCATTAAGTGAATAGTGTACAATTCCCCATAGTAACCTGTGTTGTTCATTCGTAATACATGCTTTGTCCATTGCTTTCTATGTTTGATTTTTACGTTTAGTTTCTATGTCATGTATGTTTTAAAAATCTGTAGCCTCTATTGCGCTTAAAAATTTATTTTCCAAAAAAAGGTATTTTCTGTACTTATGTGAAATTTCTTCATAGTCCACGCCTCTGCTCTATATAATAACGTTGGGATTGCCATAATTTTATACAATTTGATTTGGGTATCTTCCCTAGTTTTATTACCTCCAGTTCTTCTCATGGTCCCGCAGATATGTTGAAATGTGGCTATATTTATTTCTTGGACATCCTCGTCTGACACATATTTTAAGGTACAGCCTGTATCCGGAGTTGCGCTCGGGCGCGGGTTCGATTCCCGCTCGACCTGATTACCTGATTAGGTTTTTCCAAGGTTTTCCCCAACCGTAAGGCAAATATCAAGTAATATATAGCGAATCCTCGGCCTCAGCTCGCCAAATACCATCTCGCTATCACCAAATCCATCGACGCTAAATAACCTCGTAGTAGATACAGTGTCGTTAAATAAACAAATACATACAGCCTCTATATAATAATAATAATAATAATAATAATAATAATAATAATAATAATAATAATAATAATAATAATAATAATAAATGCCTGCACTTATTTACACGATATTATTACATTAGCACGTCAAATACTCGTTGACCCATGGTCCGCGTAAGATGAGTGCCTCTGTAGTTCATGTTAGGTTTTGACCAAAAAAATGTTAAGAACTCCTGATACAATACAACATAATACAGGGACATCATTTTATTTTTACTAAAATTTTTAATATCAACTTGCCTATACCTATGGTTCAACACCGTTTGCTACCCCCTTCCACGACTGGAGTTCGATGATACTGACGTAAAATACAAACAAAATCACTTTACTAGGTGTAGGAGGGAATAAAAGTAGTTCATCCGTTTACGTAAACTAGGAAATATCGCAATTTTGAGTTTGATAATTTTCATTAGGATTTTGTTTAATCAAAATACAGTACTGTATTAACAATAAGTGTTTTTACTCACGAACTGAGCTATCCATTCGGACGTATTCATTATGCAGTGTATATTATACTGTCTACAGCACATTAGCGTACAATATAGAGAATGAAGTTAAATTGAAAAATAATCATAATATGGATATTTAAACACATTTTTCAAAATGGTGGCCGTTGACTTCGATACAGGCTTCAGTTCTTTTGTGCATATTATCGCACTATAGACTATTGTACCTAATTTCAATTACCACTTTCGTCCTTCGTACTAGTAACTCATGTTAAAATAATTCTGTACCTACTCTATAAAAGAGTACCTTACGTACTGTAAGTTCAATCTTCACTTCTGCCAGATCCGAAACATAAAATTACTCAGACATGCTATCTACTGTCCGTCCAAGTGGTTATGTCGTAGGGTCGTAGAAATGGAGGAAATCACGTGACAGTTAATTAACAAGGCCCTTTTATTTAAGTTATTTTAAACAGTTGTATAATATTACGTAGACGTCCAATTCCTAACAGAAATTAATGTTCTGAGAAAGGAGCTAAGACAGCCCAGCCACTAGCTGGCGAATAAAAGCTGGTGGGAGAAACCGGAATACGACGTAGGCAAATGGACGACAGTACCTGTGCGAAAATGATTCAATATTGAAAGCTCTTTAGTCACTGGAAAACGCGAACATATTTTTGGAATGTACTGTTTACTATGACCGTAAGGCTACTATGACTGTATATGCGGTCCTGGATCTGTGTGGAGGACGGTTGAACTTCATTAGTAGAAGGGGTGGGAGAGAAGTACATTCAAAAGCTCAGGTACCTCTGAAATAGAGGTATGAAAAAAATCAGATATCGGTGTAATTTTATGTAAACAAAGAACTGGAAAGTAATAAAAGGAAAAATATAAATTTCTGAACATCATCTTCATACAACTATTTTTCATTTGTGCTTCTTCCTGCTTCAAAAGATTGTTGCCATTATTTTGATTTCGGGCGTCCCAGGTTTCTCCAATCTCCATCCCTTCGCTACATAAGCTACTGGAAATATATTCTGACGATATTTACTGCCGTTCCTTCCATTTTATTCTATGTTTTATTGTTTTAATAGTTAATAGCCTATAACTAACACACATTTAAAAAAAATTAATATCAGGGTTAGATTAAAATTATTTGTCCACCCCTGCTTGCACGGTGAAGTCAGTTTATGTAAGTTTGCACTGTAATAAAACTGCAGCAGCATTAGTTTGCGAAAACAAGTCATCCCCAGCACGATATTATTCTGTAAATGTGACAAACAAAATTCCTCGAGTCAAAACAATGACTCAGAACTTATTTATATGGAAGTGGTTACAAAACCGACTTGAATACCGTTTACTAGGAAGCGACCGTTCATTGTTTCCCGTTCACGTGAATTGGTCGACGGTGACATCAATGCATTCCATATTCTATTGGATTTCGAGAAATTCAAACAGACAAACATTTTCAAAGTTTTTTTTTTTTTATTTTTGCTTAAAGTTTCTTGTAGACCATACAAATATTTAGCAGACATTTAAATGACAATATGGTGATAATGAAATGTACTGTGAAGCAAAAATGACAGTAGAGTACCAATATAGATTCTTCCAGAGCCACTGAGATCGTTAAACTCAATTTCAAGTTTATACCAGCTTCTAGAGGGAAATTATACAGTAAGTCATTAAAATTGTAAAGGTTTATATGGATCGCTCTGTATATGATAATTTTACTGCTGATTCTTTATTATCTTAAAAGTACTGAGTTCTTGTTTAGTAAGTGTAGTTTGTGAAAATAGTAAGTTATGATTGTCTTCGTAACAGACTACTTTTTGAGAAAAATGATTATTACTTTAATATTCATGCACAAAAAAGTTTTTATCCAAATAACCTGAAACTAGAACTCAGCTATATATATATATATATATATATATATATATATATATATATATATATATATATATATAACACTGCACATAAGCTGTAAAAATGTCACGCTTTCAGCTCTCATAGTTTCTGAGAAAAAGGTACAGTTTCCCTGGAAAAGAATGAGACGATTGAATATTTCTAAGTTTCAGATGTAAGACACTGCGCATGAACGGAGACCAGAGCACTGATACACAAGATAACGAATATTGAGTTACTTAAATTCAGGCTGTTTGGTTTGTTACTAGCATCGTTCCGAAATTCACTTCAGAAACTGCAAAGAATGTGATAATATTACGTAAATAAAAGATAAATATATACGTAAATCGTGTAGTTAAATCTACAATGGATCTTCATGACTAGATCGACACTCCGCACAGAAAGGAAAGCTTTTGTGTCGTTTCAATAGCTCTGACGCTAAGACTTCTGCATGTTGTGTAGAAGAGAGCGAGTTCGATTCTTAGTCTACATCAACGATTTTTTTTTGTCTAAATAACGTTGAAAGAGCTAAGTAACGTTGAAATAGAGTTTTACAAAGTCCTCAGATTAAGTGTTAATGATCACAGACAATACAAAATTACAAGTTATAATATTATAAACGTTAATCTAATGAATGCATTTATATACACACACACACACACACACACACACACACACACACACACACATATATATATTGTAAATGCATATATATAGGCTATATTAAAATAATTAACAATTAAAATGAAATTAAAGAATATTCCTAAGCCACACTGACAAATTTTTACAAAGGTTTAGAGTCCTTAGGCTATGTAATTTGCTGAGTAATTATTACAATATTTTATTAGTAGCTTTCCCATATGTGTAAGAAATCCACTCGCACAAAACAATTTTTGTTAGAAGTGTGGCTTTGGATTATTTCATTCTCACCCCTTCAGTTGATTTTAACTATTTTATCTACGTGTTTCCAATAGTGTTTAATTTAATGTGCATTCAATTTTATTCATGTTATGATTGAATGAAAAAGCACTGTTGCAGTTATTGACTAATTACATATATTAATACTAATTATTAAATGCATCTGTTAAGTAACCAATTGCAGTATCTTTTGCAAAATATTTAATGTTAAGTTCCGGTGAATTTCAATGTTGTGAAGGCCATAACTCGGAAATGAAGCATTTCCGGACACATGTTGTAATGAACTATTTTGATTGTCTACATGTGGGAAATACATACCTGAAATTATGCCCCGTATTTTTGAAACATCCTGTATAGTGGAACCGACAAGCTACTATATGAGCTACCGACACCAGACAGTGACAGCAGCAGTCCAGAATGTAGATCCCATAGCAGGCATTTGCCATTCGGTACAGAGATGCAATGATATTTTGTGACTCGAGCTATGTTGTGAAATCGTGGCCTTAAATGGCTATCTTCTTCGTGCTCCTTATTCTGGTCCTTGTGCTTGTTGTGGTCCTTGTAACAATTCTTGTTGTATATGTCATGGTACTTATTGTTACGTCGATATCGAGTGAACCGCGCTGTAGAACTTTAACTTCCGACGACCAAGAGTCGTCTCATTCCTTTTAAGGGTAACTGTACACATATGTTCTGAATTTTTAACTTCCGAGAAAATGAGTGACAAATTAAACAGTAGAAAAACCTGCATTAAAAAAGAAAAAAAAGAAATCTAAACTTGTTTTGAAAATTCTCAAACAAAGTTAGTCTTCAACAATGCCGCCAATTTATGAAACAACCAGCTACAAACAAGACAAACTACTGTTTTTTTACTAAACAGTTTTCAGAGTTATTTTCTTATTTATATTTGTATGGAGTAGTGCGGAATTATAAAAAAAAATGTCGTTTGACACATAAAGGTATTATGTAATTAAAAGCACTTACAATAATTAATAAATTATATATCAAATTACGCAAAAAAAATCAAAATAACTATTTGAGCAAAAAATGTTTTTCTTTCAAAATTTTACCTCTGATCTAACCTTAAAATGACGTTTAACTGATGTTACTCTTACACATTTTATAAACCACTACACACAATTGGCTAGTTGCCTTGCAGTAAAGGGCATTTTGTTTATTCAGTAGTTGCTAAGTGATAATACGACTTCTTTTGTTCGTAAAAACAATGATGCAAAATTCTTATGTTTTAACGTCATGCTGGAACTAAACGTGGCTAACGAGAAAGACAGGCTACGGTGCGACGTCACATTCGTAGTCATAACATGGCCAACATTGAACAAGTTTATATATAAATGCACGTTTAACATGAGTTCAATATAGCAATTCCTTTGTTTTTGAGAACTTTGAACATGTATTTATATTAGGCGATTGTCAAGATGGCCATGACTAGACCATGATAATCACGTGACTCCGATTCGTGCCGAAGCCTGTCTTTCTCATTAGCCACGGGAACTAAAATAACTTTTTCATAAAATTTTATAGCGATTTTATTTTATGTATTCTCAAACGGATCATGCTGTATAACAGACAATATAGTACATCATATTCCACATTGGATACCAGTACAATATATTTAAGAATTCCTAGAAGATGAAATACATTACGGGAGCGAAGTTTGGGCGTCCTACTTCACTCGGCGTATCGTGGGTGTGTTACTTAACAGTGTGTAGGGTAGGGGTAAGCTGCGCTCATGCCTGCGTTAAGGATCAGTAACGGAACTCTCACAATGCAGCACGCAATGCAAGCTTTGTAGATCAGTCAGTCAAGTCACAGTTTGCGTGAGAGAGGTAGAGTATAGAAGAGATTGCGCTTTGGAGAGTACTGAGGCCTAGGAACTGAAAAGCGCAGAATGAAGATATGGAAGAGAAATGGTAGGAAAGAAAGAAAGAAAGAAAGAAAGAAAGAAAGAAAGAAAGAAAGAAAGAAAGAAAGAAAGGGTAGGAAAGAAAGAAAGAAAGAAAGAAAGAAAGAAAGAAAGGGTAGGAAGGGAAGATAGAAAGAAAGAAAAAGAAAGGGAAAGAAAGAAAGTAATAAAGAAAGAAAAAAAGAAAGGGTAGGAAAGAAAGAAAGAAAGAAAGAAAGAAAGAGAAAGAAAGAAAGGGTAGGAAGGGAAGATAGAGAGAAAGAAAAAGAAAGGGAAAGAAAGAAAGTAATAAAGAAAGAAAGAAAGAAAGGGTAGGAAAGAAAGAAAGAAAGAAAGAAAGAAAGAAAGGGTAGGAAGGGAAGATAGAAAGAAAGAAAAAGAAAGGGAAAGAAAGAAAGTAATAAAGAAAGAAAAAAAGAAAGGGTAGGAAAGAAAGAAAGAAAGAAAGAAAGAGAAAGAAAGAAAGGGTAGGAAGGGAAGATAGAAAGAAAGAAAAAGAAAGGGAAAGAAAGAAAGTAATAAAGAAAGAAAAAAAGAAAGGGTAGGTAGGAAAGAGCGAAAGAAAGAAAGAAAGGGTAGGAAAGAAAGAAAACAAAGAAAAAGAAAGAAAGAAAGAAAGGGTAGGAAAGAAAGAAAGAGAGAAAGAAAGGGTACAAAAGAAAGAAAGAAAAAGAAAGAAAGGAAGGGAAAGAAAGAAAGAAAAAGAAAGAGTAGAAAAGAAAGAAAGAAAGAAAGGGTAGGAAAGAAAGAAAGAGAAAGAAAGGAAAGAAAGAAAGAAAGAAAGAAAGAGTAGGAAAGAAAGAAAAAAAGGATAGGAAAGAAAAAGAAAAAAAGGGTAGGAAAGAAAGAAAGAAATAAAGAAAAAGAAAGAAAGGGAAAGAAAGAAAGAAAGGGTAGGAAAGAAAGAGAGAGAGAGAGAAAGAAAGAAAAATAAAGAAAGGGTAGGAAAGAAAGAAAGAAAGAAAGAATAGAAAAGAAAGAAAGGGTAGGAAAGAAAGAAAGAAAGAATAGAAAAGAAAGAAAGGGTAGGAAAGAAAGAAAGAAAAAGAAAGAAAGGGTAAGAAAGAAAGAAAAAGAAGAAAGAAAGGTTAGGAAAGAAAGAAAAAGAAAGGGTAGGAAAGAAAGAAAGAAATAAAGAGAAAGAAAGAAAGAAAGAAAGAAGAAAGAAAGAAAGAAGAAAGAAAGAAAGAAAAAGGGTAGGAAAGAAAGAAATAAAAGAAAGGAAAAGGATAATTAAATAAACAAATAATAGCAATATAAAGGATGGAGGAATGGAAGAAAGGAGCTCAAAGGGAAGCAAGTAATGGGTGAAAGAATAATAAGAAGTTGGGATCCTATTTTGTGATGAATAAAAGCTTAAATTTCGATATAAAATTGTTAATTTCAGTGTTACTTCGGAAAAAAAAAGTCGGTGTTATTTGGCATTAAAAATGTATATTTTTTATTCTCGTCATGCAAAATATATTTACTGAATATAACTACACAGACTGGTAGTCTGTATCATCAAGGGAACTTTAAGGATCTCTGTACATTTTAACAAAACTTTCTATCGACACTTACGTGTTGTATAGAGAAAATAATATTTGTGTAACAGTCTCCTATACGCGTGTAAATAATACAAAATAACAGGAACCACAAAAAACACTCTGGCTATTTCTATTTTAACTAATTGTAGGTGCACAACATAGAAGTTTAACATAGAAGTTGAGAAGACAGAATGTGTGAAGAAAATTCTGGTCAAACTGTTTGGTGAGAATTAGCACAACGAGGCATATCTGTAGTAGTCCGAAAACTCTTCAGCAATGTACTTGTTTCTAATGTCCCAGATGTAGAGGGAAATCCAATGTGTGATGTTTAGAAAACGATTTTGATTTCCACGTTTAAAAAAAGGCCTATGAAGGCATTTTTGCTTAATACAGTTGGATGTTTTCTTGAGATGAAATTTTGTTTGTTACTTTTTGTAAGTCGTCTTTGACTTAGGCCAACTGCTTCATAGAATGACTGCAATAAACTTTTGGCGTGTATCTCAAATCAAAAGGTACTACCACATTCATTGTGACAAACAAATACCAACAATGTCCAACCCGTTCAATCAAAAAAGCAACTCTATCCAAACATTTGTATTAAATTTCTACAATGACAATTTAAATTGATTTGAATAGTTAGTTTTACTATATTCTGAACAAAATTATATTAATAATTATTAAGTAGTCGTACACAATATTGCAACATTTAGAAGATAATAAAATGCGTTTTTTGTTCATACTCTAAAATTCTATTTGAAGGACGAAGTCTCTTTTGAATATTTACTCCTCAACTGGTTTAATTCACTGATTTTAATATTCCTATCTACATCTTTGTGGAACCTATTCCTACAAATGTATTTAACTACGCAATTAAGTTTTTTTTTTTTTTTTTTTTTTTTTTTTTTTTTTTTTTTTTTTTTTTTTTTTTTTTGAGAACAGGATGAGCCTCTACTCTTAGAGTCCTCATAGTGAACTATTATACTAACCCCCGGTTACTGTAGGAGAGTTCGGAGGCGGCGAGGAAGGGGCTCTATAGCGCGGAGGGGGGGGGCTTAGGTAATGCAGACCATTCCATCCCGGGTAATATATTGGGCCCATCAGAGCGGCCCGCGTGCGAAGAGTCTCAGTCTGTGCCTTCCCCTGAAGGGGGACTAATAGATAACGGTTAGGCACATTCTCTACCACACCAGTTGACTGTACTAAGGCTTGCCTCTACACTAACCTACTCCGCACTTCACCAACCACAGATGAGAAAGTGTTTTGGATATGACAATGGAATGAATTCATTCATTCATAGTGTTCTGCTCAAGGGCAGGTCACTATAAACCCAGCTTCCGCCAATCTTTCCTATTTTGTGCCTTCCTCTTTGTCTCCTCATATGGTCCATATATCTTTTAATGTCGTCTATCATCTGATATCTTCTTCTGCCCCGAACTCTTCTCCTATTCACCATTCCTTCCAGTGCATCCTTCAGAAGGCAGTTTCTCTCAACCAGTGAACCAGGCAATTCCTTTTCCTCTTTCTGATCAGTTTCAGCATCATTCTTTCTTCACCCACTCTTTCCAACAAAGCTTCGTTTCTTATTCTGTCTGTCCATTTCACACGTTCCATCCTTCTCCATGTCCACATTTCAAATGCTTCTAGTCGTTTCTCTTCACTTCGTCGTTTAAATTATGGTTTATTTAACGACGTTCACAAGTGCAGAGGTTATATCAGCGTCGCCGGTGTGCCGGAATTTTGTCACGCAGGAGTTCTTTTACATGCCAGTAAATCTACTGACATAAGCCTGTCGCATTTAAACACACTTAAATGCCATCGACCTCGGCCGGGATCGAACCCGCAACCTCGAGCATAGAAGGCCAACGCTATACCAACTGCACTACCGAGGGCGACCACTTCATCGTAATGTCCATGTTTCTGCCCCATACAATGCTACACTTCACACAAAGCACTTCACTAGTCTCTTTCTTAGTTATTTCTCCATAGGTCCGCAGAAGATGCTCCTTCTTCTATTAAAAGCTTCCTTGTCTTTTATATTCTCCTTTTGACTTCCTGGCAGCAGCTTATATTAGCCTACTGCTTATAGTACACCCCAAGTATTTGAAGCTGTTCACTTGCTCTATTGCCTCATTTAAAATTCACAAGTTTACCTTCTTTACTTTCCTTCCTCTGACCATGGTCTTCGTCTTGGCATTTATCTTCATTCCATACTGCTCACAGCCGTCATTTAGCTTTAGTACCTACATAGCATATGCTTTAGTATCATATCTCTCTTCTGTTAACAACGCCGTATCATCAGCAAATCTTATGCACTTTATTCTTCTTCCTCCTACTATCATTCCCCCTCCCCCCATGTTCTGAAAACAGTTCTTCACTAAATCCTCCAAGTAGATATTGAACAGGGAGGTGATAAAGGGCATCCTTGTCGTACTCCTCTCCCTATTTCACTTTCTTCTGACATTTCTTCTCCTATCCAGACTTTCCACTCATTGTTTCATATCGTCGTTGTTCCTGCAATAACTCCTATGTCCAAAATATAACTTTTTTCAGTAGGAAGAAAAAACACATTTATTCTTCTATGGCAGTAATAGGTAGGAGATTGTGAATTCTTACATTTTCGAAAGAAAGAAATATAATTACATAAAGGAGATTTTATTATGTGCGGTATCACTATTTAAGTTATTTAATAGAGCAAAAACCTGAAAATCGATAAACATGTCACATAGGAGTTATTGCAGGAACAACGACGATATAAAGGTTACTGAACAGCCTCCTCTCTTTCCAATACACGTCAATATAGATATACCAGAATCATATTAAAGTCCATCATAGTCAAACCGCGAGTAAAACCCCAATTAAGACCTTCTCCGCCACTAATATCACTGAATTTTTAACGAAAAATTCCAGGTCGGAGCAGGGCTCGAACCTGGATCGCCGTGTGCCAGCCACAGCAGAGGCAATGTGGATACCTACTATATCTCGCAACAAAGCCTTCAGACAGAATATTTCTGCTCATTTTTATTATGTATGAATACACTCGGTATCGCGAAGCACAGGTTGCTATGTGGATGAAGGGTCAGTAACATCTCCTCCAGACAGCAGCTGTGAGCCGTGTTTACTATTCCAGAAATGAAATTCGTGACGTCACAAACAACCGGACGGAAGTAAAACTCTCGTGTCGGGGATTAGGAACCTGTCACACCGGGTGTGCTGTAGTTGAGTATACTGTTCCAATTATTGAAGCTGTCAGCTGTTCGACACGACAGACTTTATGTAGATAAGTGTTTTATATTTTATTTATTACGCATTCATGCCCTTATTTAACCGCAAATGTACTTATGTTAATGCAGGATGGGCTAAAAGGCAATGAATGACCAATTTATTGCGGGAGTCCGAAGAAGCCGATAATGTAGCTAGCTTGTGGTGGTGTTACGTGGTGGTAGTGGTGGTAATTGTGGTGGTGGTACGTGGTGGTTGTGGTAGTACGTGGTGATGGTACGTGGTGGTGGTTGTGGTAGTGGTACGTGGTGGGGATAGTACGTTGTGGTGGTGGTGGAGGTGGTACATGGTGGTGGTGGTACGTGGTGGTGGTGGATGGTGGTGGTGTTGGTACATGGTGGTGGTGATTGTGGTGGTGGTACGTGGTGGTTGTGGTAGTACGTGGTGGTGGTTGCGGTAGTGGTACGTGGTGGGGATAGTACGTTGTGGTGGTGGTGGAGGTGGTACATGGTAGTGATGGTACGTAGTGGTGGTTGTGGTAGTGGTACGTGGTGGGGATAGTACGTTGTGGTGGTGGTGGGATGGTACATGGTGGTGATGGTACATGGTGGTGGTGGATGGTGGTGGTACATGGCGGTGGTGATTGTGGTGGTGGTACGTGGTGGTTGTCGTAGTAAGTGGTGTTGGTACGTGGTGGTGGTTGTGGTAGTGGTACGTGGTGGAGATAGTACGTTGTGGTGGTGGTGGAGGTGGTACATGGTGGTGGTGGTGGTACGTGGTGTTGGATGGTGGTGGTACATGGTGGTGGTGATTGTGGTGGTGGTACGTGGTGGTTGTGGTAGTACGTGGTGATGGTACGTGGTGGTGGTTGTGGTAGTGGTACGTGGTGGGGATAGTACGTTGTGGTGGTGGTGAAGGTGGTACATGGTGGTGGTGGTACGTGGTGGTGATGGATGTTGGAGGTGGTGGTGGTGGTACATGGTGGTGGTGTGGTGGTATGTGGTGATTGTGGTAGTACGTGGTGGTGGTTGTGGTAGTGGTACGTGGTGGGGATAGTATGTGGTGGTGGTGGTGGTGATTATTGTAGCAGCAATACTAGGAGTAGTTACAATAATAATAGCAACATAGTAGCAATTAATACCGTTCTCCGTAGTGATACGAGTATTAGCAATGATATACGTACAATGAAGATTTATAATTTCGTATAGTCTATAATCAGAGATCATTAGCAAAAGTAATGCGCATGTACCAGTAATTAGTAACGTAAATGTACCGGGATTATTGTATACTGATTATTTGATATGTAGTGCGATAACAGTAATGGGATTACAAAAATCACTAAATGCTACAGAAGAATATTGCAATGAATGGAAATTAAGAGTAAATGTAAAGAAAACAAAGGTCATTATTTAAAATAGTACATTATGCAACGAGCCTATAATGGTAGTAATTAAGTCGCGAGTATATTTATGAAACAAGCGCAAGCGAGTTTCATAATTTTCATACGAGTGTCTTAATTACCATTATAGTCAAGTTTCATACGACTTTTTATGCTCGACTATATTCCTAACTTGAAGTTATTCAGAAGTATTCATTATATTCTTATGTGACTGAAGAGCGGAAGTGACCTTGTGCATAGCTCGTAAGTTGTGAGATGTGCGCAGACGCGAAAGTATTGATTTTTTCCGAGGAACAGATGTCCACATTGACCTTGATATAATCTAGAGAGTAAAATGAACATTAATCTTGATGTAACCTTGAAATTGATTTACACATTGAAAAACGAGATGACAAATTGAATTTATTTGAATATTATTTACAATTAACGCTAATTATTATAGTAACAGAACATAACCTTCTGCGACAGTACTGGATTTCCAGCCTCCGTTACGTTTCGCTAGTTGTCTTTCGATTGCATATCCGAGAATAATCGATACTTGTGCTTTCATATTGCTACAATGGTGTTTTCTGATTGGTGGAACACCTGAACTTTAATGAATAGGTGTACTTTAATGAAGTCCATTAAAGGGCTGCTACCAGGTGTATAATTACTACATTTCGGCATGGTCGAGCATAAAAAAAAAAGTGTAAAACTCTTTCTCGATTTTGTAAAATGCACTTTCCAACTTGTATCTTAACATAGGGTCATTCCATATCAAATCAACAAGGCGCTCAACCCGACCAACTCCGATTTCTTTCAAAATTTGAGGGTTTGTTTTACCTGCCGAGCTAACTAAAACTGCCGAGTTTCATATGCCCTGTGCTTTTCGTTTTCTGTCAGTGGCGTTTCAAACATGAAGAAAAATCACGTTTTTGTAAGCACGCCGCTTCAATTAAAATTATATATCTCAACAACGTCTCCAGATAAATTTACAAAAATTGGGTGATACGTTCTTAATATATGATAGTTTTTATTGCTTATATTGTTTTCTGCATATATTCAATTACACTAAAAAAACATGGTGAAACAAGTTTCATATATTCATATTTAAAAATGCGGGGGTTCTATTTTAAGGAAAAAAATATATAGTACGCCTCAATTAGTGATATAATGAACTGATAAGTTTCAACTTGGAATCATCATAGGTTACAAAGATAAAAATTATTATGTCACTCCAAGCGTAAGCTAACCGTATAAGTCGCGATAATTATGTCCCACACATTCGTTGTATTTAATTATATTTGATCATATTCTTGATTGTCGCTATGTAATTTAACTTGTAATACTTAATTCGATTTTTTTAATTATTACCTCAAATAAATTGTCACATGGATTTTGTTAAACCTGAAATTATGTAAGAAATGCTTACCTTTCATTGCTGAGATGAAATAGCCTGCTCATCTTTCCAGACAGGATGCTGCGTTGTTTCAGCTGCATTTTAAAACTGCTTAGCAAGTATAATACCAATCCTAAACAGCAGGACTTGTGTTCCAGACACTGCGGTGGATTTTGCAAATCGAAGGCAAGCATTTTTTCCTCTTCAGTATAGCATTTTTCAATCACATAAACGGTATTAATGTTTGGGAGATGACCCCTTGTCCAGTCGTGCAATTCCCTAGGTGTAGTTATTTGTTTATCGGATGGTCTCTGGAAACTAGCACAAGCCGCAAACCTTTTAAGTGTCCCATCTACAACGCCGCATGCTCTTTTACCATGCGATAGGCCTATGCAAAAATAATGCAATTCTGTTGGAAATCCAAAATCTTCTTCATGTAATGTGAGGTTCAGGAATTTTTTTCCTATTTTTATACTGAGCAGAGAATTCTTCGGAGAAATACATAATTTTTGTGGTGAATTACAGATGTTTCTTTTAATGACTCCATTAGATATTTTTGAAACAACTGTACAGCTGTAGTGTCATATTTCGGGCAGTGTGAAATTATTACCAGATTTTTAATAGAGACTGTATCGGATGACGATTCGTTATAATATACTACGAAAGTATGAATGGTTGTCTGCACATTAGTCCTGTGATATAACTGACTTTCATCTTGGATTACGAAATAATAGTTTTCAGCGAAGTCGCATAACACGACAAGCTGGCATGGTTGTAGAAATGATTTCATATCACGTAGAAACTTACTTTGTTCAGATGATATAAATGAGTGAGTCAGTAAATCACCAAGTTTCTCCAAGAGACAGTCGAAAAATTTGTCTATGGGATTCATTATGGTCTCAAGCGCTGATCGGTCAGTCGTCATCCACTGCTTGTAGGTCACTGATTCACTGAAGTTTTATTCGAAACATTTCTCTAAACCCTCTCTTATTTTGAATGGTTCAGGACATTCTGTACATTTCCTGAACAAGCAATTTATATGAGGAGGATTGCACACCATAGTAGCCAAGAAATGTTGATAAGTTGGAAGGTATGAAGAAAAATTTTCTAGAAATCCACGTAGACCTGAAACTTTAATAAATTGCTTCCGGCATAAGTTTTACATTCTGATAAGGACACAAACACAGACAGTATAGTTCCACTAACTCCAGCTAGAATACAATTTCTTGGTCTAAGAGCTGAAAATTTTGGAAAATATTACCTTCATTTCAGGGTTAGAATTTTTAAACACTGCTTATAATTAATTTCTGCTCATGTGATTTACTCCCTGATTCTTTAATCACAACAAATATTTCTTACCAGGCATCATTCTGCTTATCTCGTTACAACAACAGAATTCTTTAATTTTACCGGCAACAGCCGCGAGCAAGGATTTTCCAGGTTTCGGATTTGCTGAACACAAAATTCCCTTTCCCTTTGCCAGGACTTTGGCTTTCCGAATTATGTATTCGAAAGCTGAAAGAAACTCTTTTTTATATTATTTACGCTCCAGCTTTTAGGTAGTAGTGTTAAAATGGTGATTTTCTCACTTTTACCTGAATTTTGAAAATCTTCCTGCAACTGAGACAACATTTCAGAATCAGGAAGGTCCTGGTTCCTCGGAGTCTTTAATATCGAAGATTTTATCTTTTACAATATTTTCAAATTTCTGTCTCTTGTTGTAGCCTTTTCTGTTTAATAAGGCACACACCTTGGTCAAAAAGACTTGTATTTAATGAACTTACATTTGCTGTAGAATAGACGTATTCTTCATTACTAGTGTCATTCTGCGTAATAGCATCATATTATATTTTTATTCCTTTGCGACACATAGCGCACACATTTTGTTCTTGTTTTAAATCAGGAAATACATTAAGTATCCACGATATAACACTTCTTAAAGTTTTCGTCTAATTACAATGCCCTGATTTCTCGAAGGGATTGCAGCAAACATAGGCCTATAACTAAAAACGCGACTCCATTACATCGCACAAAACTACCACATACTACAAAAACTAACCACACTGCACTTGAAACAGATCGCAAGTTTGTATAAATTGAAGACTGTATAAACTGCCACTCATGACGGCCTGGCTGATCGGCGACGCAGATAAGACAAGTACGAACTCGCGCGCATGCAGTGTTGGTGTAAGATGGGTTTAAGTGCTACAAACCAATACATTGATATATTTTTTTACTGATATTCCTGAAACGTTTCCAAAATCAAACTTACACCAAGGGGAGAATGCTCTTACCACTATAACATACATTTTTCGCGAAATAATTTGTGTCCCGCATTTATAGATATTCAATGTTAAAATGTGTTTCACTTGACCGTTCAATAAAGAATTCATTACTTTGATGCAAACCTACTTTTATTGAAAAGTATGAGCCCTTAGCTTTAAAATAAGCCCAAGTTTAAGGTTCTACCTCAATTAGAAGAGAAGTTATGATTTTTTTTTTTGACATATTATGCGACATTTTTACATTTTTTCTCGTATTGACAGAATTGCTGTATGGATATCGTGCATTCTAAAACTTTACATAATTAATTAACATAAGGTTCTTTACCATCCCACCAAATTTAATGAAAATCTGAAGTGGTCGGGTTGAAAAGTCCACTTTTTTGTGTTGATTTGACATGGAATGGCCCTATACAGTGTGTCCGCAGAAACATTCCGGGGTTATAAACTGCTATAATTCTGTCGCTATGTGTTTTACGAAATTCATGCCGGTATCATTAGAAAGAACAGCTCAAAGAATTTCAGGAAATGCGTAATTGATAATTGTTGACCGAAACAACAGATGGCAGCACAAGAAGAAAGAAAAACCGCCGTTTCCGCTATTTCGCTTGTAATATTAATTTTTCAGCTTAAATTTGTCTTTTGAACATAAGAAGCCCTAAGTAATATGACATCTACAAATTTTTTTCTCCTGCTTCATGAACCAGGTGTTCTGTTTTTCACTCAAGAGTATCTGATAACTCTAAGATTAATGGACTCACTGTTATAGTAACAGAGATAGATATAACACCTATATTTATAATTATATTATGTTATGTTAGTATATGATATTTGCATGTTATATAGTTATATTATTCCAAAATAAAGTTCCCCCATACTAATAAAAGGACAGTCGTATAAAACGAGCATGAACACTTGAAAGATGAGTCCTATGAGAGCAATGCTCTTCTCCAGACGTGAAAAGCTCGATATAGCAATTTACATTTATGTTATGTTGTAAAAAACAAAAAAGGCTAAAAATCAGAATATGGGAATTATAAATCTTTGTGGTAACTAGTGCAGACACAATCTTCAGTGTGACGTAACAGTCCTTCCACAGCTTAAGTCTCAACTTCAAGAGAACTTATGATAACTCCTCCATAAAGGGAATTATGATCTTACGTCAAAAGTAGGGGCTATATATTTATCACACGGGACCTATAAAAGTCTGGATGCCGTGCGACTTTATGATAAAGACCTGAACTTCCACCCTGGGTCTAATTTCAAGAAGCCAGTTGGCGTGGAGCAATTTTCAGAACTCCCATAAAAAATAAAAGTTTTCTAGAACCATGTCAGAGTCACATTCTGCCGCCAGAATGCGCACCAAATGCACCTTCTTCATGCCTTTCCAGTTTCATTTCTTAATAGTACGGCAAATTAATCTGGTGTAACGCGACGCAGATGTCACTTATTATAGCAGAAGAACATTGTTTCCTTGATAATGGCACGACATAAAGTCTCTTGCGGAAGAGGCAGATTTAAATAGAGATTTTTCGCTACTAAAATAAGAGTTTCAGCAATAACGTTTCCAGTGGCGAAGCTGAGGTGTAAATACTTGGGTAGGCTGAAAAAATCTGCTTACCTTATATATTTATAGTCCCGCGCCGTGGCGTTGTGGTCTAAGGCATCCTGTCTAGAACTCACGTTACGGATTGCGCGCTGGTTCCAGTCCTATGGGAGAAGAAATTTTCTCATGAAATTTCGGTCAGTGTATCGGACCATTGCCCGCCCAGCATCGTGATGCACTTGGGGAACTACGATAGGTAGCGAAATCCGGTTGCGAAAGCCAGCTATAACGGCTGGGAGATCATCGGGCTAACCACACGATACCTCCATTATGGTTGGATGATCGTCCACCTCTGCTTCGGCATGTGAACGTGAGGCCAACAGCCGGCTAGTCGATCTGGGCCCTTCAACAGTTGTAGCGCCACGGATTATTATTAGCCTATATCTTTTTTTACAACAGATGTTTCTTGGCTTTTCTAATTACATTTTTTGTGACAAAGATCCCATAAGAAAATGACCACTCATTTTCACCCCCAAACATAGAGTAGCTATAACCAAATAAGTTAATTGTCTCAGAGCACCCAGTTAGCCAAAGATATTTCTTATACCATGGCAATTGAAATTTCCTATTTTGTCTTCTTCCATCCGCTATTTTAATATGTAAATACAGTGTAGATCTCCTATCTTTGTAAGCTTATTTTGTTTCATACGCCTAAATTGAAAACGGTTTCTCTTTTAATTCTACTTCTCTAATTCTCAATGTTCTCTCAATATGAGCCATTTTACACAAAATTAGTATGTACTGTAACACATATGCATGCACTTTTAATTAAACTAAACTCAACAATGCAGCGCATTCACAGAACACGAACATAGCGCGGTGTATTATTTCGCGGTTGGGGCTAGCCCCCGTCCTGTTACTGAGTCGTAGGGAATCGATACCCCCTTCTCAAGATTGCAAGTGCCGCTGCCTGTGGGCGAGACCATCGCACGTCGCTACGAAGCTTTTACTACAAACCTCTCGCAGTGGAATGATTGCCAACAGTGAATTTAACATACGTATATGCAAGGGCAGGTGTTTATAGAGATTAATTTTATAATTGTGTTTTTTAATATTGGTGTCGGCGGAGATTGTTGGAGATTGATTTGTACCCTTGGTGGAGATTAATGCAAAATTTTGGAAAATACAATTATTTTGGAATTGAAGTATTAACTCGTATGAATATTACTTTCCAAATAATTAACGTTAAAGGTTCGTCGGATTCTGGTAAAGGTGCGGTATGGCCAATAGACAATATTTGCTGGACTGAGACTGTATTTAACACACATTCATTAAAAACGAAAAAAAAACTTGCAGCCCTCAAATTAACACGTTCAAATTATTAGTGAAATGTTGAATTCTCCGTCTTTTGAGTTCACTAATGTAATCAGAACACCTGGAATACCATGGAATGTAGCATACTTGGATATATAATAAATTCAAGTGAAAAAAAAATCCGAAAAGAAAAACTCAGAATATGAAATTCGCTATAAAACGACGCAACAGTAGTATTTCGCTACTAGAAATCTATTTCGCGATTTCTCGCGATTGTTTTATTCGCATATTATTAATCACAATCACTTAATTCGTAAAGGTTAGTAAAAATCTATTGTATATCTATTAAGTCGTGATTTTCGCGATCTCCATAAATACCCGGCCCTCAATATATGGAAGAATCGGAGTGAAACCAAGTGTTAAGATACATCTTACATATTATAAAGTACAGTCTCAAAATTGTAAAAGGCACCTTTTCTCAACTCAAGCTTTTTGCACGAATTTGTGACTTTCTTTTAAAATGCAGTTTTTCCTTCGTTTCTACCTTCGAAAGACATTACCATGTTCAAACCTTCATAAATTTTCCGAAGCTATTTCTTTGTGTACGTAATGAAAGCTCTATAAGTAGACTAAGTCTAAGTTCTATGGAAATGGATAATAAAAGACGGTCTACAGACGATATTATGCTAATGCAAAACAACATTTTGGTTCTTGTGAAAAAAAAATGATATATTTGAGTGACTGGGGAACTTCACTTTTTCATGTTTGTATCCGTTGTACCTTCCAGCCATTGTGAAGGGATGGTACTATGTATGTATTCTGGAAACTTTGTTGTACATTTATGTAGGGTCGTATTTCACTGCTGACACTTTTCCGCGATTCTCTTCTATGTATCTCCTTTCTATTCAGAGAACAGCCACTGGAAACTTTACAGAACATAAACCGTTGTCTTCTTCGAAAGATATATCTCGAAAATTACGTCCTCATGCACTACAGGGAAATATAGACATAACACGAATGGAAATAAATCTCGTGTGCAAAGTAACGAAACATGTTACAGTATTTGAGAATTATCAAGTTACATTAATATGTGCATGTAGTGATACACGCAAACGTTAAACGATAGTATTCTGTTCTTTAACTTTCTGTTAAATTTCAACTGCTTGTATACTTTATGACCTGGTAGAGTGTAAGAGAAGGCCCTATGGCCTTAACTCTGCTAGTATAAATAAAGAATTATTATTATTATTATTATTATTATTATTATTATTATTATTATTACTATTATTATTATTATTATTATTATTATTATTAACAGAGAGGATTTGGAATTGAACGGGTTACATCAGCTGTTTGTCTATGCGGATGACGTGAATATGTTAGGAGAAAATCCACAAACGATTAGGGAAAGCACGGGAATTTTACTGGAAGCAAGTAAAGAGATAGGTTTGGAAGTAAATTCCGAAAAGACAAAGTATATGATTATGTCTCGTGACGAGAATACTGTACGAACTGGAAATATAAAAATTGGAAATTTATCTTTTGAAGAGGTGGAGAAGTTAAAATATCTGGGAGCAACAGTAACAAATATAAATGATACTCGGGAGGAAATTAAACACAGAATAAATATGGGAAATGCCTGTTATTATTCGGTTGAGAAACTTTTATCATCCAGTCTGCTGTCGAAAAATCTGAAAGTTAGAATTTATAAAACAATTATATTACCGGTTGTTCTGTATGGTTGTGGAACTTAGACTCTCACATTGAGAGAGGAACAGAGATTAAGGGTGTTTGAGAAGAAGGTGCTTAGAAAAATATTTGGGGCTAAGAGGGATGAAGTTACAGGAGAATGGAGAAAGTTACACAACACAGAACTGCACGCATTGTATTCTTCACCTGACATAATTAGGAACATTAAATCCAGACGTTTGAGATGGGCAGGGCATGTAGCACATATGGGCGACTCCAGAAATGCATATAGAGTGTTATTTGGGAGGCCGGAGAGAAAAAGACCTTTAGGGAGGCCGAGATGTAGATGGGAAGATAATATTAAAATGGATTTGAGGGAGGTGGGATATGATGATAGAGAATGGATTCATCTTGCACAGGATGGGACCAATGGCAGGCTTATGTGAGGGCGGCAATGAACCTCCGGGGTCCTTAAAAGCAAGTAAGTATTATTATTATTAGTATTATTATTATTATTATTATTATTATTATTATTATTATTATTATTAAACCCTATCATTAATGCTGTGTAGAGGACTAGCTATTGGTTTGAATATTGCCTAGGGAATGGATATTTGTCGTTCGAAACGTCCGTCGTACTGAACACGTTCATGGAGCTCGCGGTTTTTTAACCACCCAGAACACCACGAGCCATTCGCACTTAAGCAACATTGTCTATAGTTGTAATGTTAAGACCCAGTCGCTGTTAGATATGGTAAATTAAATATTGCACGCACTCAGATAAAGTAATGCAGCCACGAAGAAGATGAGACGTGTGTACTAAGTCGCGTCAAAAGCTTTAACGTTTTATCATTTTGTTACGGGATTTTCCGATAAGCAAGTTACAATATAATAAAATTTGAATGGGCCGTCAATGCTTATCTGTATTATATAAAGTATTATAATTTATAAATTTATTACATGAACGTTTTCGGCACTAGTGTGTGCCATCTTCAGATGTTAGAAAAGATACTGCATGTTAACACTGCCAAAATGGATACACGTAATGTTGACATAACCATTATATGTGTGCATAAAAAGCTTATAGCTATATACCCATTATCGGTTAAAATGATTTTGACCTAAGATACTAAGTAAAAACTTAAAAACAGTTAATTAAAACATTATCCCTTAATAATATAGTATACATAGTTGATTGTTAAACTTTGTGAATAAGTAAAAGCTTTCTGTGGTGACTATGTCAAATAGAATAAACCAGTTTTTTAAGTATCAAATAATTACTTGGTTGCACTATGATATAGGTATGACAAGTAGAAGGTGAGCCATAAGGTACGTCTCTTAATGGGTGAAGTTCACTAATTGCACTTGGAGAAGTTGAACATGGCGTGTAAGATATTTGCGTAATGTGAATCCCAGTAATTAATTGTTATAATATCTGAATGTTGTTTTCTTCATCTGCCAATTTTACAGTATGCCAGGCTATTCTGAAAATCGGACAGTAACAATACAACATTGTTAAAAAAATTGTAAATTTAAAATTGTTATTTTATGTGTTGCGTTGTGGTTACAATTCAAGACTATAGTCAGGTAGGCCTAAGTGTTAATAAATATAACATACTTGGGTGTGATAATGCAGTTGGGTGATCGATAGAAATACTATTTCACATTTTAATGAATTTATTTCGTGATTAGATTTTTATTGCAATATTGTCAAAAAAGAGGAAAAAGCATGGCAGCGACTCCACCAAGTCAGCGTAAAGCGTGATGTAAGAGTGGGGATAACTTTCCCTACTGGCGTTCTGCTCTTTCAGATTTAACCGAACGAAAATAATATGTTCACTGAGACAGCAATTATAACTAGGATAGCAAAATTATTAGGAGTAAGTATTCTTAAGCATATATTTCATGGTGATATTCGGGTTTCGGAGTTAGTCCTAATAATTTCATATGGTCAAACAAAATAGGCCCACATTTTTAGGTTAGGTTTCGTGAATCAATTGTCTAGTCAAACCAATGAATTCCATATTGCCAGACAAAATACCTAACATGTTGATCACTTTCTCGTATAGTTTGCCTACGAAAATATGTTACAAATTATTGAATTATTTAGAATAACCTTTCAACTTAAAGGTAAAGTATAGGCCTAGTAAGTAAATAAGTCATTCAGAACGTAGGATCGTGATTTTACTTCATATGGTGATATCTTGTAACAGTTGGCAACACTGACAAGACGGCAATATTTGCTGTTTAGGAACTGTTTTTACGTGACTCTCACTATAGCAATGTGCAAGGATAATTAAACCATATCAATAATTAACACAGAATATCCGGGAATATCTAGGGACGAATTATTAAATCCGGGCACATTTTGGGAACGAATTTTGTCCAAGGGCAATAGGCAAAATTAGGGAACAGTCCTCGAAAAACGGGAAGTCTGGTAATCTTAACACCATAAAGGCTGGTTCACAATAAACCGGAAATGGAAACACAACGAGAACGAGAACGAAAATATTGTTAAAATAATAATGTATTTAAATGTGAGCATTCACAATTAACTTTGATGTTCCCGTTCCCAGGCTCCGGCAAGCTTCTCGTTAATTGTGAATGCTTCCATTTAAATACATTTATTTTAACAATATTTTCCTTCCCGTTTCCGATGTCGTTTTCGTTCCCGGTTTATTGTGGACTAGCCTTAACTCTGAAACGATCTGCCTGTAATCGAACTATTGTACCGTTTGTTGCGAAGTCGTCAGCTCTCTCTAGTTTCAAAACGCCATTATGTAAAGAACTACCAACCCTAACAAAGAGAGCACGCGAGGGAATGAAAATTGGCAACGCTTGGTTGCAATTCAGATTGCTCTAACTGTATCGTCATGGCAACGGAATCGCAATGTTCTCGTAGGGTCAGCTTTCTACGTAAGCACGTGACAAATTCACGGCCCACTGAATCGTATGCTTGGCTTGCACAACGGCGCTGCTGTAGTCATTTCCCTACGAGGAAACGTTTCCAATTCTGCCTCCTCCTTACCCACGAAGCCTACAAGACATCTCTCACTTCCACAGAATTTAGCTAACTGAACTACCGCACAACTTCGCAAACTTCACAGAAATTTGAGCGCGTAGCAGTTACATAAATTACAGTATTAAGTTGTGACTGCCGTCGCGTTTCTAGAATCAAGTGGGCCGACAAGATTTATTTCAGTTTTCGGCTCGTAGCCTATATAGTTCCTATCATATCAGAAGTCACATAGCGAACAGAAAAATAACATATAGGTAGGCCGAGCAGCGGTGACCAAAGAGGGTGTCGTGATTATATCGTGTAATCACAGACATTGAAACGGATACGAGGAGTTTCCTATACTACATTGCTGTGTGTTTCATTCACGTACTGAAGACAAGCAGTGGCGTTATCATGTCGCTCTACAAACTCTGACTCTACAAGGAGTAAAACCTGGTTTCGTAAAGAATGAAAAGGAGAATTTTTTTGTTGTTCTGTCGGACAAAATGTAATATGTTTACTTTGCTCAACGGTTCAATTAGGAGTATATAGAAACATTAATTGCCACGCTGAATAATGCATTATTATTATTATTATTATTATTATTATTATTATTATTATTATTATTATTATTATTATTACTGCTACTACTACTACTACTACTACTACTGACCACTAAGTATGTGTTTCTATAATTCTTCTGTACGTGCATGAATAGTGACGTTTTTAGATCTTCTCCCTAGAAGTATAAAATTACAGTATTAGGTTTTATCTCAATTTTAATCTTCTTAATCTTTACATGAGGGTAACTATTTATTAGTTATTCATTTAATAATAATAACTGATTCAATATTATGTGCCAACGAACTGTTAAACGCCAGGAATTGACATGTCTTAAATCATAGCCAGGAAGAGAAAGATGGCGTAAATAAATATAAGGAATTCAGCTACCTAATGGGGTTTGAAATATCTCGTGCTCTAAAGCCTTTTAATAGAACAGAATTTCTCAAAAGAGTAATGATTAAAATAGCTTAAATAACTTGTCCATAAAAAGTTTTTAATTTTGAAAAACTACGAATTTCTGGACCATGTATCCAGAGAAGAATTTAGAAAATTCCTGATTATATTCAAGAGGACGGTTAAAAAAGAAGCAAAAAAATCGATTATTATTTACTGGCTGTTGACTACAGCAGGGAAATTACTGATACAGCAAAGCTTGAGATTTTTATCCGCGGGATTGATCAAGATGTTAGTACAGGAACCACCACTGGTTGTAGTTTTCATGCCAAGTACCTTTCCTCCGTCTCCTTACTTCATAGGCTGTCTGTCGCATGTAATCACTGCAGTTTCAGTTTTGGTCACCGCTGGCCTAGACTATACAAAATATTTTGTTGCTGTTTCATATGACGGAAGAGAGGGGAGGAGAAAGAGACAAGGTGAAAGAGAAAGAGAGAGAAGAAGAAGAAGAAGAAGAAGAAGAAGAAGTCAATAGACTCATTTCACTTGCTTCGCGAGTATGTTCATTCACTCTGGCAAGGTTGGATATGGGTAGCCCACAGTTGACTAAACAACAACTATTATTTCTAAGGGAACACCTTTGTGTAGCATATCGCCCACAACCTAGTATACTACCGATAATTTTAATTGTACGTATTAACCACAGTCTAGTATAGGCTATACAGTCACGAAGCTCAATACGTAGTAAATATGTATCCATAGATAGTTGCTAACCACTAGGATCGCTAACATCGCCTCATTACAGACAATGCAAAATAGTACCGGCACAGTCTATTGTTCCTAGCAACCTCACAATTCAAGCTTCGTGTCTGTATATACTAGATTGTGTATTAACTATATGAATAAGGATATGGCCTGCGCGCCATAGTTCGGGTTATTCAGTCAGAGATTATGTAGATCAGGCCTGCACAACCAGCGCTCAACGAGTGCGCGCGCTTCTTCGGAGCGGGAGAGCTGTGTTTACCGCTCGCCGAAACGGAGAGGAATATACGTCATAATGATATAGACTTGCTATAGGTAGAGAAGAGGGAAACGACCACTCAATTATCTAATGGAGTGCAGTGTGTAGGCCTATTCTCAGTAACTGTTTCACGTTGCTTACCTACTGCTACAGCATAGTATTGAGGAATCTAAAAGACGGAACATAACATTTAACGATTTACAGCTCGAACTTATTGATCTTCAATGTGACCTAAGGGCTAAAGATCGTTTGAATAATACTATTAGCCTGGTTGAGTTTTACAAGACTAAACATTAGCAATAATATCCACGACTACACAGGCTGGCTGTGAAAATGATTGCTATGTTTGGTTCAACATTTATATTAATTGTGTAATTTATATTAATTTCTATAATCAACTTTAATAAAGGCAGACATCGAACATCTGTAACTGATGTTTCATTACGATCAGTAGGCTACTGTTCTTTTCAGCTGCCAACAGCATAAAACCTCGTTTTGATGTACTGATAAATAAAAATATAACAAAATGATATTGTACATTTAAGTAGCTATAGAATTTCTATTATTTCTGTAAAATAAATATTTCTTTATTAATTAATAATAGTCCAAGATAGTTTTGCAAACACTGAACGGGAATTCATTTCGTAAGCACTCGTAATAGTACTTCCTTTTGAGTATATTTTGTACGAGATCCACCCCTTCTTCCAGTCCACCCTTATACAGAGCGCAGCTAATACCTGCATTCCGCTCATGAGCTGTGAGCCGGCTCAGAGAGCGCAAACCTTGTGCAGGCCTGATGTAGATAGTAGAGCATCGGACGTCCCCTTAAAAGTAGAGCCTCTTTCAAGAACGAAACATGCATCATATCAAATTCGTGATTGCATACGAAAAAGATGTGTCAGAGGAAAAACAATTTTTGGTATGCATCTGAAGTCTGATTAGTGTAATATGTAGCTAATCGGCGATGTATGCAATGGAGGGGAGGAAAGGAACTGTCCACCCTACCCCATTATCTCCTGGCCTAGTTGCCTCTTAAGTCGTGGCATGTGTGTGTGGTTCAGACCTGTCTTCGGACAGTTGACTAAAGAACAATAATACAGAGAAGAAACTGCTGTAAAGCAGATTTTCTCCAATGACTGCGGTTTTATGTCATGCGCATTTCGCGAATGTCGTTGTAGAGGTCTGTAAGTATTTATAATTCACTATTTATAGCCTCTGTCGTTTACAAAATTCATTTTCAAGAAAAACTTCATGAAATTTCGTATTCACCAGTGAGTGTGTTTCAAATATGTGCCGCGAGATGCCTCTGCTGTGGGATCGCCGGCCGGCATGGCTGTCCATCCCGGTAAAGGGGTGAGATCATACAGGACATTGGCCTAGTACGCCCAGGAATGTGTGCCACGAGCTGCAGATATGAAGTTCGGCACCTGCGTATAACTTAAGTTGTAACCCATCCCATTTCCAAGTACCCTCCTCAGTTGATAGCCATATCGTTTCCTAGACTTCCAACACTAGGAAAGAAGTGTATGTTGAACTAGTTGAAGTGATTCAATAAAATGTCAATGAACACTTATGGCCATTTGAATATTTGTGCACTAAAAATATGGAGAAAATATATAGGGATTTATCCGCTTAAATTTGTTGAAATATGCATTGAAAATTAAAAAATATGCATTAAAAATAAAAATATTATATAATAATATCGTTATATTAAAGTTATTAGATTAATGTTATTTAGTTAATACGAGTGAAGTTTTGAACTGTTGTTGTATCAGTATACAATTAATGTCTTTTCTAGAGTTTACTTTGTGAAGTGCGGCCGTTTGCCAGTAAATGCCAATTTATATGCTGAGAAGGTTCTTTCAATAATTCACGAGTGACTGGAGCATTTCTGTATGAACTGACACACTGAACAACAAATGTTTACTTTCTGTCTCGCTCCGAAATAAAAATAGGTGAATATTACTAATATGTGTGCCCTAAATCTGAATTTAAAAATCCAAATTGTCCCATCACGTACCATTTTCGAGGGAAAGTGAATTGAATTCTTTTATGAAAAAATTATTTTTTTTTCACTGCCACTGATAAAATTACAACACACTAGGGATTCAAAATGCCTCATAATACTTGAAAAATGTATAGGCCTACTGGATACAAAAATTACGTTTCATAGTTTAAAACACAAAAAAACACAGCAGCAATAAAATATTTCATGCGTATAATGAGAAAAACCTCTGAATTTGAACGTACCATTTAAAAGAATTTTCTGTATGATTTCCGTTTATAACTAGAGCCGAGACTGTCTTTTACAAGGAACCAACAATAGTCTACAAGTACGCTGGATGATGATCTTCCTTTATATCGCCTTTCCATTTCAGATATTTCTTGATGAAATCTTTCCCTTTGCCCGCCGCTTACCGCTCCAAGTTAGGAGGAAAGAAATCTTAACGAGAAATGAAAAGTCTATTATGAGAGACATATTACGCTCTATTTTCTCATATGCACTTCACATGATTTCCAGAAGTTCGATGTAGTTGTCTGCCCTAGAATTTCCAAGGAAATTTGAGCAAACAACTTTGAAAGCGCGCCATGCCATTTTTTCTGTAACGAAAAGTTTTTCCTCAAACAAAGAATCAGCCATAACTTTATGAATTTGTGGACCGATGAAAATGCCCTCTTTTAATTTGCCTTCACTCAAACTGGTAAACTTTTCTTTTAAATACTGAAAACCACACCCTTGTTTGTTCATTGCGTAGACCCCATTTCGAACTGTTATGAAATTTACTGAATAGATGAGACCAATATCTGTTTATTTATTAGAAATACAAAAGAACATGCTAACAACCATAAGAAATTGGTCATTAAGTCATAAAATGCATTAACTTTTGTTTTGGTTTACAACCCCCAACCCAAGCCAGATGTTTTCTGGGGGACGCTTATCGAAAAGTGAAATCAAACTATAATCTTTAAAATCTTACGTGATACGAAGAAAAGAGATGCATTTTCGGATTCAGCGCACACCATATCATAAGAGACACATTGTTTTAAATCGGAGCAAAATTCTTGTTGTTCAATGAATTAGAGCTTACATTTAAAATGTATTTACATTGATCGCAATTTCCCTAACCCAGGGTTACCTTCCAACACCCGACGAAATTAATTTCGCAGCAACTTCCTTGCCTTGCCTTCCTGGTACTAACTCCAAGAATTCTTCAACGGAATACTTGAAGATTCTAGTTGGGTACTGGGTAGTGCTTTTCAGCATTAATGAAAAATGTGCAAAAATATTTTCCAGCATCTTGTTCTCCACAACTTTGTGTTTTTTTATATACACAAAACAGCACCATCGGTATCAAACTTATCATATCCTTCACTTATCTATTTTCCCTGCAAATACTTGCGATTTCATTCAACTTCAGATATTTTAAATTTATTTCACTCATCACTTATTACTACATCAATTCAACACTAATGAAAACAGAGTGAAAGTGAAATGAATCAGCTGATCGAGGTCTCTATGGAGACAAATTCTCTTTTTAGCCACTAAGCTTTATGAATATTCGTAGATAGCTGGAATCACCAATTACTATCAAATCAATTCAGTTTCTTTGTCTGTTCTTTAAGTAATGATAATTAAAAAAAAAATTAATTAAGTTTTCACCATATGAGTTTTCAGAAGGAAAAAGTAAAAAAAAAAATCGCAAATCAAGATTTCAGGTATAACTCCCGGTAAAGTTGATTTGAATAATTTCGAGGGAAAAATTGTTCCGGAGCCGGGTATCGAACCCGGGACCTTTGGTTTAACGTACCAACGCTCTACCACTGAGCTACCCGGAAACTCTAACCGACACCGATCCAGCGCACACCATATCATAAGAGACACATTGTTTTAAATCGGAGCAAAATTCTTGTTGTTCAATGAATTAGAGCTTACATTTAAAATGTCTTTACATTGATCGCAATTTCCCTAACCCAGGGTTACCTTCCAACACCCGACGAAATTAATTTCGAAGAGGGAAAAAAAAAAAAAAATATATATATATATGGATATATATGGATATAGAGGGAAAAATTGGATCGGTGTCGGTTAGAGTTCCCGGGTAGCTCAGTGGTAGAGCGTTGGTACGTTAAACCAAAGGTCCCGGGTTCGATACCCGGCTCCGGAACAATTTTTCCCTCGAAATTATTTTAAAAAATCGTCCACATCTGTGGAGTGACGGTTAGCGCGTCTGGCCGCGAAACCAGGTGGTCCGGGTTCGATTCCTGGTCGGGGCAAGTTACCTTGTTGAGGTTGTTTCAGGGGTTTTCCCTCAACCCAATATGAGCAAATGCTGGGTAACTTTCGGTGCTGGACCCTGGCCTCATTTCACCGGCATTATCACCTTCAACTCATTCAGACGCTAAATAACCTAATATGTTGATAAAGCGTCGTAAAATAAACTACTAAAAAAATAAAAAAAAATAAATCGAATGACGAAAATGCACAGTATATACTATTAAATATTAAAAATACATTAAAATATTCATTTAAGACAAACAACGTCAATATACAGCATTTGCTTACATAATGTAGATCGACAGGGCGGCGGGCGACTGGCACGAAGGCCATGAAACACGCGGTAAACCGTCTCGCACACGCTCCGCAGTCCAATTCAGTCTCTCCCTACCAGTGGTTGTGTTTACGTTAAATTGCATGTTATTCGTCCGATTGTGTTAGAGAAGTGCTTAGATTTAGATTAAGATGTGGTCCTTTGCTGCTGTTGCTATGTGGAACGGTAACATTAGAAAATTTTCTTGCAAATCGTCTTTTTACCTTTCCGTAGTCACTCTTTTTCAGGTAAGTCTCTACCATTGAAAATCCTTTCCTCTAATTTAAATTTCAGTGGTGCCATGTGAGCAAGCTTATTTAACACCGTCTCAACCACCATTATCATAAACATTAATCAAAATCGAAATCAGTAACATGAACACAAGCCATATACAACGCACAATAGAAACGGGTACTCAACAATAGTAAAAACGGCCTACTGGTATACCCACATATCCAAATACGAGCTATGACCATAGATGTTCAAGCGTGTATTAAATATATATATGCAAAAAAAAAACTAGTGTCGATGTGTTGCCTACAATTTCATTACCTCTTATACTAATACATTATTTATTAAGTACTTAGATGACCCTTCTGATATGACTATGTCTATTGGACGTAGAAACGAAAAAAAAAAAAAAAAGTCACATTTTATGTGTAACAGGAATCAGTGACATAATGCAGGGATAAGGTAACAGGGCTTCCGCAATAAATAGTATTGCTGTCTGAATATGTAGCAGAAGACAGTGTCGTCATCGTGGCTAACGAGAAAGACAGACTACAGCGCAACATCACATTCTTAGGTATAACGGGCCACATTCATAGACATTCTTAGCGCGGGCTTCCGGTGGATGATCAGCGAACTAACGTTTTTCGTATTCATAAACCAGTCTTAGCGATATGATATGATATGATATGATATGATATGATTGATATGATATGATATGATATGATATGATATGATATGATATGATATGATATCATATGATATGATATGATATGATATGGATCCTGTACAAGTAATCAGTCGATAGCCGGGGCTAGTTTAGCACGCTCGTAGCGCGGGCTAGCGAAATGTCTATGAATAGCACCCAACATGACCAACATTGAACAATTTTTTTATATTAATATACGTTTAACATGAGTTTAATATAGCAATTCTTTTGTTTGTTAGAACTTTGAGCATCTATTCATATTTGGCGAATGTCACGATAGTCATGACTAGATCAAGATAAGCATGTGACTTCGATTCGCTCCGTAGCCTCTCTTTCTCATTAGCCACAGTCGTCTTATAGCCTACTTAACAAAGGTATAGTTGTCAATAATAAATGAAAGTCCATCTTATACGAGGGGAAAAGGCTCAAGTTGCTCAGTAACGAAAATATAAATTAATCTGGCATAGTTCCCGCATTAACGTAATATGTACATTTGTAACATAGTATCAATAAATAATCTACAACGGGGTATTATATTATTAATATTACCACAGTCTAGTATACACAGTCGCGAAGCTTGAGTTGATGAGGGTACTAGGAACAATAGACTGTGCCGGTACTGTTTCACATTGTATGTGATGAAGCGATAGTAGAGATCCTAGTGGTTAGTAACTATCTATGGATGCATATTCCCTACGTATTGAGCTTCGTTACTGTATATAGGCCTACTAGACTGTGGTATTGCTGAACTTAATATTCATCTTTTCATTAAAATTAAATATAATATAAACTTAATAAAATATTAACCCAACAAAATACAGATAAATTACAGTCATGTAATGAGATTTAAAAAATCCACTGTTACTTTATGTTGAGCTTACAAAATTTTAGACGTTCGCTAGTTAATTAGATAACCATTGTAACATGACGACAAAGGTTCTTCTTCAGAATTATTTAGCTTTTCAGGAAGTTATCTCAAAAGAAAATCATGTTCACATCCATCAACCATAATTCTTACATTTTTATAGCCTATGTATGTATAGATTAAGTGGTAATGGTAGAATGGGACTTTCGCATTATTCGATAGTTCAAACATACATACAGACAGAAAATAAATCTGAATCCAGATGTCAATAACATAATATTACGGATATTTAAAATACATTCTCCTACAAATATCCCACAACCTAATATTATATAACTTACACTAGAACCTGGGTTATAGGCCTACGTAATCCAGTTATATGTAGTTATTGTTTGTAAGTAACTATATTCAGGTTCTAGTAAAATTACAGTTAATTAAATATAAATTAATTATGAGCTTTACGTAACTGATTTGTACCCAAATCGCTTTTGTAAGTAGTATTTATTTTTTTTAAATCGAGTTACAATTGCATGTTTTTTTTTTTCGCGTTGATATGTAATAATGAAGTTTCATTTTAACTTCACAAGATTTGTCTTATAAGTTTGAACACCGGTACATTTTAATCACTTCCCCAAAATTCTCAATGTCAGCTACGAGATATGGGAAACATATAACATGTGACAGTGAAGACCGCTGCTGTTTTATATGAGTGATTTCAAGGTTACGGCACTCATACAGCAAAAAAACAGCTGCAGGTTACTCAGTTTCTGTCTATATAGCAATCATGTGAGCAGTAAAAAAGAAGAGGTGCTTGCTAAAAGACAAAATTATGTTTATAAAAGAAGTTGAGCTAAATCCCAGCGAACCAAAAACTGAAATTGCAGAAGGTTTTGTAATAACATATAATTATTACATTAAAAATAATAATTCGTAAATTCTCCCAGCTATTTGCTTTATATTCTATTAAACCGATTCCTAGTCATTGGAACATTATCTTATAATCAAACCTTATTCATACGTAGTTGAGTTGTAGGCCTACGTAATTTAAATCATTCCCTTTCAATTATGTACAACTCAGGTTTTACTGTAAATGTTTAAAGAAAATAAAAAAATTGTCTTACACTACAGTCACGAATCTATCTAAATATTTCACGTTTATGAAATCTCAGACACATTTATATTTTCTAATGCTTGTTTGTATACGGTAAGAACTGCGTGATTCTGCAACCTATAGTAGAACAATTTAACAATAAATTATTCATTTCAGCATCACAATGAATGAATGTAAACCATGAAGTCATTTGACTGAATTGTTCTTATTCCTAAAAACGTGAGTAGCGGCAACATCTGAAGAGTTAAATTGCAATCTTAGGTAATTAGTTCCCAGTATCTACAGTCATCTATTACGGAACACTCGACAGAAATATGGTATGAGATCATTTTACTTTGATGGCATTTATTTACGTTGAAGTCACAGCTAACCTGCGGAAAGTTTTAAGTTATTTTACGTAGTAAAGAAGAACATTGGTTGAGACGAAACAAAGAGTGGGATCCTATGATGCAAACCTCAATTAATGTAGACTTTGTGTACAAACTGGTGACCGTCTGAAAACAGGTTTCTATGACGTCATTTGAAAAGTGACATGGACAAGTAACATTCCGCACAGTAGTGGTTCAACGCGTTCTTCTGTAAACAGTAATGAAGTATTATCTTTGCTCGGAGGAGGATAAATTGAATATAACTTATGTATATTGCAAATAATAACTTACGCGCAATAACTCACTAATATCTTATTATATAAGCACTCAGCGTAACCACACTTCTGAATCTTAATTCTCTCAATCACATCACTACAATTCTTATACCACACGCCATATTGGCTACTCATTGAATCATGGGAAATACTACACCGATCACATTAACTACACTTTTGTACCATAATGCTCAGATTTTTTCTCATCTGTGCTAATAATACTTATTATTAATTAGTTTATTAATCGAGAATAAATTATTTACAGTCCGTACCATGTATTATAATATTATGTCCATGTTTTCCAATATATTTCATTTGACTTCAGAAGTCAGTTACCTATAAGTTTGTTCTAGCAAACAATTCAGAACTCAAATATATGTAAGTTTATTACAGTCGAATTACTTATCAATAGTACACACAATGAACCATTATTATATTACATGAAATGGTGTGTACTATTGATAAGTAATTCGACTGTAATAAACTTACATATATTTGATACTTATACTATACTTATCGGACCCAACATGCCTTTAAAATTCAGAACTCGTTCCGAACAAATACCGAACTTCTTTCGGCGCATGCGCCAGCTGTATACTGTGTCGGGATTTTACGTAGTTGGAACGTTTCGTTAACTCTTCTTTCACGGCATTTGGAGTTTCTTTTCATGTTAAAATTATATTCATCTTCTGAACTTAATTCTTCGTAAAATATATCGTTATCACCTTTCAAATGACTCACGATAGACTATTTTTTTCTTTTAACCTGCCTAGTCTCGAAGCATTTTAACCATAATTTCAGATTAAATCATTTGCGCATGCGTTAGTAATTCAGAATTCCCAGTTCCTCAATCTGAATAACTTTTGTACGAGATCGTGCGTATTTGCTTGTTTTCCGCACAGAACCAATACGCGGTAAGTGTGAAATACCACATTCAGTATTCCCAACGTAACACACATAACAATGTCCCTCTTCTTACCGCTTAAGCGCCACATTCATTTTACTGCTTTAGGCTTTTAACATATTATTTTTAGAGACGTTTAACATAGTAATAATTATAAATTGGAAACTTACCACTGCAATTTCACCTAAATTGCAATGTTAATTATTGTTTTTAAATATTTGCAAAAATTAAGTAAAGTCTACTACTCCACGAAACTTATTGCATTCCTGATACAAGTAACATTAAGGAAGCCGTGAAAAAATCAACAAGATTCCAGATGCCAATGTTATTACTGCAATATGTTATATAAATAATATTGTTAAAATATTAAAATGAAAAATAAATCATTACATAACCTTACCGTTTGTTTTAAGTTCGTATTTATAGACTGGGGGAAAAAAAAGACAGACGTATATCACGGCCTGCTGGAGTATAGTAAACACAGAAAACATTTAATAGCAACAATGTTGAAGAAAGATATTTTGGTTTTCCGAAGTTGCCGTCATTAAACAGAAACCAATATGGAGATTTCATTGCAACTAATTAGAAATTCGTCTTTCAGGTATGTAATAAACGATCTTCGCACAAAATAATGTACGATACACGAGCGGTATGTTTGTTCTCATGTTCTAGGAAATTAAAAAAGCTCAACTACGTTTCGCTTTTTCAATCTTTTCCTCGACCATGAAAACGTCGACATACCGCTCTTGTAACGTATATTACTATTCCAAGCTTTAGAGGGATGTATAGGGTGCTATGATAAAGATTTTTCACCAAGGAACCCATTAAAGTAAATGAGAATTGTAGTATCTACAGCACTGTGAGATGTTACTTTGCCTGTTCTTGTGATGGCGAACTTTCTAGGCATAAAATGCATTCAGTAGGCTAAATAAAACATCAAAGTGGTTTGAAGAACTTTAATGACTTTCACATTTCCAATAATTGTTCAAAGTGACGTTCGTACGTTCCCTTGCAATTCCGAGCTAGTATGTGATATCAGCACAGTCTAGTAGTCTATATACAGTCACGAAGCTCAATACGTAGGGAATATGCATCCATAGATAGTTGCTAACCATTAGGATCGCTACTATCGCCTCATCACAAACAATGCGAAATAGTACTGGCACAGTCTATTGTTCCTAGTACCCTCACAACTCAAGCTTCGTGACTGTATATACTAGATACTAGACTGTGGTACCAGCCGGGCATATCTCACAGTTATATCTTCAGGCAGAGAGTAATTGAAAGAGGATGCCCAGTCCCTTGTCCTGAGCGCTCTCCTGTCCTCACTCCTGACTTTTTCCTATGTGGGTACAAGAAAGCTATTGTGTATGCAACACCGGTAGGAACAATAAATTAGCTTACTGTGCGTATATTTACAGAGTTCGATACCATAAGAGGGAGAGTGGAATTCTTCCGGAGAGTAAGGGAAAAAAATATGGTTCGTCGTTGCATTCTATGTAACGAAGTTGGCGGCCGTCACTTTAAACACTCGATCCCCTGGCCAGGTCGCGATGGAATTTGTGGTGGACAAACAGACGTAGCAGAGGGTTTTTCTCGGGGTACTCCCATTTCCCTCTATCATTACACCAACACATTCCACCATAGTAACCACAACCACAGTGCTCCTGTATAAAATAAATGAAGTATTGCATGACGACTGAAAAAAATCTTTCAGATAACGTTAAAAAACTACAGAGTGTAATTTAAAAATATTCTCTATGACGTCTATGACGTCATAACTGTCACAACAATAGTCACAAAAATATTTTGTTTCCCTAAAAATATTTCTCTGTAAAGATAAGATTTGACATATCTGTGATTTTTGTAAGAAATAAGCTCATTCATGTTTAATGCAATGATGCGTTACTTTCCAAAGACCCTGTATAAGAAGACATGCGGACAGACTGAGGGGATGCCGAAAACGGCATTTTTCAATGCCATGGATGCTGATGACAGTGATAACTTATATTTCTGTGAAGATCTCGGAATCGACTTTTCTTAGCATAATATTTTCTATCTAAGGTGTGTTTCATAAGTTCATCATATTGTCTTTTACATTTAAACGGATAATCTTTTCGAACACGTCAAACCTTACAAATAAAGACACTTTTTCACAGAAACAAACCATTTTTAATATCACTGCTGTACGAGTTGCGATGTCACCACAAACATTTTTAAATGGCGCCCTGTATTTTTCTATATACCATCTGAAAGAGAGTCTTCATGTATGTCAACCGAAGATCCTAGTCTTTTAATTGAATTTGAGGTTAGTAGAACTTGTTGAATTTACAAACAATACACATCTCGTAACACAATTTTGTCACAAATTGAATTGTATAGCTTCAATATGTGGCGTCCACACCTGTGGAGTACCGGTTAGCGCGTCTGGCCGCGAAACCAGGTGGCTCGGATTCGATTCCTGGTCGGGGCAAGTTACCTGGTTGATATATTTTCAGGGGTTTTCCCTCAACCCAATATGAGCAAATGCTGGGTAACTTTCGGTGTTGGACCCCGGACTCATTTCACCGGTATTATCACCTTCATCTCATTCAGACGGCAAATAACCTAAGATATTGATAAATCGTCGTAAAATAACCTACTTAAAAATATGTGGCACTCATAATTGAGAATAAAATAAATTGTTAGTAATTTCTCTAAAACGAATAAATTAATTTCTCTGAGTCAACACAGCAAATGTTCAATTAATTAAATGTTCAAAATGTTTCACATTTACTATCAGGAAATGATAAAGCCGCAACACATTTTCTTTTTCAATTAATGTTGGTGGTATTTCTCCAATCACCATTAAAAACTAAATTCTCTCATTTTCACTTAAGAACATCTTTATTTTCTATTAATTCCAACAAGTAAATTTCTTCCAAAACATCAAGAAACCCAACTATTAATTTGGTTACCATAGCAACGTTTAGTCTAAAAACAACTACTAAGATTTAAAATCATCCGTCCTCAAGTGAGGTTGACCGCTGGGATCCGGAATTAACAAACATAAAAGATAAAGGGAAATGAAACGGGCAAAATATGGATTAGATTTGTACATTAAAACAAAAATTTACGTGTTAATATATAGATGATAGTGTAAAATTTGAAGAGAGGCCTTCAGAATTTCCATTACAATCTTCTGAACCTCATAAAAGGGAATTTTAAAGGATTTAAGAATATTACATGTAAATTTTGGTAAACAACCCCTCGCTCCAAATAGTAAGCCTGCAACATCCCAGTTGTAAAGCGAAATGCCATATTTTTCACTGAGGTGTGGAAGACAAGGTACATATTTAGCTCGCTTGTCATCATTAATCTGCAGTGCTTGATTTGTGTCTCGTTCAAAGCAAATCGTAGGGTCTAAGACCATCGCTTTCTGGGTTCTTCTATTGATGGCAATTATATCGACTCTTCTATGAGAATCATCTTCAGACACGCAATGAATCTCCTCATGTACTTCCCATCCTCTGTTTCTTAGCAGGTTGGCAATTTCTGTACGGGCACGATGGTGTCTGTTGCTACGCAGTAGCTCTCCCTTCTTACAGAACCCCCAGTACGTGGCCAAGCGATACGGAAAAAAAAAAAGAAAAAAGAAAATCTTTCAGAAGATGAGAAAAATAAAAATATATGATGTCATTTTAAAAAGTTTCTGATGACATCACAACTCTCATAACAATGTCCATAAAAATGTTTCCTTTGTGTAAGCTGGCTGGGCAGTATTTGAAATAAGTATTTGAAATACATTTGTATTTTGTATTTTGTAATTTGTAAGGATTTTCGAAAGTGCTTTGTATTTAAATATATAAAATTGATGTATTTTGTATTTCAAATAGGCCTACTTAAAATACTTTTTTTTCTTCTTGTCCTTCAAGTTTTGGATTTGGATTTGACGAATGAACTTTTGTGTTATTTGCCTATCCATTTCAGATCTGCTAGTTTTCTTGCCACAACTGATTCTCTTAATGCCATAACGAAATCTCCAACAACATCAAGGATCCATCACCCAACACTTGCTAAATGGTCAGCATTATGGAATGCGTCTAGGAGTCCCAAATCCTCAGAAATTATATCATATGTCTTGAAATATTCATCAAAGTTTCCTTGCCGAACTCGATGGAATTCTCTTCATGACTCAGTCTCTCAAATATTGCAATTCAAACATGATATAAACAGGTGTAACGAGAACTGCTCAGCTGGTTTCACACACATATTCTGTGTCCTCTTCTTACCATTTGGTGAGGCAGTGTCAGAGAGCCGTCTCATCTTCAATGCCAAAGGGACAACCCTGTCCACTCTAGAGAATTACCCAACAGTGAAACAAGCTTTTATAAAGTATAATACAAGTTTGTGTACCTCTGCACCTGTAGAAAGACTGTTCTGTTTTGCAGGATTTATTCATTCACAAGCAAGGGGATCCTTATCTGATAAACTTCTTGAGACACTGTTTTTTTTTTTTTAAGGGAGCAGCAATTTATTCATATGTAGCATAATTTCATTTCTGACTGGGAAAAGGAAGAATGTTCAGTTACAGTGTTTATATCAAATTTCGAGGTAAAATGCTTTTAATGTTAATATAATATTTTAGATTTTCAGTAATAGGCTATTCTTATTTCTTTAGGCGTATATATTGTATCGAGTATTTCAAATACAAATGTATTTTGAGTATTTGAAATACAAATGTATTTTGGTTAATTTTTAAAAGTATTTTGTACTTGTATTTCAAATACAATTTTTTGAAGTATTTTGTATTTGTATTTCAAATACTTGAATGTCAGTATTTTGCCCAGCCCTGTGTGTAAGAAAGTTCCCTTCAAAATACAAAATTTTACGTGTCCGAGAGTTTTTCGAAAACAATTATCCGTTTAAATGTAAAAAGCAATATGCGGAACTTATGAAACACACTGTATACTTCTCACAATGAGAAAGAAAAAATAATTTTAGTAGTCGTTCTAATGATCTTAGTGGGTTAACATAATGGTTTGGAAATCGAAACAAACAACAGAGCTCGTCTTCATAGTTATTATCTTTCTATGATAACTCGGTGATTTTTTCATTTCGAAGAATAATAAAATTCCTTCTGCACAGTGATGTTCTTACGACGTTTATAAAGTGACGCAACGAGTATAAATAGAAGCGGAAATGGGAAGAACCTAAGCTTGAATCAACTCAGGTGTAATTCTACGTTTGTTTAAATGTGGCTGGAGGAAGTCTGGATAATATTAATGGTTTATGACTCACCAGGACGAGATACTGAAGGTAAAAGCTATTTTAAAATACTTTCATTTATGGCCCGATATATTTCTAAATACAGGAGACACGTTGTAAATTTATAAATAGAAAATACTTGTTTTTTTGCAAAGTCCATATTCCGAAGGAAAGTAATGTGATAAAGTCAGGAACGCGAGAGTGATGTCTATGTCACCAGGAGTGTACAAATACGTTTAAGACTATGGAATGAAGATACGTTTTATAGCAGTAAAAAAAAATAAATAAATAAACCTCGAACAGCTTTTAACTGTAACTGGAGGTGAATAATAATAATAATAATAATAATAATAATAATAATAATAATAATAATAATAATAATAATAATAATAATAATCACCCAACGTGCCATGGTTTGTTAATAAATAAATTTCGGCAAGTCTATCGTCCTATCAAAAAGGAGTGCTTATATGGCAGTAAAATTTTTAATAGGCTCCCTATCGATATAAAAAAATGAAACTCAAAACATAAGATTACTTAGGGTCAAATTAAAGAAGTACATCATTTCTCACGCTCTTCTATTCTGTAGGTGAATTCATGACATTCAACAACGCTTCATGAAATTGATACCAAAACTTTATGTTGTAAGTACTAGAACTAGACGGCATTTCGGAAGGCGATCAGCTGCTATATGCGCCGTAGCATTTCTGGTATGTGACGTCACAAACTTGTACAATAGAACCAATCGGAATCAGTCTATAAGAAGTACTTCCCGAGTTCGTTTGTTCAAGTATGAGTGTTTCAATACACTGAATAAGTAAAACTAACATTTACTGTGTGTGTAAGATAAATAAATGAAAAAAGAGACTGTAAAAAGACAAATATTGCACAGGCAGGTGCGGAAAATAGTGTTTAAGATGTATAATTATTTTAAAAACGATAACGAGCAGAACGCTGTCGGCCATCTTGATGCTGGCTGCAACGTTGCCAACGCGCAAGAAACGACTGCAGAAGCATCTGATGTGGGATTGAGAACCGTGCAAAAAATATTGTTAGTGAAGGAAAGAGGGTTTGTTTGGTGTCATGCTTACAGTAATCAACGGCTGAGGTCATTATTGTCGTTTGATAATTTAAATTCTCTCCTGCGCTATTTGTATTGCACGTGCGCGTGAAGTACGATGTGGCAATGTTGTACGCTGCCTTGCTCTCTCTATCTGTCTCTCTCGACACAAACGCTAGCAGACTACCGCCTTCCGAATTGCCGTCGACTCTAGTAGACTATATTGTAAACCTCTTCTGTATATATTTCAATTAGACTGTGACTATAAATTAAGACTTTATAGTAGTATTAAGTTTTTTGGCTTGTTCCATATTCTAGCTGTGAAGCAATGTACGAATACCATGGAATGTTAATAAATACAATACAATACAGAGAATTTCTTTTCATTTTTGAGTTTATTCATCTTTTGTTATCTTTTTTTTTTTTTTGTGAAAATGCCACAAAATAAATCTCCTTTTCTTCTATGATTTTATGACGCAATGCTAAATTGAGAGTTGTCATATCATTTGTCAAACTTGTCGCCCACAAATTGATAGTCAACTGGTAAGCTTGTCAAAAGGTGCGAGGATATTTCGTCCAATGGCAGTACACTGCTCCGCCGATTTAGTAGAATGCGTTTATGTCTAAAAAAAATCAGGAAAACAGTACAACGTGGTTTGTTGTGAAGAGAATCCAATCTCCTGCATACTGGTAAGGCATCATGTCACAAACACGTTCACCCACCGAAGTGTTTAAGACAAAGCTTGTCAAAAGATTGTAGGAAACATAATTGACTCAAATTGTCACTTGTCTGTGATTTCTTTGTCAGTTTGTCTCTAGTGAAAGTACCAGTAGTCGTTTTGAGAAATACGCTCTATCATACTTATGCATAAACATAGTAGGCTTATTTGCCACAAATGTAAACAAGTTTTCTTGTATGAACTACTGCGTATCTTGTTTGTTAGCATAGGTTACCATATGTAACTCAGAATGTCAAACTCAGTGAAGTTATTTAATAAATGTGTGAGTGTTGTAAAGGTATTGTATATGGTAACTTATATTACTACAAATATATATTTTTACAGTAATATTTAATAAAAAATATATATATATAAAATACATTTACTTACAAATGACATTTAAAGAACCCAGAGGTTCATTGGCGTCCTCACATAAGCCCGCCATCGCTTCCTATTCTGAGCAAGATTAGTCCAGTCCCTAGCATTATTTCAATTAAATTCAATAAGCCATTAAACCTACAGTGATAGACTTCGTCACAAATATAGAAGGGGGGGGGGAAACATACATTTGAAAATACACATACAATTGAAAATAGTAAAGTTTAATTAGAATGAAAGCACAAAGCATTTTGAAACTCTAAAATTTAATGAAAACACTTCACTCTTAATGTATTATTTGTAACTAAATGTAAATAACTTTATTTACTAAAAAACAATTTCGTATCAATTTATGTTAAGAAACTCATCTACAGAGTAGAAAGGATTAATTAAAAGCCAATTATAAAATCTAGTTCTGAAACTATTGGTTGGTAATTTATAATATTGACTGGAAAACTTATTATATAAGCTCATTCCCATGACAGAAAAATGTGTACTAGTTTTATGTAATCTACAGTATGGAATATTAATTTGTTCACTATTTCTAATTTCATGATCATTTATATTGGCTACTAATGAGTAACTGTCTATATTTTGTCGAGTGTAAAGGACTAGATCGTATATTTACGATAGTTAATATCTGTGATTGTTTGAAAAGTGGTCGACAATTTTCAAGATAGTTTGATTGACATAGAATTCTAATGGTTTTCTTTTGCAAAACCAAGACACTCCCAATTTTGGTACCATTTCCCCAGAAAATTAAGGCATACTGAATTATAGACTGAAAGAACTAAAAGTAGGCACATCTTAAATAATTTTAAAAAACGTAAGTCGCTCATTTATTTAATAAATATATAACTCTTGATAACTTTGTGCATATATATTCGATATGTTTTTCCCATGTTAAACTGGAATCTATAAAAAGTTCTAGAAATTTGGTATAGTTTTGTATGTTGTTCTTTTTTATTACATGATTTAGGCTAAACGTCATGTTTGTAGTCTTTTCTTGATTAAGCAAAAAACTATTAGACTCAAACCATAGAGCCATCTGTGATAGAATATCGTTGCTTACAGAATTCAGAGCAGAGCTAGAACATAAGAATGTAGTGTCATCAGCATACATAATTGTTATAGCTTTAATGAATTCAGGAAGGTCATATCTCATCTACCTCAAATCCATTTTAAAATTATCCTCCTATCTACGTCTCGTCCTCCCCAAAGATCTTTTTTCCTTAGGTCTTCCATCTAACACTCTGTAAAGCATTTCTGGATTCACCCATACATGACCATCTTCCTCTTTTGTAGGGGCGTGTGCATTTATAACTATGATATCGCACATCTGCTCTTTAAGTACTAAATACGATAACCTGTCACTGATAAATTCGATCTTTTTTACTGCTGATTATATTCTTTTATTAATAAAGAATTATGTTTCTAATTGGTGATTATTGTTTTCTTCTCCATAATACAATAAGTAATCTTCCATTGGCGATATGCCATTCCCATCTAACCTAACTTCCTGTATTCCCACAAAGTTTATTCTATATGTAGCTGTTTTTTTTTTTTTTTTGCTACTAATTTTACCTCTGCTGTTCAATGTAGAATCGTAACATTCCAAGTACCAAATCTCATAAACTTATTCCTCTGCTGTAGTCGCGCCAAAGAATGAGTTCCATTCCGAGGCCTGACATCCAAGCTGGAGGACCATCGCTTACCGGCTGTCCGCGACTGCTTATTCACAAATAATATATCACATAACTTTATTCAATAGTAGGTTGGGAACCAAGATTTATCTGCAATTAAAAAAAAAAACATGGATATTGTTCTCGTAATCTGTTTTCGTGGACAGTCCATAAATTGAAGGTTACTTGTTATTTACTAAATCGCACACTGGAACATTATCATTATGTGTTGCAAGTAGCATCTGCGCCTAGATATTTATGTTATATTATCTCTTGTTACAATTGATGTAGCTTTACTTCAAAGATGTGTAAGAAATTAGAGTAAAGTTATCCCTCTTACACGCCATTACGTATTCACTTGTTCTCCTTATATTTCTCTTGCATACGTAAATACATGCAGTATAGTAAAGTTATGCACCTTAGATATTTTTTCAACATTTTTCTTCATGTGACAAGTGATAATACGAGTCGTCTCCAAAAAGTAAGTTTCCTTGGGGCCGTTTATAGAAAGAAGACACAATTTTATGGAAAGATTTATTTAGGGTTACCATCCGTCCGGCAAAAGGAGGACATGTCCTCTTTTTTAATAATTTTATCCTGTCCGGCAAGCATTTAAAAAAATTGAAATGTCCGGCATTTCGCATTTCAAATAGAATTAATATGAATATTGAATAATGTGCGATATTATGCATAGAATATCTAAACGAACGGTGAAAACCTATGAAAGAATTTAACTACTTTCAATGGTTGAAGCTGGAGCACATTAAAAAACATAAAATATGATGACCTATTTACATGCATTGAATTCTTACACTTTAAAAACATCACTATTCATGATTCTAAGTTATTTTATCAATTTTATTCTGCAATGTACAAATACATGCCAATCGAGTTAACTTTGACAAAGATGCGAGCACTGAACCTTTCTCAGAACTCTTAAAAATATATCACTTCTATTTTTCTATCCCAAGTCACAATGGAAGTGCTGAGAGAGTATATTCCCTAATAGCTGCTCATTGGACAAAAGAACGAAATCGTATGCTAACGGAGACGGTCAGAGGTATCATCATGGTGAAATATAATTTCAAGGACATGTCCTGTGAACAGTTCCATAGTTATTTGTTACAAGATTATAAGTTTGTCTCTTCAGGCTCTTGTGCACAAAGTGGGCTCCACCGATAAGTAGGGTACAGATGTAATACTGATCCAGCAACTAATGAGAAAACTAACTAAGGTAAGCCATTGTTTTTATCTTTAATTTTGTTCATACCAATTTTTAAAAATTCCTCCTTTATTTTAGATCCCATGTTCTCCTATAGAATTTCTTCTCATGGTAACCCTAGATTTATTGGAAAAAATAAAGCAATTGTTGAGTTATTTTTCAACATATTTCCCACCGAATTTCAGACATTGGTCATACCGTGGGATGAACTTTTGTATTCCTGTGTCGTAGAAGTCTACCGCCTGCGATCGGAATCAATGTGTGACAGGCATCTGTCACTGTGAAAATGCTGACCGGGCAGGAATTTCTTGGGGTGTAAGAAAAGATGATAATCTCTGGGAGCGAGATCCGGGCTGTAGGGTGGACGATGAAACAACTCCCACTAGAACCCCTGCAGTCCACACCTGTGGAGTAACGGTCAGCGCGTCTGGCCGTGAAACCAGGTGGCCCGGGTTCGATTCCCGGTCGGGGCAAGTTACCTGGTTGAGGTTTTTCCGGGGTTTTCCCTCAACCCAAGAAGAGCAAATGCTGGGTAACTTTCGGTGCTGGACCCCGGACTCATTTCACCGGCATTATCACCTTCACCTCATTCAGACGCTAAATAACCTAAGCTGTTGATAAAGCGTCGTAAAATAACCTACTAAAAATAAAAAAAACACCTGCAGAAGATCTGTTGTGCGCAGTGCCGTATGTGGCCGAGAGTTAACGTGCAACAAACCACACCGGCACTAAGCAACACGCATCGCTTGTTCTGAAAAGCCCGTCGAAATTTCCCATAACTACTATCCGTATATTCTGATTTTCACTCTCATCATTAGAGAAACTGATAAGAAATGATTTATCCCTTTGCAGTTTTTCTTGAAAATTAAATAAAAATATTAACATGTATTTTTATTTCCTGCCTTTAGGGAGTCTGGAAACCCTACTACAGTGACTAAAAGACGGAATGCTGCTATTCAGACCGAGTTCGTGTGTGTATCCTTAGGTGAGTCGGCGATGCGCTGCTGTCAAGCAATGCAGATTTTCAGCCTAATTTTCTAATTAATCTTGCACTTAATTACAAAACGAATAATAGGTTTTTATTTACTTTAATGTATTCTATTGCCCCCTTCAATCTGCACAGCTATCTCACTTCAACTCTGTGTATACGCATACCAATACGGTAAAAGGAAATATTGTACGTGAGTCGTTGCAATCACAAATACAAAAAGGATATTTCAAAGCATTTGAAAAGTGTATGCACAGTACCAGGAAATGAAATTCAACTCGGAGACATCAAGCAAGAGAAAGAACATTTTACATGCAGATGTTATTGAGGAAAGAAGTCTGAAAAGGATTTCTCCTCTCACGGAAGTATGAGAATCTCTGAAGCGGAAATGAAATAAAGCCTGCACTGTCATGACGTAATTGATAAACATCGCTAAGAGAAAAATATGAGACGCCAGGGACATGTGTGAAGACAGGATATATTGCAGACTGGCGATACTTTACTAAAGTCTTCCTTCACAACATGGGATGATATTCAGAAACGAGCTGATAGTGAGCTCAATTAACGAACATTATCAACTGTCACGTTATACAGAATGATTCAAAATTCTGGCGACATAGACAAAATCCGTTAATGGTGAAAGATAAATAGAACAGAGAAAAATTCTCTCCGGTATCGGGACTCGAACCCGGGTTTTCAGCTCTACGTACTGACGCTTTATCCACTAAGCCACACCGGATTCCAGTTTCGATGCCGGATCGAATCCCCTCAGTTTAAGTTCTACCTTTCAGTTTTCCTTTGGTGGCCTACCCTCATGTACCTTGTCACAAAATATGTGACAGTGGCACAATGTCCAACGCACAATGTACAGAGGTGCACTCATTACGAGTGACTAAGTGGCCGGGATCCGACGGAATGGGCGCCATTTTGAATCACTAAGTGATTACTTACGCATATCATATTATTATGATGTACAGAAGTACATATGATATTTCCGTGCAGGCATTCTGCGTTACCATATGATGAAGGATGGATAGAACAGAGAAAAATTCTCTCCTGCACCGTTTTCTCTGTTCTATCCATCCTTCATCATATGGTAACGCATATACAGAGTGGAAGGTAACCTTTTACAATCCTTCACACACATAACAGATCATGTCATTTGGGAACGTTTTGTCAAATAATATTTTTTCATACGACCAATTGTTTTTCTGATATTTCGAGAGACGAATATAATTAATTTATATATAATGTATATATAATAATATAATATCTTATATTAATAAAAAAATCGAATTACCAACAAATAATATAGAAATTCATTACAAAGTATAAATATAAAACCAGTAAATAAAAAATTCTCTTAAAACAATAAAAATAAAGTGCCAGAGATCTTTGCACCCCAGCATACTGAATACCGCTCCAATTATCTACTTGGCAGGGGTTTTGAGAGGGTGTACACACATACCGTTTTGTAAACAAAAACATCTGTTGAGAATGCATCAAATCAAAATTTATGTAATCGTAACATGTTAATTACATGAACTATGTTATTCGTTATCTATGATGAAACGTTCGTTATTGTATCGTTTCAGCACTAAATTTAGTACGAAGAAACACGTAGTTTCCGTTACATTTTAAGGCAATTTCATCAATAATACAGTAGAATGAAAAATTACGCACAAAAAATGAATCCTTTAAATACAGTACTATTTTACATTGAGGATCAGACAGTTGATGTCACTCCAACTCAACTACAATACAATGTTTGGAAGAAATAAACAACTTTGAAACTAAATGAAAATGATACACATTAATGTGAGGTACACTGTTAAATTTTATACACCATTCTCTACAGTGCCTTTTAAAGGTATTGTTCAAAGTGTCCATCAGTTGCGTGTCTACAACTTTCACACTCCTGATCCAGTTATCTGTCACGGTATAAGCGAACAGCTGCAGCGGCATTGTAACCAGTTTCGCCATAAATTAATAACATGTCCAGATACTCACGATTATAAAACTGTGGCATCTCGTTATGTTTCAACGGCTACGAACTGCACGTAGCCTACAACTAATGACGAAGTGAATGTAAGCGTATCGTCCGCTCCGTACACCTAACTCGGCCACATGGTTTGCGTACGTAAGAAACAGTGTTGCCAGCGTATCACAGCCCTGTTCCCATGCAATGTATACACGACTATTAACGCGATTTATTCGAAATCTGTGTCATTTTCCATACACATACATAGCTTACTCTCTCATCCTACATGAGATAAAATCCAATTTTGAGCAGTTTCATGAAAAACTTAATCATAATTTCAAGTTACAAAAGACCATTTTTTTCGAAAACCGCCCTTCTGGGAACAAAATATTATTAGATTTTCTTGTTTGTCATAATTCGAGATATAATATCCCAGAAGGATTGTAAAAGTTACTTTCCACTCTGTATAATTAATTTATAATAAATTGCTTTTAAAATATGTTATGCTCGACCATGCCGAAATGTAGTAATTATACACCTGGTAGCAGTCCTTTAATGCATGTCATTAAAGTACACCTACTCATTAAAGTTCAGGTGTTCAGCCAATGACAAGTCAGCTTTGTACCGTTATATCGATTATTCTCGGATATGCAATCGAAAGACAATTAGCGAAAAGTCACGGAAGCTGGAAATCCAATACTGTCGCAGAAGGTTATGTTCTGTTACTATAATAATTAGCGTTAATTATAAATAATATTCAAATAAATTCAATTTGTCATCTTGTTTTTCAATTCTAAATCAATTTCCAGGTTATATCAGAGTAATCTTCATCTTATTCTCTGCCAAGGACAATGACATTCGGCCTCGGAAAAAATCAATCTTTCGCGTCTGCGCACATCTCACAATTCAGGTCAGTTCACACATAACCATAAGAAGACCTCATTTTAAATAATTTCAAGTTAGAAATATGGTCGAGCATAAAAAGTCGTATGAAACTTGCCTATAATGGTAATTAAGACGCTCGTATGAAAATTATGAAACTCGCTTGCGCTCGTTTCATAAACAATCATACTTGCGTCTTAATTACTACCATTGCATAATGGCTCGTTGCATAATGCACTATTATGAGCACTTAGATGTCTTTTAAAATCTTTAGATGTTGAACTACGGTTTAATTCTAAATCACTGACACTAGCTGTTGATCATCTATTGCACTCGTTGATTATTGGCGGTGTAGGAACATTCCTTAAATCCCAGAATTGAGCGGGACTCGAACTTGGACCACTTGCGTGACCATGTAGCCACATTTCCTAAAAATATGAATTTCGAAATACTTTCAATAACCTTTCCATATGTCCCCATTTTTATTTGTTTGATTTAGTTTCCACACATCTGGACTGTGAAGTATTTCAGTGGAAATGTCGAAATCGGTTCCTTTTTTTTATGATTACTATCTTTTGTACACATAGCGAGAAGAAACTGAAAGAGATATTGCAGTCAATTCTAAAAATAGCTCTTTTCCTTGAATAACGCCCACGTCTCGACTCGATACATTCATTTCCTCGTACATACGCAAGCTATTTCTGCGTCAGGGCTACGTACAGTATGTCCGTCATCATCCAGTTGTCAGTAAGAGGCTTGCCTTCTTGAAACTGGGCCGATGCCGATATGACTTGATGGCTCATGCAGAATCTCATCCGTCTTCCGAGATTTGCAATACAAGAATTCACGTTATTTATCTAACGACATTTATAATTGAAGGATTCAGAGCCATAGTGGACCAAGCGCCAATTTATTAAAAACGGAGAAAGCATAGTTTAATGAATAGTGATATATAACTTAGTTTTAATGTGCATACTTTATATTACTTACTACATGTTTCCATTGAATTATGGTAATAACTTAATTTTAACCTTTGTTTTCTACGGTTTTAGTAAATGGTACTTGGCCCATAAAATACTAGCATCTCAGCCAAAAAAATTAATGCAAAACTACCACTTTTATATATCTTAGGAGACCCAGATATTCCCCATAAATTCCCCCTTTTCTAACAAACGACGTAATGCCCTAGTTCAGAATCTACAAAATTGCCTGTTACATGTGTGAGGCCACTCATCTAGTCGCAATGCGAAAGGACAGGGAACCTTTCAATTTGCAGATTCAGAATTCACGGCGTTTCTTCTGACGGTCTTCACCTGCCTTGTCATCGAACAACAGACGACAGAGTCTTCTCGACTCCACTTGCACTGCGAAATGGCAAAGCCCCTTTCAATGTGCAAGATTACACCTGCCATCCTAACGGCAAACAAACGAGTCTTCTCAACTCCTTCTGCACTGCGAAATGACACAGTTCCTTTCAATGTGCAGATTTACACCAGCCATTTCTTCCTCGTCCCGTCCCTTCCGTGATCACTTTGATCACATTTCCGTCCCCTCGCGTATGTAGTACCTAAGAGGTTACGTCCATTTTCGGTTTTTCCCCTTCAAAATTTTCTAGAGCTTCTTCAGTGGAGCAGCGTAACCCGGAGTGAGACAAGTGGCCAACAGGCTTGGAGCTCACATATTTAGTTTCTTACAGCCCCGAACCCCTTGCAAGGACGCATTTTGCGTACCTTTTAAATTTGTCCTCCCAATTCTCCTCTTTCAATTCAATTCAAATCAGGGGAGGGTGCGGAAGGCGGAATACGGCTTGAGTTTAGCCGCGTTTGAGGATATGACCGCGTATCCTAATACTACGACCCTTCTTTCTGGGTGGTGGAGACCCTGTCAGAGACTACAATAAGAATTTTCAAGTATCCTTATAGCCTCCTTAAATGCAGTCATTGGCCATTTTAAAAGAATAGAATAAACGAAATAATAAATAATTTAAAATGATATAAAATAAAAAATAAAATGAATGAAAAACAAAATTACATAAAAATAAATAAAATGAGCTATAATAAATACAAGAATTAACAGGAATTTCAGATGACAGGACAGCCGAAAGAATATCTAAAGTTGTATTTTATCATTTGGAAGAATTTAACTGTAGGAAGAAATTAATTGCGCAAACGTACGACGGAGCATCGGTAAATATCGGGCAGTACAATGGCTTAGGAGCCATCTTCGCAACTAAAAAGGAGAGGTGAATCGAACTTCACTACTAATAAATTGCCAGTTCCAGTATGGTGAGTCAAAGACTAACATAGGCCTACTTCTATTGATTTTGCATGCTCTATTATTATTATTACTATTATTATTACCACTACTACTACCACTACCACTACCACTACCACTACCACTACCACTACCACTACTACTACTACTACTACTATATCATTATTAATAATAAAACACAAGAATTAACAGGACTTTCAGATGACAGGACAGCCGAAAGAATATCTGAAGTTGTATTTGATCATTTAGAAGAATTTAACTGTAGCAAGAAATTAATTGTGCAAACGTACGAGGGAACATCGGTAAATATCGGGCAATACAATGGCTTGGGAGCTATATTCGCAACTAAAAAGCGGAGGAGAATCGAACTTCACTACTAATAAATTGCCAGTTCCAGAATAGTGAGTCAAAGACTAACATAGGCCTACTTGTATTGATTTTGCATGCTCTATTATTATTATTATTATTATTATTATTATTATTATTATTGTTATTATTATTATTATTACTACTAATATTATATCATTATTAATATTAGTTTCTGTCTTGCTCATCAGTTGTCAATGTCATATCCTACATACAAAAAATATCACGAGTCGCCACTGCTCTGCACATCCACATATTTATAAATTCGTTGACGCTATCATTCAGACATGGTAGTAGTGGTAGTTGGTATCTTAGTAGTGATGTCAAGATATGGTAGAAGTGGTGTGATGGTGGTGGTTGTTTTAATGATGAATAATGATGGTTTTGGTATTAATGTTCTTGATTCTGGGGTAGTAAACATGTTGATAATGGTTATTTTAAATGTAATTTTAGAGAAGATGTGACTATAGGTAGAATATTAAAGTAAGACGGATATTTCTTAGAAATCGAATGTGAGCATTTTCTTCTCGTTTTAGAAAGTTGATAACGCTATGTCCTGTGTTCCAGGAACAGTTTGAATGAAGAATGGCTCTGATTGACGGAGGGAGTTCAAGGAACCTTCAAATCAGGCTTCAAGTCATAGGACTACGCCCATCTGTGTGTATCTAAAGGGCCGTGCCCCACAGAATTTGTGTCAGGGATCTCTGAATTGATATTACTAAGTGATAGATCTTTCTATACTGATAAGGTTACGACGTGTTCAAATTTATGACACGTGCCATCGTCTTCCTGTCTTCGGGATATTAAAATGACTTATCGTAGTCATTCATTTATCCATTCATTCTTCGTATTCATTTACGACATTCATTAATTAGTTAATTCATCCAGTCATCAACTAGCAGTTTGAACAGATTAAAATTACTATCATTCATGTTATCCATTTCATCATGATCGTCGTCGTCGTCACCATCATCATCATCATCATCATCATCATCATCATCATCATCATCATCATCATCATATTTATTTTCCCTATTTTAACTCTGTTGCAAGTTTACTGGTATAGTTGAGGGTTGGGTTGGGATTGTGGTTAGGGATTTAGACCAGCCGTGGCGAAAATGTGACTCGCGAGCACATTGCGGCTCGCAGTGATAGCTATGCATTTCTCTTGCTTCCTACCTCCTCCAACCCCCACCCTCTCACTCACTCAAGTCAAACTCCGTTCCATTTGTATTTGTCTCTGACCTGCGAGTGGCGTATCGTCGCAATGTCTCTCTCGAAACCATGTACCTGTACAAAAACGAAAGTTTCAAGTAGGATGGGAGGACGCATTTTTTTTTTTTTTTTTTGCTGTCAATATTGTGAGAATATTAAATGTATGATTTGTTCACAAGTATTACGAGGAAAACGGCTGTATAACATAAAACGCCATTATACTACATGTTACTCACAAAACATTAAAAGGTTAATTATTATTATTATTATTATTATTATTATTATTATTATTATTATTATTATTATTATCACCTCTGTACGTCGATCCTTTTTCGGCAGATGTACGAATAATGCGGTTAGATCTTCAATTGAAACTCACAAATTTACAATGTGATGTTAAATGAAAGCTACATGTAAGGACTTGACAAATGTTGAACTTTTCAAACTCTTGCCAAAAAAAAAATATATATATATATATCCGAAGCTTCGTTCTTTCGCTTGCTCTGTTGAAACCATGTTCGCTACAACTTACGTTTGTGAAAAATTATTTTCAGCAATGAAAATAGTAAAAACCAAATTTAGATCACGACTGGCAGACAATACCTTCGTGATCAACTACGACTGGCAGTAAGTGACACAATTCCTGATTTTGAAACTTTGTCAGTTAATTTTAGGTTGTGATAATGTGTCCTATGTTTTCTTATTCACTTCTTTCTTCGTTACACGTACTAAACATTAGTTTCTAACCTTATACTGTATAAAATTATATTTAAGTGTTTGACGTAAGGAAAATGAAAATCCGTTAATAAGTCAGACAGTTCCTTCACTTCCCCTTCGGTTGTCCGCCTCCCTCCAATGGCCAAATAAAATGGTCTGTAAGAGTGTTGTAGTAGTTAATGACAAAAACTTCACTGAAATTATTGTAATTCGTAATACATATGATACAGTAAGTGTCATTTAATTACACTCATACGTCAATTTTGAGTTACTGATTGGTATTAATGGAATTCCAAACGAGCAGGAAAACCATCCAGGGAGCTCAGCCGTCTCTCGACCTACGCGGTCGGTTCACATTTCCTCATGAGTTCCTAGAAAATCCCTATGTTCTGTGCCAAGTGCTGGAGGTGATCGCTTCTAGTTCGATGCCCGATTGCCAGCCTGTATTCGCGGAAAAATCATGATACAAATTCCTTCATCGTTTTATCTCCATCTTGTATCAGTTGGGTCCAAAGACCCGGAGTTTAATTTAAAACCCTTAACAAGTGAATACTACGTCGTTAAGAGTTGGCAGCAGAGATATGTTGCCATAGTTACGCTCACCTAGAGGGACATAAACGTGTTAATGCATTTTCGTCGTTAAAACGAGAGACTCTTATCGACATAAATTTAAACTTGTCACGATTTACATACAGGTTTGTACATCCTGTTGAGAAGACTTTCTTAAAACCGATTCTATCGCTTTGTGTGGAATCGAGAAGGTACTGTACCACTCAACACAATTCGACAGTAATAATTAGAGATGAACAAAACTAACTGCAGCTCTCGCTGCAGTTCGTTGCATTTGTCTTTCGAGTCTCGTCTCGTCATTCTCATGCGCTTCGAGTCTCGCTTATCATTCTCGAAATAGCATTTGGTCGGCGTGGAAAGATTTCGTAACTTTGAATAACACAGATCATTGAAATAAATAACATTATAAATGTTTAAATGAGACAAAAAGGCAAAACAGAACAGTATCTTAGTTATCAAAATGTTCTAGTTCTATTATAGTCTATTATATTACCTATGGTTATATAAATATAAAAAAAAACAATTCTGAAATAAATTTGCATTCCTAAGAAACATAAAACAATGTTAATATCTTTTTATTTGAGATTGCACACTTGAACACAAATACATGAAAAGAAAATTCCTAGCCTTTTAATAAGGGCCTAGTAATTAAATAAAGATTGGGGAACGGATTATTATTAGGGAAAGGAAGTTCATGCATTTGCATATTTGTTCTATATCGTTGTGTGAATATGCTGAAAGATTATCTACATGAATCACAAATTTCTGAATACAATGATATTACTTTTATTGTGCATAAAAGTGCATATTTTGCCTTTATTTATAAAAGCGTCATATTTTAACATTTTTGCAGGGAAACTGCATATTATGTATGTTTATTCGTCTTTCCCTCATTTTTAAAAGTGTGTAACCTCGTAAACACGACTAATTTATGTTTATGAATTTTGAACGTAACGATGACGCCCTCATAGGGAGCCTCTCAAGTTAGCAATTGGTATTCCTTTACTTCATTCTTTAGCACATTTTGATATAACAATATCCAAGTTCCAGGAAATGTAGGAGATAAAGTGAACGAGAAAACAGCAAATATTCTTTCCAAAAACCCTAGCTATTACCAACTTAAAGAAATTCAAGATATTTTCGAAGGAAAAACACCCCAAAAACCAATAAAATTTTCTACAGAACAGCTCACAGCTTTTGTGCAAGCCCCTCTTACTTCTTGTGACGTAGAACGAAGTTTTTCGCGCTACAAGCTATGCTGAGGGACAACAGGCGAAGAATGACATCAGAAAACATATATCACTGCTTAGTTGTGAACTGCAACAGCATAAATGGAGCATTCAGCAATGAGGCAAACACTTCAAAATTCATAGACTAAACTTAAGTTACCTATACCTTATTATTCTGTTAAAATAATCTCAAACTGATAATGCATATTTTGTAGCATAGGCCTATTTATCTATTTTTACGGCATAAATGCATACATATTCTTCACGTTTTTAGAGCATGAACTTCCTTTCCCTGATTATTATACACTGAAAGGTAGAGATGATGTTTCAAATAACCTACTTGATTGTTTATACATGGTTATATATATATAACAGTTGCCAAAGTAGATAAAAGTTCAGTCAGGTATAAACAACTGTGGCGATTCAAGGCTGCTTGACTTCGGGAGTGATCAATCTCGGCGTCTCGAAAAACTCACAAGCAGTCTTTACGTCAATAATGCAACGTATACAACATTGTCTTGCGGGTTTTCGGCTTTGCGGGCGCTGTTAATCTTGCTTTCTCGATCGTTGTTCATCTCTAGTAATAATGTGTTCATGTCGAAACTCAGAACGTTTATAAGTAAAGGTACGGGAACTCGATCACTGGCAGGAGCAAGAAGAAGTATAAAATGACTAGTGACAGAACGATAATACTTAATAAAGAAATACAACAGAGAAATAAGAGGAGAGTAGAGAAGTGAAGAAGAAAAGTAAGGAGAAATAAACAAGGGAAAAAGAAAAAGGATGAAAAGAAAGATAAAAGTATAGGGGCGCAGCAGTGATGTCGAAGCAAAGGAGAAATAGGTAAACAAGGGAAAATGAAGGGCAAGGGGAAAAAAGTACTGTAAACAGGAGAATAAAAGTGAAGTACAATATAGGCCTATATAAGAACGACAAATAAGAAACACGATTAGAGAGGAAAAATAAATAAGAAAAACTCAGGGCAATGAGAAGTGAAGAAAATGGGAAGAGAAATTGAGTTAAGCAGGAAGAACGAAGAAATAAGAATATGAGGAGAGAGAAAAGAAAATGAAGGAAAGAGAACTGTCTAAACGAAAAGAGATGAAATGAAAAGTTCAGAGGAAGAATAAAAAGGAGGAGAGGATAAATATTCTAGGGTACGCAATTCAGGTATGAAAAAAAGAAGAGGTGTAAGAAAAAACGAAAAAGAGAAGACTGAAAGGGTGAAGAGAACAGAGCTAAGTATTAAAAGGGAACCAAGGTTATATGAAAAGGATAAGATAATTATTATGGAAAGATAAACAGGACTGGTATCAAAAGGAGGAGAGGATAAAATAAAATAATAATGAGAGTCATTTGAAAGGAGGAGAGAAGAATTACGCGAAGAATAACAGACGTATAACATCGAGAGCAAAAACATGAAAACAATAACAGGAGTAGTAAGAAAGTAGGAGAACAGAAATATGACAATAATAACAGGAGAGTATGAAAAGCAGGAGATTAGAAATATAAAAATAATAACAGGATAAATATGAAAAGATATTAGTATAAAAATAACATGAGCAGTATGAAAAGCAAGAGAGCAGGAGTAAAAAAAAGAATAATACGAATATTATGAAGAGCAGGAGAAGAGAAGTATGAAAATAATAACAAGAGTAGTATGAAAGGAGAGGAGAAAAGTAAAAACAACAGGAGTAGTATGAAAAGCAGGAGAGCAGAAGTATAAAAAGAATAATACGAATATTATGAAAAGAAGGGGAAGAGAAATATGAAAATAATAACAAGAGTAGTATGAAAGGAGAGGAGAAATGTAAAAACAACAGGAGTAGTATGAAAAGGAAGAGAGCAGAAGTATAAAAAGAATAGTACGAATATTATGAAAAGAAGGAGAAGAGAAATATGAAAATAATAACAAGAGTAGTATGAAAGGAGAGGAGAAATGTAAAAACAACAGGAGTAGTATGAAAAGCAGGAGAGCAGAAGTATAAAAAGAATAGTACAAATATTAGGAAAAGAAGGAGAAGAGAAATATGAAAATAATGACAAGAGTAGTATGAAAGGAGAGGAGAAATGTAAAAACAACAGGAGTAGTATGAAAAGCAGGAGAGCAGAAGTATAAAAAGAATAGTACGAATATTATGAAAAGAAGGAGAAGAGAAATATGAAAATAATGACAAGAGTAGTATGAAAGGAGAGGAGAAATGTAAAAACAACAGGAGTAGTATGAAAAGGAGGAGAGCAGAAGTATAAAAAGAATAGTACGAATATTATGAAAAAAAGGAGAAGAGAAATATGAAAATAATAACAGGAGTAGTATGAAAGGAGAGGAGAAATGTAAAAACAACAGGAGTAGTATGAAAAGCAGGAGAGCAGAAGTATAAAAAGAATAGTACGAATATTATGAAAAGAAGGAGAAGAGAAATATGAAAATAATAACAAGAGTAGTATGAAAGGAGAGGAGAAATGTAAAAACAACAGGAGTAGTATGAAAAGCAGGAGAGCAGAAGTATAAAAAGAATAGTACAAATATTAGGAAAAGAAGGAGAAGAGAAATATGAAAATAATGACAAGAGTAGTATGAAAGGAGAGGAGAAATGTAAAAACAACAGGAGTAGTATGAAAAGCAGGAGAGCAGAAGTATAAAAAGAATAGTACGAATATTATGAAAAGAAGGAGAAGAGAAATATGAAAATAATAACAATAGTAGTATGAAAGGAGAGGAGAAATGTAAAAACAACAGGAGTAGTATGAAAAGCAGGAGAGCAGAAGTATAAAAAGAATAGTACGAATATTATGAAAAGAAGGAGAAGAGAAATATGAAAATAATAACAATAGTAGTATGAAAGGAGAGGAGAAATGTAAAAACAACAGGAGTAGTATGAAAAGGAGGAGAGCAGAAGTATAAAAAGAATAGTACGAATATTATGAAAAGAAGGAGAAGAGAAATATGAAAATAATAACAAGAGTAGTATGAAAGGAGAGGAGAAATGTAAAAACAACAGGAGTAGTATGAAAAGCAGGAGAGCAGAAGTATAAAAAGTATAGTACGAATATTATGAAAAGAAGGAGAAGAGAAATATGAAAATAATAACAATAGTAGTATGAAAGGAGAGGAGAAATGTAAAAACAACAGGAGTAGTATGAAAAGGAGGAGAGCAGAAGTATAAAAAGAATAATACGAATATTATGAAAAGAAGGAGAAGAGAAATATGAAAATAATAACAAGAGTAGTATGAAAGGAGAGGAGAAATGTAAAAAAAAACAGTAGTATGACAAGGGGGAGAGCAGAAGTATAAAAAGTATAATACGAATATTATGAAAAGAAGGAGAAGAGAAATATGAAAATAATAACAAGAATAGTATGAAAAGGAAGAGAGCAGAATTATGACAATAACAACATGGGTAGTAGGAAAGGAGAGAATTAAGAAAAAATAACAGGAGTAATATGAAAAGGAAGAGAGCACAAGTATAAAAAAGAATAATACGAATATTATGAAAAGCAGGAGAGGAGAAATATGAAAATAATAATAATAATAATAATAATAATAATAATAATAATAAGAGTAGTATGAAAGAAGAGGACGTATTTAAAAAGAATAACAGGAGTAGCAAGAAAAGGATCTGAAAATAATAACAAGGATAGTATTAAAGGAGAAGTATGAGAATAATGACAGGAGTACAATGAAAACGACGCGGCGTGAAATATTAAAATAATAACAGCAGTAGTGTAAAGTATGAAAAGAGGAGATAAATGTATGAAAATTATAACACAAGTAGTATGAAATTAAGGGGTGCAGAAGTATGAAAACAATAACAGAAGTAATGAGAAAACGAGAGGAGAAATATGAAGATAAATAACCACAGTATTAGTAAAGGGACGAGAAGAGAAATATGAAAATAATTGAAGACCTCCCCCGAAAAAGGGCGTAACATCAAATTAATGAAACACGTGACTTCGGAGGAAAAAGTAATTTTGAAGCATTTATTTATAACAATACGAAATATGCCCCTGAAATTACATTCTTTTTTCGCGAAACGTGTATTATTGGTTTGTTGGTTACAAGCTTATTCGAGGAAGGTCTTCAATAATTATAGGAGTTATATGAAAGGAGGAGACGAGAAATATGAAAAGAATAGCAGAAGTAGTATGAAAGGAATAGAGAAGAAATATGAAAATATTAAACATGGGTAGTATGAAATGGAGAAGGGAGAAGTATTCAAATAATAACAGAAGTAATATGAAAAGAGAGGAGAAATATGAAGAGAATAACAGGAATAGTATACAAGTAGGAGAGTGGAAATATGAAAAGAATAACAGGAGTGGTATGAAAGGAGGAGAGAAGAAATATGAAATACAACAGGAGTAGCATGAAAAGTAGGAGAGTACTATAAAAAGTATGATAGGAGTAGTACGAAAAGTAGGAGAGGAGTATGAAAATAATAACAGGAGTAGAATGAAAGGAGGAGAGAAGAAATATGAAATACAACAGGAGTAGCATGAAAAGTAGGAGAGTACTATAAAAAGTATGATAGGAGTAGTACGAAAAGTAGGAGAGGAGTATGAAAATAATAACAGGAGTAGAATGAAAGGAGGAGAGAAGAAATATGAAATACAACAGGAGTAGCATGAAAAGTAGGAGAGTACTATAAAAAGTATGATAGGAGTAGTACGAAAAGTAGGAGAGGAGTATGAAAATAATAACAGGAGTAGAATGAAAGGAGGAGAGAAGAAATATGAAATACAACAGGAGTAGCATGAAAAGTAGGAGAGTACTATAAAAAGTATGATAGGAGTAGTACGAAAAGTAGGAGAGGAGTATGAAAATAATAACAGGAGTAGAATGAAAGGAGGAGAGAAGAAATATGAAATACAACAGGAGTAGCATGAAAAGTAGGAGAGTACTATAAAAAGTATGATAGGAGTAGTACGAAAAGTAGGAGAGGAGTATGAAAATAATAACAGGAGTGGAATGAAAGGAGGAGAGAAGAAATATGAAATACAACAGGAGTAGCATGAAAAGTAGGAGAGTACTATAAAAAGTATGATAGGAGTAGTACCAAAAGTAGGAGAGGAGTATGAAAATAATAACAGGAGTAGAATGAAAGGAGGAGAGAAGAAATATGAAATACAACAGGAGTAGCATGAAAAGTAGGAGAGTACTATAAAAAGTATGATAGGAGTGGTACGAAAAGTAGGAGAGGAGTATGAAAATAATAACAGGAGTAGAATGAAAGGAGGAGAGAAGAAATATGATAATAACAATACTTACTTACTTATGTCTTTTAAGTAATCCGGAGGTTCATTGCCGCCCTCACATAAGCCCGCCATCGGTCCTTATCATGCGAAAGATTAATTCAGTCCCTACCATCACATCTCATCTCCCTCAAACTTATTTTAATATTATCCTTCCATCTACGTCTCGATCTCCCCAAAGGTCTTATTTCCTCCAGCCTCCCAACTAATACTACATTATGCATTTCTGAATTCGCTCATACGTGCTACATGTCCTGCCAAACACAAACGTCTGGATTTAATGTTCCTAATTATGTCAGGTGAACAATAAAATGCAAGGCGTGCGGGAAAATGTCATAACAATATTGCTTTTCTTTGTTACGATATACAGTTGCAGGCAGTCATGTGGGAGTTTGAAGTTCCGTGTCATGGCAACACTAACGAAAAGTAACAAAAAACGCACGATCGTCAAAAACATATTATGAAATATACGTGGTAAATGCGATAGGGAATCTCGGGAATATAAAATCTCGACTTCGTCTCATTTTTTAAAAACCTTATCTCTATTCTTTAATAACGCTCTTACCACACTTGTATCGCAATATACTACAGAATTATTAAAGTGAATGTAATTTTAAAGGCTACTCTACAAAGGGGTCTTAACTTTCCCTGCATGGCAATTACATTGCTGAAATTCGGATAGAAAGAAGTGATTAAATCACATACAATATAAGTGAAAGGAGATTGGATTGTTTCCATTCACTCCATCGCTGTGACTATGTATCAAATTCTCTATAGATTTCTAAGCATCCAGGTAACCCCCTGGGGCGCTAGTCCGATTCTGCAACGAGCCATAAAAGCTTTCCATCTCTTCCAAGGACAGGCAAGGAGAGCGACTCGAGAGAAGATGTCGACCTACTGAACAGCTAGCTAACTCTTAGCATACCTTCATTTGGAAGACAAATAGGACAAAGAAGCATGAAAGTGGTACAAGAGTGGAAGAGAAAGGGATGTTGAAGAGAAAGAGGTGGCCTTAGGAAAGGAAGTAATGCTAATGAGTAGAGAAAAAGAAGAGGAGGGAAGACAAAAATTGGAAGAAAGGAAGAAAAAATTGGATGAAAGAAATAGGAGGTGAGAAACAAGACAAAAAGAAAAAGAGAACATGAAAGAGTAAACGTTATCGATGTGGAGAGAAACAGAGAGAGGCGAGGAGAGATGGAAAGAGAGAAAGCCACCGGGGTAGCTCAGTCGGCTAAGGTGCTTGTCTGGCGATCCGGAGTTGCGCTCGGGCGCGGGTTCAATTCCAGCTTGAACTCATTACATAAAAAAATCCTTGACGCTACAGCCCATAAAGGGCCAAGACCGACCAGCCGGCTGCTGGCCTCAAGTCCACATGCCGAAGCAGAGGTGGACGATCATCCAACCAGTATGGAGGTATCGTGTGGTTAACACGATAATCCCCCCAACCGTTATAGCTGGTTTGTGAAACCGGATTTTCGCTACCTATCGTAGCTTCCCAAGTGCATCACGATCTGGGTGGGAACCGGTCCCATACACTGGCCGAAATTTTATGAGAACATTTCTTCCCCCATGAGGATTCGAACCAGCGCGCATTCCGTAACTCGAGGCCTAGGCAGGATGCCTTAGACCACGACGCCACGGCGCGGAACTGAACCCATTACCTGGTTGGGTTTTTTCCAAGGTTTTTCCCAACCGTAAGGCGAATATCAGGTAATCTATGGCGAATTCTCGGCCTCATCTCTCCATATACCATTGCCATCGACGCTAAATAACCTAGTAGTTGCTACAGCGTCTTGAATATCCAAGTAAAAAAATAAGGAGAAAATGAAGGACAATCGGATGAATAAGTTGAATGGAGAGACGAAGGAGATCGATAGAACAGGAAGTTGAACTGAGAAAAGAGACATTGGTGGGTGGCAATTGGAAAGGAAGGAAATCTGAGACGGAGAAAAGAAAGTAATTTTAGCGCGTATAAAAAGTGAATGCAAAAATAATGAGGAAAGGACAAAGGAATTAAACAGAAATGGTAAACAGAAAATAAAACAGAAAGAAAATGAAAAAGAAGAATTAATATTTATTTTCATTCATTCATGGTTTTCTGCCCAAGGGCAGGTCTTTCACTGCAAATCCAGCATTCTCCAATATTTCCTATTTTCTGTCTTCCTCTTAGTCTCCGCATATGATTCGTATACCTTAATTATATTATCTAATATCTTCTTCTGCCAGGAACTTTTCTCCCTTTCAGCATTCCTTCCAGTGCAGCCTTCAGTAGGCAGTTTCTTCTCAGCCAGTGACCCATTTCATTTTCCCTTCGTGATCATTTATAAAAATGAACAATAGAAAAAAAAGGGTTCTAAGCAAAGAGAACGGCGAAGGAAGAACAAGGAAAACAGAAATTGAAGAAAGAGATAATGGAAATAAAAATGCTCTACTGTTTGTGAAAATTGCAACACCCAGAAAGAATGGCCCGAACGATTCCAAACTCGGGAGATGTGTAGAACAGTGTACCACCAATAATTGATTACATTTTCAGAGAGATGGCGTACACATAGGCCCAACAGTGACGTCTCTTGTGTCACCAGCAAGGTCAGTGTTATGCCTTGCTCAGTCAGTACAGAGCTTCCAAACAAAGTGGAAACATGAAAGATAATGCAGTTGTGCCTCGTCGACGTGGAAGGGCGCAATATCAGCACGTGAGTCAATTCGAAAGGGGCAGAATGGTTAGTCTCCGGGAAGCAGGTTAGTCATACCGTGACATTTCGGCTCGTACAGGGCATGCTGCTACGACAGTGATGCGTGTGTAGAACCAGTGGATAGAAGAGGGTCGTACGCAGAGACGAGGGGGCACTGGACCACGTCATGTGACCACAGCACGGGATGAACGCCATCTTATCCGCATGGCCGTAACGGACCGTACAGCTTCATCCAAAGTGTTGAGTCGACGTTGAAGTATTGTCCGCGAAACTCATCTGGGCAGTTAAATGAGAGACGCACGGGTGTAGAGAGGTTGCTTCTAAGGGCACGTACACGTTGGAGCAACGATAAACGATAAGAGAAATGATCTAGCGACGCTTCGGTATTATCAAAGAATCAAGTGTTCATATCGGAGCAACGAGGACGCGGGAAGCGAACATTTTGATTTATCAGTAGAAGATATTCTATGCATCCACTTAATGAGAGAAGGTATATAGAAAGTATCAGCTGCCAAGTTCAAGGTTAATATAACTTAAATACGTACAAAATTAAACCCGTTTCTCGTCGCAAAGATAGTATGAATTCGTTATGTTTTGATTGGTTCTTGTGATCACATGACATAAGACGAATAAATATACAACTGATCAATTTGTCAATATCTACAATAATTAATTTAATAAGCCGAAATAATAATAAATAGATTAATATTCGGATATATTGATAGCCACCGGTCATTATACAGATTAATATTATCTTAATCAGAGATCATTTGAACGACAAGAGCGAAAAAAATGGAACTTTGCTTTTTCGTCGCTTTTATCGTTACTCCAATATGCACACCTCAATGACAATGCATGCTTCAGTTCTCTCTGATATAGCATCGCTGCTTCTTTTATCGTTTATCGTCGCTCCAACGTGTACGTACCCTAACGGAAGCGAGGAAAGAGAAAGTAGAAGTTAAAGAGAACAAAGTGTTCGATCCATAGGAAAGGGTGAAAAGGATGTTAAAGATATAGGAAATAGAATGATAAAAAGAGGAGAAGATAAACAAACAGCAAGCATGAGGATAAAATAAAGTAAAACGGCCATGATATTAACATGCAAAAGACAATAATAAGTAGGAAGAGGAATATTAAAAGAATTGTAAAATAAAGAGAAAATAAAGAGCAGAAAGAATTAAATGCAAAGAGGAAGGTTAAGGAAAAGAATGCAGATATAACACAGAGAATGAAAGGAAGAGAAGGCAGGATAAAAATGAGAAAGAAAAAATGTAGAGACAATTTAGTCTAAAGACGAAGAAGGCATGGAAATCAGTAGAAGAAAGAGTAAGAATGAGCAGATTATGAGTGAAAGAGTTTAAGCCAAACACAAAGAAGAAGAGGCGGAATTGAATAGAAGTAAGAACAAAAGTGGAAAGGATATTAAGAGTATAAAGCGTTTAATCCAAAGACGAAGGTGAAGAGGTGTAGAAGAAAGAGCATAAGTGGTAAGGACATTAAAAATACAGTACAAATACGAAGGAGAAGGAATGGAATTGTGTATATCCGTCAAGTATTTAATACAAGGCTGTCTGACAGATGTCGGCATGTCAAAAATAGTTTCTTATAGCGTGAGGGATAGTGAAAACATTTATTTCCATACAATTCTCTAAATGACTTTTCAGTACTGAACACTTACTGTACACTTCACGGAAGGACGAAATATAAATAGGTACCCTATCAATTTTACAGTTTAATACTATTGAAACAATTTTGTTTTTTCACTGCGATCTAAGCATTGGTACGTAGAAAATATAGATATACGCGGGTAGAAACGTCTCCATCAGTAAAAATAGATATACGTAACTGAAAGCAGAATGCAATTCACATCTCGTTTCGGAGAACAAAACGATACGAAAGGAATGAAACGCGCGCAATCGAAATCCCCCATTCACAGAACTGAAATCGATGTTAAGCTTCCTGCACATACCAGCAGAGAGCAGTTTCAGCCGCTGGGCCCCGCTCCAAATAGAAAACCTCATTCTCAAAGTATAAAGTACAGTTTTATTTCATTTCAAAGTCGTATTCTATCATATCTTTTCTTTGTGATTCTTATTTCTCGTCTTCTTTCACATCCTCATTTTTATCTTGATCTTATTCATCTTCTTCCTCTACATCTCATACTAGTTCTACTTCATTTGTTATTTTACTAGACCTACATATTCTCAGACTAATTGAAGCACGAAATCCCAGAACTCGCTCAGTCTATTTGGCCATTTTTATAATTTGTACATATAATTTTTCAAACCTCTACCATTATATTTTAAGCTTCTTTTCTTCTGAAACAACGCCAATCCCTGTATAAAAGTTTGCGTTATTGTGAATGTCACTTGAAAACTTTCTCAGTCCGTATACCTGTGGATAAAAAACACTAGCCCACTCCTTTTATGTACTGAACGGATTTTGGAATCACATTCTTCAACTCTTCTCTCTAATCTTTTGCAAATCACTTTCTATTACATCTTCTCGTATTACTTCTTGCTCTACACAGAGTGCGAACTAAAGGGGGGGGGGATTTCCCCCCTATTGGAAAGTTATCCTCCTCTCATAAATTCACATTAACATCCCTGCCAAGGATAACTTCTATCCCCCTTATAAAATATAATCGTTGTAGTTCGAGCATACTTTATAAAGTACAGTATAAAGTAAGCAAAGAGAATAATATCATCACCGGCAAGCTGACAACAATCAGTAACTTAGGAATTACACATTTTATCTTAAGCCTCCTGCTCATGGATATACTGTAATTATTATTATAAACAGGATGCAAGACAAGCAACTCAGTGCGATCAAGCGTTAAGCCGTATAGAATGGGGATAATAATAATTTTATGTACCGGTATGATATTCTCTAGCTAGAATTCTACCCCCCCCCCCAACATAAATCTTAATTCGCACCCTGACTCTATATCTTGTCATACTAGTTCTATTTCTTCTACATCTTTTCATTAATTCTTATTTCACGCCTTCCCGTACTAATTCTCATTTTTCTGCATCGTGCACTAATTATTTTTCTTATTCTTCTATATTACATTCTTTATATTAAATTATTCTTCTCCTATTAAATCTCATACTTATTCTCCTTCTCCAACATCTTCTCATACTAAATCTGTTTCTTTTCTTCTACACCTCATATTTATTCTTCTACATATTCTCATATTTATTCCTCTTCTACATCCTCTTACAGTTCTTCTTCTGCATCTTTCAATAACCTTTTTTTAAATCTCCTCACACGCATGCTTCTTCTGCATCATCTCATATTTATTATTATTCATCTTCTCATACTTATTCTTCTTATTCATTGTCTTAGTCTTTTTATATAGGCCTATCATATTATACCTATTCTTCTTCATTTATTTTTTCTCATACTTATTCCTCTACATAATCTCATTAATTGGTCTTCTTTTATATCTTCTCATACTTCCCCTTATACATCATCTTATACTTATTCTTCTTCTATATCTCAATCTTATATTTCTTCTACATCTCATACTCAATTCTCTTCTACATCTTATACTTATTCTTCTTCTACTTAGTATCATATTAATTCTTATTGATATTCTGTTAATTATTTCTTTTCCATTACGTCCTCCATATGTATTATTTTATACAATCTAATTAATTTATTCTTCTTCTACAACTATCATAATAATTCTTCTTCCTTCACATATTCTCATACCTAGTCCTCTTCTACATATTCTTACACTTCCTTCACATTAATTCTTCTCTTACGTCTTCTCTTATTCTTCTTCTTTACATATTCTAGTACGTATTCTACTTCAACATCTTCTTATGCTAAACTTCTTCTCCATCTACATTTTCTAATGAATTGTCCTCCTACATTTTCTCATTAATTCTTTTTCTACATCTTTTCATATCTTCTCCTCTTCTACATATTCTTACATCAATTCCTTTTCTGCGTCTTCTCATATGTATTGTTATTGCTTCATATCTTCTCATGATCATTCTCACATTAATTCTTCTTCTGAGTCTTCTTATACGTATTCCCATTCCTTCACATCTTCTCACATTTATTCTTGTTCTTCATAGTCTCATATTAATTCTTCTTTTGCGTCTTCTCATTCCTTCACATCTTCTCATACTTATTCTCATATTAATTCTTCTTTTGCGTCTTCTCATTCTTTCACATCTTCTCATATTAATTCTTCTTCTGTGTCTTCTCATACGTATTCTCATCCCTTCACATTTTCTCATACTTATTCTTGTTCTTCATAGTCTCATTAATTCTTCTTTTGCGTCTTCTCATTCCTTCACATCTTCTCATACTCATTCTCATATTAATTCTTCTTCTGCGTCTTCTCATACGTATTCTCATTCCTTCACATCTTCTCATACTTATTCTCATCTTAATTCTTCTTTTGCGTCTTCTCATTTCTTCACATCTCCTCATACTCATTCTCATATTAACTCTTCTTCTGCGTCTTCTCATACGTATTGTCATTCCTTCACATCTTCTCATACTTATTCTCATATTAATTCTTCTTTTGCTTCTTCTCATTTCTTCACATCTTCTCATACTCATTCTCATATTATTTTTTCTTCTGCGTCTTCTCATACGTATTCTCATTCCTTCACATCTTCTCATACTTATTCTTGTTCTTCATGATCTCATATTAATTCTTCTTTTGCGTCTTCTCATTCCTTCACATCTTCTCATATTCATTCTCATATTAATTCTTTTTCTGCGTCTTCTCATACGTATTCGTATTCCTTCACATCTTATTATACTTATTCTTGTTCTTCATAGTCTAATATTAATTTCTCTTCTACGTCTTCTCATACTTGTAATCATCCCTTTACATTTTATTATACTTTTTTCTCTTCCACATATTCTTATAATTATCTCTCTCCTACATAATCTCATATTAATTCTTTTTCTACGTCTTCTCATACTTATTCTTCTTCCTTTAGATCTTCTCGCGTATATTTTTTTCCTATATCTTGTCATACCTTTTTGTAATTTTATTGAATTTTTATTATATCGTATTTTAGTACAAAACTGTTATTTACAGGAATTGCCCTCGACCACCAGCTTCCTCAGACGGATGTGCATTATGCTTAAGATATGTATTAATTTCGTACTTCGCTCGTAGTAAGTAACAATAAATACAAAATACTTATTCCTCCACATTTTCTAACTAATTCTTTTTCTGTTACAATTTCCCATTAATTCCTATTTTACATCTTGTCATACTTATTTTTGTCCTACATTTCCTCATTAATTCCTCCTCTACAATATCTCGTACTTATTCTTCTTATACATTTTCTCATGGACAGAAACACTTTATTAATTAAAATTGTCTATCTGACATCCCAGATGACTATAAATCGTTCAGAAAAATATAACTGAAAAACTTCTACTCTAAAGAAAAAAAAAACATAATATCTAGGTTATAAGATTTGAAGGATATAAAATACTTAAAAACTCTAAGTAGGATATAAATGATTATGCAACAGATACAAGGAATCTTGCAAGATATTTCTTCTTTTTCTTCTTCTACGTCTTCTCATTTTATTCTCCTTTATTTTCTTCTTTTCATCATTTACTAATTCTTCATTTACATCTTCTAACACCAATCTTTCTTTTAACTCTTATCATAGAATTTCTTCCGACTTTTCATCTTGCATACTAATTATTTCTTCTCTTCTTCTTCATTTCGTAAAAATTCTACTCTACTTCCTTTCTAGGTATATCAAATACTCTTCTTATCATTCTTTTCCTAAATGATATTCTATATCATGCTTGCTATGTTCCATTTTACTACCAATCTCTTCACCCACACACTTATTCTCCTTTATAGCCTAATTTAATTTTCGTTTCCGACCATATTTTCTTCTTCTACCTAGTCTTCATGTTCTACATAAATTATCTAGCGTCTTCACTCGCTTCTACTGCATAATCCTCTTTGCCACCTTAATCTCCTTTCTCACGTCTTCTGCATATTGCAATTCTTGCTCTTCTCCTTCACGTAGCAGGTCCTTGACCTAAACTGTTTCTCATTTTACAACATAACTTCTCGCTGGTACCTCGATAAGCAGACTGCACAGGGGCATTACATTTCCGGGCTTAAAGTTTCAAACCGTAAAATCGACATTAATGCAGAAAATTAGTTATTACATTATATCACGAAAATGAGAGGTCAGAGATTGGAAATACTTCATGTTCCAGGAAATGTGAATGGAAGTGCCTCTTGTAATGGCGGTAATAACTGCACGTGCAATAATGTAAGAAAATTTTATTACCCGTGAGATACGTCAGGGAAGTTGTAAAACGGGTGAAATTTACCTCCATTTCCCGCCCATTAAACGCTGCAGATTGAACTAGAACAGTCGCCACCGTGTACTCGTTTCTCACAATTCATAAAGAGTAATGAAGCTCTTTGGAGCGGTAAACGAAATTTTCTTCCTTGTGATTTCTTAATCTGTGGCTAATTTGTGATAATAATGACTTCTTTGTGAAACGAATTGGTGTGAAATAAGCACTCTGGTGCTATTACTCGAGTATGCACACAAGTGTCTCGCAATTTGCTTTGTTTTACGCGGTAACTTCATTATTTTCGTCACTTGACAGATAAGTACAACCACTTGTGCATATCTTGAGTTGGACCAAAATCTCAAAGAAATTAGGAAAATGAAAGCACATCAACCTAATGTATCCAGATCGCCTCCCCATCTTCGCTTTTCAGTATCGACCCGGAAGCAGGCGAGATTTGGGCAAGAAGATGAGATCAGGACCATATTTGTGATCTACAGAGTGTCGGAAATCTCCATACTCAAACTTCTAGGGATGGTAGAGGAGCCCAAAACAAAGATTTTTTGTTATATAACCAATAGTTACGTCAGTCGTTTCCTTCGAACGCAGACATTCTAACGGTCTTACTAATAAAAACTCTATATACAGACCTTTAACTGTCTTATACAATAAGTAGCTCGTTTATAAGTCGTGTGTAAATTCCTTACTAATAATCACTGCATACGTCGTGTGTAACAGTATAACTGTTATACAGCTACGTCATAGTTCCGTCATTACTTTGTTACGAAAGATAATAGAATATATGAAATTTTCTATTGCATCCGGTAGAGTGCTCTAGTGTGCTGTGTTAAGTATCGATAGTACGACTGGGTCTGATCGATTGCCACCAACGAGCTAGAAATAAGAATATAGAGTGGCGTTCACGTATGTATCAGCGCTCTTAGTGGTACTAGCTTGAACTACCGGTCGCCATGTTTTAACTGGTTAGCTCGCTTTAGCAGAAGGATACGTACTGTACTCCAACCACGAGAAAGTCTTTGGGGACTGAGACGAAGCGGGGTAATGCTGTGAATGAATGTTGATGTCATAAGATGTCTTAAGGTCACACACGTGGGTACTCGTATCTGTATTGGTTAGCTCTCACAGCACAAACAATAACATTGATACACACACATATTGATACTACCCTAGTTACAAAATTAGATCACTGTTAATCTCCTGGTCTTTTAATCTCTCCATACAGGAAATAACATATGCAGGAGAGCGCATGGTTTTTAAACTGACGTTATAACGGTAATATTATCTATCTACTTCGCTCCAATAGATGACGCAATAGTAAGCAAATTCCTTTCACGGTTGATCTCCTGGTTGGAGAACAGTATAAGCACGCGGAGATTTTTAAATCTCGTAATTAATATGCCTCTAGTGTGCTCTGGTTATAACTGTAGCAACCGAAGTGATAAAACAAAGAATATGTCACATTTAAAGTAAGTAGTCTGTCATAATTTGGTATTACTATACATAAAATAACAGTTATTGATAGAAAGATCCTGTAACGTGTTCATTGTTTTTACAGATTCCCACTGAAAAATGATTTGTTACCTAAGCAGTTGGTTTCACAAATGAAGAGAGAGAAATGGTTTCCCACAATACATAGTGTTTTGTGTTCCGCACATTTCGATTCTAGATACATGTATTTTGTAAACGAGAGGGGACGTTTGTTGCCCATTGTAATACCAACCATATTCGATTTTCCATCTCATTTAAAAAGAAAAGATACTTCTAGGCCTCCACCGAAGAAACTTTCTCTTCTGCGTCAGAGGAAAATTCAGTAGACCACCACCACCAGAATTCAGGTCTGTATAACATACTGGCATGAATAAGACTTCAAGTAGCCTATGTCCGTCCAACGAAACTGAAGCTTAGCCTACGTGTCTTCCACTGAAAGCGTGTTCGATCTCGCCTGCATTTTCATAGTGTCAAAATGACTAATTTACAAAATAGTAATATACGTTACAAGAGCGGTATGTTGACGTTTTCATGGTCGAGGAAAAGATTGAAAAAGCGAAACGTAGTTGAGCTTTTTTAATTTCCGAGAACATGAAAACAAACATACCGCTCGTGTATCGTACATTATTTTGTGAGAAGATCGTTTATTACATACCTGAAAGCCGAGTTTCTAATTCGTTGCAATGAAATCTCCATGTTGGTTTCTGTTCAATGACGGCAACTTCGGAAAACTAAAATATCTTTCTTCAACATTGTTGCTATTAAATGTTTTCTGTGTTTACTATACTCCAGCAGGCCGTGATATACGTCTGTCTTTTTTTTTTTCCCAGTCTATAAATGCGAACTTAAAACAAACGGTAAGGTTATGTAATGATTTATTTTTAATTTTAATATTTTAACAATATTATTTAAATAACATATTGCAGTAATAACATCGGCATCTGGAATCTTGTTGATTTTTTCACGGCTTCCTTAATGTTACTTGTATCAGGAATGCAATAAGTTTCGTGAAGTAGTAGACTTTACTTAATTTTTGCAAATATTTAAAAATAATAATTAACATTGCAATTTAGGTGAAATTGCAGTGGTAAGTTTCCAATTTATAATTATTACTATGTTAAACGTGTCTAAAAATAATATGTTAAAAGCCTAAAGCAGTAAAATGAATGTGGCGCTTAAGCGGTAAGAAGAGGGAAATTGTTATGTGTGTTACGTTGGGAATACTGAATGTGGTATTTCACACTTACCGCGTATTGGTTCTGTGCGGAAAACAAGCAAATACGCACGATCTCGCACAAAAAATAATGTGTATTTAGACATTTGAATATGCTCATTACTTACGTTTCACTCTATCGACGATTCATTGCATTCGAAAAGAAGAAAACATGTCAACTCCAGTTAGCTAAGATGTATGGAATAAAATGTTGCTGCACGAGTTTACTGACGACTATTAAAAATAAAGAAGTGTTAGTAAAAATGGGATATACAAGTTATTGCGATATAAAATAAGATTCACAAGATACAACTATCCTGCACTACCCTTTCCGTCTCATCTTATAGGAACTACGCCCACTTCTGTACTTGTTCCACATCTTAAAGTTTCAATGTCAATGTAAGATGTATAGAATAAATGTTGCGTGGGTTTCCTTCCCACTGGTAAAAATGGGATATACGAGTTGTTGCAATATAAAATAAAATTCACAAGATGCAACACGTTATATACAATCCTTTCAGCCTCATCCTATAGGAATCACGCCCACTTGTATCCACATCTTTAAGTTTCGATGTTAACGTAAGATGTATGGGATAAACTGTTGCTGCATGGTTTTCTGACAGCTGTTAAAATAAAGAAATGTTAGTAAATTGGAATATATGGGTTAATGCGATATAAAATAAGATTTACAAGCTGCAACATATTCTATGCAGTTATTTTCCGTATTATCCTATAGGAATCACGCCCACTTGTTGACCAGTTAATACATGGCGGATGTAGGTTCAAAAGTTTCAAAGATGGCGGCGCGATCGCCACTCTATATTCTTACTTCTAGCTCGTTGATTACCACACTATATTTTGGTCAAAGAGTACAAGCTACAGCAATATTATTCTAATTATTGTGTGCTCTTTTATTTGTTCTTCTGTGGTTACCAGGCAACCACCATCATAAAATGACAGTCGATACGTACAGCTGTTAGAGGGGCGGCCATTTTTTCTCTATATACAACGCTTAAACAAGGGGTATCGTGTATATAACTACTGCAAAGCAATTCCCCATTGTATAGATACAGACTGCTTACAGTATACATCCATCGCTTATGCATGGTTTATTAGTAACGTTTTCTATCTCAATTCTACATGTCTCGCATAAAAACTATACACGTTTTATTATAGGCCTACCTGTTTTTTTTAAAGATGGGACATGACAGTTAAGCGGCCGAGCTTGGAACTACAGTGCTATGTTGCCAGTATGGACTATCATGCTGCCAGCTGATGGAAGCTAGCAATTGATGTTAAGATGGCTGACGTTAAAACATTCATTGACAATTGACGTGAAGGTAAGAAAACAACACAAAAATCGACAGAAAAGCAAACATGAAACGTACCAATGCTAACATTGTGTGCACAATAAATGTCGCCAAGAGAACTATTAAGCACTCATCACATGGGAACGGTAAGTTTGGCAACTCAACCGTTGTTACCATAGCAACAGGCCTACCACGCTATGTGACATTCAGTTGCTTTTGGAGTAAGTGTCATGTTCCATCTTAAAAAAAAAAAAAAAAAAAAAAAAAAAACAAGTATAGACTAATAAGATCGTAAGTGTGGTAACCATTTAAAATGGTTTTGGTGACATTTTGTTTACAGGTATTGTTCAAACGTGCGGCCTCCTGCTTCAATACATGATGTACAACGACGTGATAATGCGTCTCTCATACGTTGAAATACTCCATGTTGATGTTGTAAGTGATCGGCAGCGACAAGAATCCGAGCAACGAAGGAGCTTCATCTGAAAGCTAGATTTGCATAATGTAAGAGTCTGTTCTGTTGATAAGCAAGTGACGTGAGAACGTGTAACGTAAGCAAGTGAATCGGAAGTTGAAATTTTTGTAACGTTTTATCCATTTGACTCGAGCATAAACGTTTCACAATAAGAGAACTGTATAAGGTCGGGGCCAATTTAAATTGAGTGAAATTCGAGCTTGAATAGATAAATGTCGGTGATTTTTTTAGTTGGTTATTTAACGACGTTGTATCAACTACTAGGTTATTTAGCGTCGATGAGATTGGTGATAGCGAGATAATATTTGGCGAGATGAGGCCGAGAATTCGCCATAGATTACCTGGCATTCGCCTTACGGTTGGGGAAAACCTCGGAAAAACCCCAACCAGGTAATCAGCCCAAGCGGGGATCGAACCCGCGCCCGAACGCAACTTCAGACCGGCAGGCAAGCGCCTTAACCGACTGAGCCACGCCGGTGGCTAATTTCGGTGAAGGAAAAGGAAAATTTTGCCCAAAAGATTTGCCATCACCGGTCATAGCCCTTGAGAAGTATTTGGCCTATAAAGTATTACAGGTTCCTGCTATCTCGTAGCATCTTTTTCCTGAATTTAATGTCCACGTTACGCTATGATCATGATGAGGGGAGATGCCCCCCGGACAGAGCGTCGGCCTCCAAAACATTACTGTGTCTACACACGAACGCCACCACCTTCCGCGAAGTCCCAGATTAGGGTCTTGGTGGATATTACATGGCAAGGGGAGGAAGGGGCGTCCGGGAATAGCTCTGGCAGGCGGGCGGGTCGAACCCTCCACGACAGAGACGGCGCTATTGGGTGCAGCTGTGTGGAGACAGAGACGGCGCACGGCTCAGCGCAAGAGTGGAATAAGTGTCGTGGCGCGTCGTATGAGAAAATAAAAGATCCGTGCCATGTCAATGACATACTTCCTCTGTACACTATCCACATAGTAACTCTTAAGACTTCTATTTTACGCCATATGAATTTATTTATTTGCTTATTTATTTATTCTAACAGGAATAAAACCATAGGGCCTGCAAATGCAAGTATAAACAATGACATTAAGTAATGCAAATTACGTTAAAGTCTACTAGAGTAAATAAACAGGATCAAAAGATAACATTACAGAATACTTATAAAATAATATAGGGAAAAAAGAGAGAGATAATAACAGTAATAGCAATTATTATTATTATTATTATTATTATTATTATTATTATATTATTAACAATAATAATCATCACCGACAAAGGCGTTAGACAAGGATGTCCCTTGTCTCCTATATTATTTAACATATTTGTCAATGAAATCATATCAAAATGGAAGTAAGAAAACTATATAAAAGGAATAAAGATCTCAGAAAAGAATGAAATTCAGAAAATTCTTTTTGCAGATGATCAAGTTATAAAAGGACATCATTTTATTTTTACTAACATTTCTAATATTAACCTGGCTATACCTTTGGATCAACGGTTGAGAACCGGAAAATCCGTTTGCTACTCCCTTCCATGACTGGAGTTCTATGATACTGGCGTAATACACAGACAAATCACTTTACTAGGTATAGGAGGGAAGAAAAGTAGTTCATCCATTTACGTAAAGTAAGAAATATCGCGATTTTGAGTTTGATAATTTTCATTAGATTTTTGTTTAATCAAAATACAGTACAGTATTAACAATAAGTGTTTTTACTCACGGACTGAGCTATCCATTCGGACGTATTCATTATGCAGTGTATATTATACTGTCTACAGCACATTAGCGTACACTATAGAGAATGAAGTTAAATTGAAAAATAATCATAATATGGATATTTAAACACATTTTTGAAAATGGTGGCCGTTCATTTCGATATAGGCTTCATTCTTTTGTGCATATTATCGCAATACAGACTACTGTACCTAATTCCAATTACCAGTTTCGTCTTTCGTACTAATAATAATAATAATAATAATTTATTTATTTATTTAATCTGGCAGAGCTAAGGCCAGTAGGCCTTTTCTTCCGCCCAGCCAGACTCTAATTCTAATTAAATACTTTTGCTTACATAGTTATTACATTAACATCTAGATCATAAAACAACATGAAAGTAAATAATGAAAATTGGATAACTAATGTTAGTGTGACAATAATAAACACTGATAAGAAATAGTTATGATAATAATAATAATAATAATAATGGTAATAATAATAATAGTAATAATAATAATAATAATAATAATAATAATGAGATAATTTAGATATTTATCTGTGATATATATAACCATTAAACATTGAGAAACCTGAAACAGCTATTATTGTTGACAATAATTGTTAGAAAAATATCTCGTTAACCTATTCTTAAACTGATTTGATGTCTGACAGTCCCTGACATTACTCGGTAGGGAATTCCAAAGTCGAGGAACAGCCACAGTGAAAGAAGATGAATATGAGGATGTTCGGTGGGAGGGAATGGATAATATTGAGGAGTGTTGTGATCGTGTGTCTAGGTTATGATGGGTGGATAAATTTTGAAAACGAGACGCAAGATAGACAGGAGTGGAGAAATGCAATATGTGAAAGAGAAGGGAAAGACAGTGGATTTTCTTACGATCTTCTAGACGGAGCCAGTAACTCATGTTGAAATAATTCTGTACATACTCTATAAAAGAGTACCTTACGTACTGTAAATTCAATCTTCACTTCTGCCCGATCCGAAAAGATAGAATTACTCAGACATGCTATTTACTTTCCGTCCAAGAGGTTATGTCGAAGATGGTAGAAAGGGGGGAAATCACGTGACAGTTAATTACTTAACGAGGTCATTTTATTTAAGTCATTTTAAGCAGTTGTATAATATTACACAGACGTCCAATTCCTAAAGAAATTAATGTTCTCAGAAAAGAGCTAAGACAGCCCAGCCACTAGCCTTTACAGAGGAGCGAGCATAAGTGGGTGGGGGAAACCGGGATGTGACGTAGGTAAACGGACGACAGTACCTGTGCGAAAATATGATTCAATATTGAAAGCTGTCTTTCTGGAACGTACTACACTCACTAACTCAGTAATGTTTACTATGATCGTAAGGCGACTTTGACTGCATATGCGGCCTTGGTTCTGTGTGGAAGACGGTTGGACTTCGTTAGTAGAAGGGGTGGGAATGAAGTACATTAAAAAACTCAGGTACAATAAAAATTGATGTAAAAATAAAATGATGTCCCTATAGTGGCAGACTCAGAAGACAGTTTACAAAAATCTGTTCACAAACAGAAATTAATTACAGCCCAATACGGTTTGAATATCTGTAGCAGTTAAACAAAAACAATGACTTTTAAAGGAAGAGATTGACTTAGAAGTAAAATAGTAATAAAAGATGGAGCGAAACTTAGTGACCGATAGGAGAGAAGCAAGTGGTTTCAAGTTAAGTGTGTTCTAGAGTCCCTTTACTGTGTACAATAAAAGGCGGCGTGGGTCGTGCCCCGTTGGGTTTTTTCCGAGGTTTTTTCAACCATAAAGCAAATGTCAGGTAATCTACGCCGAATCCTCGGCCTCACCTCACTTCATCTTGCCAAAAAACTGTAATCTTTTAACATTTTGACTTGTTCCACATCTTAATGTTTCAATGCTAATGTAAGATCTATGGAATACAATACATTAAATGAAAATGAAATAACTTCTGTGTCACTCCTGATATAATTTATGTTGATTTTATTTTATGCCTTCTCGAGCGGATCACACTGTATATCCTTGTATATGGATATGAGATCTGGAAAGTGATTCAGGAAATAAAGAACAAATTACAAAAGACCTAAATCAGCTGGCTTGATACAATCTCAAACAAAGAATTCTGGAAAAGAACAAACGAAACTTATTGTTAGATCACGAAACATACAGACCTAATATAAGGTTTGAATTAGAGCATAAGTACCTCTCTAAATTAGAGGTGGATATTCGTGTGCATTTGCTTCTATAATCGGTTATTTTACGATTCTGTATCAACTGCGAGAAAATTTAGCCTTAGGGGAATTGGTGATAGCGAAATGGTATTTTTGTGAAATAAAATAGAGAATTCGCCACGTTTTTCCTGACATTCACCTTATAGTTGGAGAAAACCTCGAAAATCCCTTCCAAGTAGTCAGCCCAAACGGAATAAGAAACCACGACCAGCTCCAAATCCTCAAGCTAAACTGTAGGTTTTCTTTCTGTTACGGTAGTTTCTTTGCTGTATATCTTAATGCCTGTACTACGTAAAAATTTGTCAGTAAAGTATTTGAAAATTTGTGACTATAGAATTTGAAGTCTATGCTATTCGTACTTATATCAGACCACGTTTAATATTGAGGGCGTGAATAATTTCTGCAAAGTATTCATTCATTCATTCATTCATTCATTCATTCATTCATTCATTCATTCATCCATTTATTTATTTGCTTACTCCGGTAGGGTTAAGGCCATCAGGCCTTCTCTTCCACACCACCAGAAATGCAATGAAACTAAAAGCAAAATTATACTTCATGATGCAATTAATCTACTAAAATAATAATAATAATAATAATAATAATAATAATAATAATAATGATTTATTTTAGCTGGCAGAGTTAAGGCCGTAAGGCCTTCTCTTCCACACAACCAGCAAAAAGTGTATATACATATGCATGAACTTACAAAGAATTCAACAATTTGATTTAGATGAGAGTTACATGTATACAAGAGTTATTTACGAATTAAACAACAAAATACTATGAACTATTAATTAAACACTGAAATAAACTGGGTAGCAGAATTAAACTAAAATACATAGAATGTTAATATATTTCAAATTATATTAGATAATAGAAAGAGATTATTATGAGACAATTTTGAAAATGCAGCACAATCAGGATGATGTCTAAAGAAAAAAAGCAACAGTGTAGTCAGTAATATTTTAAATCAGTATGATTGGAGTGAAATGCTAATAAGGTTATCTTTTAAGCTGTTCTTAAAGGTGTTTGTTGTCTTGCAGCCCCTAATACTTTGTGACAAGGAATTCCATTGACGCGAGGTGGATATTGTAAAAGATGAGGAATAACAAGATGTTCTATGAAGAGGTATATTTAGCGTGCCACAGATAAGTGATCTGGTATTTACGTCGTGGTTAGAGTATAGATAAGAGAAACGAGACGAAAGGTAATTTGGTGTTGAGGTGTGCAGAATTCGAAAGAGTAAAGACAAAGAGTGAGAGAATGAATATGACACAAAAAGAACAACTAAACATACAAGTAGAAACTGAAAATAATGAAAATTAGTCTATCATATTAAATGATGCAATAAAAAAGAAAAAAAAAACAAAAAGTAAAAACATATAGAACAAATATAGGCACAAAATAACTATGACACTCAGCATCACTGTTATTAACCGAGAATAAGCTGTTCTAGTATCCTGGCACAAAGACAACAGAAAGAAAATTATTGCCGAAATATTAAAGATAAAAACTTCGGCATAAATCTAGCAACTTCTCAGAAACGGATTTCGTGAGCTAAAACATACTTTTTTAGTTTACTTTTAAACTGTGACAGTGTCCGGCAATCCTTGACGTCACTAGGTAACGAACGTGGCTAACGAATTCCAGAGGCGAGGCAATGATACAGTATAGGAGGATGAGTATAGGGAAGTTCTGTGACGCGGAATAGGATAGAGAGGAGAGACTGATGCTGATTTCTTGAAGTAGTTAGGAACTGAAAGCGGGAGAAGAATTATGTCAAATTTTGTATAGAAGTGAAAGAGCGTGTATGATTCTTCGTTCCTTTAGACGAGCCCACGAGAGCAGCTCAAGAGACAGTGTTACATGGTCAAATTTCCGAATATTATACATGCATTATGAACACGTTGCAATCTCTCATTTAAGTTAGAACTTAAGTGTGTTAACAAGGAATCACAGTAATCGAGATGGGGCATCACGAGTGTCTGTATAAGATTCTTTTTTAATGTAAATGGTAGAAAATTTTTACGTGCTTCAAATGGTGCAGCAGCGACAATATTTTCTTGTATGTATTGGTTTGAGTGTTCCAGTTAAGATCATTATCCATAAAGATTCCAGAATTCTGTCTTTTCAGTCATTCATACGGTGTTAATATCTTGCAGTCAGATGTTACATGTTGAATATATTCATATGTCGTATTGCAGGGGCAGAATTTGTAGCTATGGTAGGCTATTTCCTCCTTCAACATACAAATGTCCCCATATATAGGATGTTTAAAAAAGTATCCAATATTTTAGGAGGTGCTAGTATGCATCAAAATAAGAAAAAAATGTCGAATAAACATGGGTCCTACAACACATACTTTCTGAGATCTGAACACTTGTTCATAGGAGGTGCTAAGTGTGACGTCTATTTATGACAGTTCCTCTGCCCTTCGACATAAGGGATCACGCACTCTTTGAAATTGACCTGGTTGTTATTGATAACCAAAAATCTAGGGGATTTAGGTTTGGGGAACGAGCAGGCCAAAATGTGGGGCCTCCCCGATCAATCCAGTGATCCTGAAGTGTCAGCGTCAAGTGTTCACGCTCATTGCGGAAAAATGTGCTGGTGTGTCATCATACATGAACCGCATCTGTAGTCTTTGCCGACATGGCAAGGTAGGCAATACGTTAATAAGAAAGTCCTGATAACGAGCCCCAGTTAATCTCTGTGGTAGCACGTATGGCCCTTAATCTATCGCCAAGAACGCCTGCCCATACGTTGATTGAGAATCGGTGTTGATGCCTTGTTTCTTCAACTGCATGGGAATTTTCATCAGCCCACACATGCTGATTACGAAAATTCACAACACCAACTCTGCTGAACCCCGCTCATATCAACAACCAAACTTTTGTTTTTAGTATATCTTGCGACGTATCATTATTTCATGCCAGGGGTGTCAACTACGGTATGATTATCTGGTAGTCTGCTGTAATGTAGGGCAGAAAAATGCATTGCCATGAATGGACGTCACATTGAGCACCTCCTATATACAAGTGTTCAGATCTCAGAAAGTATGTGTTGTAGGACCCATGTTATTAGACATTTTTTCCTTGTTTTGATGCATACTATCACTTCCCAAAATATTGGATACTTATTTTAACACCCTGTATGAACTTGGAAGTATCACTTGCAGTCAGGCGGGCGTGGTCGGCCGTAGCCATTGAGCACATCTGTTATACCTGGTCTCCACTTTCATAGATTAATATTTTCCTAATAGTTCGCATTTCTTACAAGCACTGCGCATTAACATCACCCGGCTCTGACGTGAGTAGCAATTACAAAACCTACACTCCTACAGTTTCCAGAAACATTCTACCTTATTGAGAGATTGTGTCGACGATTCATGACTTGCAATTTTATCACTAGGATAAGCATCCAAATAGTTTTTTTCTTGGCTTATTTTTCTAAATTACTGACATCCACGTCATCTTTGTGGTTGCCTACTACGGGAATAAGCTTCGTCTTCGACACTGAAACCAGCCAAGCAGCTTTGTTTCTCCGGACTTTTGAGTTGCTCCTATTTATTATAATATTAATAATTATGTATTCTGTGTGTGTATCTAATGCCTACCCACTTCACTTGTGTGATTCGGGTTCCGCATATTTCGGATAGATGGCAAGACTGTGACCCATTTTCGAGTTGCACACCATTTCATGCGTTATGCATGATGTGTATCTGTGAAGAGTTACGTCGTGTACTAGGGTGAGTGTAACTGTAGTGTAGAGAATGGGTGAAGATGAGGAAGAGAGAAGGGAAAACCCGGTGCCTCCACGTAGCCTACTCCCGTAGAATAGCACCAAGGGTCCGCCAGGCTTAACGTCCCCGTCCGACGAACGAATCACTATCAACTGTGACATGTGCTTTCTCTTCATATGCACAGCAGAGAGATTTGGTATTTAACCCAGGCATATTGGTTCACAATTTAGTGATTAGAAGTTGTGCACCGCTATCTCTCCTAGTCCCGAGGTGGAAATTTTACATGAAATTTTCTGGTCCCACCGGGAATCGAACCCGGGGCAAACGCGCTACCACAGAGCTAACTCGGCGAACTAATTGTGTAGGTATTCTATTGCTGTACATTTTGAATTGGACTGCTCTGCCCATGCTCAACTCAAAATAGCCTAACCTAGAATATTGAAAATTCCTTTATAGTAAAACGTGAATGTTTAAGGGAGGAAATAAACTGCTAGTTCACAGGACTAACGGCTTCAAAGCTAGATACCTGGTTCTAATGAGTGCGTTGATAGTATAATTGACATGGTGGCATGAGATAATTACTCTGGCTGCCATTACAAATCATACTGGCTTTACGCATATCTGATTGATTGAGTTTCTTGTTTATCTTGTCAAGATGACTTCTGCGACCGGTTCTTAAACTTAACCGGGGCTATATCTTCCATCCAAATGACTCGATTCGATCCACTATCTATTCGCAATGGAATTTGTGATGTACAGAGCAGAGATTGTAGAGGTTTTTTCTCGGAGTACTCCTGTTCCCTCTACCATTCCAGCAAAACACTATACTTTACCCTGATTTCATCTATCGTCTGCAAAAGGTAAAGATAGGCTTGAGAATAGTCTGTCCAAATTTCACGAGAGGATCCCTGCGAGGGGAGTATGGTCCTTGTCGAATAAGAGGAGAGAGTACGCCAGTAACTCAGCGTTCTTGAAGGAGCAGGTGGATGGGAAAATTTTAAAATGTGGTTTGTTATTCACTGCAACAATATTTGAAACGAAAAATTATGTGAAAGAAAAACGTAATACACTATCATATTAACATAGTGAAATAATAAGGCTGATATTTATCGATGTTATATTAGGTGTATATTCTACAGACAGAAAATAACATGTAGTCAATTGTATTGTAATGAAACTGAATAGTTGGAACACGAAATAGGAAAAAATATAACAAACAAGATGAAACAAATATTGGATAAACATTATGAATATTTAGCTGTATGTAAAATTTGTGACTTAATTTCAAATGAGGGAATTTATTAATAATGATACTTTGGAAGGTACGCTTTGTCTAGACTCACAGATAATAACATATTTGACTTAGTTAGAAATTATTTGGCTATCTTTTTTATTTCTAAATTTAATAGTTTTGAAGGTACGTCAAAAGAATATTATGAAATAAAATTAAGGACTGAAGGCTTACCTACGAGAGAGAGCTTGTATGAACTGTATAAATATTTTTGTAAGGAAAGAGGTATGGAAGAAACTAGAATTAGAGATGATTTAGAGACGCTAGCTGCACATTGCAGAGTGAAGAGGGAAGTACATCTTAGGAAGGTAAACCAATACTGATGGTACCAATATTCTAGAATGAGTTGAGTCTTGCTCAATAACTGAAAGCTAGTGCAAGACAAAACAAATATGTTAATAGGTAAAACGTAGAAATTGTATTTAAATAATAATATATCTTTGTGTAAAATTGTTGTATGTAATGTGTCTGTGATCTATTATATATAATAAACCAAACCATACTTTATATATTAATAATGATACAGATTTTGAAATAGATAATGCTTATGTAAAATATTTCAAATATGTCCTTATTGTTTCTGCAGAAGTGGAACGAAGTTTTTCTAGATGTAAGGCTGTGTTTTCTAGCAACAAGTAATCATTCTCCTTTGAAAATTTGAAAATGTAGTTTGTTATTCACTGCAACAATATATTAAATTAAAAATTATGTAAAACAAAAACGTAATACACCATTATATTAACATAGTGAAATTGAAGGCTGATACTTGTCAATATTATATTAGGTGTATTTTCTACAGAAGGAAAATAAAATGTCTTTAAAATAGTGCAATTTTTATTTAACAAAGAAAGCTATATCTTTAAATTTTTCTTTAGCAGATAGTTATGTTTCGAAATCAATGGAGTGGCTTTCAACCACTCAAATGCTGAGGATTAACTTACCATGATGATAAATAAGCACAAGTTCAAATGAATGAAATAACTGCAGTTGACGTACTCAAAGTCAGAGGTGCATGAAGCGCACTTGTAGTGTAACGGCATATATTTCTCAGGCCTAATCATCAGCATATTTTACAACTTGAGTATCAACATTCACGAATAAGTAGTCAAGTCTAATTGCACACTGTTTTAATGGACATGAGTACAAACTTCTAGTTTGCAATCACAGTAAATGAAGTGAATGTGCTTCCATTAGTAGGACATTCGAGTAGTACTTGAGTATAGGGGTTCGAGTGTCTTAACTCTACCTACTTACATTACAGAGTTCGAGACCGTTGAGGTTCCGTCAGCCTCACCAGTCTTTCGATGCATTAAAAACTTATTTAGGTGTCTCGAATAATGATCATAGAGCTAAGGTTTTCTCATAGACAGTCAAGAATCAGAGCTCAAACCTAGGCCTATGTTGTGAAATTTTATTTGTCAAAATGATCGCTGGTAGAGTTTCCCGAAATTCTCATCCCATCGTCTCTAAAGTTGATGATGATGATGATGATGATAATCATGATCATGATAATAATGATGGTGGTGATAAAGACGAAGACAACACTAGTGTTTGTGTTAGCGGTAACGGTGGTAGTACTGTTCTACAATCATGATTATAATGATGATTTTGGCATTGGTGTCGGTGTTGCTATTTTCGAGATTAATTATACCACTTTTTTTTCCTCTCTCTGTGAGGCTGGAAAGGGAACATGTCTGTGCACCGCGACCTGAGGTCTTTTGTGCGCCCCTGGGATGTGGGTCGAACCGACTTCACCGCTAACACTCTGACGACCAGTCCCGCCATCCCTCCAAGTCCGTTTACTATTCCACCCCGACAGCCACCCCACATCCCGCTCCCTCAAGCGGTCTGAGGTGTAAACCACCCCTCTCGTCTCGTCAACGGTCTGAGGTGTAAAGCCCCTCTCCCGTCGGGAGGGGAGTGGGTTCCGCTGCTGGGTCACCAGCTACCACGCAACTATGCCACTTATAGGCTACATTAGTCATTTGATACATATCAATCATATGCAACAAAATGTTAGATATCAACCTCTACATCGATAATAACTGTGGATCATACTACAATATCGATCAGCAGTTCATGTTCGCTATCGATCAAGTATAACAAACATGTGTGCAGTGAAAACAAGCGCTAGATTCAAACAATAACAATATGGCGCCTGAAAGATTTGACAAGGAAATAAATTAATTCGACTGGCAAAGCGTCAGAACAATGGAATGAAAAAGTACAGGCCTATGCTACGTGCCCAGAAATTAATACCCCACAGATTTTTTCTCGGCCAGAACAGTGACATTAGGAATACAAAATTTGTCGGTACTAATAAAATTATTTTGAAGTTTCTTACGTATGTGCGCAAAGTTTCAGCATGTTCTGAGGGATAGCGCAGCTGCTGCAACAATGCAAAATAGAACCTAACAGCGATAATCATTACGAACAACGTGCTGTAACCAAATACCTTACTATAATAATATCGGACAGCTAGCAGTTCTGAGTGCGAACGGCGCAGGTGCTGCTATCTAGGCGGCAGGATGTGCTGAAACCCGCTAAGCAAGCTGTAATCTACTACACTGTAGATTGTTGTTGCGCTAGTAAATAGTTTTATTAATTATTGCTGTGTTAAAGTGTCAGGGTGTATATGTGCTGTTTATAACGCTACATTTACCGCATTACAAACTACTTCAAATAGTACTTTCGATTTCCGAGGGATCATAAAACGTGAGTCAACAACATTCTTTAATAGGCCTAATGCCTTCGCCTCTGTGTTGATAAAACAAGAAAAAATAGCTTTTTTATTTAGTATAACAATAGGAGTTTTGTCAGGATCCGTCTGTGCTTATCTATTTAACAAATATTATTAGTTTACAATATTTGTCACATTTATTTAGTTTTTAACGTTTTCGGCTTAATTAAGCCATCTTCAGAAAAGTTTACAGTTGTCTCCACCTTCAGTGTCTACAGGGATGTCTCCACAGAACTTATGATATTGATTCACCATATTTAGTCAGATCTGGACATCACTACAGATGAACCAACCTGTTTCAATTGAAACTGCATCGCACATGTTTTAATTTAATTTTAGTATTTAATAACTTTCGATAACTTTGATTATGGCTCACATAGCCCTGTTTTTAATACAGTAATGCTTTAATTCATTTACTTCTACAGAGATTTGTTTTAATTGGTTTATTTATTTGTATCACATACACATGTACTACTTTCATGTATATAGGCATAAACTTTTCTGAATATGGCTTAATTAAGCCGAAAACGTTAAAAACTAAATAAATGTGACAAATATTGTAAACTAATAATAGGCCTATTTATTAAATAGATAAGCACAGACGGATCCTGACAAAACTCCTATCGTTATTGTATTAGCTTATCGGCCCTCATCATGCCTTTCAAATTTTTTGTTTAGACCTAATAAATGAAGAAAAGTTAAAATGCATTGGAAATTTTAAGTTTTTATCAAATTAAGTTTTATTGTTGTCCACATACCTTTACTAATTATTATAAGCAACAGATTACTACCAATTTTATCTTTGGAGTTGTCAGCAATGGGTATATGAAGCGTTATTGTAAATTAATTCTTTATGACAGAATTAATTTTGTCTCACTAAAGCAAAGAAAAAAATGCAATATTTCTGACAATACGCATCTTTGATATAAAATAGTAAGCCTAATGTTATATTAAATAATATTCAACATTTCTTAAATTTCTCGTATTATTACTCCACATTAGTACCTCACGTTGTAAACAATAGTCCGATTCCAGCTATGTTAATAATTGTATTTCTGGTCGTAATACCACACCTCTCCGCTAGATGTCAGCTCCGTGACATTTCGCACTCACGTCAATGCTGCTAGTATACAGCTGTCCGGTATTATTAGGGGAGAGTTGGGTAGTATCGGACATCGGTAATATCGGACAGTGAGTTTCTTTCATTTACCACCTAAATGACATGGTTACGTTTCTGTTATGTCGCATACAGAAACCTAACCATGTTATACAAGAGGTTTTGGATTGAACGGGGCCGTCTGATGCTTATCTACTTAAGATAAGCATCATACCGCCTCATTCAATCCAAAACCTTTTGTACTCTGCTTATCGGTCAAAACCTCAACAAAATGAAATTACATGTTATACAGGTTCTACCATCTGATGTTAGATGAAAGAAACGCATTGTCCGATATTACCCGATGTCCTATACTACCCAACTCTCCCCTATAGTAAGGAATTTGCTGTAACAGCATTCCTTGTTGCGAAAGAAGAAACTTGACGAATATGAATATTCACAATTGTTTGTGTGAAGTCTATGGAAGGTCTGAAGTTGACAGGAGTACCTTTGGTCGCTGGGTAAAAAGAATGAAGGCTTTAGGAAGAGATTCGTTGAGGATCGACACCTGAGGCTGAAGCTTTCAGTCAGCAAAGGAAGTGTGGATGCAATTATCCATGCTCTCGGATATTCAAGTCGACCTGTTGGCGAGTTGGTATAGCGCTGGCCTTCTATGCCCAAGATTGCGGGTTCGATCCCGGGCCAGGTCGATGGCATTTAAGTGTGCTTAAATGCAACAGGCTCATGTCAGTAGATTTACTGGCATGTAAAAGAACTCCTGCGGGACAAAATTCCGGCACATCCGGCGACGCTGATATAACCTCTGCAGTTGCGAGCGTCGTTAAATAAAACATAACAACATCGGATATTCAAAGGTGTGTGCGAGATGGATTCCGCGAAGTATCACAGTCGAACACAAGTCTCGGAGAAAAAACATTTCTTCTGAATTATTAGCACGTTTTGAAGCTCAAGGGAGAGTTTTTGTCAGGAATTGTAGCAGGTGAAGAAAACCCAGAGTCAATCTCTTTGGGCCAGAAACGAAAAGAACTTGACTGCATAATCAGAGTAAGGAGCGATTTTTTTAATTTTCTTCACTGTTTTACGGCCAGTTGTAGACGATTTAGTTTTCTGCCCTTGTCGGCTTTTGTTGAAAGCTTTCATGATGATAGAGTTCTGGAGTATCATTCAATAACGAAGGCTGTATAGGCCTACTAGGGATCTTTTCGTTCAGTATATTAGCATAATATGTTGGCGCTACTTTCTTGAATATATTCAATGTAATTCCATGCTACTCCTCAAAACATTTTTCAAATTTGTAAACCACACTAAGCCAATCAACAGAAGGACGAATATTTCTCCGTGAAATACACGTTCACCAATCGGATTTCTTACTTTCACAGTTTTTTTTCTTCACTATAGAAGAGTTTGTTTGCAGTATATACATATACAGAGATATTTCTTCTTCACTCGGTACGAAAGATAACCGGCTAACATTTCAATCAATTCACTTTTTTCATAATTATATTTACCTTAAAACTTGGACTTAACTGCCATTGTTAACTCCGCCCGTATGTTTTAAATCTTCCAATGTACTGCTGGCCTAACACTATCTCCAGTTTCCGAAACAGATCCAGTGTATAGCAAATGGTTCCTCATTAGTTTCAGCGCGTGCGATATATCACACAAACCTCAGATTATACGCCCAGATGTCACATCATTTGAAATGTGTGTCTGACACATTAATTTCTATGTCTTTCCGTAGTTTCTGGTTTTGAGGACCCATGTCACTGACGAAAGCACATACTTTAAAACCAGAAGCTTGTACAGAGATTATTATCGTTATTATTACTGCAAGCAAAAATTACATACATTAACAAAGGTTTTGCAAAACTATTGTAATACTCGTATATGAATATTCTTCAAAATTCGAAATTGATTACCAATCTCATATTCAAATACATATTACAAATCTATATATATATATAATTTGAACTGGTAATGGAAATTACGGGAAAACGGCTGAACGGATTTTAATGAGTGACCCCCTAATTGTCATGCCTGGCATCCAAAGTTTTTCGGAAAAGTAGTAGTTTTCAGTGAAATGTAAATTTTCGTACATAATTTTCCTATTTTCCAAAATCGATCTGTTGTCAGTTTTGAGAATTATTTTATTCAATCACGGCCGACTTGATTGAATTTCAGAACAAAACACACACTACAACAAACAATAGGCTATTACACGAAGGCCATGACCTGTAGGATTGCCTACATATTTAGAGCTCAATTCAATTTGTTATTAAAAACTGATTCTGCAGTGTATAATTTTCTGAGTACAGCTGTCTATTGGATATTCAAATCTACGAAACTTCAGGTGGTTTGATGACATTGTTACCATTAGAAATTAAATATTATTATAGTTAATATCATGAAGCATCTATTTTTTCATTAATTGTACATAATATTGATGCTATATTGATGACATGAAAGTGAAACGTTTTGTGGTTATGTAAGTAAATGTAGAGAATATCTTAATTTAGATGTTCATTTCTATTACTGAGTGGCTGCTATATATAACTACAAAACTTAAGTAAGATAATAATATTGTTATTAAAAATCAAATATGTTTATACTTATTAACCCAGTGGGGTTGGGTCATTTTCATATACTTAATGGCGGTGTAGTGTAAATATTGATATATGTCATTGTCTTCAGTATTGGCTCGAGAGAGCGCAAAAATTACAGTTCCTAAGGAAAGATCAAAAGGTATTACTTACTGATAAAATAAGAGGTCTAGAAAATTTTGTAGTCTCCATATAATTTCAGCAGGATCTCTTAGTAGGATAAAATGATTTTACGCTGTACATTTCAAGTTCTACATGCAGCAGCTATACGAAAATGCTATTGTTCGGAAGCTTAGCAAACCTGACACTTTTTTAACTTTCGCCTACAATCCACAATGACCTGAAACAGCTACTGCTATCGTCCTGACATTGATACTTGCGTTTTCGCGTTGAAACTCAAATGGATAGGTTCAAGAAAAAGCATTTGGCCTAAAAAAATCCATTCAGAGGGAGTATGTTTCATTATTATGGAAGCAAATAACTATCAAAAAGACAAGTATTCTTCATTGGAAATAAATCTGAAAAATTTTTATTTGAACGTCCAACGAACTTAGTTTGCAGCAGCATTTGCTGCACAAGCCACTAGTTCTTGTATAAATACAATAATTGTAACTGGGTCACACCCGAAAAAAGCAAGATACTTGAGATCGGGTGTGACCAATAATGAAAACTGGTTAGAAGAAACAAAAAATAATGTGACAGCGACGTGAGATTCGAACTCACGACCAGCGTCCCGCAAGAGAGAAGATCGCGCGGAGCACTTTGGGATGGCGCGCGGCGGAGAGGGGAAAGGGCCAACGCGGCGAGAGAGTGGAGAGAGAGTGCGCGCGCATCTGGTGCTGGTAGAGAGGAGAGGGCTCTGGATTTTTCTGGAGTGCCATCTCTAGAGACGCGTGGAACTTTCGAGGCTACGTCGCTGTGGTTATAAATTACGGACGCGAAGGAACGACAGCAGTTTTTCAGTTATTCAGTCTGTGAGTAAGCCAGAGCAAGCAAGCCAGTCAAGCAAACCGGAGTTCGACTCGACGCATCTGCGTCAGCATCCGAAGGCCTGAGTTCGAGTGCAGTGGACCGCAGTTGGAGGGACCTGAGTTCGAGTGCAGTGGACCGCAGTTGGAGGGACCCGAGTTCGAGTACAGTGAACTGTCTCTGAAGGTCTGTGGTTCGAGATACTGTGAACTCGAGTGACTGAGATAGAAGAACTGTGAACTGAGAACTGGTAGTTCTGATTTGTAAATAGTGCTTTGTAAATATTAGTTAAGATTAACAGTTCATTGTTGTGCGTAATAGTCCAAGTAAATTGTCATTGTCGTTGGTGGAGTGCTATAACGAATACTGTGTTGAGTGAAGATCCAATTGTTGACGAGAGCGTTTAAGGTGAATTGTAGAAAGGAATTATTGTTGTGACGAATAAATTACATTGTTGTTACTAATAAAATTCACAATAATAATCACAATTATGATTAAACTGTTAACTGTAATTACACATACAATTTAAAAAGAATAAGAAAACAAACAATCAAACTGTACATAGCCTATAGATTAACATACTAAGTTAACAATACAACATTGTTAAAGTGACAAAAAAATAAAGGATAAGAATTTACTTGATTATAATTTTAAAAACAGTTCAAGCACTTGTTTTTTGAATAATGTATTGTTTAATAATTTTAGTTTAGGATTCTTCTTTATAAAATCATTATACAATCTTGGACCGTAATTAGAACTGTGCCTTAGACCTGCTTCAGTCTTACATTTTGGTTCAATGAGGGGGAGGGAAATATTGTATCTTCTTGTGATGTGGCCATGATCGGATGATATGAATTTAGCTTGATATTTATGGTAGTTATTTAAAATAGTATACATATAAATTTGCTTGACATTGAAAACATTAAATTCTTTATATATGAGATGAGTTGGATGATCAAGTTTTGTTCTTAAACATATTTTAATAATTCCTTTAAAGTAGTAATATTAATGGCCGAATGGTACCCTGTGATAATCCACCCCATCCTATAATTCCATATTGTATTATAGACTGAACTAGGGCTAAATATATTGTTCTCAATAGTTTTACTTGCATAAAGCGACGCAGTTGAACAAATTTGTTCAGAGTTTTACGTAATTTAAGACATAAATAGTTAATATGAAAATTCCATTTTAATTTTTTATCGATGAAGATACAGTAGGCCTACCTAAATATTTCACGAGGGTTGATGGACGTAATTTAGGACAATTGCAATTATTATAGATATTTGTACATAATTCAGAACATTAAATCCAGATGTTTGAGATGAGCAGAGCATGTAGCACGTATGGGCGAATCCAGAAATGCATATAGAGTTTTAGTTGGGAGGCCGGAGGGAAAAAGACCTTTGGGGAGGCCGAGACGTAGATGGGAAGATAATATTAAAATGAATTTGAGGGAGGTGGATTATGATGATAGAGACTGGATTAATCTTGCTCAGGATAGGGACCAATGGCGGGCTTATGTGAGGGCGGTAATGAACCTTCGGGTTCCTTAAAAGCCAGTAAGTAAGTAAGTAAGTAAGTAAGTAAGTAAGTAAGTAAGTAAGTAAGTAAGTAAGTATTTGTACAATTATTGCTATGAATTATAATAATGAAGTCGCCTCCAGGCAATGTTTTGGTGTCCAGACGTCGTTCTCTAATCATTACTCCTAAGAAGCAGCTATTTTAATAGAATTTACGTCTTCGGATTCAAGGTTCCACTGTCAGTTTTTGAGGATAATGAAAATGCAGAAGCGGAAAAAAAATTTACGTCTTCGGATCCAAGGTTCCACTGTCAGTTTTTAAGGATAATGAAAACGCAGAAGCCGAAAAAAAATCGTCGTTACTGTCACCAACACTAGAAATACTGAGAAACTGACAGTTGGTCTAATTGCATACTACTAGCAAGTACTTGTGGCACACTTCTAAATGAAGCTATTGTTTATTTTTACAAATTCAAAGGCGTTCAACCTACCAAACTTCCGCGTACCACAATTTGAGAACCTTGCCTTCGAGTCTTTGAGGCCTCGAACTGTGGCCCCTTTTGAAGAGAAAACTTCACCAGAAAGAACCACGACTGTGCTCATTATCATTACAACGAACGACAGGAGAACACCGCATCGCCTGTGGATGCGTTGTTTGTGCAGGTGACCCTCATTGTTATCAACGAGCCCGGAGTAGAAATCGTTGGTCCAGTGTTGCTCCCAGCTATAGAGAGAATCACAGACAAAGACGGAGCGCGCGGAGGGGGCAGAGAAGGGCAATAACAGACCAGTGCGCTTGCGATACGATGAAGACGAGGATGCGACGGCGGGGGGAGGAGGAGGAGGTTCTGATGGTAGTGGTGGTGGTGGTTTCCAAGGAACTTCTTGATGGAAAACTCGTTTGGAATTCTGGGAAAGCTAAACCATTTGCTTGCTGTATACTGCAGTAGAAGAAACCACACAGCCGACTCGGTGTGTGTACAAGTACCAACGACGGCTATGGCATTATTGGTCTGTCTCTCTCTCTCTCTCTCTCTCTCTCTCTGTGTCTCTCCATATTTCTTTCATTCAACCCCTCCTCCCATTCTCTTCTGCAACAGAGTTGAGAAGCTTTCACTCACCACTCAAACAAAAGATCGTTTTCTGAAAGAATGAATTCTACTTTAGGAGAAAGGACGAGCAATATAAAGAGAAACTATTTTGGATCGAATGTTTTGTCTTGGGAAGTGTAACACAAAAGACGATTTATAGAAGAAATTAACAAAAGAATACGCTCTGCAAATACATCGTATTATGGTATACAGAATACATTAAAAAATTATAATTATTTTCCAGGAATTCAAAATAGTATGTTTGCAAATCAATTACTGTGTCTTCTCTCGCACGACAGAGACGATAACCTCGACAGAAAAAGACGAAACAAAATTAACAGTATTTAAAAAGATGTTAGCAAGAGTAGTTAGGGCCATTAGGTACTCCATTAGCGGAGAGCAGAGAATTAGAAAGTACGGTGACTGTAGATTAGGCCAAGAGCGGCACTATATCTAATTATAATCATGAGGGTCAATCTGCATTTTCCTACGGCCACTTCCAACGGGCTCCTAACGAATATTCACACGTTTATCACTGGGATTGTGGCGCTGGAAATCAATTTAGAACACTTTTATCACAGCCGCGACACATTTCAATTTTTATTGTACAATATATATGCAATTATCACTACATTGACACAATAATTCTTGCAGATAACACAGAATCAAGTTAGGAAACGTAATTAACAGAGTCGCATACTTTCACTTCACTGCCACTAGATGACTCTGACTTCCAGCAGACGATAGGCTATAGGTGTAGCAGGGATGCTAATATCGGCAAACGAAATGAAACTAATGTGAGGAATGTTACAACAGGTTTGCTAAACGTGAGGAATGTTACAATAGGTGTGTAGTACGTTAAGTTACGTTAGGTTAGGTTTGGTTAGATTAGGTGAGTAAGATTATATGAATGGTTACTACAGTTGGCGACACTGCAATCATTCTCTCACTCCACCTCAAATTACATCACAACGACGAAATATGGCCGCCTTCTTCATTCAAGCAGGACGATTTTCCTATATAAGTAAGGAACCTATTTAGGGCGGGTTGGATGGGACCACAGCTCTCCCTGTGATCACATCGAGTTTCTACTACTCCATACTACAAAACTAAGGTATTTTCAGTGTTTCTTTTTAATTCTATATACTGGCAATACCAAAAGGAAGATTCACCTTCATGAGAATTGCGGATGTAGTAAAAATATTCTAATCCATGGCGCGAAAGCCCATGAAGGGCCAAAGCCGACTTCTGGCCTCACGTCCATATGTCTCGGCAGAGATGAACGATCATTCAACTAGTGATGGAGGAAATAAATTAAATACCGATATATTGATATTGCAATATATTGCAAATCTAATTTCGATAAACGATATATATCGCAGAAAATATATCGATATATCGAACGATTATCGATATATCGCTATTCCATAAGCAAATTGCATTTTCAGGCGTGCTTTTACTGTATTACAATAAAATTGCAATATGCAATAAAAAAATGTAGTTCATATAATACGATAAGCTTAAAAAAGTAAATGCACAGTTTTAAAAATACAACCTAGACTTCCAAATGTGACGACGGAATCAGAGTTGGCTATGGTCACTGTTGAAACAGAAACAATAGAATGCAGAAAAGCATGAATGTAACACTATACTCGTAGTACGAGAGTTGCAAACTCGCTTCATCACTGCACGACGAAGCGACAGACCTCTCGCCGGCCGACGCCGTCTGTCAGTTGTTCTGCGAGAGGCGAACGGTGCGGAGCACGACCGAAATAATAATAAAAAAAGAATAACAAAACACACTCCATATTGATGGACATAACGCTTGCGTGATGTTGGTTTTCTGAACTTGCCTGACACAGTTACTAACAATAAAATAATCTACAGTATTACTTCCAAGTGCTTTTATTATATCGGTCTTCCTAAACATTCTGACACATTTTCAAGGAGTAATACCTTACTACGTAATTTAATGATATCAATTATACTTAAATGCCGTTCATCACTCGGTTTAAGTAGATCTGGAAAATAAATGTTGTACAGTACACTTCCTGCGGCACATTAAATGTTTATAGAGTACAGACGATATGAAGGAAATAGGTCAATGTGTAGCTATTTTTAGTGAATCTTAACCTCTTTCTGTTCCTGAAAGTATAGTTACTGTAAATGAAACTGTGACACACACGTTTTATTTTTTTCCGCGAAATTCGCAATATAGTATTTATACGTGAATTAAAAATGTGTATCTTACTATAGAAGAAAATTATAATGTTACTTGAATTTTAAAAAGTTAGTCCTGCCTACTTCAGCAATGTTTATTCAGCGTTCTTTGGAACGGCTTCCTAGTTGTGCTTTTTTAAACTCGGTGTACATCCCAAGGTAAACTGTGTTTTGGTGTCAAGGATATCTTTCAAGTTTCTATGCAACCTAGTGTATAGGAAGAAATAAAAGCTTATTCAACTTTTATCTTGGCATTTAATAAAGAATGGTCGTCTTGCGGATTATAATCCCGTATCTTGAAAAGAAAAGAAAACTTCAAATCTAAAAATATCATATAGTGCCATATTTCAGCGCTAAAATGCAATAAAACAGAATTTCGAATATAGCAATGTTACATGTTACTAAAAATATGGTTCGCAGACCAACAGCGATTTTCGAAGTAATTAGGCAGGCTGCAATGCAGTTTTGCGAACCTGTTTAGACTAAAAATCCCTAAAATGCCTCATATTTTATCCTTAGATTCCAATAAAAATCCCTAATTTCATAATATAATTCCAACTTAAGATTGAATAGTAGAATAGTAGTAACATAACTTTTAATAACAAATAGAACTCAATTAATTGGCCAATATAAGCGCTTAATGATATATTTTTGCACTCATTAGCCCTCGTAAAGTACTATCAATCGAGGGAAACTTGCAAGTTTTCATTTTATGAGTACCTCTAATCTCCCTTTTTAGAATGATGAAACTTTAACATCTTCTCATACAAAGAACACTTTTCATATAAAGGTTTACTTGCTTTAGTTTTAGAGAGAAGATTAATATAATTGTTAGCAGATTCCCAGTAGACCTACTCATTTACAAAAATCTACATTTTTTTTTACTTAAGTCATAAATCACAAAATCACTTCACTGTAATATCAAACCGCTTCGCCTGACAGTCTGAGTAGTAATAAACTCCACCAATACAGTTTCCCCGTTCAGTAGAGAAAAGGGGAAGATCCCACTTAACAAAATAATACACTCTTATACTTATCCAATCACCTTTCTACAAGAAAAAGTTGCGAATTAAGAAATTGTGGAAATGTGACGTTGTTCTACTCTTATAGCAACGAGAAATATGATAAAAATGGAAAGCCGCAATTCTATTCTTGTTAAGAATTAAATTATAATTCTAAGAAAATAATTAACTCAGACTTTCAATATATAAAATTAAAATAGAAGATTAATTGAAAGAAAAGATTTAGTTTTAGAGAGAAAATGAAAAAAATATTCTAGAAACAATGAATTTAGGATAAATTATCCCTACATCCCTAAATGGCACTCAAATTCCCTAGAACTAGAGATAAATCCCTAGGGTTGACAACACTGCTGCAATGTAAAAGCAATAATAGAATTTTTTTAGCAATGCTTTACGAATCTTCCATTTTAGAGTAAGGGGATTATTTTGGTCCACCGTTGTGAAGTAATGGTCAGCACGTCTGCGTATGAAACGAGCGGGTCCGGGTTCAAATCCTAGTTGGGACAAATTACCTAGTTGGGAGTTTTCGGGGTTTTCCCTCAACCAATTGAAGCAGAATTTCTGAGTAATTTTCGGCCGTTTCCTTTGTGGGGGGGGGGGGAAGCGAAACCATAGAATCCTCATAGAACGGGATTATGGGGAACATCATTTACCTTCTTCCCCCGTTACAGCTTGATCGTGGTACAGTATATCGGATTATGAGGCGTTCAAAGCAGAAGTGGTGTAAGTCAAAAATTGGTATTGAGAGTTAAAGTAAACATTCTGTAAAATACAGCGCAAAGCAGCAATTAATATTCAGTTTATTTAAACTATTAGTAGTCAGTGGATAGCAAGAAGGACATATTAATTGCTACTCTGCGCTGTATTTTACAGAATTTTTACTTTAAACCTCATTGCCCAATTCTGACTTACACCACTTTTGCTCTGAACGGCTCATATGATCATTTACTAATAGTACATTATGCAACGAGCCTATAATGATAGTAATTAAGAAGCGAGTATGGATGTTTATGAAACGAGCGCAAGCGAGTTTCATAATTTTCATACCAGCTTCTTAATTATCATTATAGGCGAGTTTCATACGACTTTTTATGCTCAACCATATTTCTAACTTGAAATTATTCAGATACATTTTATTTGTATCTGACAAGATCGGAAGTGACTTTGTTCTAGGTCGTGAATTGTGAGATGTGCGCAGACGCGAAAGTATTGATTTTTTCCGAGGAACAATAATGTCATTGACCTTGTGTAATCCCGTTAAAGTTGGTATAACTCTGATTATTGAATTCGACATTAAAAACAAGATGACAAATTGAATTTATTTGAATATTATTTACAATTAACGTTAATTATTATAGTAACAGAACATAACCTTCTGCGACAGTATTGCCTTCGTGACTTTTCGCTAATTCTCTTTCGATTATATATCCGAGAATAATCGATACTTGCGGTGTTATAACGGTACAAAGCTGACTCGTTATTGGCTGAACACCTGTAAGCTGAGTTGTCATTGGCTGAAAACACCTGAACTTTAATGAGTAGGTGTACTTTAATGACATGCAGCATGTTTCTTACAGTGTTACATCCATATCCGCGATGTTTCGGACCGAATTGTAGTCTATAGGTCTTGAACTGTAGGTCTACTACAAATTATAATAGAGTATAACTTAAAACAATCTCCCTCTTTTTTTTAGTAGGTTATTTTACGACGCTTTATCAACATCCTTAATTTATTAGCATCTGAATGAGATGAAGGTGTTAATGCCGGTGAAATGAGTTCAGAGTCCAGCACCGATAGTCTCCTCTTTTTCTTTCTCGTACAGAAACACATGTATACATCAATAAAACTACGTAACAGTGCTAACAGAAACATTTTTATATGAAGTTTCCTTCCTGAAGATATATTATGAAATGAAAACTCTAATTATTTTATTCAATCTCGTCTTTAAGTTTACACATTATACTGGGATCACTTTTATTTTTCTGTATTGTTGTGCATTGCTATTCATATTTCTCCAAGCCGCTGCCTGAACACCTGCAGACATCTAACACATGAGTACAGGCTGTTACAAAAGAAACACTATGTTTCCATTCTTCAAATGAGGTACAGAAATTCTTATACAGTACATTCAGAAATTTAAAATAAATATTATAGTCCAGACACATGATCTAAAGACATTAATTCGTCAATTTAAGCACAGAAACTTAATCAGAAACAAAAGCAAAAAAGATCTTTTGACTTCAATATTTTCTAACATTAATAGAAAAAAAAAGAGTTGAGACAAGTTTGGGGGGGGGGCAGTGCCCCCCCCCATGCTCTCCCCCATAACTACGCCTATGTTTTCGGCGTTGGATCTCGGACTCATTTCGCCATTAATTCACATATCAACATCCTCCATACAATAGCCCGGGTTATGTTCACGGTGCAGCGTGCTGTACTTGTACAAGAGCGTGGCCGTTCGGCTACCCAATCATTCACAAGAACAGGAGTGGCAAGCACAATAAGCCTCAGGCTGCGATGCAAGGCTTCGGGCCCCTCCTCCGTACAGAGAGAGAAAAAAAGTGGATTTTTAATAAATTAACTCAAAATATTTTGCGAAAATATGTAAGCAACGACATAGGAAAGTATACAAATAGCAGTTTAATAGTTTATGTAGCTTAAAATTCCTCATAGGTGTTCTTACAAAATAAGAAAAAGAATAGTGGTTCTCCTACATAATAGTAATATGCGTTACAAGAGCGGTATGTTGAAGTTTTGATGTTCGAGGAAAAGTTTGAAAAAGCGAAACGTAGTTGAGCTTTTTTAATTTCCGAGAATTGAAAGAAAACATACCGCACGTGTATCGTACATTATTTTGTGGGAAGATCGTTTATTACATACCTGAAAGAGGAATTTCTAATTAGTTGCAATGAAATCTCCATCTTGGTTTCTGTTCAATGACGGCAAATTTGCAAAACAAAAATATCTATCTTCAACATTGTTGCTTTAAAATGTTTTCTGTGTTTACTATAATCCAGCAGGCCGTGATATACGTCTGTCTTTTTTTCCCCCCCAGTCTATGATGAGTCTGGAATCTTGTTGATTTTTTATCACGGCTTCCTTAATGTTACTTGCATCACGAATGCAGTAACTTTAGTGGAGTTGTAGAGTTTACTTAATATTTGCAAATATTTAAAAACAATAATCAACAGTGCAATTTAGGTGAAATTGGAGTGGTAAGTTTCCAATTTATAATTATTACTATATTGAACGTCTCTAAAAGTAATATGTTAAAAGCCTAAAGCAGTAAAATGAATATGCCACTTAAGCGGTAAGAAGAGGGAAATTGTTATGTGTGTTAGGTTGGGAATACTGAATGTGTAATTTTAGACTTTCCGCGGATTGGTTTTGGGCGGAAACCTAGCAAATATGCACGATCTCGCACAAAATATTTTCTGTACCTACAAGGCACAAAAGCCTTACATTTCCAACTAAAATAATTCGAAACATTTCTGCTAGTTCACCATTCAATGCAAATAGACACACATTTGATATGTTAATTTAGACAGTGTGTTCCATTTTTAAACATCCGCTTCTGCATGTCATTTAATTCGTATGTGTTGGTGAACGCTTATATAAAAGGAGTGATAAAACTTTCAAGAACGTTCTTATATCTATAATTCGAACTAGTTCGGAGAATGTTTCGTATATTTGGAGTCTCCTGTAACCTCCAACGTCATTTCCTAGGACAGAAATAAATAAGAACTGTGAGATTTCGGCTTGGATTCCATTCAGAAGCTGCCATGGCAACTGCAGGAAGTGATTGTGACGTCACGGCTAGTTAAAGAAACAAACAACAGTCATCACGCGTGTGCAGGTGAGTTCTAAAATTAACATACTTGTGAAAGAGGTGGGAGGAGAAAGGGATGTGTGGTTCATTGTTGACGTTCATTTCCTTTATTCCTTTTTTAACTTTCTCGTTAATTGAAATATAAAGGGAATGTTTTCCAACGCTACAAAATCGTATTCGAAATTTTCACAAAAGTATGTGTTACGTATGCAGCCATCATACTAAGAAAGGAACTTCTGGCATGGCATCTGTCTGGATGAAGAGATTTCTGCTAAATTAGTAGACTTTTGTTTCATGTTTTCAGTTTCTGCAAGTCAAACGTCCTAAAGAATGATGCACAAGAAATTCTTACTGAGAATTTCTTAATAAAATCATACTTCAAACCTTTCTATTCTTTTTGTTATTTTTCTAAGTAGGACGGGACCTAAAATTAAATGACTTTATTTCACAAACAACTTTTCGTAACGTATGTACAAAATTCTGTCTCTAATCAACAACTTTTCCAGCAAAATTTTAGGGTTCGAAGAGATCTGCAATTCTTCGGGCGTAGTGTCGGAGTGAACGGAGTTGCTTCCTGGTACGAGGTTGAGCTCGGACATCGGTTCGAACTCCGCTTGGGACGACTGAGGCTGAATTTTTAACATAAAACGTTCATGGGCTTGACATTCCAGAAATATGGTTACACTTTTCAACATTTCGTGTAATATTTTAATATTGCTTATCAATACTGTGTAAATTAAATATAAAAATATGTCAACTATAAATAAATAGGTAAGTAAATAAATATATATATAAATAAATAAAATAAATAAATATCTGAAGCAAAAAAATAAAAAAAAATACGAGCATAGAGATAAATCATAACAGATAGGTACAAAAACTGTACAGCTACAACATATTAATTTTCCATTAGGTAAGGTGATTAAATAACTTTCTGTTAATAAGGTAATGCCATTAATTACGATAGGCCTTTGAAGACTGAAATTATTATGTGTTTAAAACATAACAGTTTCGAAGCCAGACAACTATGAAAAAACGTAAACGAAAACAAATGAATGTGACATCATAATGAATTCATTTTTTTAAGTAAACGTAAAAGCTTAACGAAATATTGAACTTAATTTTTAATTCAATAAAAAAATTATTATTCGTACACAAATGGAGTGATTAATAAATGCGGGGAATGTAAGGATAGGAAACATTAATTTATTAGAGTAAGCCTAAGTAAAAGACTTAACTGTAGTAATATTGTTTATTACGTTTCAAAATATCATTGTAGTCATACTGTTGTGTGAATCGTTTCGACTAGAGATGAACAAAACTAACCGCCGCTCTCGCTCGCTGTGTTCGCTGCATTTGTCTTTCGAGTCTCGTTTCGTCATTCTCGTGCGCTTCGAGTCTCGCTCATCATTCTCGAAATAGCATTTGGTCGGCGTGGAAAGATTTCGTATCTTTGAATAACATACATCATTGAAATAAATGACATTATAAATGTTTCAATGAGACAAAAATACAAAACAGAACATTACCTTAGTTATCAAAATGTTCTGGTTCTATTATATTATATTACCTATGGTTATATAAATAGGAAGAAAAGATATTCTCAAATAAATTTGCATTTCTAAGAAACATAAAACATAACGTTAATATTTTTGTACTTGAGATTGTACACTTGATCTCAAATGTATGAAAAGAAAATTCCTAGCTTTTAATAAGGATCTAGTAATTAAATAAAGACTGGGGAACGGATTATTATACACTGAATGGTAGAGATGATATTTCAAATAGGCTACTTGAATGTTTATACATATATAACAGTTGCCAAAGTAGATAAAAGTTCAGTCAGGTATAAACAACTGTGGCGATTCAAGGCTGCTTGACGTTCGGGACTGCTGGAGTGATCAATCTCGACGTCTCAAAACACTCACAAGCAGTCTTTACGTCAACGACGCGACGTATACAACATTGTCGTGCGGGTTTTCGGCTTAGCGGGCGTTGTTAGTCTTGCTTTCTCGATCGATGTTCATCTCTAGTTTCGACTATCAACAACATTACATTCTTGTTTTGACACTGAGCCCCGTGGAAACAGGAAGCAATTTTGAAGTAATTAACGAGAAGACTTCGCCTTATTAAATTTAAATGCAGGGAATGTGAAGATAGAAAATAAAGAAAATATCAAAATTTTAATCCCAAACATCCTTACAATCCCAACCATGCTCACAACAAGAATCACGAACAATATAAACTTTTCAAACAACAATAAGTATTCACTTTTTTTTTCAAACTATTCCCGCAAGCATAGGGCGAAATAGACGAATATCAGGTAAACCAGGAAGAATACTCTCGCCAAATACCACTTCACTATCACCGATTTCACCGACGCTAGATAATCGCGTAGTTCAAACAGCGTCGTTAAAAGCTATTGCCTACAGAAGAAGAGTAGAACCCCAATATCGGTGGTAATATTCTAACAATTGCGGAATTTAACAGTCAGATTAAGTACCGAAAAAGAACTCCTGATCGTACAAAAAACCAACAATATTCCAACAATTGCGGAATTTAACAGTCAGATTAAGTACCGAAAAAGAACTCTTGATCGTACAAATAACCAACAATATTCCAACCAACAATTGCGGAATTTAACAGTCAGATTAAGTACCGAAAAATAACTCCTGATCGTACAAAGAACCAACAATATTCCAACAATTGCGGAATTTAACAGTCAGATTAAGTACCGAAAAATAACTCCTGATCGTACAAAAAACCAACAATATTCCAACAATTGCGGAATTTAACAGTCAGATTAAGTACCGAAAAAGAACTCCTGATCGTACAAAAAACCAACAATATTCCAACAATTGCGGAATTTAACAGTCAGATTAAGTACCGAAAAAGAACTCCTGATCGTACAAAAAACCAACAATATTCCAACAATTGCGGAATTTAACAGTCAGATTAAGTACCGAAAAAGAACTCCTGATCGTACAAAGAACCAACAATATTCCAACAATTGCGGAATTTAACAGTCAGATTAAGTACCGAAAAAGAATTCCTGATCGTACAAAAAACCAACAATATTCCAACAATGCGGAATTTAACAGTCAGATTAAGTACCGAAAAAGAACTCTTGATCGTACAAACTTGTTTAATATATATTTTGCAATTCTCAATATGTATTGTCTTATAATAGGGCCTATAATACTCTGGGGCAATGCAAGCAGTATTCAGAGTGTTCTTAGCAGGCAGAAACGGATTTTACGAATTATTTTTAATTTAAAACCAAGGGAATCTCTTATGAGACATTTTTAGAAATTTTACGATTTTTGACCAGTACTTCTTTATTCATTACATATTAATATTCTAACAAATGCGGAATTTAACAGTCAGATTAAGTACCGAAAAAGAACTCTTGATAGTACAAAAAAAAAACCAACAATATTCAAACAATTGCGGAATTTAACAGTCAGATTAAGTACTGAAAAAGAATTCTTAATCGTACAAATTTGTTTAATATATATTTTGTAAATGCTCAGTCTGTATTGTCTTATAATAGAGTACCCTGGGGCAATGCAAGCAGTATTCAGAGGGTTTTTGTCAGGTAGAAACGGATTTTACGAATTATTTTTAATTTAAAACCAAGGGAATCTCAAATGCTCAAATATTTCAACAATTGCGGAATGTAACAGTCAGATTAAGTACCGAAAAAGAACTCCCCCGATAGTAGTTTCGAGTATTAGATATCTCACATGACCAAATCGAACCAAGGCTCCTCTTTATGAGAGCATGAGCTGAGCTACGACTGGACCAACTCTCTTCTCTTTTGCTATAAAACTGGGCAATTAGTTCAAATAATCTTGGTTAATGTACCTGGCTATATTCTGCCAATGAAGGGGTTAAAGAAATGCGGTTGGAAACATGCAGTCCCCCTGCATGCAATATAATTCCTCCCTCGACTCCGCTATCTTCCGGCATGGGAATGAGAATCTATTATGGAAGAGATTTGGTGCGGACCTCGGAGGGAACGCTTGCTCTCACCTCTGGCATTCTGTCTCTACATAATCCTGGCTTAACCCAGCTGTGACATCACTAGTTCGTTATGTAACGTCATGCCCAGCCAAAACCCTTCCAGAACCACGCTTCCAACATTTTACTTTTTATTGAGTGAAATATTTGGGCAACACCTCAGTACTATTCTTACTTTCTTATAGGATAGGCTTAATACGTATTAAAATATTTGTAAACGGTAACGTGAGTTGAGGTATTAATATAATAATGGAGTAATAGTGGAACGAGAAAAGCATAAGAAAGAAGTTAGAATATTCTATTAGTTTTACTTAAATTAATTCACATAAATCAATAATAGATACATTTTAATACCGAAAAAAAATTAATGATATAGGCATTTGCGAAATCACGATGGACTCGAAACTGGAGCAGACAGCCAACAACAAATTCTTCGGGAAATTGGCAAACGAAACCCATGGAATTTTGAAGAAAACCTACGGGAATGAAGCTGTGAGTCGGTCGAGGTATTTTGAGGGCATTCGCATTTCAGAAATGGCAGAACATCGCTGGAGGACAACGAAAGGCCAGGTCAACCACACATGTGCAACAATGCAGAAAATGTCGGAAAAAATTGACAAATTGTGCATGATGATCGATGCATCACTATCAGAGAAACTGCTGACATAGTCAACATATCATTTGGAGAAGTTCAAATGATCCTCACGTCTATTTTGAACATGAACGACCACAACTCTGGACAGAGAATGGATGTTCCATGACGACAATGTACCAGCTCACAAAGCTCTCGCAACATCCCAGTTTTGCACCCGTAACAAGATGATCGTCGTTCCTCACGCCCGTATTCACAAGATTTGGCCCCCTTCGACTTTTTTTGTTTTAGAAGATGAAATTGAAGCTAAAGGGTCGCCGTTTTGGCACGCTGGAGGAGATCCAACACGAATTGCAGAAGGTGCTTGACAGGCTTCAAGAACGCTACTTTCAGGAGGCATTCCAAAACTGGCATACGCGCTGGGATCAGTGTATAGCTGCCCAAGGGGACTGTTTTGAAGGGGAGTTTTCTCCGCTCCACCCACCCTTCATCCTTCATTATTAAAGAGGTCTTCTTTCTTAAAATAAGAAATATCACAGTCTGTATATTTAAAGCTATTCACTTGTTCAATAAGTTTCCCATCTAAAATAATTTGTATTGTAAGGTATAGGTCTCGCAAGCACGGAATACCGACGGAAGGAATACGAATCAAACAATGCGAGAAGGAAGAGCGGGCGACAGGGAAGGTCACGAGATAGCTTGAATGATATTCAAGAGTACAGTCGGAAGAGAAACGACATCGATAGAATCAGTCTTGCGTTGTGATAGTTACATTACGACAGGCATGTCAGAAATCAGACTCTAAATGTGCAGTTATGTGCGCGGATCGCCAGTCTGTGCAGGTTGCATCAATCAAGCGTTGCTCTTACCCGTTCTTAGCTGGAGGGATGTACAATAATAAATTCTGCGCTCCTAGGGTTGGATTAAATAGACATTTGGACATTATAAACATAGTTAGCAGAACGAAAAAACACAGTTATTATCAGTGTCTATATTTGACAATTGTAACACAAGAAACTTTAGGCTTACTCAGTTATACTTCACAAAGTAGTGGTTTGTAAAGCATAATTTATTAATATGATTTTTATATAGTACATATTTGAAGAAAAAAATTGCGGTAATTTCGAAACAACAAGAAACGAACAAATATTTCGTTTTACGTAGTATGTACTAATTATTTTAAAGTAATAGACCCTACTCTTTCATTGTTGGTCAAGCATTATTATTTACTGTGACCATTGGTGCACAAATGTTGAAGAAAATATTATACTCCCAATTAATTACATGCAGTAGGACATTGTGAAGTTTTTACACTGAAATTATTTCTTTGCTGTATGTCAATATAAATTAATATTAATATTAATATTAATATTAACAAATAAATTAAGTTTAGAATTTAAATTCACATATAGTTTATTTGAAAACGTTGAGAGCAAGTATCGAAAAGTTGGGAGCGTTACTCAAAGAAATTAAAAGTGTAGTTCACAATCTGTGAAGCGACGATATTCTATTTATGTCAGATTTAAAGATTTATTAATATCAGTATATTGAATTAATATTGTAACGTGAGGTGGAAAATTTGCCATTATATATTTTTTCCAGAAAATTTTTCCGCCTTGCAAATAGTTGTTTTCTTCCTTCCTTACGATTTCAAGAGCCTCACATGTATTCCTCACTATATTCTCATCACTTACCAGTTTATGAAATGAAAGTCGTAAGTCGTCTAACCTTTGATGGCTGTGTTAGTACAGACTCCAAAACAATGCCATTGTCAAGTACTTTTGCCGTGAGAGTACTGATTAAGAAATAAGCGCTGGCAATATCATATTTTGAGAACTTTACTAATCTGATCTAAATTGTCACCTTACAACACTATTACCTCGACATAGGCTGATGAAAGCCTTTCATTTCAAAATAATTATTGTTGGCTGAGGAAAACATTATAACAATTATGTTATATTATTCGTAATTTCTCTTCTTCGTTATCTGTGAACTCCTCACTTTATTTATCATACATAACTCATTCACAGACACAGCCAAATCGGCACTCGTACTGAAACTGTGTTACTGAAACAAAAGCTCCTGCAGGTATTGTATAGCCCTGTCGCGTTCCCCTCCAAAGCGATTCACTCCCTCCAGGTAGGGGAATAGAGAGTGCACATCGCACAGAGACAGTTGCACAATGTGCGCGACTGCACAATGTGCAGGGTTTTGACATGCCTGCATTACGACTTTAGTTTGTTCCATTGCATGTGAATACGTGTCTTGTATCGCACGGTATTATTATTTAATTTGTAAACATATGTTGCGCGTTTAATTAGCTTCGAATTTTTCTCTTGCTACGTTTTTTATTTCCACAGCGATGTCCTCATCTGTTCATCTTCTTGGAAGAGACAGTACTTCCATCGGCTCGCACCTCTCGCCTTCTTGGCGTGCCTACATACATACGTCAAAACAGACAGCAACGCTACCATTGTTTTTCAGTAATCGTTCCTTGCGCGAGCTATATCTGGTCCTTTAAAAGCTAAAACTTTAGTTTTCTTTATTGATATATTAAGATCATAATTTTTTTAAATATTACTTAGTTGAATATAGCCTGCTGAAAATCATCTTCTGAGCCAGATATAAGAACCTGATCATATGCAAAAATAATGTATCTAAATATTTATTTTTTATTTTAAAATGTTATTCTAAGTTTGTCTGACAGTTATAAATAGCATCGTCAGTATAGATATTAAAAAGAGAAGGCGTAAGCGGATGTCTCTGTTTTAAACCTCTATTTAGGCATATGCTTGCCGTTATATCCGTTCTATTTTTCGTTCCAGTTTCTACCAATATCTTGCTTTCTACGCATAAACTTCTTGTTACAGTTATTAAATGTTGAGGTACACTTTTCTGTTTCATGATATTCCATAATCTATTTCTATTAACTTTATCAAAGGCTTCTTATTAAACATCTATTTGTCACATTTAGAAAACTGGCAGTGTTAATTTGTTCTGTATCCTTAAATTTCATTATGAAAATTCTGTCCATTAATTAATTTTACGGGCATTATCCTGAAGATTAAAATGAGACACAAAAAGCAGCCTTCACGAGATTAGCTTGCATGGCTTCGCAGAACTTCAAAATCATTACCTACATCGACATGGCAGCTTAGACTGTCCAGGAATCCACCCTTATTCCGTTTCTGTGTCCTGTCGTAACGAATTAAGCTGTGATGTCAGGGATTACGTTGCGCTGTTGCGTAAGTTCCTTTTTTTTTCCTTCACTGCGTTTCCAAGTTAAAAGTTATTTTTAATACACTTATCGAATTGAGGTAGTACTGAATAATCAATTTTCAAAAACCTGATAATAGGTGTATCAAAATGTACAATGTTGAATACTTTGTGTGATTTTGCTAATGAATTCCACAGAAAAACTCTGCAAAATGCAAACTTTACGAAATAATAACTACTTCATTTTTCGCGAATGAATACGTTATTTGTTTTGCAAACATTTCTGAACTGAACATACGTAGAATTTCGAAGACCAACAAAATTTGCATTGTTGTTACAGCGTATTTAAATATGAACAAATAAAAGTAGGTCTACAATATACTAAAACGTCAACTCAGACAGTTGAAAGGACTTCTTCAACCATTTCGCTCTGCTAAATTTAATTAATTCTTCTCCTACTTCAAACAATATAGTAATTGGTGGTGTCCAAGGTCCCTACATAATTATATTATGCAGTGGCACTTATGATTATTATTATTATTATTATTATTATTATTATTATTATTATCATCATCATCATCATATACATCATTATTCATCGTGTTATTTCCATGTTGAGAAATAAGTTACGTTATATTCCGTTCTACAGGCTGAATCAAAAGTCTGCAAACATATAAATATGTAGGCCTATCTTCCATATGCTTGATTTTCGATTATTGTAGGTGTTACCAGTATTTGTAAGACCAAATGTTCTACCAGTGACACATTCGATTCTAGCTCTCAGCTATCTCAAAAGCCGCCATTTTGGAAGCAACTTTGAAATTTTAAATGGAAAGGGGGTCATGTAGGTACGGTACTCAAAATCATGTGAAATTGTCTGAAAAAAAACAATGATACAATCAGATTTGAGATATCTCTAATCGTTTTCAATTTATTTAAAGATAAATGTCATAATGACATAAATATTAGTTACTGCATACAGATATTTTGTAGCATGGTACAGTGCTAAGGAGGCTTTGGAAAATATATTTTTATGCAATTATGGTAATTAACTTTCCCTGCTTTGCTGTTTGATTCAACTGTGACAGTTTCAATGCATTGTTGTGATTATTTGAAGCTTTCCTATAACAGATTTCTCGATTTTCGTGATGGCATTATCGAAAGAGGAATGAATTGATATCATTCTTCATTCTGGTGGGTTAAGCCACAGATATGTTGTTGCAGACTGGACGAACAGTTCCCTGCACATTGGATTGATCGGCGTGGACCAGTATAATGGCCGGCCAGGTCTCCAGATTTAACACCACTTGAGTTTTTTCTTTTTGGATTACATAAAGATCTTTGTATATGAAGGAAAATTTGAGAATGTGGAAAGAACTTTCATAGCATTTCCGGGGTGACTTTAGCACAGGCTTCAATGTTCCACAATCTCAATTTTCTCTCCCAAAATAATTCTTACACATAGACTTATTAAATAGCAATAAAATAATGAATACGGTGGTCCTTTGAGGTTTAATCAATATTGCATCAAAATATTAAAAGCAATATTATTGTCTAAATTTCTACTTTTAAAACGAAGAGAGATTTTACTTCGATATGGAAAACTAAAGTATGTAAATGGTAACGAGACAGTTATATTGTGGAAATTATCCTAATTTTATAAGATAATTATTTTATTCTTTGCAACTTCATGGACGCCAAACGACCTCTGGGGTGCTATTCATAGACATTTCGCTAGCCCGGGCTACGAGCGTGCTAAATAGGATTCATATCATATCATATTGCTGACACTGGTTTATGAACACGAAAAAATTTAGTTCGCTGATCATCCACCGAAAGCCCGCGCTAAGAATGTCTATGAATACGGCCCCTGATGTTTAAGAAACTGTGCTAGCTTAGAGACGATCACAGTACCCCAAGGTGTAAAACAGAGGCAAAGCTAACTTCGCTCAGGTATTCAGGCGGATTGTGAACTAAACTATCTGTCCTGTTTGAAGTTCAGTGACCCAAAGCACTTCTCCCTACAGGAAATATGAATGTGTCTTGGTTCAGTTCATGTTTAAATGTTTCCACAGGAAACACAAATGAGGCAGAACTTTCAACGCTCTTAACGAGTTTATCAAAGTCGTGGGGGCATTGTAGCACGGATTATAACTTCCACTCGAATTACGTAAAGTGGGTGAAAACTTAGTCTACTTCATTAATCTCATACTAAAACAGCATAAACAGGTCAACATGAGTATCATTATGATGGTTTGGTACATTCGTGATTCACGGAATACACACTTCTTTACGGAGTTTTACACCATAGACATGTATACGTTCAGGATTTCGGTCGCGATTTTCCATATGAATGCAATGAAATTTTTTAAATCCACTGGAATTAACATTATGCAATTATTTATTATTAAACTTTACTTCCCCGAAAAGGCGAAGCGAGCTCGTTATTCATATGAAATAAAATTATAACATTTCTTCGTCATTCACTGGCACCTCACTGCTGTCACATTCTAGCGCAAAGAACAAGTAATAATAATAATAATAATAATAATAATAATAATAATAATAATAATAATAATAATAATACTTACTTAAAATGGCTTTTAAGGAACCCGCAGGTTCATTGCCGCTCTCACATAAGCCCGCCATCGGTCCCTATTCTGAGAAAGATTAATCCAGTCTCTACCATCATATCCCACCTCCTCAAATCCATTTTAATATTATCCTCCTATCTACGTCTCGACCTCCCCAAAGGTATCTTTCCCTCCGGCCTCCCAACTGACACTCTATATGTATTTCTGGATTCGCCCATACGTGCTACATGCCCTGCCCATCTCAAACGTCTGAATTTAATGTTCCTAATTATGTCAGGTGAAGAATAGGTACAATGCGTGCAGTTCTGCGTTGTGTAACTTCATTCTCCTGTAACCTCATTCCTTTTTTATCTCAAATATTTTCCTAAGAACCTTATTCTCAAACCCCTTAATCTCTGTTCCTCTCTCAAAGTAAGAGTCCAAGTTTCATAACCACACAGAACATCAGTAATATAACTGTTTTATGAATTCTAACTTTCAGATTTTTTGACAGCAGACTGGATGACAAAAGCTTGTCAACCGAATCATGACAGGCATTTCCCATATATATTCTGCGTTTAATTTTCTGTCGAATGTCATTTATATTTGTTACTGTTGCTCCAAGATATTTGAATTTTTCCTCCTCTTCGAAGGGTAAATCTCCAATTTCTATATTTGCACTTCGTACAATATTCTGGTCACGAGACATTCGGGATTTACTTCCAAACCAATCGCTTTACTTGCTTCGAGTAAACGATGATGATGATGATGATGATGATGATGATGATAATAATAATAATAATAATAATAATAATAATAATAAACAAACACGTGTTAACTTTAGATTTTTTAAGATCTTACTGCAATTAGCCTATCTTTATTTCATGATGTTAAAGTTATAGGCCTATGTAGGAATAATTCTTTTCAATGTTAGTTTTCCAGAGATTTTCCAATTAAATACCATTTATGTCTTCTATGGTCCGTTCCAGAAATCTGTGGAGTAAAAAGACGAAACAAGACCTCTACGCAAGTAGTATGTGGGAAGAACAGGGCCAATGACTGCTCTGGGGAAGGCAATGCTTGAACGAAGCGAGCAATCACTTGCAGGAGGGATAATTTCTATGTGAACTCTACTCTACCTTCTACCACGAGCATCTTACCCCTTAGCGGACTCGACCTGATGCTACCCGCAATACACTCCGGCACTGGTAGACTCCGCCCCCATATACGCGAAGTTACTCCACAGATTCCTGGGACAGATCATAAATAATGGATCCGTGAAATGAACTACAAAGAGTAATTAATATTCGCAACATGGCAAAGCAACTAAATTGCTGTAAAACGCGTAAAATGCACAATAAGAAGGAAGGTGTGTCAATTTCGAGACACTCAGCTTTTGTATTGTAACGTGTCTTTTAACTTTATTGTAAAACATTGTCATCTTTATCATCTATAGGCCCATATACTCGTGCATGAGTATCACTAATAAAATTAGAGTTTTAAATTATAAATAAACGTATCATTTACTCGTAATATTCTTCTACTATTTAAAGACCAAGATGAAATGAAACAATATTCAGATCCATTTGCTCTTTATAAAGAATATTCGCGTCACTGAACACGCAAGTTAACGGACCGTGTAGCCACGTCTGTCGACCGAAAGATTTTAGCTAAAACAAGCTTGTTTCTCGCCAAGAGTGAAAGTTTTTACGTCCCTCATTCTGTGCCAGTCTTCAAACTTTTTAAAAGAATCTACGAGTAGTACGACAAGAGACGTTGTTGGCACAAACTTAGAACTAAATTCTTTCTCCGCTCAGTGAACAAAGGAAGTATGCACTTCATATGATATAAGGAGTGAACAATTCTTTGAACTGTAGGAACCGTCGGTTTTTTCTCCTAAAAGAAACAACATCAGAGGCGGCTCCTCAGGGCAGGCAGGGTAGGCTAAGCCTACCTCAACACATTTAGAAAAACCTAAAAGTGGATATTTATTAACTACCCCAACACATTTGGAAAACCTTATATAATTATATACTCTTGTCTAGGTGCTTAGAAATTCTTCAATTAACTATGAATGGGATTTTTTAGGGTTAGTTGGACGTTGCTTACTACTGGCAGTTCGATTTATGCGACAAGAATACACTGGACAGATCACGATGCGTCAGAACTGTCAGAAGGTAGGCAGAAGCGAAGTTAGCCGACCTTCCACGTAACTTCAAAGCTGGCCCTGGAGTAAGCATTAAAATAGATCGCTATTCTAAATACTTTCTTAGCGCATGCGTTCTATGCTGAAGCCAGCGCGCTAGAAATCTGCCTGCCCTAACGAGAACCCACGAGCATTATCGAACACCTACGATTTGCGAAATTTCTGTTTGAAAGTTTCACGAGTTGGAACGTAGATTGTTACGAGTAGTATAACAGTTTTTAAACAGTGTGTTTTAAAAAATGTTTTTTTTAACAGTGTATTTTAGAAAATGTGATTTTTGCAAGTACGTACTGTATATTAATGTTACGTATATTTGGTGATTTATAGTTAATGTAAGTGATAACAATAATATTATATTATGACTGATATAATAAGTAAACTGTTACGTTGTCCGTTTTCGCGTCGTAATGACATTGAAAAGAGAAGTATTTTGGACAATGGACGACCCACTCTTGCATTAAGCTCTATTGTTCATAAAGTCAGTGCTAAAGGTGTAAGAAAATTTAATCCTTCATGGTATGAAACACTATGAAATGGAAATATAAAAATTGGAGGTTTATCTTTCGATAAGGTGGAAAAATTCAAATATCTTGGAGCAACAGTAACATATATAAATGATACTCGGGAGGAAATTAAACACAGAATAAATATGGGAAATGCCTGTTATTATTCGATTGAGAAGCTTTTGTCATCCAGTCGGCTGTCAAAAAATCTGAAATTTAGAATTTATAAAACAGTTATATTACCGGTTGTTCTGTATGATAGTGAAACTTGGACTCTCACTTTGAGAGAGGAACATAGGTTAAGGGTGTTTGAGAATAAGGTTCTTAGGAAAATATTTGGGGCTAAGAGGGATGAAGTTACAGGAGAATGGAGAAAGTTACATAACGCAGAACTGCACGCATTGTATTCTTCACCTGACATAATTAGGAACATTAAATCCAGACGTTTGAAATGGGCAGGGCATGCAGCACGTATGGGCGAATCCAGAAATGCATATAGTGTGTTAGTTGGGAGGCCGGAGGAAAAAATACATTTGGGGAGGTCGAGATGTAGATGGGAGGATATATTAAAATGGATTTTAGGGAGGTGGGATATGATGATAGAGACTGGATTAATCTTGCACAATGTAGGGACCGATGGCGGGCTTACGTGAGGGCGGCAATGAACCTGCGGATTCTTTAAAAGCCATTTGTAAGTAAGTAAGTATGGTATGAAACACATAAATGGCTAACAGGAAGTGAAGTTAAAGCTAAGCTGTAGGTGGTCACGTTTGTTATTGTAATCTAAAGAAGGTACTTGGAATCAGATCATATTTGTAACTCGGTAAGTCTAAAGAGACTTGAAAAGAATTTGAATCCAATTTCGGAAATGTTGTCTGAACAACAAGGGTTGCAAGACAACAGTATTACAATAAACTAGAAAAAACCGACAAATTATGAGACGGCTCATTGATGTAACAGTATTGTTATGTAAGCAAGAGTTAAATTTTCGGGGGGGATGATGAAAGCGAGCTGTCATTGAATCGCGGGAATTACATAAAAATGTTCTGTAAATTTTGCCTACCCTGGACATTTGACTACGAGCCGCCACTGAACAACATATAAGAATTTCACTCCTTGTTACAGTGACCGTCAGGTACGATGGCAGATCAGTTCACGATGCTTCTGCGCACAGTCATGTGATTTCGTTAACGAACATTATACAGTCGGTTGCTACATACTCAAGTACCGTAACTACTCGTGCATTGGTTGTATTCTGCAAGTCAAAACATTCTACTCCTTTTTTATATCTTATGTCTTTTCCGGTTGACTTTAATTTTGCGTTAAAAAATTTATTTCACTGCACAATTCTCAATTAATACTAAAGTTCCTCGCTTGGGATGATTACCTGGTTGGGTTTTTTCCGAGGTTTTCCCCAACCGTAAGGTGGATGCCAGGTAATCTATGGCGAATCCTCGGCCTCATGTCGCGAAATACCATCTCGCTGTCACCAGTCTCATCGACGCTAAATAACCTAGTAGTTGATACTGCGTCGTTAAATAACCAACTAAAAAAAATGAAGTAAACAGTATTTAAATCTATAATAAAGCAGAAAATGGTCCATGTAACAAGTAACTAGAGATTGAACAATCCACCTTCCTTCTGGGCAATTTATTTCTACACAGAGGATGATGATGATGATGATGATGATGATGAGGTGTACGACTATGACTACTTCAAACAATTATAGCCGCCCATCACTGCAATATTATCGTTTTAAATTATCTTTTATGTTGTACAGTGTGCGCATATATGAACGATCCATCTTTGGGAAAAAATTAATAAACATATTTTTTGCCTTCAGATTCATAATCTGTAGACGATGAGGTTCAGTACTGAAGAGAGAACAGCCATTGTTCGCTCACGCTTACGTGGGTTAAGTTACAAAGACACACAAGAGAAATTTAGACGCATGTCCTGCTGAACAAATTTAATCGCACAGGAGCAGTGAGTGATGAACAACATCCAAGGAAACCACGTGTTGATGAACCGTAGGACGCGTGAACAATGCGATCACCAGGAGCCCATAGGCATCGACACATCGTCTGAGCAGGGAACTGGATATTCCTCGTAGCACAGTTTGGAAAATTCTACTGTTTTCCCTTAAAAACGCGCCTACCACATCCAAGTGGTCCATAAACTTGATGACAAAGATCATGCATGCAGCCAAGCAATGTGCATGGACCTTATTGAAGCTGTCAACAATCACAATCTCATGGGAAACATTTTGTTTAGCGACGAGGCTAGATTTCATGTTTGTGAACTGGTGAACAGCCCAACGTTACCATGCAATGGAAAAGAAATACCCCTGTGTTAATGTTTGGTTGGGGTTAACCTAGAACAACTGTTACGGACCCTTCTTTTTTGCTGAGTCAACTGTAACGGGTGTGACGTACCTAGACATGTTACAGAAATTCCTGCAGCCTCAGTTGGAGGAGGATGGAATTACCGTTACAATCCTGTATCAGCAGGATGGTGCCCCACCACATTTTTCATTAATCGTACGTTCGTACCTTGACGACATATTTCCGGGTCGGTGGATCGGGCGCGGATCACCACGTTTGTGGGCTCCACGATCCCCTGACCTCGCACCCCTAGATTTCTTTGCCTGGGGGTACATTAAGAATGAGGTTTACTGCACAAGAGTGCGTGATCTCCAGGACCTGAGACAAAGGAGTGATGCTGTGGACCTTATCACTCCGCGTATGTTGCGTACGTGTTTCGTTCCACGATTATACGTTGGGAGAAGTGCATAAACATTGCAGGAGGGCATGTGGAACTGTACTGATATCTGTTCTGAGGTGATTGGGAGCAGTGCATAAACATTTCTGAGGTGGTTTAGCCTATGTTCATGATACATTGTATACAATGGTGTACCATACAGTGATATAAAGACTGAAATAAATGTTCTTTTTCCAAAAAATGGATCGTTCATATGTATTCGCACTCTGTATTTCAACTATTGCTCAGGATAGGGACCGATGGCGGGCTTATGTGAGGGCGGAAATGAACCTCCGTGTTCCTTAATAGCCATAAGTAAGTTGTATTCCAACTGCTTTGCAATAAATTCCACTGTGTGGATAGTTTAGATCAGGGCTGACAATTAGCTTCCCGTATGAGCGTTTTACCCGTACGGGCAAATGAAATCATTTTTGTTCCCTTGCGGGCAGGACTACTACCCCTCTCTAGGGTAGCGGAGAAGGGGGAAGTAGGCAGTTCGTTTCGTACAGATCTGAGGTGAACTATGCCTAGTCTGGATCAGCTTACTTAATACCCTAAGAGTGAAACCTAACCATTTTTCCACTATTACTAAATATGCCAGTGGATTATAGTGATTTTCTAGCTCTCAGGTTGAATTTTCTTTTACCAACTTCGTTTCGAATTTCGGGTACTGACAAATATTACAACTGGCAGTAATTTTCTGTTATGTTGGCAGCAATGATTTCGGTTTACAGTAAAGCAAACTGATGAAAATGCGAGTAAGTAAATGCATTTGTAGGTTAAGTCTCATGAATCGTAAGCTCTTTAGTCAAAGCAATAAAATTCATGTTGTCTGACAAAATTAATTGTAATATTAGATCATACTAATCCTAATTACCAACATAATATGCGAGAAGTCCAGGAAGAAAATATAATATTTCATAAATAAATTATATTGAACCATTTAAGAAACGTCTCGCAACATAAAGATGAGGTGTGGTTAATAAGTAAGACATTGTTATTATTATTATTATTATTATTATTATTATTATTATTATTATTATTATTATTATTATTTCAAATAGCATTGTGATTCTAACCTCTTTGGTGATATCTGGTATTAGTTGGCAACACTGAAGAGACAGTCAAATTAACCTTTCAGGAATTACTCTTACGTGATCCTCACTATACTACGTATCTCTATGGATGTCGCAAGCGGAAACCTAGAACCGAGTTTAACAATGACCTGGAAATTGTTATTCTATTTTTTTTAAGAATCAAAGTTGGGAAATGTAGCCTACGGTGTCTTATTTGTAAAAACATGTCAGGTGCAGAAAATATAATTTAAAGCGGCATTACTTTGTGTCTCATGCTGAAGAATATAAAGACACCGTTAGTGATGAATTTACTCACTGTACTAAGTGAGGGCGTAAGGGTAAGTGGTATTACTTCAATTTGTATGTAATGTGTTTAACAATCTAAAATTCAATCCTGAAGCATAATATCTAGAATGAAAAGAAAGAAACCAAATTAAGAGCAAGTGGGATCGCAAAGCATGTTTTATAGTACCGTGAAGAATTTGCTGTTTTAAATGTTGGCAAACAAAAAAAAATGCTAAGGAAGTGATAAAAACAAACAAATGCTAGGGAAGAGATAAAATTGTAGCGATAAACAGCCATGACTGGTTGAAAAACGTCCTTTTGTACCATTGTATTTGTCAAAAGTGGTATGACTTAGTAAACGTGTAGTAGTCAAAGATAATAAATTTAGGAATAGTACAGCTACGAGTGAATTTACCCAAAGTGAATTAACAGTACAAATGCTATTTATTTATACTGATTTACAGCTATAATAATATAAAAACATTTGTGCGAGATCGTGCGTATTTGCTTGGTTTCCGCACAAAACCAATCCGCGGAAAGTCTAAAATTCCACATTCAGTATTCCCAACCTAACACGCATAACAATTTCCCTCTTCTTACCGCTTAAGTGACATATTGATTTTACTGCTTTAGGCTTTTAACATATTATTTTTAGAGACGTTCAATATAGTAATAATTATAAATTGGAAACTTATCACTGCAATTTCACCTAAATTGTACTGTTAATTATTGTTTTTAAATATTTGCAAAAATTAAGTAAACTCTACAACTCCACTAAAATTACTGCATTCGTGATGCAAGTAACATTAAGGAAGCCGTGATTAAAAATCAACAAGATTCCAGACTCATCATAGACTGGGGGGGAAAAAAAGACAGACGTATATCACGGCCTGCTGGAGTATAGTAAACACAGAAAACATTTTAAAGCAACAATGTTGAAGATAGATATTCTTGTTTTGCAAATTTGCCGTCATTGAACAGAAACCAAGATGGAGATTTCATTGCAACTAATTAGAAATTCCTCTTTCAGGTATGTAATAAACGATCTTCCCACAAAATAATGTACGATACACGAGCGGTATGTTTTCTTTCAATTCTCGGAAATTAAAAAAGCTCAACTACGTTTCGCTTTTTCAAACTTTTCCTCGAACATGAAAACTTCAACATACCGCTCTTGTAATGCATATTACTATTCTAAGATACGCATTTAAATAAACAATAAGTACAGTAGTTTAAAAGAATAAATTAAGTAGCCTACAATAACAAACCCACGATCATTCTTTACAACCATGTTGATTTCAGTGCAAATTGATCATCGCCGAACTTACAAGGTTCGGGTTTATTTGTTTCCTACTGATATCGTACACCGCAAAATCTAAACAGTCTTAATGACTTAGCCCGGTATTTTGTATAGTTTTATGGACTACTCCACATGAATTTACAAACTGTAGTTTTTTGTCTCAAGTTTGAAGTGCACGAAACAAGTTTAATAAATAGCTAAAAGGCATGAAAAGGGTGAATGAGTAAAATTTCTACACATTCATACGTAAAATTTAATGGAGATTCGGAATATGTAAATTTTAATTGCCATTTAAAAAGATAAAGTTTACCGTCTCATACTGTATGCCTGAATAACTTTTTTCGAAACTGGTATCATAGTATATGGTTTACCTTCAACAGCTTTTGTATAAAATTTGTTTTAAATTAAAATTTAAGAAGTTATTAGCAATATTTTATACTTAATGTTCATATCGTCGCCTGAATGCAAGAACTAGGTAACTCTAAATTTGCGTTTTTTAGTTACCTCTTCTATAGCATAGCAAAAATCGCACAAAATGTAATCCAGGATCTAGGTAACTGATCGAACGATACCAGCGACATCTATTTTCCAATATAACAAATAGGTAAAAGAAAACGAGATATATTCCTTAGTGCAATAAATAAGTAAATAGGCGATGTCACAAAATATGAAAAATCAAGTTACCTAGTTCTTGCATTATAACTTCAATTTTATACCGAGCGAGGTAAAGGAGTGTGTGCAAATATTTCCTTAACCCTCAATTTGGCAAAGCTTCATTTCTCACACCAGTTTATTAAACCTTGTTGGACCGTAAATTAAACAACTATATCAATGTCCATAATTTTATATGTTGTAGGATATTATAGTATTGTGAAATTTTAATTTTCCTACTAATTTTTTTCTATTGTTCTATTAAAATTATAGCATAAAATCTATTAACCTGTTGTATCCTACAGGATACATTGTCAATTTAAGGGTTAAATGTTCTACAGCTACACTGACTGGCTGTTGTTCTGATAGGGAATTTCTGTATGATCTGCAGACTATGTTGTAACTAAATGTGATTCCAATAGCGTAGCCTATTCGAAATAAATTTCAGTGTGTGCTAGAGCATTTTACATACTGTGTCACTGCAGCTAGGAGGAAATACAAATGAGCGAATTCACGCACTGCTGTCCTCAAGATCAAGGAAGATATGAACAAATATTAATAAGATTGAGGAAGAACTACGAGCAGGATTCTAGATACTACTTAAGTATTCCTACTCAGATACGAGGAAGTAATTACATTAATATTTTCCTAAGAAGTATTGAAAGTAATCAATACAGCTCTCAAACAAACACAAAAACTTACGTCACGGAGAAAATCTCATACAATTTCACACCGATGTGGATGACGTCACAGCACACTACGTAAAATACTTCAACAAAAAAACAAACAATCATACATACATACATACATACGCGTTCTGTCCATGAGCAGATATTTCACTGCAAACCCAGCTTTCTCCAATCTTTCCTAATTTCTGCCTTCCTCATAGTCTCCGCATATGATCCACACACCTTAATGTCGTCTATCATCTGATATCTTATTCTGCCCCGAACTCTTCTCCCGTTCACCATTCCTTCCTGTGCATCATTTAGTAGGCAGTTTCTTCTCAGCCAATGACTCAGCCAATTCCTTTTTCCCTTTCTGATCAGTTTCAGCATCATTCTTTCTTCACCCACTCTTTCCAACGCAACTTAATTTCTTATTTTTATGTAACTAGCTCTTTTGATCTCATTATGTACCTAAATTGTATCAGTATGTAATTACTTAATTCCGATCCTGTTTTATCTTCAACTGTGTAAGCAAGTTTTAATCCTGGTTGAGTGTAAGAGAAGGCCTTACGGCCTTAGCTCTGCCAGGTTAAATAAAGCCATTATTATTATTATTATTATTATTATTATTATTATTATCATTATCATTATTCTATCTGTCCAGTTCACACGCTCCATTCTTCTCCATATCCACATTTCAAATGCTTCTATTCGTTTCTCTTCATTTCGTCGTAATGTCCAGGTTTGTGCCCCATACAGTGCCACATTCCATACAAAGACTTCACTATTCTCTTTCCATAGTTATTTTTCCAGACATCCGCAGATGATGTTACTTTTTCTATTAAAAGCTTTCTTTGTCATTGATATTCTTCTTTTGACTTCCTAGCAGCAACTCATGTTACTACTTTATAACACACACAAGCTGTTCTCTTGTTCCACTGCCTCATTTCGAATTCGCAAGTTCTTCTTCTTTAGTTTTCTTACGATGACCATTGTCTTGGTCTTATAGTTAAAAAATACAGGTAGCCTACAAGAAATATTGAAAATGTACAAACAAAAGAGCATGATTTTTTGTGAAAACTCTCCCGACAAACGTTTTATATCTCAATTGTTGTATAAGCTTTATAGAGACAAGAGTAAAATTTATTTATTTATTTATTTATTTATTTATTTATTTATTTATTTATTTTGCTAATAATTGTAACATAAAATATATTACAAACAGATAAAACTTTAGCTCGCCCCTGAAAGAGCAGAACTCGTGCTCAGGGGCGGATTCCTGAATTTAAATTAAGAAGTATATACCGGTAATACAATTTGTCTTATGTCTAGTACGCAATAAAAATATATAAATTTAAATTTACAATTTTTCAATTTTTATGAAATTCCTACATATTTTTTTAATTTAATACTATAACTATTAGAATTGACAAGATTAGGATATTTAAATATAAATTTGTTAAATATTCTTGAGCCTAAATTACTACTATGATTAAATACTGTACCAGTGTTGCATTTTGGTTCAAACAATCTTAAAGATTTCATACCTTTTGTTTCATAACTATGAGAATACTATTCAAAATTATTTCGATTTTTATGTATGAATTTTATTAATACAATATAATAAATTTGTCTTATTTTAAGAACATTAAAGTCTAAAAACAATTTTTGAGATGGAAAATCAATAGGTTTATTAAGAAAATTTTAATTATTTTCTTCTGTTTATAAATAAAGTGGATTAAAAATAATAATAATAATAATAATAATAATAATAATAATAATAATAATAAATAAGCTACCTCATCCTATAATTCTATACATAATTACTTATTGAAATAAAGTTAAGTATATTGTGCGTAATGAACTTATTGACAAGCAATTCCTCAATAAAACAAAATGATATATTATTTTACGTAATTTATTACAAAGGTAATTGATGTGTTGATTCCATTTTAAATTATTGTCGAAAATTATGGCTAAATACTTAACTTCAGAGGACTCCTTAATAATCGGACATTTACACTGTATAAGGCAACAATTAGAGTTATGTAAATTAATACTTAATATAGATGTAGGAGGTTTATTACATTTTTCAGATAATGAGAATGGAATAATTATGGTTTTAATTTTGTTGATAGAAAGATAATTTATGTCAAACCATTTTTTTTATTAATTTAAGTCCATTATTTGAATCATTATATGCATCATATCAGGTTTTTTTCACCAAAAAGTAAAATTCTGTCATCTGCATATGAATAATGAACACCATAGTATTGTTGTAAGTCAATTTTTAATAAGTCATTAATACTGTATATATTAAAAATATAATAGGGCCTAGAACTGTCCTTTGTGGAACACCTATATTAATAATTGAAGGTTCACTTAATAATAGTCAATTTTCGTTATTTGAATTCTGTCGTTGAGATACGATTTTATTAAGTTTAAAGCATTACCTTTGATTTCTAATGAAACTGGATGTCGACAAGATACGGCACACAGTAAACACTGAAAATCATTATTGAAGATTTAGTACATCACATTACTGTAAAACAGTGCGGACGTGGAAAGCTGATCCTTAGTACGCTTAATAGCGAGCTAAACGGTAAAGACGACGCTTCAACGCTAGTTAGCACTCTCATGTATTTGAACTCCTCCTAAGAGAGAGAAGTAGGTACATAAGTTTCTCCTAGACATCGTATGTATACTTAAACTCCATCTAGATCATGGATTGTGTTTGGATTTCTCCTAAGATATGAATGTGTGCTTAATTCCTCCAATGGCCGGCATGTATGCTGAAACCCTCGTAAGATATGAATAGGTATGCGCTTGAACTCTTCCTAAGACATGGATGTTTGCTTAAACTCTTTTGAGGCATGAATTTGTGCTTATATTTCTCCTAGAGCATGGATGTAACTCCGTCTGGACTGTATCTGAACTCCTCTTAGAGAAGCATTTTTGTGTTTGAACTCCCAGGGCATGAGTTGTGTTTGAATTCTTCCCAGGTTACGAATTATGTTTGAACTCCTATCACGGAATGCATATCTTTTTCAACTACTATATTATGAATTGTGTTTCAAATACTCCTAGATCATGAATTGTGTTTGAATTCTTCCTAAAACACGCGTATGTGTTTCAATTCTTCCCAGTGTAAGAATTGTTTTTGAGCTCCTCCAAGATATGCACATGTTTGAACTCCTCCCGTGGTTATATGCATGTGTAATTGAACAATTTCTATGACATGAAAACTGTTTAACTTTCTCCTAGAGCATGCCTATGTATTTGAACCGCTCCTACACCATGCACACGTTTCTGAACACTTAGTAGGGCATGAATTGTGTTTCTTAGGGCATGAATATAAGTTTGAACTTCTCCTAGGGCATAATATGTGTTTGAAATCGTAGGGCATGTATATGTTTTACCCTCCTCCTATAACATGCACGTGTTTCAACTTCTCTTAGGGCATGAATTTTGTTTGAACTCATTCTAAGCTTCTAAAGCATGTATGTGTGTTTGAACTCCTCCTAGGACATACGTGTTTTCAGTTTTTTCTAGGACATGAATTATTTTTAATTCCTCCGAGGGCATGCATGTCTTTGAATTCCTCCTAGGGCATGCATATATATTTGAACTCTTCCTAGTGCATGCATATGTATTTAAACTATTCTAGGACATGCATATGTATTTAAACTCCTCTTAGAGCAGTAGTGTCAGAGTTTTAAGCTTCAATACCGGTTGTGGAGCTAGATCGGAGCTTGAACTTGCTTATGTCTGTGGAAACACCGGAGCACGCAACCAGTCTAGTGGAGCGCTCCGCTCCGTTTAGTCCCTGTTTGACATCGCTGTCTTAGAGCATGCATATGTCTTTAAATTCCTCCTGGGTCGTGCATATGTATTTGAATTCCTCCTAGGGCATGCATATGTATTTAAACTTCTCCTAGGGCATGCATATTTATTTTTATTTATTTATTTAACTAGCTAGCGAGTACAAATTACATTTATAAAAACAAAAATGTTTCTAGCCACTACCGTAAGAGCTAGGCTCGTGTACGGTGTGGTCTTAGTCAATAATATAACATAAAATTTACAAGGACAGTTTACTAAATACAGTAAGTAACTTAATTCAAACCAATAAATACAACACAAGAGCAAGAATAAAAAAGAAAGAGAAAAAGAGAGAAAAATACACATTTAATATAAATTGACAATCCGACAGAAGCCAGTAATATTCAATAAAAACATGAATATAGTCGACAGAAATAAAAGGTAAAAAAATACATTTGTTAATATAATATATCATGGATAATTTTACAAATTTCTTTTTTAAAAGTTTCAATTTTAAAATTTTCAAATTTGGAAAATGGTTTGCAATTTTATTATAATGTCTTGGGCCGAAACTAGCACCATGTTTAAGAGCTGCACTTGTATGACATTTAGGCTCAATTAATGGGAAAGTAGACTTTTGTCTTCGAGTACGATATTCATGTCGATTAGATTTATGTTTTATTTGATTTCTGTGGTAGTAAGTTAGTAAACTATATTTATAAATTTCAATAGGCAATACATTAAAATCTGTATAAATTATATTTGTTGGGTAATCCATATTTTTTGTCAGATAAATTTTTATTAATCTTGTGTGTAATAAAATTAATGGATTAAATACAGATGATACTACTCCACCCCAATTTATTATACCATATTGTATTAATGATGTACCAAAACTAAAAATATTCTCAATGCCTCCTTAGCAATAAAATTTCGAAGTATATGCATGCATATGTATTTCAATTGCTCCTAGGGCATTCATATATATATATATATATATATATATATATATATATATATATATATATATATATATATATATACAGTATTTGAATTCGTCCTAGGACATGCATATGTAATTGAATTCCTCCTAGGGAACGTATATATCTTTCAATTCCTCCTAGGACATGCATTTCATTTCATTTATTGTAGGGTAATTCCGGGGGAGATAGCCATGCGGGTGAGACGACCAACCGCTCTTATTTTTATTCTAATCATCTGTTTCCAATGAAAATCGGTTTGCCGCCAGATGTTAATTAAACGAAGTGATTGTTGCACCTGCGAAAACGTAAGGTTATTATTTCCGCGTTTTGTAGCCGTTCGTGAGTCTGTGAGCAAGCAATAATTTTTCACCTTCTGAAATAACAATAGAAAAATACTGCATTTTGTGAGGAAATTTGCTGGAAACTTTATTAAAGAGGTAAGGCATCTTTAAACATTCTATCTTAACTGTATTTCTTCTCTTCACTGTTGCCAGTTTTTATTACGCGGTATGGCCATCTCTCCCGTAAAAAAGGAGAGATGGCCAGCATTTTTCCGGGATAGATGGCCTACAATTGAGGAATATTATTATGTTAAAAGTATCGTTATTTCTAGATTCCGATAAAATATAAAGCAAAGCCCGGCAGCAACCGCGTCTTTGGAATGAAGATGACTTACACCGTGCTTTTGAAGTCATTAAATATGGCAATTCTGTACGTCAAGCCTTCATTACATTTCATATTCCAATAAAAGCCCTAGAAAATAGAGTTAAAACAGACAATTCTACAAAGGGTGCAATGGGACCAAGTGACACATAGGCAATGACAATGGATGTAGGATTGTTCGTCATATTAAATATGCAGGAACATGGATTTTCCCTTACAGGGATCGATGTCTATAGTCTCGCTTACATTTTTGCTGAAGAACTTGTCAATATTCTCTGACTGGCTGACAAGCAAGCATTCTGATGGGAGCAGATAAAAAAGTTATATTTTTTTCACCATGTTAATAATATCAAAAGAAGTGCTTATAAAAATTTTGGCCACTTGACCGCAATTACGAGGGCCGTAAAAAAAGTTCGCCAGGGGTCGTTAACAGAAAGAAAACACAATTTAATTCAAAAAATTAATTGGCACAGACACAGCAATTGTTGAGCTATTTTTTTCAACACATTCCACACCGGAATGAGACATCTGTCACATCATGGGATCGGTAGAGAGGTGCAGGCGGCTGTCCAACGCTGGTTTCGATCCCAGGAAGCTGACTTCTACGACACAATGGTACAAAAATTGATCCCATGGTATGACAAATGTCTCAATTCCAGTGGGAGATACGTTGACAATTAGCGCAACAATTGCTGTATCTGTTTCAATAATTGTGTTTTTTCTGTAAACGGCCCCAGGGAAAATCACTTTCTGGCTGGCCTGGTAATTACGGTCGAGTGGCAAAAATTTGTATAAGCACTTCTTTTGACATTATTAATATGGCGGAAGAAAAAAAATAACTTTTTTATCTGCTCCCATCAGAATGTTTGCTTGTGAGACAACACTTCCTATCCCGGAAACCAACTGGAAAAGATACTGTTACTTTGACCTTTCAGGATTTTGTTTCATTAACATGTTCATAAGGTTCCGCGTCGTGGCCTAAGACATCCTGCCTAGGACTCGCGTTACGGAATTCGCGCTGGTTCGAGTCCTCATGGGGGAAGAAATTATCTCATGAAATTTGAGCCAGTGTATGGTACCGGTGCCCACCCAGCATCGTGATGCACTTGGGTAACTACAATAGGTAGCGAAATCCGGTTAAGAAAGCCTGCTGTAACGGCTGGGGGGATCATCGGGCTAATCACACGATACCGCCATTTGGTTGGATGATCGTCCACCTCTGCTTCGACATGTGGACGTGAGGCCAGCAGCTGGCTGGTCGATCATGATCCTTCATGGGCTGTCGTGCCTCGGATTCTTATTATAATGTGTTCATAAGCGTTTCAATTTATTTCTGTGTTGTTTTAAGGAAAATTCACTAAAAGAGGAAAAGAACAAAAAATAAAGTTGTTGAAAAATTTCAAACAATCATAATGATGCACTTAGACACTATATTTATGTGTCCAGTGCATATAACCTAATTGTTTTACAAAAAATTGTTATGAATTTACTTAAAAATAATGGTGGCCATCTATCCCTATATCCTATGGCCGTCTCACCCATATATGTTGGGTGAGATGGCCAGTGGCCTATTATATTTCAAACGTATTTTTTTATTACATCAGTGAATTCTATGCGCCTTGAGGCAGTGTAGTGGAGAAATATAACTTAGAAGGAACGTATTTGATTTGTTTCGGATTTCTTTTCCAATCGGTTACCCTGTTCTAAGTGATTTAAAAAACTATGGCCATCTAACCCGGAATTACCCTATTCCATAGATCTTACATTAGCATTGAAGCTTCAAGAGTAACACAAGTCAAAATTTTAAATGATTACAATTTTTGACGAGATAAATTGAGGTAAGGCCGAGTATTCGCCATAGATTACTTGGCATTTGCCTTATGGATGGGGAAAACCTGGAAAAAATTCCCAACCAGGTAATCAAACCAAACGGGGATCTAACCCAAGCCCGAGCGCAACTCCGAATCAAAAGGCTAGCGAGTCTGCCGGCTGAGCTACGGTATGTATTTAAACTCCACCTAGGGCATGCATATATCTTTTAATTCCTCCTAAGGCATGCATATGTACTTAAACTTCTCTTAGGGCATGCATATGTCTTTGAATTCCTCCTAGGGCATGCATATGTCTTTGAATTCCTCCTGGGCATGCATATGTCTTTGAATTCCTCCTGGGCATGCATATGTCTTTGAATTCCTCCTGGGCATGCATATGTCTTTGAATTCCTCCTGGGCATGCATATGTATTTGAACTTCTCTTAGGGCATGCTTATATATTTAAACTCCTCGTAGGGCATGCATATGTATTTAAACTCCTCCTAGGGCATGCATATGTATGTAAACTCCTCCTAGGACATGCATATGTCTTTGAATTCCTCCCAGGGCATGCATATATATTTAAACTCCTCCTAGGGCATGCATATGTCTTTGAATTCCTCCTAGAGCATGTATATGTATTTGAACGCCTCTTTAGCCCTTAATTTGTGTTTGAACTTCTCTTAAGGAATAAATATGTATTTGAACATCACTTAGGGATGCACATGTGCTCAAAATCCTCCTAGATCATGAATATAGGGTAAAGGTTGGTAAATTGTGATACGAGTAAAATTGTGATAGTTATTTTTGAGAATTCACTGTATTACAATTTTACTGAGCGAGGGAAGGGCCGGTTTTGTGTAGCAACTTCTCCACGAACATTTCCTTAATACGTTGACGCAAAAAAAACTGATCTTCCTCTCTCTCAACAAAATTGTAATAAATTCTCAAAAAGAACTATCGCAATATTACCAACCTTTACCCTACATGTGACATCCTTCTTGGGCCAGAATTTTTGTATATTCACAATGTTATATGTAAGAGAAGGTCATGTACAACACGAAAGTTTGTACTTGTATTCAACTAGTGTCAAGTTGAGAGTTTAAATTTCGCGTAATCACGAATGATTGTGTGCTTTGAATAAGGAATCCTATATTGTGTCAAAGTAGGAACCTGACATTTGTGCTAACTCATGTCTAATGTGAAATCGAAGAACTACAAACTACAATCAGGATCGTCCACAAATATGTTGAAAATAAACACGAACAGTAAAAGGACTAGAGTAAATAAATAATAAGGAAAACGGTAAGGTAAAAATTTAAAGAGTAATCGAGTTCCTTATAGGGGATGGGGAAGAAACCTACATTGCGATTGTCATGGAGACACCAGGAAGACTTGAAACGGAACAGTACGCAAGAGAGGATGGATCAAGGAGTTAGACAAGCGTGGATCAATAAACACTGCAGTGAAGCGGGGAGGTGCATGTGCGAGTATAAAGTGGCGGGCGCACCCCAGGTACCTCATTATTATCAATATAGTCATTGTTAGGGTTCCCATGAGAAGAAATTCTATAGGAAGACATGGGATCTAAAATAAGAAGACATTACTGAAAAAAGGATAACTTTTTAAAAATTGTTATGAACAAAATTAAAGATAAAAACAATGGCTCAACTTAGTTTTCTCACTACTTGCTGGATCAGTATTACATCTGTACCCTACTTATCGGTGGAGCCCACTTTGTGCACAAGAGCCTGAAGAGACAAACTTCTATCTTGTAACAAATAACTATGGAACTGTTCACAGGACATGTCCTTGAAATTATATTTCACCATGATGATACCTCTGACTGTCTTCATTAGCATGCGAATTATGTTACCTTCTTCTCCTCGTCTTTGCCTTGTTCTCCTTATACTCCTATTTTTATGCATTCCCCATGTTCACCTTGTTTTCCCACTGGCATTCTTATCTCCCTGTTGATCTCTTTGTCTTCCCGTTATCTTTATAGCTCCCTGTTCTCCCTGTATTCTCTTTGTTTCATGCCTTGCACCATTCTCAGCAGTTTTAGGTAAAGATATGAAACGTAGTAAAGATGTGCGCTTGTGCTCGCACTCACACGTAGTTATACTTAAAGATATTCAGCATAGTAAAGCTATGCCAGTGTCGACAGGTGATTGCACCCACATATAGTTCTAAGCATATAAATACAGAAGCGCCATTGCTAAAAAAAAAGTGAGGAAATTAAAAAGGCTTAGCTGGGATAACTATATCTCAAACATAGAATATGATTGCCATGGATCACAGGATATAGCCTATAAAATTCTGAAACACCTAAACTCAACTGAAAAAGATACGGCTAAAATAAATAACATAACAGGAAAAGAATGGCTTAAATACTATGAAACTTTATGGACAAATACGTCCGAAGTAAACACTGACCCCACATTAAAGGAACTGGCGAATGTAGACCTTATTGAAATAGAAGAATTAGAGAACGCTCTTACAACATTCAAAAATAAGAAAACTCCAGGCATAGATTGTTTAAATATTGAACTTCTAAAATATGCTCCAAAAGAAGTTAAAGAGAGATTCTTAGATATAATAAATGTATGTTGGAGAATGTGCATAATTCCGGATGAATGGAAAAAAGGACTTATATGCCCTATATTTAAGAAAGGAAATAGACACGAGTGTACAAGTTACAGAGGAATTTGCTTACTAAGTATAGCTTACAAGATATATGCTAAGATTATCACTAGACGACTAAATATAATCAACGAGCATATGCTAAGAGAAGAACAATGTGGCTTTCGAAAAGGAAGATCATGCTCAGATGCCATATTTACAATAGAACAACTTATCCAGAAGAGAAGAGAGTTCAACTTACCAACTTGCATACTTTTCATCGATTACGAAAAAGCATTCGATAGATTGTCAAGAAATAAACTCTGGAAAATAATGTATGATAAAGGATTCCCAGAACATATAATCAAAGTTGTACAAAGCTTATATTTTAAATCAAACATAATTATTGACAAAGGAGATCCAATAAGCGACAATATATTAGAAATCAATCAAGGAGTCAGACAGGGCTGCCCGTTATCTCCTGCACTATTTAGCATATACATTGACGAAGTAATTGTACAATGGCAATCAGTACTAAGTACGGATTTTAAAATTAACAATACATTTTTAAACACTATACTGTTCGCAGACGATCAGACATTTTTTAGCGACTCTGAAAATGATTTACAATTAGCAGTTTACAAACTAAATGAAATAGCAAAGAAATTCAATATGACAATCTCTGAACGCAAATCGAAAGTAATGGCATTCAACGGAAAAGATCATATGAGATGTAAAATCAGCATTAATGACAACATAATAGAACAGGTGAACAATTTTAATTATTTGGGATGCAACGTATCATACTGCCAGAAAGAAGATATTAATATTAAATTAAATAAATTCTACAGAATGTGCGGCACTATAAAAAGAACACTGAAAAATAAAACACTACAGAGTACACAATTAAAATGTTATAAAGTGATGGCGGTACCTACCTTAACATATGCAAGTGAGAACTGGACTCTTAATCGTGCAGACAGAAGAAAAATAGAAACTGCAGAAATGAAGTTCTTGCGTTCAATAGCAGGTGTGACAATATTAGACAGGAAACGAAATGAAGATATTAGAAAAGACTTAAATATTTTTAATTTAACAAATAGAATCGAAAGCATGAGAAATGGCTGGTATGAGCACGTTCGAAGAATGCCTACAGACAGAATTCCCCAACAGTTACTACAATACAAACCAAGAGGACGTAGAAGTGTTGGACGCCCAATCACTAGATGGGAGGACTCATTAAATTTCGCTTGATGTGAAAACAGGTCAAAAGGCCTAATTTCATGACGCAGAAGAAGAAGAAGAAGAAGAAGAAGAAGAAGAAGAAGAAGATATAGTTCTAAGTATGGTAAAATTATGTCAGCGTAGTCAAGAGATGCTACTGTCGATAGATGATCATACCCATACGTACACTCTACGTAAAGATACGCATGCAGTATAGTAACGCTATGCGCCCATCGACAGGTGATAGCACCCACACGTAGTTCTACACAAAGATATGCATGTAGTATAATACAACTATGCGCCTATGAACAGGTGATCGCACCCAGACGTAGTTCTACACAAAGATATGCATGTAGTATAATACAACTATGCGCCTATGAACAGGTGATCGCACCCAGACGTAGTTCTACGTAAAGATATGCATGTAGTATAATACAACTATGCGCCTATGAACAGGTGATCGCACCCAGACGTAGTTCTACGTAAAGATATGCATGTAGTATAATACAACTATGCGCCTATGAACAGGTGATCGCACCCAGACGTAGTTCTACGTAAAGATATGCATGTAGTATAGTAAAACTATGCGCCTATGAACAGGTGATCGCACCCAGACGTAGTTCTACGTAAAGATATGCATGTAGTATAGTAAAACTATGCGCCTATGAACAGGTGATCGCACCCAGACGTAGTTCTACGTAAAGATATGCATGTAGTGTAGTAAAACTATGCGCCTATGAATAGGTGATCGCACCCAGACGTAGTTCTACGTAAAGATGTGCATGTCGTATAGTAAAACTATGCGTCTATGAACAGGTGATCGCACCCAGACGTAGTTCTACGTAAAGATATGCATGCAGTATAATAAAACTATGCGTCTATGAACAGGTGATCGCACACAGACGTAGTTCTAGGTAAAGATATGCATGCAGTATAGTAAAACTATGCGTCTATGAACAGGTGATCGCACACAGACGTAGTTCTACGTAAAGATATGCCTGAAGTATAGTAAAACTATGCGCCTATGAACAGGAGATCGCACCCAGACGTAGTTTTACGTAAAGATATGCATGTAGTATAGTAAAACTATGCGCCAATGGACAGATGATCGCACCCAGACGTAGTTCTACGTAAAGATATACATGTAGTATAGCAAACCTATGCACCTATCGACACGTGATCGCACCCACACGTAGTTCTACGTAAAGATGTGCATGTCATATAGTAAAACTATGCGTCTATGAACAGGTGATCGCACACAGACGTAGTTCTACGTAAAGATATGCATGCAGTATAGTAAAACTATGCGTCTATGAACAGGTGATCGCACACAGACGTAGTTCTACGTAAAGATATGCCTGAAGTATAGTAAAACTATGCGCCTATGAACAGGTGATCGCACCCACACGTAGTTTTACGTAAAGATATGCATGTAGTATAGCAAAAATATGCGCCAATGGACAGATGATCGCACCCAGACGTAGTTCTACGTAAAGATATGCATGTAGTATAGCAAACCTATGCACCTATCGACAGGTGATCGCACCCACACGTAGTTCTACGTAAATAAATGCATGTAGTATAGTAAAACTATGCGCCTATCGACAGGTGATCGCACCCACACGTAGTTGTACGTAAAGATATACATGTGGCATAGTAAACCTATGCGTCTATGTACAGGTGATCGCACCCAGACGTAGTTCTACGTAAAGATATGCATGTAGTATAGCAAACCTATGCACCTATCGACAGGTGATCGCACCCACACGTAGTTCTACGTAAAGATATACATGTGGCATAGTAAACCTATGCGCCTATCGACAGGTGATCGCACCCACACGTAGTTCTACGTAAAGATATACATGTAGCATAGTAAACCTATGCGCCTGTCGACAGGTGATCGCACCCACACGTAGTTCTACGTAAAGATATACATGTGGCATAGTAAACCTATGCGTCTATCGACAGGTGATCGCACCCAGACGTAGTTCTGCGTAGATATATTCATGTAGTAGAGTAAACCTATGGGCCTATCGACAATTCCACTGACGCTAAATAAATTCGTAACTGGAACAGCGCCGTGAAAAAACCGACTAAAATAAAAATAAAAAATCATCATCATTATCATCATCATCATCATCATCATCATCATCATCATCCCCATCAACATATGTTGGTCGGTTTAATGTCCTTAGCGATTACGTTACAATTCTTGATGTGATGTTCACTGGTTAGGAGTTCAGCGTGATGTCAAGGTCATCCCCTGTGGCAACAGATGATGAAAACAAGACAAGGAGCAAACACACTCTGTACGAGAGAGAAAGAGAGAGGGATTAATTCCTACTCTTCGACACACAGTGGATAATATGAGTGAATGATGCAGAAATAAGTAAATTCGTAAGTGAATAAATAAATTATATGTGAATATACGAATAAAATACGTAAAATAATTACTAATGGAATAAAGTTCATAAACAGGGCTGTATTACAAAACTTCCTAGTCTAAATAACTATTTACTTCAATTAAAATTAATTGAAACAAAAACACGTCAATTTCGGTATTGAGGGGAAGTTTAAAACCAGTGTTAATTGCAGTTTAGGTTTCACCCCCACACCTCCCCCTCCTCACTGTGAAATTTCCAATGGCACCCCTTCATTTTCAAACTAAAATCTGAAGATGCATTATCAGTCTGTGCCATTTCTCAGCTCGGATAATAGTACTAATTGCAGGGATTTCCATCCCATGCCTACTATCGTATCTAATAAGCGTGGACGAACCAGGGTTATCTGTCCGGCAAAAGGAAGACATGTTCTTTTTTTTTAACCGTTTTATCCTGTCCTGCAGGCATTTTAAAGAAATTTGAAATGTCAGACATTTCGCATTTCAACTAGAATTAGTATGAATATTGAATAATGTGCGATATTATGAAAACCTATGAAAGAATTTAGCTGCCTTCAATGGTTGAAGCTGGAGCACATAAAATAACATTAAATTTGATGACTTATTGACATGCATTGAATTCTTACACTCTAAAAATGTCACTATTCATGATTCTAAGCTATTTTATCAATTTTATTCTGCAGTGTACAAAGATATGCCAATCAAGTTAATTTTGACAAAGACTTAAGTTTAGATAACAAATGGTGCAAATTCTTCAATTCCAGTAGTTCTGCGAGGACTGAAACTTTCTCAGAACTCTTAAAAATATGTTTATTTTATTTATTTATCCCAAGTCACAATGGAAGTGCTGAGAGAGTATTTTCCCTAATATCTGCTCAATGAACAAAAGAACGAAATCACTTGCTAACGGAGACAGTCAGAGGTATCATCATGTTGAAATATAATTTCAACGACATGTCCTGTGAACAGTTCCAAAGTTACTTGTTACAAGATATAAGTTTGTCTCTTCAGGCTCTTGTGCACAAAGTGGGCTCCACCGATAAGTAGGGTACAGATGTAATACTGATCCAGCAACTACTGAGAAAACTGGCTAAAGTGAGCCATTGTTTTTATCTTTAATTTTGTTCATACCAATTTTTAAAAAGTCCTCCTTTTTTCAGCAATGTCCTCTTATTTTAGATCCATGTCCTCCTGTAGAATTTCTTCTCATGGTAACCCTAGGACGAACCTCTGTAATCGGTCTATTGGAAAGATGACATAGGACGGTAGTTTTCCACTGCTTTCAACACTTATGATAAACATTGATATGAACTATGAAGAAACAATGGAATGATAGAGAGAACGTGACTCGCTCCAAAATTGTCCAACATCGTTTTCATCTACCACAGAAAAGTGGTGGTGGTGGTGGTGGTGGTGGTGGTAGCGGTAGCGGTAGTAGTAGTAGTAGTAGTAGTAGTAGCAGTAGTAGTAGTAGTAGTAGTAGTAGTAGCAGTAGTAGTAGTAGTATAATATTACTGAAGGATGTTTTCAACTGCAGATTCAACGATGCATCGTAAGCGAGAAATGATAGATTTTGTCTGCAACCCTCTGTATTAGAGTTCTTTTACGTGCCGTAAATAAGAGTGTTAACTAATACGGGGAAGTTTTGGAGAATTGATAAAGGACCTAATAACAAACAAAATTTCATGTATTCTTTTCTATTTTTCTTACTACCAAGCTCATGAAATGGACAGACAGAAGAAGAAACGAAGCTATTCTAAAAAAAGTGGATGAAAAAAGAATAATGCTGAAACTGATCAGAAAAAGAAATTGGCTGTGTCACTGACTGAGAAGGAACAGCCTACCGAAGGATACACTGGAAGGAATATTGTAGGGAAGAAAGGTTCGGGCTAGAAGAAGATGATATACAACATTAAGATACATGGATTATATGTGAAGACTAAGAGAAAAGTGATAAATAGGGAAGATTAGAGGATGCTGAGTTGGCAGTGAAAGACCTGCCTTTGTACAGAACTCATCACCATCATCATCATCATCATCATCATAATCATCGGCACGATAACCCTCTGTGGCCTTGGGCTTCTGAAGTTTTCCCCATTCTTCCCAATTTAGTTTTTTTAATAGGTTATTTTACGACGCTTTATCAACAGCTTAGGTTATTTAGCGTCTGAATGAGATGAACGTGTTAATACCGGTGAAATGAGTCCGGGGTCCAGCACCGATAGTTACCCAGCATTTGCTCGTAATGGGTTGAGGGAAACCCCCGGAAAAACCTCAACCAGGTAACATGCCCTGACTGGGAATCGAACCCGGGCCACCCTATTTAGTTCTCCTTCAGAATTTGTAATAATATTCTTTACAGGTTGGGTTCTCAACCCAACGCCAATCTTCAGCAATCCTGGATGTTTTCTGTCAGAGTTGTCTCCCTTAGTTGATAGGTCCCAATTTTAAAGCATCAGGAACTCGCTTTTTTTCCTTTACATGCCTTATGGCGAAGTGCATCAACCTCGGTTAACAACGCACTAATAATATATTATGAAACGACGGTTAAACAGTAACCGTGGTTAAAATGTAATTTCTGTGCACCATTGAAAATAATCACCGATTACTTAAACGTGGTTAGCTGACACCTCATTTAACCAGAGTAAAGTCTATGATGGTACACTGTTTCTACAAAATGACTGAAGGAAAGCATCCATACCTCTGCAGAGATAGTCAACGTCTAAAAACGACTGCGATTACTCCGCTCTACATCGAAATGAACGTGTTCTACATTTTCGTGTTGCATTTGTTTGCCTTTGGGCGCTATTATATTTGCGAGTTGCATTTCTTTGTTTTTCAGTGGTTAGGTTAAAATCGTACAGAACGGAAAATTGAATGAAAAAATGATTATATCCCAGTGTAAGGTTAATTACTATATTTAAATATATTATATAAAAAGGATGGAATATCCATAAAGGAAAAGGATGCAGAAGATTAGGAATGTGTGTAAGATCCAGGATCCCATTTACACCAGGGAACTGTGCATTTTCCTAAGATCTATCCATAACCTCACTTTGTTCAGCCAATGACACAGATCAAGGGATATTCGAGCTTTCCCTCTTAAAATACAGAAAATAACAGTTGCATAGAATTGTGAAATAAGCAGCCGATCCATAGGATAAATACGACTGTTTCTGTGTTATTTCAAGTGGCCCATTTGTTGCAGCAGAAATGAAACTGTAGATTTTGATAAACGAAATCCCTCCTGAAATTTTGTCACCTAATTCCTCGTAAGAATTATCTCTTTCCACTAAAGAAACTTCACGCTCATCATAACCTCTATCCAAGTAATTCAAGTACTGTACAATAATAATCGTCTTCGAAATAAAGCTGTGGTTCTGGCCGTCATTTTGTTTTACTTGCTCTACTAATCACTGGTTACCTTCTTTAACTACTCGAATATGGCCGGTTAGAGATTATTATGGTTAACCTCGTATTTAAGTCCTAACCGAGGTCGATGCACCGTAAAAATGCTTGACTAGAGATTAGGTGACAATTTTAACCGGTGGTTACACTAATCGACGTTGTCCTGTACACAAAATGTAGCCATTGCCCAGGGGGTCTTGACATGTACATGCATGTATCGAACTTAGTAGGAATAAATGGCATTTCCTGTATTTTATTAGGACAGAACACTATGAATAATAAATGTATCAATATATTCATTCATTCAAACAAACTTATTCCATTCTTGATTTGATTCTCTGATTTTTATCTTCATTCATTCATTATTCATTCATTCCATTCATTTCATTCATTAACTATTAATTCATTCAATTTAACCGGCGGACACTGATAGGTCTACATGGTAAAATAAAAACATAAAATCAGTGAATTTAATACTTAAATTAATTAATAAAACACACAAGCATGAACAAATGGGTAGATATATGAAAAAAATAATTTATTGCATACAAACAAGAATAATTTTGCAAACAAATGAATAAATAAATAAATAAACAACAGATGGATATATAAGTGAGAAACCGCAAACGACTGGGTTATGAGAATTAGTGAAATAATGAGAGATTTATATTCCTTCCCCCACACACGTCCCAAAACCTTCTCTGTTAATCAGAAATTGTATCTTGAAATCGCAGAGCGTTGGACTCTAGCATGGTGTCCCTATAATGAAAGGGAAACAGAACAGACTGATGTTGTAACTTCGTATCCTTGGAAACGGGGACTGGAGGAATGGTAAGCCCTGTTTTATTAAAAACTTTTCTCTGTTCCCAAGTTGCTGTTGTCTCTAAAACTTCAACAGGCGTAACCATGGAGACGAGGATCCTCTCGGAAAACAATGATTTATGACTGACAGGCAGTCTGTCTTCTAAATTGTAAATTATCTCAGTCCTACAGTTAAAGAACAACGGGTGCCTATGAAAACTATTCACAACTTGTTCAAATACTTAGCTCCATGTCATGAATGTGTAAGGAAACAATAAAGGCAGATAACGTACAGTAAAAGTAATAAAAATATATTACCGGTAGGTTTAAAAATATTGGTATTCTACTGACGAATTTTAGCTAATTGAAAACTGCAGTTGAAAAGTAAGAGACGTTTGCTGCAACTGCTACTCCTGCTGCTGCTGCTGCTACTACTACTACTACCACTACTGCTACCACCACCACTACTGCTACCACCACCACTACTAGTACCACTACCACTACCATCATCAGCAGTACCAGTACCACCACCACTACTACTACCACCACCACCACCACCACCACCACCACCACCACCACCACCACCATTACTACTAATATTATCATCACCATTTCATCATCATCATCATCATCATCATCATCATTATTATTATTATTATTATTATTATTATTATTATTATTATTATTATAAGACACGATATTGCCGTTTTGTAGAAGCTGTATGACTACAGTATTTCTACATATTTCTATTGCTGATGAGAAAGACAGTTTAGTTTATCTGATACAAATTAGTCGATCTATGTTTGACTTCCAATGAAAAAGTTTGCCTAAAACAATAACAATGAAAATCAAATAAAAATACATTACTGTGTCACAAAGAAAATTCAGATTCACAGATTGACAGACACACAGTCAAAACAAGTTTACATTGATTGACACACGGACAAATAAAGTACAGATTGACTGACACACAATCAAAGCAAGTTCAGATTAACTAACATACAGACAAAGAGAGTACAGATTGACTGACACATAGTGAATGCAAGTTCAGATTGACTGACACTTAGTGAATGTAAGTTCAGGTTGACTGACACATAGTGAATGCAAGTTCAGATTGACTGACACTTAGTGAATGCAAGTTCAGATTGACTGACACTTAGTGAATGCAAGTTCAGATTGACTGACAGTGAATGCAAGTTCAGATTGACTGACACTTAGTGAATGCAAGTTCAGATTGACTGACACTTAGTGAATGTAAGTTCAGATTGACTGACACTTAGTGAATGCAAGTTCAGATTGATTGACACTTAGTGAATGCAAGTTCAGATTGACTGACACTTAGTGAATGCAAGTTCAGATTGACTGACACTTAGTGAATGCAAGTTCAGATTGATTAACACTTAGTGAATGCAAGTTCAGATTGACTGGCACACAGTGAATGCAAGTTCAGATTGATTGACACTTAGTGAATGCAAGTTCAGATTGACTCACACTTAGTGAATGCAAGTTCAGATTGACTGACACTTAGTGAATGCAAGTTCAGATTGACTGACACTTAGTGAATGCAAGTTCAGATTGATTAACACTTAGTGAATGCAAGTTCAGATTGACTGACACTTAGTGAATGCAAGTTCAGATTGATTAACACTTAGTGAATGCAAGTTCAGATTGACTGACACTGAGTGAATGCAAGTTCAGGTTGACTGACACACAGACAAAGAGAGTAAAGTTATAAAGAGAGTATAGATTGACTGACACTCAGGCAAAGAAAGTACATATTGACCGACACACAGTGAAAGCAAGTACAGACTGGTTGATACACAGGCAAAGAAAGTATAGATTGACCGACTCACAGTGAAACCAGATTAACTGACACATTGACAAAGTGAGTACAGATTGACTGATATAGAGTGAAAGCAAGTTCAGATTGACTGATAAACAGAAAAAAAGAGAGTACAAATTGACTGATTCACAGTAAAAGCAAGTTCAGATTGACTGATACACAAAGAAAGTACAGATTGACGGACACACGGTGAAAGCAAGTTCAGATTGACTGTTACACAGACAAAAAAAAAGTATAGATTCACCGAAACACAGTGAAAGCAAGTTCAGATTGACTGATACACAGAAAAAAGAGAGTAGAGAAACTTACAGACAAATAGGCCTACTTTAGATTATATAAAATTCACTCTTTATTGCTAAGCAAGCTGAAAATTTTACTTCAAAATTTGTGTTTTCTTCATATAGCATAACTTTGTCTCCACATTTCGTGAGTTGGGAAATTCCTTACATGTACCGCTGAAGATGTTTATTTTATTAAATAAACGAAGTGGCATATGTGTTCATTCAAGATAGGAAACTTATCGTAACAGGAAGACTGATAAATATGTTGACAACTTGTCCGTGTAACGTATAGATAGTCGTAATGTCCTTGTCCGTGATGGATTCAGGCTTGTGTTTCGTCAACACAGTTCTTAGGTTCATTCACATAATATTTCCAGTTTATTTATTTACTTATGCATTCGATTGGTGCCAGAATAGAATATAATGGCCCACAGAAGAAAGAAATGTATAAGGACTGCAAGACGTAATTTCAAGAATTCAATTGCGCAGAATGTAATGGCTGAAGCATATGGATAGAATGCAGGGGTAATATTTGAAAACAGATTTGAGTTATAGATGGATAAAAACAAACAATCCGGGAAATTTATACATAATGACTGAAAAAGCAACAGGGAATTCATCGAATTCTTATAATTCTTTATGTTGTTCGTGATTGTTGTTATACGCATGGTTGGCATCGCAAGAATGTTTGGTATTTAAAATGAAATGTTGATATTTCTTTTCATTTCCGGCTTCATATAATCCGAATTTAAATTAAACAAGGCAGAGCCATCTCGTTGATTACTTCATAATTGATCCATGATGCCTAGTCTCGAAACAACAATGCAATATTTATAGTCGAAACGATTCAAATATCAATATGAGGCCAATGAACTGTTTGAAATTGTAATAGATAAGTAAAACCTCGTTAAACCGGACTAATTGGGGGAATAATGTTGACCGGTTTAATGGAAGTCCGGATTAACTGAAATAACATAAAATAACAGTAGAAAGTGCGAAAGACTGGTTTTACTACCGCCAGCATGGTTTTAGGGAAGGCTTCTCATGTGATAGTCAAATTACGTCGCTGGTTCAGGATCTAGCTGAAGAGGTAGATAGAGGCGGAAGAATCGATGCACTTATGATTGATTTTTCGAAAGCATTTGATTTTGTGCCACGTGACATATTAATAGATAAGTTAAGTAGGCTAGGAATAGATAAAAGAGTGGTGCTATGGATCCAAGAATTCTTAAAAGGTAGAACCCAGAAAGTTAGAGTAGGTCATGAAATATCGGAAATTGGAAATATAAGTTCAGGGGTGCCACAGGGCAGCGTTCTGGGTCCATTAGTCTTTATAATATACGTAAATGACCTATGCCAGAATATTACATCAAATGTGAGGCTATTTGCAGATGACTGCATTATCTATAGAAAGAATAGAAATAATTCAGATGTAGATGCTATTCAAACAGACTTGAATAAAATTTATAACTGGGCGATAATGCATAGGATGAAAATAAATGGTTCTAAAAGTAAATCTATAACATTTTGTAAAACCCGAGAGGAAACTAGTCTTAATTACGAATTCAGTGGTGTTGTAATTCCGCAAGTACAATGTTGTAAATACCTAGGAGTGTATTTAAACTCCAAACTTTCTTGGGGAGAGCATGTTGATAATGTTACGGGTAAAGCATGGAGGGCACTTCACTTTATTATGAGAATCTTGAGAAAGGCTAGCCCCAAATCGAGGGAAATAGCATATCTAACGTTAGTGCGACCGTTAATGGAATACGGAACTACATGTTGGGATCCCTATAGAATATATCAGATAAATTCCTTAGAAAGAATCCATTATAGGGCAGCTAAATTTGTTAAAGGTAAAAGAGAAGATGGAAACGATACGATAAAAGAAATTAAATGGGAAACTTTGGAAAACTAGAATAACATCATTGTATAGAGCACATCTAGGTCAGAAAGCATGGGTAGACATAACGGCTCGGTTAGAAAAGCCAACGTACTATGGTAGGAACAATCATGATTTTAAAATCAAATGTAGGAAACAGAAAACGGATGTAGGTAAATTCTCATTTTTAAATAGAACTATAAATGATTGGAATGACCTACCTGCAGCGGTCTTTGAGGGCTGTCCTTCCTTAAGGAGTTTCAAGAATAATTTAAAAAGTTGTGTATCAAGTGCAAATTAAAATTAAGGTGACATTTAACATTTAATTTTTTAAGGTGACATGTATTTATTTAGCCTGACGAATTACTTCCTTGGTTTGAATTGTAAATTATTTAAAAATAGCGTGTAAGAGGGCCTTAGACTAGAAATGTTTAGTTTAAATGTAGTTCTGTTTATAAGTACAGTATGCATAAGGGTGTAATTATTTGACTTATTTGAACTGTTGTATCAGTGAAGCGAGGTGAGTCAGTGGAGTTATGGTTTTATAGTGCAGTGAATAGTTCCGATCAGTGATAATTTATAGCGTCAATGAAATGTGTTCTATAGTGTCAGTGAAATGTGTCCTAAAGTGTCAGTGAAATGCGTCATAGTGCCACTACAGTGAGCGAGATGAGAATAAAGTGAAAGACTATTAAAACTTATGTAGGGCCTATACATAATTATGTAGGTTGTAATGTAAAATTAGGTATTTTATTTATGTTTTATTATTATTGTGTTAAATTATATTGTGTTTTTATTGTGTAATTGTATTGTGTATTGTAAGTTTATTGTGTATTGCTCATCATTTTTTTTTGTGTATTGTTTATATTGTGTATACCACTGCCACCGGGTGCTTGCCCACTTGCAGTGTAAATAAATACTTACAAAACTCCGCTAATTACGGTGTATTTAAAAAGTCTAGATCAGTGCAGTAAAATGTATAGCAATACATATAAAGCAGTACATACGTGATACCTATATGATAATGTGCCCGATGGACATGGCTCTGCATCACTCGAAACTCTTGTTGCGAAGGTTGGCTTGAAGTACATGTAAGTCTTAAAACAAGGTTCTTTAATTTTTCCAAACTGACAGTTTTTTTACCTGTCCGGATTAAGCGAAGTCCGGCTTATCGGGTATCGGATTAACGAGGTTTTACTGTAATATGTGATTACAGAGAATTGAATTTATCTTGAAGTTAATACCAAGTTAAATATTTTAGAATCAGATTATGTTGAATTGATCATTTCTGTTAATCTTTTATTAATCACCCCGAATTGTAACGAAATAATTTTTTATTCATTTAAAATTAAGTTGGATATTTCATTAAGCTTTTACATTTAAATCACAATATTGAGAAACCCCACATGTATTTTTTTTACGAAATTGAGTTATATATGATTTCGTATTCTACCCATGTAGACTAATGATATTATGAAAAGAAACCCCACATATTCCCATCAACATTCACTTTAGCTAAAGTGTTAAGAAAAAATAATTTGAGCACAAATCTGGAACCTGAGATGTTTTTTGTATTTCCTGAAAAGTTTAGTTTTCTAGACATGTGGGGTTTATCAGTATTCCGGTTGATTTACGTTAAAAAATGAATTCATTATGATACCACACTCATTTTTCCCCTTTATTTTTCATCACGGCTGGCTGGATTCGAAACTACTTAGTTTTAAACACACCATAATTTCAATCATCCAGGGCCTATTCCAGTTACATATAATTTATTTCCAAGAAATAGTCTGCCCAGGCATCCTGGGTCGCCAAAAACACAGAATAATACACATATAAGAGTAATAACGATTACAGTAAATAGATGAGTCAAATTGGAATGTGAACTTAGAGCTTAAATTTAAGAAATAATAAATTTGTACAGACAGTATATTATAACAATCACACACTAACGGATAGATGGGGGGGGGGATTATGATTTTCCGTATAACAACTGTATTAACATAAATTGTAACCAAATTTCTCGAATGTTAACCGAATAAATGTTTCACGTTAAAATTGGTTTACAGATCTTGGCAGTAGTTAGCCGTTTCTTTTTTATTTGCTTGTTTGTAGTTTGTTTCTTTTTAGTTTCTTTTCTTTCTTTCTTTCTTTCTTTCTTTCTTCCTTTCTTTCTTTCTTTCTTCCTTTAATTTAACTCTTCCTTTTCTATCGACTTACAATCTAAGGAGGTGTAGGGGCGAGAAGATACTTTAGCTATGGACCAACACCTGATAGGCACAACATTCAGAAGACTCTCTGGTCGTGTGGTCATCACGATGAAGTGACACAGCTGAGACAACACAGGACAACACATGACAAGCGACAAACACCCAGTGTCATGAACGAAAGAGAAATCTCGCCGGGAATCGAACCCAGGATCGCATTGTTTGGGAAGAGAACACGTTAGCCACATACTGTCCGACCGAGTGGTTATGTGGCATCTAGATTTCCTCCACCCGTTTCTGTTGGTCTCTCTGTAAAGTCTAGTGGCTGGGATGTTAGGTTCTTTCCTGGAAATGTTTGCTGTTCGGAATTGCAAGTCTACTTAATATTATACATCTTTTTAAAATAATTTAAAACAAAGGCCGAAATTTCGTGAGAAAATTTTTAAAATGTTTTCAGGCGAGAGATCATATTCGAACATGCCTTTTCTTTTGCGTTAGTAATGAAACTATTACAAGTAAATCTCGAAAAGAGAAAGTATATGATTATGTCTCGTGACGAGAATATTGTACGAAATGGAAACTTAAAAATTGGAGATTTATCCTTCAAAGAGGTGGAAAAATTGAAATACCTTGGAGCAACAGTAACAAATATAAATGACAATCGGGAGGAAATTAAACGCAGAATAAATATGGGAAATGTCTGTTATTATTCGGTTGAGAAGCTTTTGTCATCTAGTCTGCTGTCAAAAAATCTGAAAGTTAGAATTTATAAAACAGTTATATTACCGGTTGTTCTGTATGGTTGTGAAACTTGGACTCTCACTTTGAGAGAGGAACAGGGATTAAGGGTCTCTGAGAATAAGGTTCTTAGGAAAATATTTGGGGCTAAGAGGGATGAAGTTACAGGAGAATGGAGAAAGTTACACAACACAGAACTGCACGTATTCTATTCTTCACCTGACATAATTAGGAATATTAAATCCAGACGTTTGAGATGGGCAAGGCATGTAGCACGTATGGGCAAATCCATAAATGCAAAAAGAGTGTTAGTTGGGAGACCGGAGAGAAAACGGCCTTTGGGGAGACCGAGACGTAGATGGGAGGATAATATTAAAATGAATTCGAGGAAGGTGGGATATGATGATAGAGACTGGATTAATCTTGCACAAGATAGGGACCGATGACGGGCTTATGTGAGGGCGGCAATGAACCTGCGGGTTCCTTAAAAGCCATTTGTAAGTAAGTTTGTAAGTAATGAAACTATTAGAATATGAAATTTCTTAAAAAGTTATTTTACAGTGTTTCAGTATCTCCCGGGTATGACAAATTTATAAAAGGAATAAACAGTTCTTTGCCTTCTTTCTTTTTGTATATGCCTATCTTACTCTTTGAACGAAGAATCAACTTCGCAATACAAATTCTATTAAATTGATTCTTTTTTATTGCAGCATTAATTAAGTGCATGCTATTTCTACTTGTAGTTTTTTTACTATTTTTTATCCTTGTACCCCGAGAGCGTGCATTCAGTAAATGGATTACATCTTCAATTGAATCAAGTTGGCAACGGCCTGCTCGGGAAGATGCTGTCCTCTGCTTCATTGTCTGGGCCACAGCGCCATCTGCATGACGGTCAGGAAATGTTTCAGACGGCCGTGATCTCATTCAACCCTAACCACAAAGCGCAGGTAGAGCCCTTCCCAGACGTCTGGGTTGCCATGCCAACCTCCATACAGCAGTGTTATAAAAATACCAACACAGATATGAAATTCCAGACGTAAAAAAATAGGACAGAATATATAATACTACACCACTGATACTATCTTTTTCGACAGTATTGAAAGAAAGAAGTCTTGTAAAATCATTTGCAAATCAGAAGCTGAATAAATACATAAGTATAATAACCTACCATACATATACCATAAAGAAGTATTTTTCTTTCTTTAGAGCCCATTTTCAGAGACACTACCGGGAAGAAAATGTGGATTTAGTGAAATTTTTAATTATTGATCGGAAAACACATTACACAAAACCATTCCTTAAACAATAATAATGTTTGAAAGCGACATCTCAATATTAAAGAAAAGGGATATTGGCTTACTATTAATCGTACTTATAAGATTGATAAGATTATTTTTAGGGCTCACAAGTTGACTACAGAACAAATCCTCTGTTTTTTTTCTAAATCACTTATTCAACGACGCTGTATAAATGAAATTGGTGATAGAGGGTGGTATTTTAAAGGGCTAAAATTTGCCGTGGTATTACCTGACATTCGACTTACAGCCGAAAAAACCGGGATAAAACCCAAGCTGGTTATCAGATTACGATAAAGATGAAAATTCCCTTGCATCCGTTCAAAATTACACCCTGTTCGATCTTTCAGTGCCTATTCAGGCTCTCTACAACCTGAAGTAATACGATGTCTTGAAACAATGGAACAGTCAATATGCTATGTTGTCTCCTCTTACAAAAGGAAGAATGAAAAATATATGTGATAACCGTCATTATAATATAATATAATATAATATAATATAATATAATATAATATAATATAATATAATATCGTCGCCTGAATGCAAGAACTAGGTAACTCGAAATTTGCTTTTTTAAGTTACCTCTTTTATAGCATAGCAAATATCACACAAAATGTAATCCAGGATCTAGGTAACTGATCGAACGATACCAGCGACATCTATTTTCCAAAATAACAAATAGGTAAAAGAAAACGAGACATATTTCTTAGTGCAATAAATAAGTAAATAGCCAATGTCACAAAACATGAAAAATCAAGTTACCTAGTCCTTGCATTCAGGCGACGATATAATATAATATATTTTCACTTGGTTATTTAACGACGCTTTATCAACTACGTATCTGTTATTTAGCATCGATGAGATTGATGATAACGAGATGATATTCGGCGAGATGAGGCCAAGGATTCACTATCGATTGCCTAATATTCGCCTTATGGTTGAGGAAAACCACGGAAAACACCCAACCAGCTAATCAACCCAAGCGGGAATCGAACCCACTCTCGAGTACAACTTCAAATCAGCAGGCAAGGGCCTCATAATATAATATAATATAGAGATGCACTATACCTTTACTTTTTAATTTCGCTCTAGAATATGCCATTAGGATAGTTCAGGATAACAGAAAGGGTATGGAATTGAACGGGTTAAATCAGCTTCTTGTCTATGCGGATAACGTGAATATGTTAGGAGAAAATCCACAAACGATTAGGGAAAACACGAAAATTTTACTTGAAGCAAGTAAAGCGATAGGTTTGGAACTAAATCCCGAAAAGACAAAGTATATGATTATGTCTCGTGACCAGAATATTGTACGAAATGAAAATATAAAAATTTGAGATTTATCTTTCAAAGAGATAGAAAAATTCAAATATCTTGGAGAAACAATAACAAAATATAAACGACACTCTTGAGGAAATTAAACGCAGAATAAATATGGGAAATGTCTGTTATTATTCGGTTGAGAAGATTTTGTCACCTAGTCTGCTGTCAAAAAATCTTAAAGTTAGAATTTATAAAACAGTTATATTACCGGTTGTTCTGTATAGTTGTGAAACTTGGACTCTCACTTTGAGAGAGGAACAGAGATTAAGGGTGTTTGAGAATAAGGTTCTTAGGAAAATATTTGGGGCTAAGAGGGATGAAGTTATAGGAGAATGGAGAAAGTTACACAACGCAGAGCTGCACGCTTTGTATTCTTCGCCTGACATAATTAGGAACATTAAATCCAGACGTTTGAGATGGGCAGGGCATGTAGCGCGTATGGGCGAATCCAGAAATGCATATACAGTGTTAGTTGGGAGGCCGGAGGGAAAAAGACCTTTGGGGAGGCCGAGACGTAGATAGGAGGATAATATTAAAATGGATTTGAGGAGGTGGGATACGATGGTAGAGACTGGATTAATCTTGCACAGGATAGGGACCGATGGTGGGCTTATGTGAGGGCGGCAATGAACCTGCGGATTCCTTAAAAGCCATTTGTAAGTAAATAATATAATATAATATAATATAATATAATATAATGTGATGTGATGTGATGTGATGTGATGTGATGTGATATAATATAATATAATATAATATAATATAATATAATATAATATAATATAATATAATATGAGTACATTATGCAACGAGCCTATAATGATAGTAATTAAAACGCGAGTACGTTTGTTTATGAAACGAGCGCAAGCGAGTTTCATAATTTTCATACGAGCGTCTTAATTACCATTATAGGCAAGTTTCATACGACTTTTTATGCTCGACCATATTTCTAACTTGAAATTATTCAGAAGTATCCATTTTATTCGCATCTGACTGAAGAACGGAAGTGACCTTGTGCATAGTTCGTTAATTGTGAGATGTGCGCAGACGCGAAAGTATTGATTTTTTCCGAGGAACAATAATGTCATTGACCTTGATATAATTTAGAGAATAACATGAACTAATTTTGATATAACCTGGAAATTGATTTAGGATTTAAAAATGAGATGACAAATTGAATTTATTTGAATATTATTTACAATTAACGTTAATTATTATAGTAACAGAACATGCGACAGTATTGGATTTCCAGCCTCCGTGACGTTTCCCTCGTTGTCTTTCGATCGCATATCCGAGAATAATCGAAAACCTGAACTTTAATGAATAGGTGTACTTTAATGACATGCATTAAAAGACTGCTACCAGGTGTATAATTACTACATTTCGGCATGGTCGAGCATAAAATATAATATAATATAATATAATATAATATAATATAATATAATATAATATAATATAATATAATATAATATAATATAATTTCTTCACTGGACTGACTTGTAGCTTGAAATCCCACCACCTGAGTCTCAGCTGAGGGAAGATCCTACTTCTCGACAACGAAGTTTTCTAGTGTGTTATTTCCCATAGGAATGTCGTCACGCGTTCAACTGTTATTAGGAGCAGGAAAAATTGAACGCTGCCGGTCTGAAGGGAGCGAGATTTTCTACAAACGTCAGCCAGTATGTTGGCGTGTTTCACATTGTCGAGAGATATGTAGCAACATGGTTTGCAAATTTAATTCAAACATTTTCGCTCTGCGGAGCCATTCATATTAACAAGCAGATCCGAATTGATTAAAACCAAACAGTTTTATCTCATAAAAGAGAAATGAAATGCAACTATGCAAATATGTGCTTTCATTTGCTTCAATCCGGCAGTTTCATCTCCGCCTGCTAAACGCATGCTCAAAAAAGTGTGCATGTATTTTACGCGTAAAAACGAGAAAAAAAAAAAGTCTGAAAAAACTTCCACCTGATATGGCACACATTTTCTCATTGCATATTTCACTCGGGTATCGTGATACAACAACTTCGATCTAGTTAAATAGCGGTGCTGCAATAAACAGCTTTCTTTCTCTATAGAGAGTTTTCGAATCCTCGACGCCGCTAAACGTCTAATGCTATGTTGACGTCACTGATAAAAGAGCCAATCAGAGTCATTCACCTCACGTTATTTGAATAGCGGAACCCGCTATCTCTAGACGGATAACGTGGACATGAATGAGTTTACCGTAGGTCTAATTCAGTGTTAAAACATGGCATCTCGTTTGAGATTTACCACTGTGGATGATATTCATCTACTCAGAACAGCTCAAGATGGATAAATTATTCAGACCGAATTACAAGAGGGCTCAGGAAAGCATATTTCGTTGAGATTCCAACAGCTAAAAAGGTTGATTCGTGAGTACAGACCGATTATTTAGACCTGACAGCTAGGCTACGCGATGATAAAACTAAATACATGTATAATATGAATAATGACAATACTAATAAGATTATTTAAATGATACTAATTTTGATAGAGTTTCCTGTTTTAAGTATCTGGGTTCCACGGTGAAAGACAGTAATGATGTTATGACTGATATAAAAGACAAGATTGCAGCTGGGATTCGAGGTCTTTGGGGATTGAATAAAACTAGGAAGTCCAGGTGTATGTCAAAAAAAGCCAAAATAAGAATATATAAAACTATTATTAAACCAATAGTAGTATATGGAAGTGAAACCTGGACTCTACCTGAAAGGGAAATAAAGATTTTAAATGCCTGGGAAAGGAAAGTAGTACGAAAAATCTTTGGGCCTACTTATGAGTAAGGATTTTGGCGAATCAGAACAAATGCTGAGTTATATGAATTATATAAAGATATTAACATTGTTGTTGATATAAAACTCAGAGGGTTAGAATGGCTGGGACACGTAGCCAGGATGGAGAACAATCGCACACCCAAAGCTCTACTAGATGCATTGCCAGTAGGAAGAAGGAAAGTCGGACGACCTAAATTGAGATGCTGGATGATGTTCAGGCTGACCTAACAAAAGTTGGAATTAGAAGATGGAGAACACGAGCATTAGACAGGAATGATTGGTCGGATGTTCTGAGGGAGGCTAAGGCTAAACTGCAAGGGCCGTAATGCCAATGATGATGATGAGCTAGGCGACGCGAAAGAGGGAAAGTAATAGGAATAGCGGAGATAGTTCCGGAGTAGAGATAGGAGCGAGCCGTCAGTGAAGAAATGCAGTACAGCTTAACTGTACTGGAAACACACGCTCTATCGCACGGCGTGACACATCCGATCGCTCTGAATGCAAGCGACTGACTAACCCGAACACCCGTTGGCGTAACTTAATGGACTCGCATGATCCAGGCGCACATTGTCGGGGACTGTCGGGATTAAATAATCGTACTGTACAATGCCAAGTGAAAACGCTCCTTTGTTTAACTCGCCGTAACTTGGAAATCAGTAAAGATTTTGATTAACGACCACTTTCAAAAGTAACTTCCATTCTATCTCAACATTTCTCTCGCTTTGACCCCCATCTAACGTGAAAAACAAAACTGCTTATCGACTTCTGAAGGTATAAATGTATATTCTGAACACATCACATTGAAGTTAGTGTTTTTTTCTTACTTTTCAAAACAGATTTTAATTTCGAATATTTTTCTATGCCTTCCTTCGACATTGAGCTATCAATTAGAAAAATATACAGCGCGATTAATTATCATAAGATCTACGAAATGATAAATGTTAAAAAAGCGGGAGATCTCGTACAATGATTCTTTCCGAAGTTTTACGAATGTTAATATACGTCACCAAATACGTCATTACTGATGTCAACATAGCGTTAACGTATAGCGTACGGCGAGAGTACGAAAACTCTATAATCTGTCTGTGAACGATTTCAGCACGTAAAAAGTTACTTGCCTGGAAAAAATGTATATAATATAGCCAGATATTAAGTCACACAGCCACTCGCATGCGCCATAGAGATGGAATAAACTGTTCTCTTTAAGAAACAGTTTCGACTGTAACTGTTTCATGAACGAAACAGCACCAAAATAAGTTTCAAAGAAGCAGTTTCATAATACTACATTATGCAACGAGCCTATAATGAAGGTAATTAAGAAGCGAGTATGGATATTTATGAAACTCGCTTGCGTTCGTTTCATAATTTTCATACGAGCTTCTTAATTACTATTATAGGCGAGTTCCATACGACTTTTTATGCTCGACCATATTTCTAACTTGATATTATTAATTTTCTTTGTATCTGACCTTGACCACTGTCCCGTATGTTGTGAGATGTGCGCAGACGCGAAAGTATTGATTTTTTCCGAGGAACAGATGTCCATATTGACCTTCCTAGGCCATAAGAACCTACAGAGATAACATTGAAATTAAATTAGACATTGAAAAACGAGATGATAAATTGAATTTATTTGAATATTATTTACAATTAACGCTAATTATTATAGTAACAGAACATAACCTTCTGCGACAGTATTGGATTTCCAACCTCCGTGACTTTTCGCTAATTCTCTTTCGATTGCATATCCGAGAATAATCGATACTTGCGGTTTTATAACGGTAGAAAGCTGACCTGTCATTGGCTGAACAGTTGTAACCTGAGTCGTCATTGGCTGAAAGACCTGACCTTTAATGAGTAGGTGTACTTTAATGACATGCATTAAAGGTCTGCTACCAAGTGTATAATTACTACATTTCGGCATGGTCGAGCATAAAAATATATTTACAACATCAGTGCCAACTGTTCCAAGTGTTCCAACTGTTTCAACTTCTCATCTGTTTCAGGAACATGTTTCAAAGCCCTTGAATCGTCTCAGATCAGCTGTTCAGTGTATTATGACGTCATTCTTCATACGTTACTGTTAAAGAATAAAGTAAATAACTAGAATTAAAAATGAATAGATTTTAGTAAAAATAACGCATATAACCCTAGGAGAGTTTAATATCGATAAGTCATTACCCGATAATGCTTTTTGCTGTATATTAATTAACACCATGTCACGACACCATAAACATATTCTCCATCAATGAGCAGCTAATAATTATTAATATCGGAATGATTAGGGAATTTGATTCGTACAAATAAATTGCGCGAAGGCCGTGTGGAAAATCTATATCTACTTTCGATTGGAGATTAATGATAGCTTTATACGTGGCCTTTGCAGACAGCAAAGAGGAGGAAAACTGTTTAGAAATTGAACTGTTCATCTCTTGGAACCATGTGGAATGTTGAAGTGATCACTGGAACAGTGTAACATTCTTCGGAACAGTTGGAACAGGTTATTTCACGAAACTGTTTCAGCACTGAAACAGTTTCAATTGTGAAACAGTTTCAAAAAAACTGTTCCAGCTATTTTTACCCATCTCTAATGCGTCACTATATCCCAGCACTTGCAGTTTCATACACGGCTAGGTTTACATTAAATTTATAAAGTAATTTTTGTTTACTCCTTTAAGATAAAGCATGCTAATGTTTTTATCTCCCGCCTTCTGAATTTTGTAAGATAGGTAAATAATTTAGTTTTTTTTTTTTTTACTTTTTGTTAATATACAAATATGTGATTTTATTTGTTCTCATCCTGTTTTAATCTCCCGCATTCTGAATTTGTAAGGTAGGTAAATTTAGTTTTATTTTCCTTTTTGTTAATATACAAATATGTGCCTTTATTTGTTCCCATCCTGTTTTTATCTCCCGCATTCTGAATTTGTAAGGTAGGTAAATTTAGTTTTTCTTTTCCTTTTTGTTAATATACAAATATATGCTCTTATTTGTTCCCGTCCTGTTTTTATTTCCCGCATTCTGAATTTTTTAAGGTAGGTAAATTTAGTTTTTCTTTTCCTTTCTGTTAATATACAAATATGTGCTCTTATTTGTTCCCGTCCTGTTTTTATCTCCCACATTCTGAATTTGTAAGGTAGGTAAATTTAGTTTTTATTTTTCTTTCTGTTAATATACAAATATGTGCTCTTATTTGTTCCCGTCCTGATTTATCTCCCGCATTCTGAATTTGTAAGGTACCTAGGTAAATTTAGTTTTTCTTTTCATTTTTGTTAATATACAAATATGTGCTCTTATTTGTTCCCGTCCTGTTTTTATCTGCCGCATTCTGAATTTGTAAGGTAAGTAAATTTAGTTCTTCCTTTCCTTTTTGTTAATATATAAATATGTGCTCTTATTTGTCCCGTCCTGTTTTCATCTCCCGCATTCTGAATTTATAAGGTAGATAAATTTAGTTTTTCTTTTCCTTTTCGTTAATATACAAATGTGTCATCTTATTTGTTCCCGTCCTGTTTTTATCTCCCACATTCTGAATTTGAAAGGTAGGTAAATTTAGTTTTTCTTTTCCTTTTTGTTAATATACAAATATGTGCTCTTATTTGTTCCCATCCTGTTTTTATCTCCCACATTCTGAATTTGTAAGGTAGGTAAATTTAGTTTTTCTTTTCCTTTTTGTTAATATACAAATATGTGCTCTTATTTGTTCCCGTCCTGTTTTTATCTGCTGCATTCTGAATTTGTAAGGTAAGTAAATTTAGTTCTTCTTTTTCTTTTTGTTAATATATAAATATGTGCTCTTATTTGTCCCCGTCCTGTTTTCATCTCCCGCATTCTGAATTTACAAGGTAGATAAATTTAGTTTTTCTTTTCCTTTTCGTTAATATACAAATGTGTCCTCTTATTTGTTCCCGTCCTGTTTTTATCTCCCACATTCTGAATTTGAAAGGTAGGTAAATTTAGTTTTTCTTTTCCTTTTTGTTAATATACAAATATGTGCTCTTATTTGTTCCCATCCTGTTTTTATCTCCCGCATTCTGAATTCGTAATGTAGGTAAATTTATTTTTCATCCTTTAATGTTGAGATGTAACTTGTCCTATGTTATGGGAGCGAAGCATGGACTCTCCGGAAGGGAGACGAAAGCAGTTTAATAGCTTGCGAGATTAGATTCGTGCGTCGAACAGCCGGCTGCACCAAATGGCACCAGAAGAAAAATGTATACTACGTGCTGCAAGAACTTAATATAATCACCAGTCGTAGACTACATTTCAAGATAAGCAGAACTGGAAGAAACATGTCATGAGAATGGATTTGTCGAAGCTCCCTGACGCAATAATGAAATATCGTTCAAATGAAAAACGCTCACTGGGTCGTCCCATGAAAAGTCGATATAAAAATCCCTTTCTCGGGCCATAACAATTCTTCTAGGGCTGACACATGATAGGATGAAGATGATGATGATGATGATGATGATGATGATGATGGTGATGATGATGACCTGGGTGCTAGGACACGAAATTGAATACTAAATATGACGCAACGAAATCGTGTTCCTGACTTGGCACTTTTGATGTGAACCGATCTGTTTATGCACTGGAAAAGATAAAAAACGGGCTCTCAAGTGTTGTAATAATTCACCATTAAAATGGGACACACTCACGGATAGGAGAACGTGAATTCGATTATGCGCAATGTTCAAAACATACACAGGTGAGCCTGCCTGGAGAGAAATAAAAAATAGCTTTCAGCCGCCAAATTACTCGTCAAGGAACGACCTCTCATATAAATTGAGGGAAAGAAGACAGAGGACGGACACTGGAAAGTTTTCTTTTCTCAATCGTACTATCGGGGACTGGAATGCTTTACCTGCATACTTACTAAAGGCTTTACCAATAACCAAAAATGTATTTAAAAACAGGCTTAAGGTCTTTACTAATAGACGGTAGTATTTTATACACACTATTTAAAGGGTGTAATTGATATCTGTTATTGAAGTGTTGTATCAGTGAAGAAGTGTGTTGTGTCAATGAAGTGTGAAGTGTGTTGTGTCAGTAAAGTGTGTTGTGTAAGTGAAGTGTGTTTCTGTCAGTGAAGTTTTATAGTTTATAATGGCAGTGCAAAGTATTTGAATAGTGAAATGTTTTGGAAATGTTAGTGAAATCAGGATAGAATCAGTGAACTGTGTCGTAGTTCCAGTGCAGTGAGTGAGTTGTCAGCGAAATGAGTGTAGTACTATAAGGTACTTGTGCAGGTATCATATTCGTGGGTTTTAGTTCGAACTTAGGGTTAAGATATAAATTAGATTTACTTTAAATGTAATTTTAAGTGATCGTGCTTCATTTAATTTAGGATGCTCCCTGTCATTATTATTATTATTATTATTATTATTATTATTATTATTATTATTATTATTATTATTATTATTATTATTAGTATTTTCATTAATTGTATTCTTTTATTAATTGCGTTTATTATTGTCAGTTACCACTGTCACCGGTATATACCCATTTGCAGTATGAATAAATACATACATACGAGTACGGAAAAAAACTTTATGTAGTCTTGGTGCTAATTTTCACAAGAAGTCTGCTATTCTCTTATTTTGTTTCGGAATAAAGTACGTATTGCTTTCATATTTCATTTGTATTATATGCATTTTTGTACAACATTAAATTCCTCCCCCCCCCCCAAATTTTTTTTTTTTTTTTTTTTTCCGCCACACTTTCACTTCAGTATTATTTCTTGACCCATGCTTCAGATCCGTAAGTGAATAGACCTATTTGTATATCTAAATTTCTATGCAACTTCATATAATAATATTTCAATACTACTTATTGTACAGGAAACATCGCAGAACCTACCGCGAAACAAACCTTTGTCCCTTTGCTACAGTTCTCTATATCAAAAGAGGAATTAGAATTCGTGGCGCGGCAGTCCATGAAGAACCAAGGCCAATTAGCCACCCGTTCACATGGCTTAGCAGAGGTGCACGACCATCCAACAAGAACGGAAGTACCGTATGATTAGCAAGGTGATCCCCGCAGCCGTTATACCTGATTTCCTTAACCGAATTTCGCTATCTTTGTTTCCCAAGTTCAGTACGATGCTGGACGGGCACCCATACACTGGCCGAAATTTCATGAGTCTTACGCATGATGCCTTAGACCATGATGCTACGGCGAGGGTCTCAAAAGATAAATGAAAAAAAAAAAAACACACACACACACACCGTGTTCCGCTTAAAGGGATCAAGAAATAAATGTTTATCATTCAAAATCAGATCAAGATATTGTTGTGATTTACATCTGACAAGAAGCAGAAAATGTCCGAGTTTAGGCAACAATGGTTTAAAAACAACTGCATGTTCATGCGCATGCGCACCAATGATTAACGTGGAAACAAGCCTGGCGCCATTCAGTAGAGCATTCTGTCATTGGACCATTCTTCTTCATCGAGGTGACAGTCACAAGGAATGTGTATTTGAACATGTTTGAGAACTTTTGTTATTGACCAAGTTAACCAAATTGACCCAGGATCGGTTTTTCCAGCAACATGGGGCTCCACCCCATTACTATGGAACAGTGCGTAACTTACTGGATGCAGACTTTCCCGATGGGTTAATTAGAAGAGAAATATCACTTGCCTAGCCACCTACGTCACCCGACTTGACGCCCATTGACTTTTTTTTTCTGGGATTTTGTGAAGTGTGTTGTGTAGCAACGTGGTAGAGTTGACACTTTGGAAAAACTGAGGCAACGCATTACAAATTGCGCTAGTCACTCCACACATGTTATAGAACACTTGGCAGGAGGTTGTGTACCGCTTAGATGTCTGCAGGGTAACTCGAGGTGCACACATATCAAGTTGCATTGTCCATTCTCCGAAACTCTGAGAGTTTTTACATCAAGTTATGTAAAAAGTTATGTTATGTCGTATAAAACCATTATTTATACATTCAATTAGCACTTATTTCTCGATCCCTCTAAGCGGAATACTGTGTATATACACATTGGCCGAAATTTCAAGAGTCCTACGCATGATGCCTTAGACCACGTTGCTACGGCGTGGGACTCAAAAGAGAAATACAAATAAATAAATAAATATAAGTGTAGGCCTATATATTCTTTTAATTGGTCGATCTGGATGGCTCAGTTAGTATAGCGCTGGCCTTCTATGCTAGAGGTTGCGGGTTCGATCCTGGGCCAGGTCGATTGCATTTAAGTGTGCTTAAAGCTCAAATGCGACAGGCTCATATCTGTAGATTTACTGACATGTAAAAGAACTCCTGCGAGACAAAATTCCGACACACCGGCGACGCTGATATAACCTCGGCAGTTGCGAGCGTCATTAAATAAAACATAACATTTAAACATAACATTTCTTCGGGATATGTGTGATAAGGCTTTCTTGTATTAAATTCTAACGTACCTTGTTTACATGTTTCGACTTATTATGGGTCATCTTCAGAACTGGTTGTTCCTGGTCTTGGTGCCTCTTGTTTTGTTTCCTGTGAGGGTGTATTCGTGTGGTGTAAAGTGGATCAAAGAATGTGTGTGTTCTGAAATTGAGTTGTATGTTGAGAATTTCATTAGGGTGTATTTTTGTGTGTCTGTATATTTCATATTGTTCTAGTGTGTTTAGTTTCTGGCTTTCTGGTTGGATGTGTAGTATTTCCATGTCTGTGTTGATGTCTCTGTAGGTATGGTTAGCATTTGTGATGTGTTCTGCATATGTGGAGGTGTTTTGTAATTTTGTTATGGCTGTGATGTGTTCTTTGTAACGTGTTTGAAATGATCTGCCTTTCTGTCCTATGTAGAAGTTGTTGAAAGTGTTACATTCCGAAGTGATACAATGTTAAAAGTTGTGTAATCAAGATGCATAACATTTCTTTTAATTTCTTCTTTTATTGCAAACGAAATTGGCCCTCTTTTGTAATGTTTACTTCGGCCATTAGGGGAGATTGGACTTATTTCCGGAACTCAACGTTCTCACTGTGACCAACACATTTAACTTCAAGACACGTTAATGATAATGGAGCACACAGCACTTCAATTGTTTCACCAGACGTGCTCTGTGTCTTGAGTGCCTCCCGCAACTCCGTGCTCTGCAGTCGTTAAACAGACTCTGCAATCAGGCCGTTTAGACCTATATTTCTTAATTATAACACGTAGTTTTTTATTTATTTCGCGTCTCCTTTACATAAATAGGTTCATTTTGTATGTATCATATACCATATCGTACACAACATAAATATCATCTACATAGCGTGCATCACATCATAATCATACTATTCGTATAATCATACTACGTACACTGGCGTCCACTAGTAAGCTTTTATACAGAGTGATTCACGAGGATTTACCGTACCTTACGGAGCTTATTTCCGAGGACGTTCTGAGCATAAAATGTGGTATAAACATGTGTCCCAATCTCAATATTTTCAGAATTACATTAATTTGAAGTTGTCTGTAAAATACCATTATTCTTGAGTTTTAAGGGTAAAAGGGTGTTACTAGGGCTAGGATTTTGATGAAATTGCATCTTTTTTCTAGTAAGCCAGAAACACAGCTGCTTTAGTATTTATATGTTACGTGATAAACTGAGTGTTTTAAGACATATTTGTTAGGGCATTTTTTTTTTTTTGCATTTTTGCCTGTTTCAACTCATAAGAGCATCTTTTGTTTTATTCGGTCATTTTTTAGGCATTTTCGTTTAATTTTGGCCATAAATCCCCATTATTAATGTAAAATAATGTTTATTTCCTTTGATATTTTCTTCACATATTTTGTCCATTAATACCCATTATTTTGTATGATATTTTAATCGTTTTTCTACACAAATATTGTTTTTTAACGTAGTACACCCCATGTAATGGATAAGTCCAACCACCCCTTCAATATAGACTCCTATATACCTGCTAATTCCGGATAAGAGTGGCCTTGTGGTAGACTACATGGAAACTAAAAATAAAGTAAATCCATGGCAGTACAGCGCATGAAGGGCCAAGGCAGACCAGCTGACTGCTGACCTCACGTCCACATGCCGACGCAGAGGTGAACGATCATACATGGAAACTACAACAGGTAAAATAATTAATTAAAGTGTACTACTTAGAAAAAATTATGTAAAATTTAATTTAAATACTAATCTAAATATTAAAGAAGTACAAAACCTCTTTCCCTACTAAGCCAATTATGTACGATTAATTTTAGGGCATTTTTAATGGCATTTTTGAAATATTTTTAGGTCATAAATGCATTGTTTTTAGGACATTTTTTCATGATTTATAGGTCATCAAAATCCTAGCCCTATGTATTACAAATAAAGAATGAACTATTCAGGAGTATCATTTCTTTAATTAGCTAGTATTCTGAAGCAAAAATGTGTTGTGAATTCCATAGTTGTTTCGTACAGAATCTTCTTTTTTTTTTTTTCTTTTTTTTTTTTTTTCGATTTTAAACTACAAAATTACATTTTCTTACTCATTTATCACAACAATTGTTACAAATCACGCCACTTGTGTAAATTCCTTAAGACTGTACATTGGGATGCTTAATTGAACTGTAAAGAATCAAGTTCCTAAAGTTATAAGGTTTGTAACAATTTCTGTGATAAATGCGTTGGAATGATATCATTTTTAGTTAAAAATTGAAAAATAAAATTTGTACAAAGGAATTAAAACACATTTTTAGCTTGAGAACACTAGCCAATTAAAGAAATGATACTTTTGAATAGTTCATTCTCTATTTGTAATATTTTCTACCCTTAAAAGTAAAGAAAAAAGGTATTTTACTAACAACTTCAAATTAATGTAACTTTGGAAATATTGAGATTGGGACAACTGTTTATATGATTTTTTGCTCAGAATGTCTTCGGAAATAAGCTCCGTAAGTGACGATAAATCCTTGTGAATCACCCTGTATAGTTTTTCGAGGACTTCATCTAAGATGGCGAGGTCAAAATTAATGAATACTGAAAAATGACCCTAAATGCGATTCAATTACATTCGAATTCCATTGTAATTATTATATTTCTTTGTTTTGATATTTCAGTTTTAATAAAAATGTATTTATCATCATCATCATCATCATCATCATCATCATCATCATCAACAACAACAACACACTTTATTATATTTGCATTCAGTCACGTACCGGTATGTCTGTTTTTAGTTAATTGTGTCAATTTAATTTTTTTTTTTCAAATTTATTTCAAATTTCAAATACATGGTCAAAATACAAATTTATATAATAATACAGAACAGAACATAAAATGCAGAATAATAATCAGACTACAGAATATAATTACAACACTAGAAATAAAAATAAAATAATACAATCAATACAAAAAGAGGATACAATAATATTAACAAAATTTGAGGACCGAATAAGCAGCGCTCGTGTTCGGTCGCAGTTCAGATATATTGTTAATTAATATAAGAGGAATATAGAAAATAAAACAAAATAGGAACTAAAATTGAAATTACAACTACAATGAAATTATAGAATATAATATTAACAGAGATAAGAATAGTATCGTACGTGAATAAAGTAGAACAATTTATGAAAAATATATGTATTCCGTAACTATAGAATGCAAATATAATATAAGCTGATTAAATCATACACATAGGCTATAAATTTGTTTAATCAAATAGAAGACTTAACACGTTTCTAATTTTCTTGTTATATGTTAGTGGGATGAAACATATTATTCTGATTTTCTGATTGTAACTTCGCCTTCCAGAAGGCGTTTCACACCGATATGGTCCTCTTTAAATCCTATATATAGGTCAAAATCGTTCCTCTCAAAAGCACAAACTGCTATTTGAGGATGGAAAATTAATTTTAGCTCAGATGACTTTAGTCTATGGGTTCCAAAAGCTGTTATGAGAGAGTTTATTGAATTCATATTGCAGTATTCCGCTACAATGAACTTTAAAACAAGTCACTACTACTCCAATCATAAAAATAAATCATGCGGTAAATTACTGCGATCCGAATCATGCGATGCGGTGACCCGCACCCTGGTAGCCTACAGCGAAACTGAAGCCTACAGGCCAACCGTAGCGCAGTCAGCTGCCAGCTTCTCGCTAAAGCGACACTACCTGGTGCCCGGAGGTTCGTGCGAGACTTGTGATGAACAAAGAAACTATGTGACAGTTTTAATTGATCACGTTTATTTCCTCTGACACTTTTATTCCACCAGTGCATCATTATTGTCCTACCTTGTCAGTCTTGAGTAACGTTTGCTGCTAAAAAAAAGTCGTTAAATAAGTAATTTCATTAAAGGCGTAACCCGTAAAAAGGTAGAATGATACATAAAATAACTTATAACAAACTAGCCGTACCCGTGCGCTCCGCTGCACCTGTTAGAAATAAATATAAAGTAATTACATAATTGAAATAGGACTTTTGATCCAGGGAACATTCGTGTTTGATAGAAGGATAAATCGTTTAATATGTTACTTAATTTAAATTGTATTTAAATAATTAAAATGCGGTCATTTTGGTCCAGAGAGCAATCATTTGGTGCAATGACAATTCCTTTAACATGTTTCTTAATTGTTATTACATGCAACCATAGTTTAATGAAGATTGATCATTTGATCAATTGATCGATTGATCATTTAGTTTCAATGTGTATACTTTATATTACTTGCTATATGTTTCAGAAGTAATAACATTGTAGAATTATGTCCATCTAGAGAAACTACACTTTCCAATGGTGAAATAATAATTAAACAATTAATTAGCTTCCGATATTACTTCATACAAACACAGAAACATTCTCTTAGGCTATGTTTAATAGCTTTCGACTGTTGTTGTCCAAGACCCCTTATAGACGAAGTTATTTGTTTTTATTTCAGTACAGCGCCTTAGATAGCGTTGTAATTGTAATTTTAAAACTCATTTATCTAATTAAATATCAGTCCTATCAAAATTTTGTATAGAGTAAAACTTATCGGAAATTATTTTTAAAGAAACGTTTGTTATGTAATATTTTTCATGAAAATCAATAATAAGCGAGATATTTCGATTTATTTAATTCAGATTCCCTTATAACTCCCCTTTTAAACAAAGTATTTTGAATGCCATATAGCCTAAAATCTAAGTTACAACGAACTTAATTTATATTCCAATTTTCATATAAATCGGTTCAGCAATTATCGCGTGAAAAGGTAACAAATATACAGACAGACAGACATACAAACAAAAATGTAAAAAAAAAAAAGCGATTTTCGGTTTCATGATGGTTAATTATACATGTTAACACTAATTATTTTTGGAAAATCGAAAATTACCAGAAAAATTTTGGCTACAGATTTATTAGTATATAGATAGATAATGTAATTTACTATTATATGCAGGGGCAGGTATTTATGGATATTAATATTATAATTTGTGTTTTTTAATATTGGTGTTGGCGGAGATTGTTGGAGATTGAGTTGTACTCTTAGTGGAGATTAATGGAAATTTTGGAAAATACAATTATTTTGGAATTGGTGTATTAATTCGGTATGAATATTACTTCCCAAATAATTAACATTAGAGGTTCGTTGGATTCTGGTAAAGGTATGGTTTGGCCAATAGACAATACTTGTTGGATTGAGACTGTATTTAACACACATTCATTAAAACGGGGGAAAAAAAAACTTGCAGCCTCAAATTAACACTTTCAAATTATTAGTGAAATGTTGAATTCTCCGTCTTTTGAGTTAACTAATGTAATCAGAACACCTGGAATACCATGCAATGTAGCGTACTTGGATATATAACAAATTCAAGTGAAAAAGAAAATCCAAAAAGAAGTTCAAAATATGAAATTCGCTATAAAACAACGCAATAGTAATAATTCCCGAATTCATATTTCGCTATTAGAACTCTATTTCGCGACTTGTCGCGATTGTTTTACCCGCATATTATTGATCAGAATCACTTAACTCGTAAAGATTAAGAAAAATCTATTGTATATCTATTATGTCGTGATTTTCGCGATCTCCATAAATACCCGGCCCTGATTATGTGTAATAAAAATCTTATTGCTGTTATCCCTTAGGGAACTTGTGGTTTTCTCCATTTTCCAAGAGAACCGCCGCCTAGAACTGTAGATATTGATACCTTATCACACACCTTAACAAACACCTCAAAATCGTGCAACAAAAGATAGAGATTCCCTCAAACGCATTAGATAACCAACTCTTACTAGAACTTTCCAAGATAAGCCAAAACCTCACGTATAAGATTTTACGTTGAAACTCTCAATAAATAATAACACTGATATTATTGGTATTTGATTACTAACAACTACAGTTCTGCAAATCTAGCTTTTTCAGATATTATAGCTTTCTGTAAAGCTGACTTCAATAATTTCAAGGTAAAAATTGTTCCAGGGCCGAGTATCGAACCACGGAACCTTTGGCTGAGCGCGCCAACGCTCTACCGACTGAGCTACCCAGGAACTATACCAGACGCCGGATCAATTACTGCTTATATCCGAATCCACAGCTGAGAATAGTAATGAGTATTGGACTCATCTAAAAAGCTGTATACAGACAACAGCAAAAGAAACAATAGGTTGGGGTGGAACTTATAAATCCAACCTTTATCCGTTAATTTTACTACAGAATAAAGTATTAAAAATTTGTTTAAAAAGCAGATGGATTACCCAACTGAATTTTTGTTTAAACATTTCAAAGTTTTCAACATTAAACAAATGTGTTATTTTATTTTATTAAAATATTTTCATAGAAATTTTAATAACTTTGAAGGTATATACATAAATATGGAACTAAAAATACGAATTCTCTCCGTTTGTCTGAACCTAAATGTAAAACCAATGCAGCTTTTTATCATAGCATGAGTCAAGGTCCCAGATTATTAAACAAATTTTATTCTAATAATATTTCAACCACGAATCCTCTCCAAATTAATAAAAAAAAAAATAAAAATTATATTGGATTTATAGTTTGGGTTTAAACTATAGTTTGGGTTTAAACATATTAAACACTATTTAATCTGTATTCGCTCTCAATTTTAATTTTATTTTTGTCTGTATTGGAATCCCCTCCTGAGCACGAGTCTTACTCATTCAGGAGTGGGTTGGTTTATCTTTCATTGTATTTATTAATTTGTATTCATTTCAAACTTACTAGCAATAAAAGTAAATAAATAAATACAGAAAAGGTGTGAGAATTAAGACACAGGGTCACAGGGAAAATGTTGGAGAAGAAGAAGAAAAGTAAGAATTTCTCTTGCTTCCTACCTCCCCCAACCCTCACTGGAGTCAAGACAGCTTCCTTCATCAAGTTTTTCTTCAGTAAACATACGAGGATTTCGTTGGTTTTTCCGGTTATTTACAGAACCTGTTTTGTTAAACTCACCCATAAAGTTTATTATCGTGTTCGTACACGGAACTGGGCTATCAGGGAATTTACGTTTGGTTTGTCACAAGATTCCTTATTCTTTACCTACGTTCGGAGCATGTACAGTAGATCTATACATGTTCAAGTAGTGAATATGTAACCATTTCACAACACAACAAGATAGACAAAAATAAACTGCACTGATTCACAGCCGCTGGCTTGCGCGCGCTTATCGAAACCAAGCTGCACAATTCTACCTACAGGCCGAACAGAATCAGATGCAACTGTACATGTAACCATACGTCTGTCACTCGACTTACATTACGTCAAAATTTGTTGAGACTCCCTGTATTATTACCTTGAGTTTACAGATTCTTAATAAAATTATGGTAGGAGGACGCGAATTTTTATGCCAGGACTGCATCTAAGTTCAAGAAATCTAACAGCACTGCACCCAGATGAAACAAAGCAGTTTGAACTAAATGGATAGGATCAAATAAACCTATCACATCAGGAAAATGAAGGTAACAGGTTGAGCAAAGTATCTCCTAATATGCACCAAATCAGCCCTGGGCATAAGAGGGAAGTGAAAGGAACGGAGAAAAATCTCTGCCCATGTCTTTTTCGCTTACATCGACTTATAAACAAACGCATGATAAGTGGTGGATTTTAGGCAACTAGCGAGAGCCAAAAGTTCATAAAACTATAATACCCGCCTGATACAATCCGTCACTGATCTTCCTATCTACTCGTACCGCACAAAAACATTACTGTCTCATCCGGGGAAGATGAAGTGAGGAGTTGAGGGGTGGTCCGCAGTGACTCAATCGAGTTATTAGCACCCAGGTCTGCACCAAATGAAAATACAGGAAGCATCACCGGTAGATATGCTACCCTTATTGACAACACAACGATATATCTACCCGCAATTCCGCACATGAACTTTGAACTTTGTCTAAGAACTTATGATTATAAGAGACTTTACTTCGATCTCGAAAATTAAATTCAGAATAATGAAATATTTAACACAAGTAATCGATAAAACATACGTCTTTCTTCTGAGAAGTTAGATGCCAACATAGCGGAATTTATTATTTCATAAGCGATCGGAAATCGAAGGAATATGTGCAATATCTGCTAAACATTTCGTCCATATAATGCTGTAAATAAGAAATTCTAACGTATTCATTGTGTTGTAGAGCATGAAGATTTAAATTCGTAACATTTAAATACCTTGATGAAACACAAGAATGAGTAATATACTCGTAGATCAATGTAAGCTTACCGAGTGCCATCTGCAGCAATATTCCAGCCTCGAGTTTTCCAATGGCAAAGTTGGAAAGAATCAGGTTCCGTGTGTCCAAGTTGTTTTACATCTCTCGGAGCGACCTGAGAAAACGAATACATTCATATGAGAGGGATACAAAAATAAATCAGACAAGAAACAAATACAGAGTATTAAAAAAATGTATCCAATATTTTAGGAGGTGCCAGTATGCATCAAAATAAGAAAATAATGTCTAAATAAACATGGGTCCTACAACACATACTTTCTGAGATCTGAACACTTGTTCATAGGAGGTGCTCAATGTGACTTCCATTCATGGAAATGCATTCCTCTGCCCTTCGGCGTAAGGAATCACGCACTCTTTAAAATTTGTTACAATACATTAATAAGAAAGTCCTGATAACGATCCCCAGTTAATCTCTGTGGTAGCACGTATGGCTCTATTAATCTATCACCAAGAACGCCTGCCCATAAGTTGACTGAGAATCGGTGCTGATGCCTTGTTTCTTCAACTGCATGGGGATTTTCATCAGCCCACACATGTTGATTACGAAAATTCACAACACCTTCTCTGCTGAACCCCACTCATATCCGCAACCAGACTTTTGTTTTCGGTATTCCATGCGACGTATCAGTATTCCATGCCAGGGGTGTCTGCTATATTGCAGGACAGAGGAATGCATTGCCATGAATGGACGTCACATTAAGCACCTCCTATGAACAAGTGTTCAGATCTCAGAAAGTATGTGTTGTAGGACGCATGTTTATTAGATATTATTTTCTTGTTTTGATGCATACTATCACCTCCTAAAATATTGGATACTTTTTAACACCCTGTATACGTAAGATAAGTACGAAAAAGAAATGTGACTAAGAAAATTGGAATGCATCAAGAGACGTACAACATAATAAAGAATTTAAATTTAGATAATTATTCCCTTTATATCCACACAACTTAAATGGGGATGAGTTGTGTGGATATAAAGGGAAGAATTGTGATTATATCGTGTATGGTTCCTGGGGTAGCTCAGTCGGTAGAGTATTCGTGCGCTAAGCGAAGGGTCTCGAGATCGATACCCGGCTCTGGAAAAATTTTTCTCTTGAAATTATTCAAGTGAATTGATAGTTTACTTCATGATCAACGAAGAACTGATACCAATAAATCCAACGAAGGGGTAAAGAAAAACAGAGCTGTATTAATATGAATCATTGACGCTATTTGTCTTCTAGCTAACCAGGAATTCCCTCTACGGGGACATGACGAATCAGATAATTCTTTAAACAAAGAAAATTTTTAGAATTTTTGAATGTGTTAAAATAATATGGTTTACTTTTAGAAAACAATCTAAATTCTTCCACACTGTTTCCAGGAACTTCTCCATTGATTCAAAATGATACCATAAAAGCTATTACTGATGTAGAAAAAGAAGAAATAAAAAATGAAATTAGCTCAGTTTCATTTGTAGCTATAATACTTTATGAAACTTTTGATATTGAGAACAAATCTCAACTATCTACAGTTCTCCGCTATATCTATGAAAGATTTTTGGGTTTTGTAGATGTTAGTGCTGATAGAACAGCAGAAGGTTTATTTACTCACGTATCACGAGTAGTTAATGAATTTGAGATTTCTAATAAACTCGTGCGACTATAGTCCTATTATATATTTTTAACAGAACACCCATACTCCAGGTTCAGCATACGCTACTGGAAAATTCCTAGTCATTCCAAGAGTGAAAGATAGCAAAGGAAATACAAGAATGTAAGTGGCAAGAAGGAAAGGAAAATTACTTATTGATTAGATATATTGCTTATTTACATGTTATCAATACATTTTAACAGTTCAAGGTAGGCCTAATGTTTAAAAAATTCCACCACCGGTTTCAATGCACATTTCAGCTATTTTGATAACAGGAAGTATTACACTTCCAAGGTCGTCTTGTTTCTTTACGAGTGCAGCACCATTCATAATTCTTCTCTTGTGTTCACTTTGTCTTTATACACTTCTTCTTTCATTAAAAAAATGACAGAAGTAAGTTCTGGGGACCCCGGTAGCCAATTCATGTGACCACTGCTACCGTCCATCGTTTCGAGGGATGTGAGAGTTGGATGATGTGTCACTGACGGCTAAAATGTACAGGAGCTCCGTCATGTTGGAAGAACATTCGTGGAACCACCGATGGAAATTAAAATCAGACGTTTCTTTACACTCATTAAGGTACTCACCTACACTTAATTTTTAATTTTCCTTAATTAAAAAAATGATTCTTTTATTTTTATGTCATCTGAAAGTTTGAACTTTCTAGTTTGCAAAAAAAATATCAGTTTTGTCTCTATGATGTTTGGTTAATTAATTACCTCAGTTTACATTGACCGGAAGCATCTTTTCTTTAAACCGGAAGTGCAGTTCTGTAAGTGTCAACCCGTCACATTCTGTTAATTTTATATATTTTCTTCGCGTAATAACAATTTGAATTTGACGGTACAGTTTGACTCTATTATTTTTCGTATAGTCAGGAAGCTGTGTGTTTGGTTACAATTTTTCATACTTTTAGGATGTAGACGATTTTTCTCCATGTTCAATTTTACAGCATTTTACAACACTAATGTTAACACAAAGTGCACTTAGAATTGAGATATTTTCATCATTCTTCAGTGTTCTACTGCTTAAGAAAGTTAATTTAAAACTCCAAGATCTTAAATTTTTATTTTTATGTTTGAAATTTTCAAAAACTAAAATTACATTTTTCCTTAATGGGATAATAACTTACAGGAAAAATCTGTTTTCACAACTTATTCTGTGTTCTTTTAGGAATAAGACGGTGAAAGAAATTTTGTTCTAACATAAAAACTGTGGTCCAAGGCCTAAAACAAACCCAGTTCAGTTTTCGCTTTAATAATTGCTCACCCTTGCCCTCCCAAAAAATATTTGTGGGGTTTATTTTGTGTGAAAATCCTTAATTATGTGCCGAGTAATCAGGAAAAAAAGTTTTTAAACTTTGAATAAAACTGCAAATTTTTCTCCCAAGGGTAGACAAGTACCTTAAGAACAGTGCTGCCCTCAGACGATCTGAGAATAGCGATACGTACAATTCCTTTGTAGCCATTAAATTTGTAATTTCTCCATACCAATTGTAAGGTTTGTATGCTTAACAATTTATAAATTCGTTAATCGTCGATGCTACTTACCCATTAGAGTGCTACGAAATGTTTATTTGGCCATTTTTCAGTCTATCATTCAATATGGTATTATTGCTTGGGATGGAAGTACAAAAATTAATCTTAGTCCGTTAAATTTATTACAAAAACGAATAATTAAAATTTGTTTGAAGAAACGTTTTGATTATCCAACTAAATTAATTTATTCTGAATTTAATATATTTAATATTGAACAAATTTATAAATATACTCTGTTGAAATTGTATCATAAAATCGTAATAAGTTTATATTACAGGCACATAATCATGATAAAAGACGAAATAATAATTCAACATTAGTAGAACCTAAATGTTTCACATCTGATGGCCTAAAGCATAGCATTAATTTTGGCCCTCGGTTGTATAATTCTTTAGCTAAATTACACCCAGAACTTCTAACATGTAACCCACTAATATATAACAAGAAAATCAGAAGCATGTTAATGTCTTCAATTTTGATTAAATAAATTTATATCCTATGTGTATGAATTAATCAACCTATATTATATTTGTATTCTATAATTTCGGAATACATATTTTTCCATAAATTGTCCTACTTTATTCACGTACGATATTCTTCTTCTCTATGTTAATATTGTATTATATAATTTCATTGCAGCTGTAATTTTAATTTTAGTTCCTATTTTATTTTATTTTATATATTCCTTTTATATTAAATTTTGTTAATATTACTGTATCTTCTTTTTTATATTGGTTGTATTATTTTATTTCTATTTCTATTGTTGTAATTATATTCTGTATTCTGTATATTTAAATTTAAACTTTGCGTCGATGGGATTGGTGACGAGATGAGGCCGAGGATTCGCCATAGATTACCTGACATTCACCTTATGATTGTGGAACAAGTCAAAATTTTACAATATTACAATTTTTGGCGACATGAAGTGAGGTGAGGCCGAGGACTCCCCATAGACCATCCGGCATCCGCCCCTCGGAAAAAATCAGGAAATGGAACCAAACGAGGGTCCAACCCCAGCCCAAGCTACGCTGGTGGCAGTTAGGTTTAAACTGTAATAAAAGCAGAGTATAACTTTTACAGCAAACCAGCTACAACGGCTGGAGGGATCATCGTGCTAACCATAAAATACCTCTATTCTGGTTGGATGATCGTCCATCTCTGCTTCGGCATATGGACGTGAGGCCAGCAGCCGGCTGGTCGGTCTTGGTCCTTCATGGGTTGTAGTGCCATGAATTTACTTAGGCCTACTTTACTTTAGAATTTTTATAGAGTGCGAAAAGATACTTCGAAAATTCAAATAGTATGGACCTTTCATAAGAATAACTACTATTCATGTTTGTTAATTCAAATGGGGAAAGAAAAAGTCCATATATGAACATAGGGCAAAGTTCTAAGAGCCATGGAGTAGCAGTAGTATACCTACTCCTTACATCAGTTTAGAAAATGTGAAACAGAGAATATAATGCCTCTTTCCGTAACTTTCCTTATTAGGTTCTACATTCTCTGCACGAGTACCATACGCGTGAAAAGAAAAAAATAATTTATTCCTTTGTATTGAAATGAAAATTACCAACTTTTCCCTATACTGATTTTCCTGGAAAATTTATCCCCAGAGGGATTTTTCGAGACTTTTGAAGAGAACTCAGGCAGAAATGTCTATCTGTAATTACTGGAGCGCGGATGGGGTAGAATGCAAACAAATCCTTCTGCTATGCGGGGCTGGAGGCACAGGCTGGAAACCAAGACCAGAAAGTTCAGCTTATTACGCACTTTGTCTTCTCTCAAGGAAATATTGCAAACTCGAGAAATGTGCGCTCGTATAATTTCCATTCCGTCGTTCTTTATTGCTGACTCACTTTTCTCCATTCCTTTAATTTATTCCCACTCTTGATTATCTTCTCTTATTAATTATCTTCATTTTAGTTGCCCTTCTATTTTATTTTCTTCCTTTATTTCACCTCTCTTTCCATCCTTCTTTTCACATGTCTCTCATCTTTCGCCCTTTCAAATCTTTTTCTTGACCACCGATTTGGTCTATAGTTTATAAGTGTGGGTCATACTCCAAGGCTCTTTTTGAGATAATGGCCTGATTGAGTTTTTCCTAGGTTTCCTGAACTGTTAGGTGAACTTTAGGTATATAATTGCCTACCATAACGAATCCTAGACACATCTCGCCAGAAAATCCTCTATCACCAATCCCGTAAATGTACAGTTGATGCAGCCCCAATAAATAAACTAAAATGTTCCCCTCTCTCCATCCATCCATCCATCCATCCATCCATCCATCCATCCATCCATCCATCCATCCATCCAATGCAATGAATCAGATACAGATTGTACATAGTGCTGAATCAGATATGGATTATGTAGCGTATTGACTATTAAACAGGACACGGATTGCACAGTGTGTTTACTGAGATATGAATTGTACAATGTGTTGAATCTGATACGAATTGTGCATATGCTGAATCAGATGTATTGCACACAGTGTTGAATCAGATACGCATTGTACAAAGTGTTGGATAAGATACGTGTTGTACAGAGTGTTGAATTAGATACGGATTGTACATAGGCTATTCTGAATCAGATATGGATTGCACAGTGTTAAATCAGATACGCATTGTACAAAGTATTGTACAGAGTGTTGAATTAGATATGGATTTATGCATAATGTTTAATCAGATACAGATTTACGGAATGTTGATTCAGATAAGGATTGTATTGTGTTAAAACATTTACGGATTGTACAGAGTGTTGAATCAGATATGGATTGTACAGAGTGTTGAATCAGATATGGATTGTACAGAGTGTTCAATGAGAATTGTAGAGTGTGTTGAATGAGATATGGATTATACACAGTGTTGATTTAGATACGAATTTATATAGTGTTTAATCAGATACGGATTTAGGGAGTGTTGAATCAAATAGGATTGTACAAAGTGTTGTATAAGATACGGGTTGTACAGAGTGTTAAATCAGATATGGATTATGCAATGTTAAAACATTTACAGATTGTACAGAGTGTTGAATCAGATAGGTATGCATTGTACAAAGTGTTGGATAAGATACCATTGTACAATTGTACACAATACTGCACAAGACACGAATTACACATAGTGTTGAGTACGATACGGTTGTATTTAACTCAGATAAGGATTTATATAGTGTTGAATCAGATACGCATTGTACAAAGTGTTGTACAGAGTGTTGAATTAGATACGGATTTATGCATAATGTTTAATCAAATAAAGATTTACGGAGCGTTGAATCAAATAAGGATTGAACTGTGTTAAAACATTTACGGATTGTACAGTGTTTTGAATCAGATATGGATTGTACAGAGTTCAATGAGATATGAGATATGAATTGTAGAGAGTGTTGAATGAGATATGGGTTATAAAGACTGCTGAATTAGATACGGGTTATATAGAGTGTTAAATTAGATACGAATTTATATAGTATTTAATTAGCTACGGATTTACGGAGTGTTGAATCAAATACGGATTGTAAAAAGTGTTGGATAAAATACGAGTTGAACAAGGTGTGGAACCAAATACGGATTGTACAAAGTGTTGGATAAGATACAGGTTGCACAGAGTGTTGAACCAAATACGGATTGTACAAAGTGTTGGATAAGATACGGGTTGTAGTATAGAGTGTTGAATCAGATACGGATTGTACAATGTTAAAACATTTACAGATTGTACTGAGTGTTGAATCAGAAACGGATTGTACAATGCTAAAACATTTACAGATTGTACTGAGTGTTGAATCAGATACGGATTGTACAATGTTAAAACATTTACAGATTGTACTGAGTGTTGAATCAGATATAGATTGTACAGAGTGTTGAATCAGATAGGTAGGCATTGTATAAAGTGTTGGACAAGATACGGGTTGTACAGATTGTTGAATTAAATATGGATTGTGAAGAGTGTTGAATTAGATACGGATTGTACAAAGTGTTGGATAAGATACGAGTTGAACAAGGTGTTGATTGTACAAAGTGTTGGATAAGATACAGGTTGTACAGAGTGTTGAATCAGATACGGATTGTACAAGGTGTTGGATAAGATACGGGTTGTAGTACAGAGTGTTGAATCAGATACGGATTGTACAATGTTAAAACATTTTCAGATTGTACTGAGTGTTGAATCAGATATAGATTTTACAGAGTGTTGAATCAGATAGGTAGGCATTGTATAAAGTGTTGGGCAAGATAGGGGTTGTACAGATTGTTGAATTAAATATTGATTGTGAAGAGTGTTGAATTAGATACGGATTGTACAGAGTGTTCAATCATTTACGGATTATACAGAGTGTTGGATCAGATACGGGTGTACAGAGTGTTGAATGAGATATGAATTATACAGAGTGTTCAAAGAGATATGGTTTGTGAAGTGTGTTGAATTAAAAACGGATTGTACAAATGTACACAGCACTAAACAAGGCACGGAACAGAGTGTTGAGTACGATACGGGTTGTATAGAGTATTGAATCAGATACAGATTTACAAAGTGTTGAATCAGATGCAGATTGTACAGAGTTTAATTATATACGGATTGTACAGAGTTTTGACTCTGATATTAGTTGTTAGAGGTTGATTCAGATAAAAATTGTACACAGTGTTGAAACGTTTGCAGTATATTTTCTTTACACTCCATGCGATGAGCAAGCAAAAAGGACAGTAAATATAAATAAAAATGATTATTTGATGTGGCTCGGGTGAGCTTTCCGAAAGTTACACCGCATGATGCAGGGCCTGGAATGGGAGGGGAGGACGAACCCCGTACGTGATATTTGAAGCCCCCATCGCTGCATGCACACGTTCAGACAATCCAGTTTTAGGCAGGTTCCAGGAAACCCGCGCGCAACCTAGCCGGAAGAGGAGCAGGGGGTTGAAGGGGGAGCACATAGTAATGTGAATGAGCAGACGGCGCTGGAATGCACGCGCTCCCAGGCCACGGCTCTCCTAGCGCACATTAAAGGGGACGGAATTATCACAAACCACATTCCTGCACTTACAACAGCATCAAGACTTAATCAATTGGCGCGTTATAGAAATTTGTTCCTGAGATAGCACCTTCAGAACTACTCAGAACTACCTTTATATAATAAACAGCCTATTAAAATTTTACTATTAATATTACCATCATTATTTCCTTGGGGATAAAGACTGCGGGCACGTAGGACTGACATTCTTTACTTACTTACTGGCTTTTAAGGAACCCGGAGGTTCATTGCTGCCCTCACATAAGCCCGCCATTGGTCCCTATCCTGAGCAAGATTAATCCAGTCTCTATCATCATATCTCACCTCCCTCAAATGCATTTTAATATTATCTTCCCATCTACGTCTCGGCCTCCCCAAAGGCCTTTTTCCCTCCGGTCTCCCAACTAACACTCTATATGCATTTCTGGATTCACCCATACGTGCTACATGCCCTGCCCATCTCAAACGTCTGGATTTAATGTTCCTAATTATGTCAGGTGAAGAATACAATGCGTGCAGTTCTGTGTTGTGTAACTTTCTCCATTCTTCTGTAACTTCATCCCTCTTAGCCCCAAATATTTTCCTAAGCACCTTATTCTCAAACACCCTTAACCTCGATTCCTCTCTCAAAGTGAGAGTCCAAGTTTCACAACCATAAAGAACAACCGGTAATATAACTGTTTTATAAATTCTAACTTTCACTTTTTTGACAGCAGACTGGATGACAAAAGCTTCTCAACACAATAATAACAGGCATTTCCCATATTTATTCTGTGTTTGATTTCCTCCCAAGTATCATTTACATTTGTTACTGTTGCTCCAAGATATTTGAATTTTTCCACCTCTTCAAATGATAAATTTCCAATTTTTAAATTTTCATTTCGTGCAATATTATCGTCACGAGACATAATCATATACTTTGTCTTTTCGGGATTTACTTCCAAACCTATCGCTTTACTTGCTTCAAGTAAAATTCCCGTGTTTTCCCTAATCGTTTGTGGATTTTCTCCTAATATATTCACGTCATCCGCATAGACAAGCAGCTGATGTAACCCGTTCAATTCCAAACCTTTTCTGTTATCCTAATGGCATACTGTAAAGCAAAGTTAAAAAGTAAAGGTGATAGCGCACCTCCTTGCTTTAATCCACAGTGAATTGGAAACGCATCTGACAGAAACTAACCTATACAGACTCTGCTGTACGTTTCACATTTTAATTAATCGAACTAGTTTCTTGGGAATACCAAATTCATTAAGAATATCATATAAAACTTCTCTCTTAACCGAGTCATGTGCATTTTTGAAATCTATGAATAACTGATGTACTGTACCCGTATACTCCCATTTTTCCTCCATTATCTGTCGAATAGAAAATATCTGATCAATAATTGATCTATTACGCCTAAAACCACACTGATGATCCCCAATAATTTCATCTACATATGGAGTTAATCTTCTCAAAAGAATATTGGACAAAATTTTGTAGGACGTCAACAAAAGTGATATTTCTCGAAAATTATTACAGTTAGTCTTGTCCCCCTTCTTAAAGATAGTTACGATTATGGACTCCTTCCATGGACTGACATCCCTACTGTTATTAATACCGCTTGTCTATACAGGTGACAGCAACCTCCCGCTACCCTCTGAGCCGTCATGGCCTATAATGGGGATGACTTTTTAACGTGAAACTTTTATGTTGTAATGTTTTTCAGAATATTTGTATCAAATTTAAAAGTGTTTGTAATGTATACTAAAATATTCATATCAAATATAAAAGTGTTGTAGTGTACAGTATATGAGAATAACAGACTACGCGTATCAAAATGTAAAAGTATTGTAATGTTTTCCAGAATAAGGTAGGTGTCCCTGATATGGCCATGCTAAGGTTTGAGAATTTTTTTAGGCGCCATTTTGAAAAAAAAATGTAAACCACTTTTTCTTACTCGTTCTCAGTCTAATGGACTTTCTTAAAACAATTTCCTTTCCCCATAAAAATAGCTTTAATTGTCCAAAAAGTCCCAAATTCCAAAAGTCTACCTAGTGGCCATATCAGGAACATGTGCACATGGTATGGCCATCCTTGTTCCATGTTCTACAAATCGTGACTGTTTTCAGTTTGATAGCGCAGTTGTGTTAAAATTAAATAATTTTGGTGTAAAATGAATAAAAATGGCACTTAATAATTTTTTTTATAATTCAAAAGTGTAGTCAAAACAGGTTTTCCCATAAAAAATTAAGTTGTTTTTCTTAAAATATAAAATTTTTGCGTAATCCCAGCTATAAGGCATGTAAATTTGTCAGGTGAAAAACTAAAAGTGAAATGAACTTGATATGGCCATGGTGCATTTGATATGGCCATATCAGGAGCAGGTAAGCTTTCACGAAAATCGTTTGATTATGAACAGCTCGTAAAAGATACGCCATCAACTACAACACCAATCAACAGAACATTAAAAACTGAATGGAGTACGATGGTTTTCATGAAACAAGTCTTTGAAAAACATGCATAAAACAAAGGAGACTTACCAGAGAAAAATAAGAAGAGGTCACATGAAAACCGCAAAACAGACAACTGACGCCATATTGCTCAACCTGACTGGATGGAAAACGATCAAGTGACATATCAGGATGCCCTTTCATTGGATGCTGCTGCAATTATCTGATTTTTTGGTTAACTAACTCACAATAGGGGGGTGGCCATATCAGGAACATGGCCATAACAGGAGCACCCCCTTATTTGTATCAAATTTAAAAGTGTTTGTAATGTATACTAAAATATTCATATCAAATATAAAAGTGTAGTAGTGTATACCAGAATATCAGACTACGCGTATCAAAATGTAAAACTATTGTAATGTTTTCCAGAATATTTGTATCAAATTTAAAAGTGCTGTAATCTTGAGTATACTCGTACAGCAGTCGCTCTAAGACCATGTACAGTGCAATATACCACACATTATCAATATGTTAGTAATAATTCAACAACTGCTGTTTGTGTAATTTGTCACTACTTTCTTTTATACCAGATTCCCGTAAATCATTGCGCCACCTGACTTTTATGACAGTTGTTACGTAATTAACAACAAGTGACTGTGCACAAAGATAAACGTTGTCACGTAAATTTATGCACTCTGTAGTTTCTCTTCCTGGCCTCCATACAACAGGAACAAACTTGCTTTCCTTTGTTAATAAATGGCTACACATTCATTCTCGATTATTTTATTTCAACATTCTTTCGTAACTAATAATAACGCGGGTTACCTTGCGTTCAAATTACACGTGGCTTGAAACTCAGCATCTGCAACCCACACTTAATTGATCAGATCATTTCACTCTTTGTTAAAAGCCATTACTAATTCGTCTTTCTTCGCAAAGTTATAATCCAATAATTGAATCTGCCATTATAAAGAAATAAATGTTATGTGAAGTTCTATATAAGATATTAAAGAGTCGCAGACTTGACATATTATCATATTATAAGATTTATTATCACTGTATCATTTCCTTCAATTTTGTTATTACGAATGTTACCAACTTCGAGAGTATTTTCAAATAATAATAATACTAAACTGCCTCCATTAGGGTAGCCCTTACGGACTCAGCATATGCTCAAAAAATTATTACACATATGTAAACATAGATACTAAATTTTAAAGAAGGGAAACAAAGAAAAGCGCGTGAAAAATTACAATTGCTATTAATGTGGCACCATGTGATTAATTAGGATTTGGCAGGAATTTTTTTAACACAATTATCACAATGTCATCCCTCAAAGATGTTGGCAGAGCAAACTGCCGTCGAAATTCTTCGAAAAAAAGCTGGTATAGTCCCTCGAGCACCTATGAGCAAGCCGAATATCTCAAAGTGAATTAAGGCATATTTCAGCTTGAAATAGTTGACTGTAGACTCATAGATCGACTACTTCTCAAGGTGGACCTCGGCTGACCGATGACATTCTACTTCAAAACGCATCGTGGGGTGCACAATGATGCCCTGTTTAGTGTCAGCATTGCACGCTAAAATATCTACTCGTCTCGTTGACCCATTTTCAGCTAGACAAGAGATTTCTTCTTCTACTATCCAGCCCTTATTTCTTAATGCGGCAGCAATTTTGGATCTTACAAGATGATGTCTAGAGTTCCTCAAGAACAATCCCTGTTCACAGAATCCCAAGACGTGTGCTAAAGTTTCAATCTCCAGGCAGCCATGTCTGCACCGGGTACCGTCGAATACTACAATATTACCACTTACTACTTCCATCATTCTTATCTGTAGCAAAACCTCCACATATTATATAGATGTGTCGATATTTTACTATAATTACTACTATCCGCCCGACCATTCCTGAGCGCTGTAACAACACCATCGCTTTCAAAGTACCATCTCGCACTACTCGAATTCCTTCTCTCTCAGCCGCTTTCAACAAACACCCACTCCCTCTTTTTAAATCGCTAAAAACCCGCTTCGGGTACCTTTATTTGTTGGACGAACAGTAATGGATCTTACTGACTACATTTGTGTAAGTTTTACTGGTATGCAGGAATGAAGTAAGCTAGTTGAAGCTGCTGTTACTTGAGTGGGAGAAAGGTGACAGGCAGGGAAAAATAAGTCCTATATCTCTTTATTTCTTGGGAGGACAGTACGCCTAATATCTCCACGACCGCCTATGACCATTAACACGACCTACTACCATTATCACCACCGATGACAACCAGTGGCTGCTAGACCACCACATTCGACGACCACTCATAACCCACATCACCCCTCTCCTACTTCACCACCATCACTACTACTGCTACTAAAAATTCACTATCGCCATCACTGCTACCTAGCAAATCATAACAATGATTTATTATTATTATTATTATTATTATTACTATTATTATTACTTTTGGTGGCTGCCAACAGAATTTGTAACCCGCTGCAACGAAATACAATAAATAAATGAATGAATGACTGAATGAATAAATAGATTCATAGATGATTAGACATAGACAGACAGACAGAAAGGGCGGGCGGGCGGGCAGACGGACGGACGGACGGACGGACAGACAGACAGATAGATAGGCAGGTAGGCAGGCAGGCAGGCAGGCAGGCAGGCAGGTAGGCAGGCAGACAGACAGACAGACAGACAGACATACCGATAGATAGATAGATAGATAGATAGATAGATAGATAGATAGATAGATAGATAGATAGATAGATAGATAGATAGATAGGTAGGTAGGTAGGTAGGTAGGTAGGTAGGTAGGTAGGTAGGTAGGTAGGTAGGTAGGTAGGTAGGTAGGTAGGTAGGTAGGTAGGTAGGTAGGTAGGTAGGTAGGTAGGTAGGTAGATAGATAGATAGATAGATAGATAGATAGATAGATAGATAGATAGATAGATAGATAGATAGATAGATAGATAGATAGATAGATAGATAGATAGATAGATAGATAGATAGATAGATAGATAGATAGATAGATAGATAGATAGATAGATAGATAGATAGATAGATAGATAGATAGGTAAAAAAGGTAAATAAATATGTAAATAAATAGGTAAAGAAGTAAACAATAAATGAATAAATAAATGAATAAATATACACTTTCATCCGAACTGAAAGTATAAGTATTTTTTTACAGAAACGTCAATTTCAAGCGAAACTATTGAAAAAAATAAAGCATGCATTAGACACTTTTTGTTCAAATAATGTCCTCTATAACATTTATAAAAGAAGTCATGACGTTGAATTCCGTAAAAAAAAGTATGAAGTCATATTAATTAACAACGACGACGACAACAAAAATAAAATTTTATTATACAGGGATAATAAAATTTAGTTTCAAACATCTGAAGATAAACTAAATTCTATGTTGAACGATGGCGTAACTCACCAAACTCTACCGATTAATTTACTATGAATTTCCAAAAAGCACTCATTACTATGGATTTCCAATTAATTTTGTGTTAAAAGGAAAAGGTTGTAAATATCTCACAGACAGTCATCGTGAATAACACTAGATGATGTCATGGGGTGTAAATCACGTATGACTTATCTTTCAGAGTTCGTTATTCACAAGGATTGTGTCCCCATTCCCGCGAGCAAACATATTTCACCACAAATCCAGTGAAGAATTATAGCTTCAACGTAACCGGACTGTCATAATTTCCATGTCAGTTTATCTTGAAAGAAAGTTGGAAGGGGGAACATCACAACTGCCTGCTTGTCTATGAGCCTCTGCAAGTAATTCAGTCCTAATGCTGAGTCATAAAGTATAGCAATAAAATATTTCAATACTATATAGGCGATAACTATACAAATATTATGAGGAGAGACTTGCGAAACCTCAATTTCTGGCAAAAGACAACTAGAGATAAGAACTTCTGGAAGTTATGCAACACTACCTGCATTACGACTTCCATTGAACAGCTTTCGACAGGATTAAAAATATTTCTTTATTAGATGCCAGATAATCTATAATGAACTGTTGTAATATTATTATACAATTGTCGGGATCGTCATTTCGAACAGCTACTCTTGGGTGCCTTTCTGCTGTCACCAAGACATTAAACATTCATTCATTCATTGTGTTCTGTCCAAGGGTAGGTCTTTCACTGCAAACCCAACATTCTCCAGTCTTTCCTATTTTCTGCTTTCCTCTTTGTCTCTTCATATGATCCATATATCTTAATGTAGTCTATCATCTGATGTCTTCTTCTACCCCGAATTCTTTTCCCGTTCACCATTCCTTCCAGTGCATCCTTCAGAAGGCAGTTTCTTCTCAACCAGCGACCCAGCCAATTCCTTTTCCTCTTTCTGATCAGTTTCAGCATCATTCTTTCTTCATCCACTCTTTCCAATACAGTTTCGTTTCTTATTCTATCTGTCCACTTCATACGTTCCATTCTTTTCCATATGCACATTTCAAATGCTTCTAGTTGCTTCTTTTCACTTTGACGTAATGTCCATGTTTCTATCCCATACAATGCTACACTCCACACAAAGCAATGTTATGTTAAAATCTAGTTACAAATTCAGTCTTCATGGATACACATTATTACGTTGAAACAGTGCTGTAGTTGGACCGGTACGCCGTACCGTCTAAAATAAAAACTCTCTGTTACCGTACCGGCAAAAAATTATAGACTCGAAAATATATTAACTATGTTTAACTATTGTTTAATATACTTTGATATGGACGATGTTAACTATTTGAAAAATATTTTGATTTCGATATCTGGCATAAAAGTAGCGGTTGGCATCTCATATCCTTCGCTTAAACGCTTGTCCATTCATTGTTTTATCGAAAACCATGGTCTGGCACTTCAGGAGTAGGCCTACTTGTGATTTGTTCATTTCAAGCTTGCATACTGCTGCGGTATTTCTGCAAGTAATTAACATTAATTTTATGGCATGGCGCCTCAAGAAATCTGCTACACTGATTCGCTAATTTCAAAACTTGCGTAGATGCCTTCGCATAACACTAATCTTACGATGTGACGCCTCAAGAATTCTGCAGTGATTAGCTAATTTTAAAACTCGCTCAGGGGTAATGCTAGCAGTTTGCTAGAGGAGGGAAATATTAATTTTCGTGCATTCCATGAGTCTTAAATATTAAAAAAGAAACAGAACGTAGTATTCACGATGAAAAAAAAATGATAGTGACAGATATCAGATGTACAAAATATCCCAGAACACAACGAGACTTACATTTGGAGTGTGTCTGGCTATTTAGAAGCTGTTTTGGAGTCAGACGAAGTAAGTGAAAATTTAAAAGTTCTACCAACATATTTTCCAGAATGTTTGGTCAGAAGGTCAGTACGATTAGTCTACTCGTACTTTAAGAAAGAAAACAGCTGGTTGGTTGTATGAATGCAAAAACTTGGTTGTTTTACTTGTTGTACTTGTGTTCAAGTTTGTAAGCTGGGCATAGGTCCATCCCAAGACACATGCTTAAAATCAGTCAAAGAGTGAATCGATTGTGACATTAAAGGATTCGGAAACATTAAGGAAAAACAGTAAAATAATCTGCCGGATAAAGATACAAGTACATTAAAAAAAAAAAAAACAATATCAGAACAGATTAAGAATGATGCTATTAAGAAGTCTTTAGAAACTGGAGGAATACTCTTCTAGTAAAAGAGCTTCTAGGCTTTTCGTTCCTAAAAAGTGTTGGGCCTCCAGCGTTAGCATTTAATTTCTTGCCTTAGTACTACAGTGGCTGCGATCTGGAGGGAGGTCTGCAGAGGAGACTGCATGACAAAGAAGTAACCTTGGAAAAGAAGTGCAGTATAAGTCCATATAGTCTTGTTTGATCAAGGAGACTTCAACAGTACTTATCCCCTAAAATTTATTTCTAACTACATCACTGCGTTGAAACGATTCCCGTACAATTTTTCGAATCCATTTTTCAGAATGACCATTAATTTTATTGTTTTATCTGGAAGACTGGGAGATTACTCTTTCTCAGGCTCCTACTGGTGTGATATCTCTCGCAGGTGTTCCTAATATCTGCTTTACGTGCTAGTCTTCGGGTTTCGAGTCGGGCTCGGGTGATAATATTATGAAGCTAATCTCGAGCTTCGGGTCTGGTTCAGATCGGGCCGGGCCGGGCCGGGCCGGACTTAAGAATTTCGGCCAGTGCAGACCTCTAACTTCCAACGTCTGATGTGGTTTGCAAGGCGCCAGAGTGTCCTTCGACGACCATGTGGTTGTCGTTATTCCGGACAACTTTGGTGTAATACGGAAATGAAGATACGGAAATAAGATATCAATATTTAATTCTCATTTCACGTTTTTATTTATATTCTTGCTCAAAGAATTTTTTTGCGAAACGCATGACGAAATTCTTTGCATTTCCAGATTGTCAACTTTCATGAATGAAACGCTTCAGCACGCGTCCTAAATGACGCCCTAGTAGGAGCATCAGAGCGTTTCCTAGGTGACGGTGGTATGACAGCTGTCAACAGTCCTTTATTTATATTTGCGATAATGTTTTGTTGTGTCATGTTTTATTTTCACTGTAGTTTAATGTGTAAATGACATCGTTCATTGAGAATGTTTGTGATCCAAGTAGAAAATTCCACTTATGTGCAAGTTGACGAACCACATAGATATATCGTACGATGTGTCTTGTAATGTAGTCCTAACATGTCACACAGTTGGGAAACTCACAGGATTCTTCAACTGTTATGCAGACTAATATTTAGGAAGAGTAAAGGAAAGAACGGAAAAGAAATTACAAATTCAAAACCGAAGAAACAAAAGGAGAGAGAAGGATTCAAGAGATGGAAGCACAAACAAGAAAGGACATGGGAGTAAAAAGGGAAAAGGAAATGAGAGAAAAAAGGAAATAAAAGGAAAAGTCGAGCTTGGTAAAGTCAGCTCCTACCGTGAAAAATGCGGTGAATTGAGACACTGTCAAAAATAGTGTATAGGTCCCTGCAAAACAGGTGTAAGCAAATTCAGTTCCGGCTAAATTTTGTCACGACAAAATCTTTTTCCGGACTTTGAACTGGCAACCAACTAGTAATTTAGTAGTCGGTTGATGTAGTTAAAAATGTTCTACATTTTATGGTTAAAAACACTGTGTGGTAAAACAATATGTTTGTCAGTTTACTTTAAGATCATCTAGGAAATTGCAAGCTCTTACATTATTTTATGGTGAAGGAAGGAACTTGTAAGAAACTGATTGGAAGAATTAAAATCTTGTGATATTTTGATTCGTCGTGCCCTTTTCGCTTAAAAATACTTCCTTCTCTTCGATTGTTTCTTTTTTTTAACTTTGACTCTCAATGAAATGAGTTTGACTGAATATCCTTCATTCATCGATATACATACATACATACATGCATACATACATACATACATACATACATACATACATACATACATACATACATACATACATACATACATACATACATACATACCGGCGTGGCTCAGTCGGTTAAGGCGCTTGCCTGCCGGTCTGAAGTTGCGCTCGGTCGCCTGTTCGATCCCCACTTGGGCTGATTACCTGCTTGGGTTTTTTCCGAGGTTTTCCCTAACCGTAAGGTGAATGCCAGGTAATCTATGGCGAATCCTCGGCCTCATCTCGCCAAATACAATTTCGCTATCACCAATTTCACCGACGCTAAGTAACCTAGTAGTTGATACAGCGTCGTTAAATAACCAACTAAAAAAATACATACATACAAAAGTGTCCTTCCCAGTGGCAGGTCTTTCACCGCGTACCCAGAATTCTCCAATCTATTCTATTTTCTGCCTTCCTCTTAGTCTCCGCATATGATCCACATATTTTAATGTCGTCTGTCATATGATATCTTCTTCTGCCCCGAACTCTTCTCCCGTTCACCATTCCTTCCAGCGCATCCTTCAGTAGTTAGTTTCTTCTCAGGTAGTGACCCAACCAATTCCTTCTTCTCTTCCTGATCAGTTTCAGCATCATTCTTTCTTCACCCACTCTTTCCAACACAAATTCATTTCTTATTCTGCCTGTCCACTTCACACGCTCCATTCTTCTCCATATCCACATTTCAAATCCTTTTATTCGTATCTCTTCATTTCGTCGTAATGTCCATGTTTCTGCTCCATAGAATGCCACACTCCACACAAAGCACTTCACTAGTCTCTTTCTTAATTACTTTTCCAGAGGTCCACAGAAGATGCTCATTGTTCTATCAAAAGCTGTGAGCAATATGGGATGAAGATAAATGGAAATAAGACTAGCTATAAAGAAAACAGAAAAGCCATGGATAGGAAAAAAAAGAAATAAAAAGGGAAGTGAAAACGGGCCAAAATGAAGAAAATAGGAGGTTAAAAGAAAATTATTCATTCATTCATAGCGTTCTGCCCAAGGGCAAGTCTTTCACTGCAAACCCAGTATTCTCCAATCTTTTCTATTTTATGCCTTCCTCTTAGTCTTCGCATATGATCCACATATCTTAATGTCGTCTATCATCTGATATCTTCTTCTGTCCCGAACTTTTCTCCCGTTCATCATTCCTTCCAGTGCATCCTTCAGTAGGCAGTTTCTTCTCAACCAGTGACCCATCCAATTCCTTTTCCTCTTTCTAATCAGTTTCAGCATCATTCTTTCTTCACCCACTCTTTCCAACACAGTTCCATTCTTATTCTGCCTATCCACTTCACAAGCTCCATCCTTCTCCATAGTCACATTTCAAATGCTTCTAGTCGTAAGGGTAAGAAAACAAACGAAAAAAATAAGGGAAGAATGAATGAAAATGGAGGAGAAAATGGGAAATAAAGGACATAATAGAAAGTATAATAACAAATAGAAATAAATTACAAAGCCAAAAGAGAGAACTGCCAACAAACCGCCCGATACGTGTGTGGTAGAAGTTTCTGTGCACTTAATACACGACTAAAAGTGATGGCGAAGGGAATTATATGTCTGTGTTAATCCCCGTTCAATATCGAACTACACAGTCCTCTAATTCCGTAGCCAGTGATTATTTTTCACGGTTGAATTAATTCGTATCGTCTAATTGTAAGGCAATGTTATATACATATACAGTAACTGATGTACACTCAGTATGTGTATTTTACAATCCACACAACGATCACGTGTGCATAGTGACATAACAGACAAAAAATTCTGCTTCTGATAAACCAGCTCAGTGGCAGGCCTACTACATGTCGGCTTACTTGGAAAATCCGGGATATCATTTATTAGCCCTCAGCAGTGACGGCTGAAATATTTCCTTAGCGTCCATTTCCTCCACACTAGGACCAACTAGTGGTGTACATATGTTTGTTGCTTTATGAAATTTGAGATTTTCAAGGAAATATGTAGTTTTCGACTGGAAGGTTTCCAACTATTGGGAATTAGTTTTTAGTTCCACTTTCATGTACATGCCTATCTATGACAGATTAATGAAAATTGTGAACCAAACCCAGATAATATTATGTAAATATCTTTGGATTTTTTTATCCTTCTTTTCTACTGGCTTAACTGTTTGTTATTCTTTTCGTTTGTTTTATTATACTGGAAAATGCTAAGAAAACCATTCTAAAAACAATTAATAATTAAAACCATTCAAATAAATATATAATATTAAAAATAAAGCTCAGAGGCAACGGCATTTCCTGGTCATACGTTGAGCGTGAAGAAAGACAATCGCTTACAACAGCGGTCTTCAACACTTTTCAACCACAAACCACTGTTTTGACGTAGAAGAAGTATCTTCTCTTAATCAACTAATCAATCAATCAATCAATCGTTTATTAATGTCATGAGCAAAAGTTTGTTAGAATAGACATAAAATGTACTAAATTACAAGAGATGTAAAATAATATTTGATGTAAAATGTAAAAACAAACGAATACAAGTAATTCAAATGAAATAACAATACTGGTAATAATAATAATAATAATAATAATAACAACAACAATAACAAATACTAGTAATAATCGCAATAATACAGAGCAATGCAGTTTAGAAATTTAGAATATATTTACAGTGGTGTCCAGAAATTCACTAATACTATACAGTAGAATGGATGGTTGATTAACCAGTTATACAAAACAGATTTAAATTGTATATAACCTGGATTATGTGCCTTTCGTGGAAACTTATTAAACAGTGTTATAGGAGCAATAGAATTGAACCATTTTTTTTAACTTACTTAATCTAACTCTAGGTTCTGAAATACAATAATTATACCTTGTATTATAGTGGCGAACTTCTGTTTTAGGGTGATTGATAAGTATCACGGTTTTTCTTAATTTTTATTAGACATTGGACATAAATGTATGACAATTAAAATGTTTTCTTAATAGTGGTCTAGTCCACACTTGTGGAGTAATATATAGCGCGTCTGGCCGCGAAACCAGGTGGCCCGGGTTTGATTTCCGGTCGGGCAAGTTCCCTTGAGATTCTTTCAGGGGTTTTCCCCTCAACCCGATATGAACAAATGCTGGGTTACTTACTGTGCTGGACCCCGGACTCATTTCACCGACATTATCACCTTCATCTCATTCAGACGCTAAATAACCTAAGATGTTGATAAAGAGTCGTAAAATAACCTACTAAAATAAAATAGTGGTCTACAGTGGGCGTCATATGCAGACCCTGTTAAAATGCGTAAAGCTTTCTTTTGCAGAATGAGAATCTTGGATATGCTACTGCTATTTCCCCAAATATAAATACCATGTGATAATATACTATTGAAAAAACATAATAAAATATTATATATAATATATTATAATATTATGTGTATTATTTTTGGGAGTGTTTTTTGTAAGTAATTTTATGAGGTTGTTATTGATATGCTGATAAATTATTTGTTTAGTTTAATTTGTCATGTGACAATGCAGTTAATAAAAATTTATGTTGTAGAATTTTGGTATTACATGTTTTAAATTAATGTCTTACTAAGTAAATTACTCTTAATAGCCTAATACTTAACAAATTAATATGTTTATCCCATGCTAGTTTAGAATCCAATACAAGTCCTTACAATAATTTTATCTCTGACTGAGATTCGCCGTTCGATGTATTTTTCAATGAAAATATTATATTTTGAGTTTTATTTAAATATACATCTTGATTACACAACTTTTAACATTACATCACTTCGGAAAACATATTATGTGTCTTTCTCGTGTTAAATTTTACATTATCTCGTTAACATGTTCCAGTCAAGATCAGCAACAACCAGTTCTGAAGATGGCCGATAACAGGCTGAAACATGTTAACGAGGTAATATAAAATTTAACACGACAAAGACACATAATACGTTTTATTTAAATTTAGACTGAAACCATACACCCGAAACCAATTTACTGCAGTATTACATGATTTTTTCATTATTGAATTCAAAATTGTTATATAAGTAGGCCTATGTGATGAATAGAGAGTTGTGTCGTCTGCAAATAATACATTTTTTGGAAAGCCATTCACCATAATCAAGAATAGGAGTGGTCCCAAAATGGAACCTTGAGGAACTCCACATTCAACATTTACTAAATTGTAACAAATGCCATTTAGACATACACGTTGTGTACGGTTTGATAAGTAAAATCTAAACAAATCTAGTTCTTTTCCTCTAACACCGTAATAATAGAGCGTTGAAATTAATATTGCATGTGATACACTATCGAATGCTTTTAGACAATCGCATATAGGTTATAGGTATAGGTTAACATGAGAATTGACTGCCACACAAGTTTTTTTTTTTTTTTTTTTTTTCTAAATTAAAGCTTTCGAAATAAGAGCGTTAGTTTTCCCATATTGCCTTCGGTACTTAGACCGAGTTTACTTGACTGTTACTGTCACAGAGCAAGGGTTCGGATCCCTTTGCTTGCGAAGGCAGTCGTATTCAATGTGAAGACTTTTAACATCTTCGGCGATCCTGATCTGTTACCGTTCTGGCAGCTATTAGATTGGGTCCATTTTGGCTTTTTCCTTTAAAATTTTATAAAGTTCTTTCAGTGGAAGGGCGAAACTCAGAGTGAGGCAAGTGGCCAACAGGTTTGGGGATCATATACTCAGTTTTCCTCATCCTCAAAATTCCTTGCAAGACACGTTTTTGCGTACCTTTCCAATATTTTTCCTCCTGTTGCCCATGGACACATTGACATTGACAAATTACTGCATATAGTTGGACAAACGGCATACTTAAAAGCACCTTTTCGGTATGAGAAACGCTGAAAACTTGAATTTCCGTGAAAATCTTCAAATATTTTTATTTAGGAGTCTGAAGATATTTTATCCACCGGCGTAGCCTAATCGGCTAAGGAGCTTGTTTGCCGATCCGGAGCTGCGGTCGGATGAGAGTTCGATTCCCACTTGACCTGGTTATCTGGTTGGGTTTTTCCGAGGTTTTTACCAAGCGTAAAGCAAATGTCAGGTACTCTATGGCGAATCCTCGACCTCATCTCGCCAAATATCATCTCACTATCACCAATCCCATCGACGGTAAATAACCTCGTAGTTGATACAGCGTCGTCAAATAACCAGAGTAAAAAAAATATTTCTTTTTTTCCTTCATGTACCTTATAACGAAAAAGCATAATACGTCACAGAGCATTATATTATGGTTGTCAAAGATTGCTGGATCTTTTGTGGTGAGTCGAGAGGCCAAGTCCCTTGATGTGACGTGGAGAGGTGTCACGGGACGGCAATGGAAATGACAGGCATGCAATGGCTACCTGTCAGCGGAGGACATCGATTGTCGTTAATAGATTAAACAGAAAGGATATACGTTTACCCCGTAGAAATGTTGGAAATACGAGACGCCACTTGGAAAGTACTCCCACTTTGATGGATTACAGTGAACATTTATATCGAGCAGAATTCAAGCCTCAGAGATGAAAACCCTGCGAGGTACTGTACAGAAGACATGAAGAGAGAGGATACGAAACGACAATCAGGGAAATTCTGAAGATTGAAAAATTAACAACACAAAGAAAATAAGAGATTACAGTGGTTCGGACACCTTAACAGAATGAAAAGGGAAAGGCTGCGAAAGAAAATGTTAAATTTAAAAGTGAAAGGAAGTCGACACCACTGGGAAGACCAGCGAAAGTTGGATAGATCAAATTCAGAAGAACTTACAAGAGCGGGGATGCAAGTGGGATGAAATACGAGTAAACAGATAAAGAGCTTGGGAAAACAGAGACAAATGGAGGCATATTTGGAATCGACCTTCCAAAACGAGGCCACGATAAGAGGGTGATGATGGGTGAAAAAAAAAAAAAAGTGGATAAGCAAGTTTCTGCGGAATAACCGAGTTCAAGTCCCTTTGCGTATGTGTAAGTGTGCACGGTTGTAGCTAACGTTATTTAATTACGATATTTCAAATAGGCCTCGATACAACTCATAACCTTTTAACTTGATATTCTTAAACCTCTTACTAATTTGGTCAGAAATTTTTTATCCATCCATCCATCCATCCATCCATCCATCCATCCATTCATCCATCCAGTGCATCCTTTAGTAGGCAGTTTCTTCTCAACCAGTGACCCAGACAATTCCTTTTCCTCTTTCTGATCAGTTTCGGCATCATTCTTTCTTCATATACTCTTTCCAACACAGCTTCAATGACAATAATTTTTCATAGCTGGTTCTGCAGGTGTGAGACTAAAAAAATAATTTTCATTTCGGTGCTTATGGATATTAAAAAATAGCGTGCAAGGATAATTCATATTAAACAGAAGAGGTGTAGGTTATTTTATGATGCTGTATCAACATCTTAGGTTTAGCGTCTGAATGAGATGAAGGTGATAATGCCGGTGAAATGAGTCCGGGGTCCTGTATCGAAAGTTACTCAGCATTTACTCATATTGGGTTGAGGGAAAGTCCCGGAAAGACCGAGAATCGAACCCGGGCCACCTGGTTTCGCAACCAGACGCGCTAACCGTTACTCCACAGGTGTGGGCTAAGCAGAATATTTTTAAAATTTTAAGTCATGAAAATTGAAAATTAACTTCCATGCAAATCACAGGTTCCAGTTCATGTAGATACTCCGTTCAAAATGTTGGCTTTATTTTTACTTCAAAGTTGCCTACAATGCACTCTAGAAATTCCTTGGATGTCCATGTTTTCAACGACACCCATTTGCATTGCAATGCACTGTGTTGGAATACTTAAAATGCACGTAAGTCGCTTTCACTTATTTCTCATGGAATTTTCTTCGCGTGTCTCGTGTCAGCTGTTTCTAGTTGACGTAGAGGGCGCTTCCTTCCGTATAATAAGTGTGTCAGCGAGTCCATCTGTGCATGCGCCGGCTTTCACGTGGGACGATCGACCGTCTTTGCGGCAACCGAAATTCTAAAAGCATCGAATCTACTTACAGTCGCCTTAAAGCCAATGAACAGAATAAGTGGTTCAGAAAAATGCTTTATTTAGTTTTATATGCAAAGATTAAGGATCAGTTTTCACACTGTATAGAAATCAGTCTCGTGTGTTAAAATTCCCTCCTGAGCCAAGATATTCACTCGTTACGCCGCATCACGTTTATCAAGTTGCTGTGACACTAAATTCTTTTGAAATCGCTAGAAATGAATAAAGGAAGGAAGGTGTGGTAGAAGAAGAAATAAAGAAAAGAAACGAAGCAAGAATAACAGTAAAATTAAGAAAAATTAAAATAGAAATAAAAAAGTGAAAATGAAGAAATAAACAGATTCCGAAGAACAAATAAAGAAGAAGAAGAAAAACGGATAAAGGCAAGACGGTAAATAAGGAAAAGAAGAAAAATAAAGAAAAGATTGAAAATACAGAAAATAAGGTAAACAAAAAAGCAGGGAAATAAAGAAAAGAAGGAAACTAAAGAAGAGAAAAAATAAAGTTGCAAAACACAGAAAATAAGATAAAGAAAAAAGCAGGGAAATACACAAAAACGAAGGGAACTGAAGAAAAGAAAGAAATAAAGTAAAGTTTGAAAATACAGAAAAAGATGGAAAAGATGGAAAGAAATAAAAGGAGAGGAATAAAGAAAACAAGGGGAGTATAGGAAAAAGGAGAAATAAAAAATACAGAAAACGAGAGAAATAAAGAAACGATAGTAAAGAAAAGAACAGAAATATATAACACAAGGGAAATAACGAAAGGAAGGGAAAAGGAAGTAAAGAAAATATGGACGATAAAAGTGAGAAATAGGAATACAAAGAAAATGTTGAAGAAAAGAAGAGAAATTAAATTCGTCGTACACTTGTACTGCTAATCCCCACTTCACGTGCACATTGCGTAGCAGACTTTGTGCAGAAGTAACAAACCTTTCCAACACGAGAGTCGATGAAGTAGGACTTGTAGTTGTACGCGGTCTTCCTGATCTTCCTTTGTAAATGTCACAAATCGTTCCAACTTGTCAATAATGCGTTTAATTGTTAGGCGGGTTGGGGGTTCTTTCCGTACTTCCGCCTCCACTGACGCTGCACTTCAACGGCATTATCAAACCTGATAATCCACTTCAGAATGCATTTTCGCTGCTCGACGTCAAGCGTGCTCCAGCCATTTTGGTTTCTCACTATCGTGATGAAAGTACCGACATCTGTTGAGCGAAAGGCCATACTACAACATATTCGTAATTCAAATCAATTGACAACATCAATATCCCGATACAGTCTCATAAAGAGTATATGTATACATACTGGGTGTTCAGTTCAAAGTGTGTCATGGCTCGCTGTATGCAGTCATATGGCTAGTCGATGAGCCTAGAGAATTCAATCTTCCTACACTTCCGCAAAGGTGTATTACCTATGTGTCAGAAAAGTTGCCTAGCAAGTACGACGTTCATTCTGAAGAGTATTTACTGATATGTACGGTAACGCCGGTAGTGGCAGGAATATGAACTGTTTGGAAAAATGTACTGAGGTGGGTTTTTTTCTTGTCAGGATATGTGGAGAGGGTTAAGACGATTTCTTGCGTATTTGTTGGCATTAACTTGGACGGTCAACATGGACATGGAGCATTTGATTTGTATTGTGGAATGTTGCCGTACGCAACCGATGATAACAAATACCCTGCGTACGACTTGGCCGCGCAAAACACAGTTCGAAAGAGGTTATGGTAGCACACAGACAGTACAGAACGCCATCTGTTGCTACGACGTTCAAGTTATACCGTACACGTTCTCAAGTTCAGATTGAACGCCTTGGTTAATAGGTAACTTCTCTGACATAAAAGCTGAAACTCGCTTCAAATCGCTGACTCACAACAGTGACGTCATGACACACTTTGAAATGAACACTCAGTATTTTGGGCGGACTTTATATTTAAGACGAAGCTTGGGCCTCATCTCGCCAAATATCAGCTCTCTATCACTAACTATATCGACTCTCAATGACCCAGTAGTTGATATAGTGTCGTTAAATAACTGGCTAAAAACTAAGACAAAGAAAGAAGGAAAAAGGAAAGAAGGTAGCAGAGAAGATGGAAAATTCAGAAAAAAGATAAACAAAGAAAACAAGGGAAATACAGAAGGAAGGAAACGAAGGAAGTAAAGATTAATAAAGCAAATATGAAAAATACAGACAAAATATTAAATATTAAGACAGAGGAAGATAGTAAGTAATCAAATAAGACAGCGAGAAAACAACGGACGGAAAGAAATCAAGATAAAATGAAAAAAATATATACAAGAAGAAAATAAAAAGAAAGAATGCCTTAAATGAAATAAAAAAAATATATTGTGAGTAGGAAGAACAACACGAAATAAATCGTACAGAAAGAAAGAATGCAAGAAACCAATGATACAAGAGAACAGAAGTAACAAAATGAAATATTTATACCAGGAAAAGATAAAAGGATTATTATTATTATTATTATTATATTATTATTATTATTATTATTATTATTGATTGATTGCAATTTCCAACTCACTGGCGTCATTTTATGTATGAATCGATTCTGCTATCAATTATTGTATTATTGTCTCGAGACTAGCGATTATGAACAGTTAACGAGAAGGTCCCGTCTTGTTAAATTTCAATACGGGAAGTATAAAGACGGAAATGAAAATGAATATCAAAATTTTATTTCAAATCCCAAACATCCCTACAATCCCATTCATGCTCACAATAACAATCGCGAACATCATACACGTTTCGCGCAATAATAGAGCTGGATTAATCCCCTGTCGTTTTTCGGAATGAGGGATGTTCAAAGCTTTTATTTCCGAGAATATTTCGAATTCCATTTGTTTTACCATATCAACACTTTACCTTCATGTTTCATACAATGAAAAACACTTCGATTTTGGAGTTTTAAAACATTATTTAAACATGAAATTAAATCTTGATATATCATGTTTCGTGTCTCCAGGGGCAGGTATTTATGGAGATTAATTTTATCATTTATGTTTTTTTTTTAATATTTGTGTCAACAGAGATTGTTGGAGACTGTTTTTTACTCTTGGAGGAGATTAATGGAAATATTGGAAAATACAATTATTTTGAAATTGGAGTATCAACTCAATATGAATATTACTTTCCTAATAATTAACATTAAAGATTCGTTGGATTCTGGTAAAGGTGCGGTATGGCCAATAGACAATATTTGTTGGATTGAGACTGTATTTAACACACATTCATTAAAAACGAAAAAAAAAAAAAAACTTGCAGCCCTCAAATTAACACTTTCAAATTATTAGTGAAATGTTGAATTCTCCGTCTTTTGAGTTCACTAATTTAATCAGAAGGCCTGCAATACCATGTAATGTAGCCTACTTGGATATATAACAAATTCAAGTGGAAAAAAAAAAAACGAAAAAAAAATCAGAATATGAAATTCCCTACAAAACGACGCAACAGTAATAATTCGCGAATTTGTTCATATTTTGCTATTAGAACTCTATATCGAGATTTGTCGCTTAATTCGTAATGATTAGTAAAAAATCTATTGTATATCTATTATGTCGTGATTTTCGCGATCTCTATAAATACCCGGCCCTGCGTATCTCCTAGCAGTCATAGCTAGACCAATCTTCAGGCATTGTACGAATAGTAGGCCCAACAAAATAAAGAACTAACGTCATTTTCCCATAATAATCGCAGCTCTTCTGTCATTGCATACGTTTAAAAGTCGACCTTCTTCTTTGAGGCAACTCTGTTCCAATTAGCAGAAGGTGTGAAGGAAAGAAAATAGCGTGGAAAAAGTGTCGCATCCTGTTTTCCGTGAATTACATTCTGCACAGGGCAACGTGGCGGCGAAGTGAACGGTGTCAAAACAAAAGAAGTCAAGTGCTAGCAGAAATGAAACCAAACAAACATCTGTTGCCAAGGTCGCTATTTACCGTTTCTATGGTAACACAATTATAGAGAACACTGATAACTTGACACGGCTGAATGGAAAGAGTTGTTCCTCAATATGTGGTCCGTGTTTAACCGATCTCCTGCCACTAGCAGATAAGTATATCGCGAAAACCACAAGCACACAATCGCCACTGCCAGCGGAAGCAATGATACGTACTATATACAGTATTGTTGCAGTAGAGATAGGAAGAGAGTGAGGACAACCAACACATTATTATCAGTAGAGTGAATGATATAAAAGTCATGCTTCCCTTTATTCATTCATTTGAACAGGAATACGTATATCGCAATGCTCCATTTTCCTTTTAAATTGCTCGGAAGGTATTGGAGTTCAATTCAGGTGCCACGCGGGAGCATTATACTTAATTTCAGATAAGAAAAATACTGAAGTAAACAAAACGGTGGCGTTTTACCACCTCCCATACCATCGTACCAAATCATGCGTGTTCTCCTACTGGCCAGTGTTACCATACGTGCAATTCCTTATCGAGATGTTGATCGTTACTGATAATTTACTGAACAAGAATTTTGCTCCGACTTAAAACTATGAGCGTATTCCGAATCTCACCGGTGAGCAATCCGATGGCATCACGGTGTTCCGAATTCCACCGATGACGTCACTGATGCTCCACCGGTGTCGCACCGGTGCCATCAACTTGCAGAGGTGGTGGCAGGCTCCATCAGCCGCCATCAGTGAATCTGATTGGTTCTTGTATAGGGCGGGAATTAGCAGACGAATGACATCGTGCACTGTTGTGTCATGGCGGTGTGTTCTGCTTTAGTTCTGCTGAATTGTTTGTAATGAGCACAACGTAAAAACAATATGTTAATGGCTTATGAGCGAACATGTCAACGGACCAGTTATTACTACCGGTTCAAGAAATAAGTTGTTTATGATCTATTTTATTTGAACGAGATGGCAGTACGGAAATTTCGCAAAATTTTGCTAGCGTAGCACAGATAACCACTTACACAGTCGCCATGACAGCATCGATTCTTCCAGCAGTTTTGTTCCTTATTTTCGTTGCAACGTGACGTCATTGATGCCACCGGACCGGTGAGATTCGGAATACACTGTATGTGTCCCTTATGGTTCGGTATGCGCTGAATCCGAAAATGCATCTCTTTTCTTCTTATCACGTAAGGGTTTTAAGATATACTATGATTTCACTTTTCTATAAGCGCTCCCCCAGTAAACATCTGGTGCGGGTTGGGGGTTGTAAACCAAAACAAAACTAATGCATTTTATGAGTTTATGACCTATTTTAGGTTCCTTATGGTTGTTGGCATGTTCTCTTATACTTCTAATAAATAGACAGATATTGGTCCCTTATATTCAGTAAATTTCATAACAGTTCAAAGTGAGGTCTACGCAATGAACAAACAAGGGTGTGATTTTCATTATTAAATAGGAAAGTTTACCTTTTGAGTGAAGGCAAATTAAAATAGGGTATTTTCATCGGCCCACAAGTTCACAAAGTTATGGCTGACTTTTTGTTTGAGGAAAAACTTTCCGTTACAGAAAAAATGGCATGGCGCTCATTCAAACATGTTTGCTCGAATTTCCTTGGAAATTCTAGGGCAGACAACTACATAGATCTTGTTGTGGAAACCATGCCAAGTGCATATGAGAAAATGGGGTGTAATATGTCTCTCAAAATACACTTTTTACGTTCGCATTTGGATTTATTTCCTTCTAACCTTGGAGCGGTAAGTGACGAGCATGGAGAAAGATTTCGTCAAGAAATATCTTAAATGAAAAGGCGATATAAAGGAAGATCATTATCCAGCAGACTATTGTTGGTTCCTTTTAAAAGACACTCCTTGGTCTAGTTATAAACAGAAGTGATCCAGAAAATTCTTTTAAATATAAGTTTAAATTCCGAGATTTTTCTCATTATACGCATGAAATATTTTTATTGTTACCGTGTTTTAAACTACGTAACATCATTTTGTATCCAGTACACATTTTTCAAGTATTATGAGGCATTTTGAATCCATAGTGTGTTGTAATTTTACCAGTAGCAGTGAAAAATGAAATATATATATATATATATATATAATAAAAAATAAAAAGTTTTTTTTTTCATAAAAATTTGAATTTATTTTTCCCGGAAAATGGTGAGTGATGGGACAATTTGGATTTTAAATTCAGATTTTGTGTACACATATTAGTAATATTCACCTATTTTTATTTCGGAGCAAGATAAAAAGAAAAAATTTGTTGTTCAAATTTAGACGTAAGTGAAATATGTAAAATCATGAACCGAGATTCGTGATACGTTCAGAATGCAGATTATGAGTTATCACAAATCCATTCTCATAAAATTAATACGTATTAACAATCTAAAGCAGGCGGGCTTCCTTTAGGCCGCATTGTTGCATTTCATACAACTAGAAAAGTTGGAAAGTTCGCTTGCACGATCAGAAAATCGTAGATCAGATATCTTTGCGCATTCAAAGACATCTGACCTACAATTTTCTGATCCTGTAAGCGAACTTTCCAACCACGGGATAAATCAGAACCAAAGATATATATTTATATATAAATTGACAAACTTTGAAATAATTCCGCTAGTTCTCAATAGGTGTCACAATTATTGGGGCAGTTAAAAAAACGTGTCGGGGAAAATTATGATGTAGATTAAACATAAATTAATCTCATTTACAATCTCAGCGGTTTCCAACTAAATCAAATGTTGTTTCACAATCAGAAGAGGGGGATGAAATATTGAATTCTACAGGGACATCACTTTATTTTTACTAACATTTTTAACATTAACCTGGCTATACTCGGAAACACTGTTACCCCCCTTCCATTACAGGAGTTTGGAGTTGCTAGTGTAATATGTAAACTAATCATTTTACTGGCTATAGGAGGAGAGAAAAGTAGTGTATCCATTTATGTTACAGGGAAATATAGTATTACGATTTTCAGTTTGGTCATTACAGTATTTTATCAAAAAACAGTAGGATAGTAACAATTTTTTTTCATAAACTCAAGTCTTCAGGCGGTTATATACATTATGTAATGTCTACTTTATTCAGCATATTACTAACCTAATTTATTCCTGAAAATTTTGTGAGCACTTCCGTAAGAAATCCCAATTTCTACAGCTAACTTCTTGGCCGACTTATTACGACCTCGCTGCATCCTTTCTCTAGCATATTCTACAGCATTTTCTGTCACCTTTGTTGGCCATCTTACATTTTTCTTCCTTTCTGTACACTCTGTTGCTCTAAATTTATCTACCAGATTAATGACATTTCTACGAAAATATTCCGTAATGATATAATCAGGAAACTGTGAAAAAAAAAAAACAAACAAACAAACAAACAAAAAACAAGAAAAACTGTTGTTCACATTCGGTTACATTGTAATTCCAGTTTCTATCATCGTCCTTCATACCTACAAATAGTAAAACAAAACTCTTGTTTAAATAATGTTGTTAAGTACCGTACCATATTATAGGGTACCGTACTTTCGGTAACTCTAATCTTCACTTGTGCTCAGTCCACACAGATAAATTCAGTTATGCTACACACCATACCTGTGTGAAAATAAACTTCAATAATATAAGCTCTTTCTTCTATAGAAAACGCAACATATTTCTGAAACACACTGTACTTTGTACTGTTTACTACACTGCTAGCAACAGCGGCCGTAAGTTTGTGTGGCTGACGTTAGCAAGGACATTAGTGAAAGAGGTGGGAGTCAAGTACATTTAGAAATGCAGGTACAATAAAAATTGATGTAAAAATAAAATGATGTCCCTGTATAATGCGGGTATATTTATGTAAGACTGAAACACTGAGTATTATCCTCGCCATCTATTCACAGAAATAATAACTAAAGAAGCCACACTTACACCAATAAATTATGGATCACTGTTGATTAGTAGGGGTTAGATATCTTTGAACGCCAATGTACGTGATTAAGTATATAAACAATGAACAGAAACACTTGTCACTGTAGAGATCGGAGTCTGTGCTGTAGCGTGGTGGACTGCACAGGCAGCAGCATTAACACGACTGCGTAATACAATGTTTATGCAATTATCAAACGTTTATTTACCTCCACATTCATTCTTGTGTGGAAAAATTGGACTAATCATCAACACACTCACATGGTATTATAAAAATGCATTACTTTATAGAATTCAATGTCAGTCTTCATAGTAACAAACAAAGTTCGTAATTTCCATATTAACAGACTGTACCGAACGCATGAGGAAAGTGCGCGCTGCAATAAGATGACAAATCACGTTACGTATCACAGCGGCGAAATATATTTCGCATCAAATGTTTGTTTACGTCAATATGTTTCTTCAGTATAGGTATGTATCAGGAGTAGGGTTACCAACTCTGGTAAATAAAATTACCGGCCATTTTAAACATTCAAGTTTGGATGAATATACGAATATGTATATGTAGATAAGCCTATATAATATTATAATAGACTAAATACAGAATCTGCTAAGAAAATAGTTTTCTTTTACATATTAGTGGTATCTGATATGAGTAATAAAAGATTCAAGAATAACAATCTTCGGAAATTGGGCTTTCGAGTATTCCACCGTATCCTGGAACTTGACATTTCTAACTTTTCGTAATAACATCCCACTTCTCATTATAGTCTACAGTCTACGTTATTCAAACTACATGTCAAAACTAAAATTTACGTGATATATTATTGATGATTGTCCTTTATTGGAAACAACAATCATTACTAATCTACTATGCAATTAACTCTTTTATCTGTTGGCATCTTCATCTAGAGGGATAGATTTCTCATTGCGACTTGCAAGACCTTCGTGGTTTTACTTTGGTACAAAGTTCGTCGCGGTTGGGGGGAGGACTGAACCCAACACCAGCGGCGTATGAATTCTCACCTGAGCTCAGTAATGGAACAAGAATCCTTTTGTTTATCCATAGACCACCAATCCATCCTTCCGTCCATCCATCCGTCCATCCATATATCTATGTATTCACCCATCTATGTATCTATGTATGCACCCATCCATGTCTCTACGTATTCATCCATGTATCTATGTATTCATTCATCCATCCATGTATCTATGCATTCACTCATCTATACAACTATGTATTTTTCCATCCATGTAACTATGTATTCATCCATCCATGTAACTACCTATGTATTCATCCATCCATGTATCTATGTATTCAGCCATCTATGTATCCATCCATATATCTATGTACCCATCCATTTATCCATGTATCCATCCATTCATGTATCTATGTATGCATCCATTCGTGTATCAACAATTGTTCCAGCCAACTATCCATCCACTATGTATCTATGTATTCATCCATGTATCCATCCACCTGTATATCTATGTATTCATCCATCCATATAGGCCTATCCATGTATTCATTCATCCATCCACCCATGTATCTATGTACTCATTTATTCATTCATCCATGTGTACATCCACCCATCTATCCATACATGTATCTACCATCCATCCATCCATCCATCCACCCATCCACCCATACATACATGTATCTATAAATCCAACCATCAATACATGCATCCATCCATCCATCCATCCATCCATCCATCCATCCATCAATACATGTATCCATCCATGTACATATGTATCCATGTGTACATCCATCCGTCCATCTACCTACCTATCTGCCAATTTTCTATCTTATCAATCCACTTATTACATCTATCCACCATCTACTTATCCTCTTGCCCAGCGGTGCACAATCTGCGGCCCGCCACTATGTTTTCTGCGGCACGATACTAAAGTTTCAAACTTAAAATTAAAAAAAATATTTGAACAGACTTGTATTATTAATTACTATAAATTACAGCAATCACTAACTAGTAAGACATTTATGTCAATTTTATTTATTATTGGAAGATGTCTGCGGCCCTGCAAAAAAAAAAAAAAAAAAAAAAAAAATTTAAAGTAATGGCCCGCAGTATTAATAAGATTGAGCACCCCTGCTCTTACCCATCCAGCTACCTATTCACCTACCTATCTAGCCATTCATCCATTTTACTACCTACCTATCTATCCACCAATCTATTTACCCAACTACTGTATCCACTTAATCATTCATCCAACCACCCATCCATTTACTCATTTATTTATGTCCATTCAATTGCATGGTTAGTCGGAGTCTGTAGACCTATTGCAATTGTTGACGAAAGAATAAAATTGAAGAATCTGCGCCGTGGTCTACTTAAGAATGAGAATTTTTTCTCCTCTATTTGAAGATAGGAAAAACTTTAATCATAATTGTATTTCTTTCTTTAAAATTTCCTTCCGGCTACAGGAACTTTACAGACGACTAAACTGATCGGTTAAAATGAAGCAATGATGGGGTGGAAATTGAAAGGGGAAATCGAAGCATTTTAAGAAAATTAGCCTACCGCAAACATCACAGAAACTCTCGAATAAGATACAAGTGTATAAAATGACTAGATATCTTTCTGGGTGCAAATCCCAAGAACCCATATTCAAAACCCCGCCGCTGGAAGAGTCATTTATGTAATTCTGCATCCTCTTTGAACAATCAAATTTCAAAGAGCCGACTGGCTGTTGTATGCACGTCACTCACTTGTTCCAGGACGCTTGCGCCCATGTCAAGGCCCCCTGCATCACAAAGGCATCTGCAGCATCCGACTGTGGCCAGTTACTATGATTACTATTGTTGCTCTGTTCCGGGAACGCAGGGTAGCGTCTGCGCTTCACAGAAACGTTGCAGCTGCTCAACGGCCGACATCGATACCAACTTCGTCTAATAAAATTACCCTGTTCACACATTTTACTTCATTCTGTGAAGTGGTTAGCAAACCTGAGCTTTATTAATTTGCAAAAGATAATTATTATTCTAAACGTGTTCAATAACATCACCTCCAATATTAACATTAAATATTAGTGGCGACAGGTGGATAAATTATTTGGTGGTTTTGCTACTGATCGCGTGTCCATATTCTGCACAGGAAAAGACAACCCGATCTGGGATCCGTATTGAAACAAAAAATGACAGAAATTTAAATGTATACCGTAACAACACTATGAGCTACAACCTAATGCTAACATTATTAGTAGTTAGGTCATAAACCAATGTAACTTCGCCGAGTTGGCGTGTAAAATTAAACGTACGACGTGGAATCTATCAGTAATATCTCGGCATCGAGAGCAGCTACAGACCTGTGCTACCTCTCATTTGATTTGTAATCGAGAGTTCTACAATATTAAAGTGACAATAAACACCTACGATGTACTTTGAGTGAATCATGGTGAAAAATTTGTTGTGAGCTGGAAGTAATTTCGAAATGTCGCTTCATATGAAGAGAAAATATACTGTATTCATTCATTCATTCATTCATTCATTCATTCATTCATTCATTCATTCATTCATTCAGTGTTCTTCCTAAGGGCAGGTCTTTCACTGCAAACTCAGCTTTCTCCAATATTTTCTATTTTCCTTCCAGTGCATCCTTCAGTAGGTGACCCAACCTCTTCTCTTCTCTTCTCTTTTCCTCTTCTTGATCAGTTTCAGTATCATTCTTTCTTCACCCACTCTTTCCAACACAGCTTCATTTCTTACTCTCTCTGTCCACTCCACACGTTCCAATCTTCTCCATATCCACATTTAAAATGCTTATATTCGCTTCTCTTCACTTCGTCGTAATGTCCATGTTTCTGCCCCATACAATGCCACATTCCTTACAAAGCACTGGGTTTTTAATCAATATCTCAGAAAGTTGTTTTTGGCGCTTAGATCCTATGAGAAGATATGTCTTCACTTATTATCTGCAACAGAAAAATGTCTACATACACCTATTGTAATCTTTATTTTGTTCCTTGTCCAATAATTTCTAGTCTGCCACTACTCTTAGAAATCGCATTTTTGGACTATAATAAAGTTCATACTTCTGTTAGAGGTTCTTGCTCATATGTACACCTATTATCACACATATCACACCTATATCACACTCTCTATTCCTAAACACAGAACATCCTTCTACTCTTCATCTTTCACGGTCTCTGCAGCTCATCTCTGGAACTCTCTACCACAACATGTCAGAGACTGTCGGATATAGTATAGTTTAAAAAATAAATTAAAATTGCACTTTTTGAATTAGATTCCTTTCAGTTATAAGCCCTTTTCTCTGCCATAGTTTTGCAAAAATATAGGCTATATATTTCTTTTTCCTTCCTTTTCCTTTTTTGTTCTCTTTATCAGTCGATGAATTTATTATCATAGTCTTTTTATCGTGAATTTTATTTAATTTTCGTATTTCTTTTCTTTTTTATTATTTTTTTATTACATTCCATTTTGATATATTCTTCCTTACGTTTTTCCATATTAATCATTTGTACTAAATGAGTTGCTTTCACTAAGTTATATTCCAATGTATTTTACTTACTTTTTTTTCTATTATGGTATTATTTTCATGTTGTTTAGTGTCGATTTTATTATGCTATTATTATTTTTTTTTGTAATATGCTAGTATTCTGTTCTTTAACTTTTTGTTAAATTTTAACCGCTTGTATACTTTGTGACCTGGTAGAGTGTAAGAGAGGGCCCTATGGCCTTAACTCTGCCAGTATAAATAAAGAATCATTAATTATCAGGCATAGGGTTCCCAGACATATTGGAAAAACATACGGGACACTTATCAGTTATCACTAAGTAAGTTTAGTATGCGCATCCATCATATATGCCAATCCTTCGAAATGTGTGTGTAGTAAAGTATACTACACAAACACTTTACTAACTAACTAAGGGTAAGTAAATAAATAGTAAACAAAATTGTTAGGGAGCATATTTGCATTAAGTTTATGCTGCTTTATGTAAGTTACTTTCAAATTGTTTTCACTAAGTTATTACAGAAATAGCTACAAAATACACTAAGTTACTCACGTGACAATATTCTTATAAATCAATCCGCCTTGGCCTTGCAATATTTCTCTAAAGAATGCATTTCAATTAGGCCTAACAAATATTTATTTTGAAGAATCGTGTCATGAAAAGCAACACAGTCCTCACTGAAGGATGATTTTACAACAAGCATTGATTTTACTGTTTTTACAGACAATGTATTTGTCTCGTCAGTCCATAGAGCGTTCATGCGAGAAAATGATCTTTCGACACACGCATTTATTCCAATGAACCCCACTATCCTCTTCAAATTTCAGATATCTCCTTCAGTACTTATGAAAAGATCCACCCAGACTTCATCTAAACGTTTGGTGTTGCCATCACTCGCCTTCAGAAATTAATGACTCACAATAACATTGTTTCATAATAGTCCATCTACAGTCACCTGCAATGATGAAGTGCGATGTTTGTAATAATTTGTAATATGGAATAGACATTGTCACTTTTCCGTTTTTTCTCAGTTTAGAACTCTAAAATACGGGACAGAAAGCTATCCCGAAGATTTTTCTCGGGACAACGAGACGCATTAGCGAAAAACGGGACGATCCCGTATTTTACGGGACGTCTGGGAACCCTAATCAGGCAGTATATCTCACTTGATAATATTTATCAGAGGAAGAAAAATTGTTTGTATACATCTGAAGTCTGATTAGTGTAATATGTAGCTAGTCAGCGATGTATGCAATAGAAGGGGAAAGGAACTAACTCATTATCTCCCGACTTTGTTTCTTCATGAGTGCTGCATTATTGGTGTCACTTATGAGGTTCAAACCTGTCTTCGGACAGTTGACTAAACAACGACAACAACAATAAAGTTTATTAATGTACGTATTTTACATAAAGATACTCAGGAGTTACATATGCAATTCAAACTAACAAAGTGAAAGTCGTATCATAAGCACACCTTGTGTTAAAATCTGTTTTCTCATAGGAAATAATTCCAAATAAATACAATGCATCGTTTTGTAGGATATATAGAAACCTCGTTCTCCTTGGTGATATAATTAAAAGTAAAATCACTAAATTGCGCAGTACAAAATACAGGGTTGCCAACACTGTGGAATGTTTAGCTATCGGTTACGTCAGAGACGAGTGTGAGCTTTGAAATGCGAATATAATTACGTCATGGTGTACTCAAGAATCAGCAATAGGACTGACTCACCAGAGGATAGTGACGTCACTATGCTGGAAAACGTCATTGTTTTTTTTTAGAGTGTTTGTTATGAAATCAGACTATTCTTGAAACTGACAGTAGGCTAAGCATCAAAGAAGAGGAAAGTATTTATCTGTACACAAGAAATCGGCCTTGTGCGTCAAACGCTTAAGGCGCAGTTCAAATACGTTACGCAGTAGAAACGGCCGTGGGTTTGAATCCCGTTTAGGGCATGGATATTTGTTCTTATGTGACATTCTGCATTACACATCATGTTGAGATGCTACGTCATGTTGACTCATATAACGGGAGTCCTATTGTATTCTCTTATAACCATAGATCAAGAAAATATTAACACTCCAGAATTGACAAGAATGTGTAACATGTTTTGTTATTATTTTTTTTTGAACGGAGGAAGGACCCGAAGTCTTACATTGCAGCCTGATGATTATTGTGCTTACCACTCTATTCTGTGAATGACTGGGAAGCCGAACGGCCGTGCTCTTGTACAAATACAGCATTTTGCACCGTGAATTGAACCCAGGCTATGGTATGATGAGCATATTATGTTATACAGATAGAACAACTCGGGGTGAACAGCTTTTGGCATCTCGGATGTTATTTTACAAAACTGGGGTTCTGTTTATCTTAATCTGTCATTTTAATGGATGTGTATCAACTGTGAGGTTATTTATAGGCCTAGTCTGTGTAAAAAATAAAAGATTAAATTCAGGAGCAGAGTAGAACTTATTGCTATAGCAAAGCAAACTGTATTAAGGTATATGTACACCTTTACATACAAAAAATTTGTTTTGTATAATTTTGCTCTGTAAAATTTTTATACAATTGAGAATGGTACCAGAAAGAGAATGAAGTGAACAGATCCCTTGAAATTATGTCTAAATTGTTTATAAAAATTATTTTGTTTATAATTTTGACATGAAACTTGAAACATGATAGCCCATGCAGTTTTTAAGATAGAGCCACAGTTTTTTCCCTGTTTTATAGCTCAAACTATTCTTTAGTGCCTGACATAGAGCTATTTTTTATTTTTATTTACATTAATTAAATATTACCATATATGTACCTTACAATAATATTTTAAATTGCATAAATCATGTAAAAAATCCATAGATAATTATTAATTATATTAATGTTATTTTACTCATTGTCAGGCACTGGGGGACATTTCAAAATGACACCAATATCTTCTTGGTATCACCATATTTGGCTGAGATGTGTTTGAAAGAATTAAATATTCTAAAATTATTATTTACAGGAAATGAGCCACAAACTTTCATCATCATATGTCACCCCTTAAGCAGCTTCATGTCGGTCCAGTTTCAGCTTCTTTCTGCCACTCAAATACCTCCTCCTTGTTTTAACTTCAGGTGTTGAATGTTTTTTTTTTGGCATTTTTGTCCCTATTTCCATTGATGCAACAAATCCTGCGATGGTGTTTGTCCCAGGGTTCATGCCCATCCTCCTCTGAATTTTAATTTCTACTTTAGGACTCTTATTAAAACGACGTACAACATCAATGACACACAAATTTACAGTTTTATGACTAACAGAAAAGGTTATAAATTACTTCATTATGTAAAAAAGTTTTTTCAATCTAATGATCATGCCCAGATATTTATGCATCTATTTCGGGACTAGAAAGAAGTTTATTTTACAAGCAATTCTGGACGAGGGGATTGACTGCTAGGAAGATCACTCCAATAGTAATTTGCGTTACAAGAGCGGTATGTTGAAGTTTTCATGTTCGAGGAAAAGTTTGAAAAAGCGAAACGTAGTTGAGCTTTTTTTAATTTCCGAGAATTGAAAGAAAACATACCGCTCGTGTATCGTACATTATTTTGTGGGAAGATCGTTTATTACATACCTGAAAGAGGAATTTCTAATTAGTTGCAATGAAATCTCCATCTTGGTTTCTGTTCAATGAAGGCAAATTTGCAAAACAAAAATATCTATCTTCAACATTGTTGCTTTAAAATGTTTTCTGTGTTTACTATACTGCAACAGGCCGTGATATACGTCTGTCTTTTTTTCCCCCCCAGTCTATGATGAGTCTGGAATCTTGTTGATTTTTTCACGGCTTCCTTAATGTTACTTGCATCACGAATGCAGTAACTTTAGTGGAGTTGTAGAGTTTACTTAATTTTTGCAAATATTTAAAAACAATAATTAACAGTGCAATTTAGGTGAAATTGCAGTGGTAAGTTTCCAATTTATAATTGTTACTATATTGAACGTCCCTAAAAATAGTACGTTAAAAGCCTAAAGCAGTAAAATCAATATGTCACTTAAGCGATAAGAAGAGGGAAATTGTTATCTGTGTTAGGTTGGGAATACTGAATGTGAAATTTTAGACTTTCCGCGGATTGGTCTTGTGCGGAAACCAAGCAAATACGCACGATCTCGCACAAAAGTAATGTACTCCAAAAGTAAGTGACCGTGGCTGATGACGCAGCATTTTGGAAAATGGGACTTCTCTGAAAAACCATAAGCCATAAATAGAAAATTTTTATATCAAGTTAAAGGGAAAAAATTCTCTATTAAATTAGTTATATTTTGAAAATTCTAATTTTTCATCATTTTTTGCGTTTTGTGAGTGTACATAGCCTATACCTTAATTCACTCACTCCCTCACTTATTTTTTTAATGTACTTGTTTGTTTATTTATTTGGTCGTTTATTTATTTTCTTATTTATTTATTTGTTTTTCTTTGTTTATTTATTTAGTTCTTTCTTTCTTCATCTGCCTGCCAGCCTGCTCCCATCCACCCACCCATTATTGACATAGGCCTATCGTTATATTATTGTCTCCTAATACATTTCGCAGTTAGAGAATACTGTTAAATAAGGACATACTCACCAGCCTACAAGAAAATACAGAAAAGGTACAAGAAGTGTGCGCATACATTGTCTGGCCGCAAGCCGCTCCTTTTGCAGCAAACAGAATATCCTTGTGTCGCTTGTATGTCATTTCACGCGAACTCTCCAGTTCCTGGTATACGGAGCTGGGCAACGATTTTCTTCTCCTTTTTTTCCAAGTGTAGAGCACATAATGTAAGCTTTAATTGAGTAGCTAGGAACATGTGTTCATCGACTTTACTGTCTGTGCTGCTGTATCGGCAATTGAAGGCAATACCACGAATTGTTCAGCCATCTTGTTGCTAGAACTTCACCGATGTAGATGGAAGAAAAATGTGGTTGTGTGCGTGAAACTGAATAACAGTCTACAATGTAATATAGTATAGATAATGTAAGTAGTAGAAAGCTATATTAACCACGCTTTCAACTGCACATGATATTCAGCATTGAAATTCAACTTTGGCGAAGAATGGTCGACATCGACAAAAAATTGCGTGGATCCCTCCATCAGGGACAGGCTTCCATTACGTGCTGGAAAATCCATAAGAGATCCACAGCTTCACTTCCATTCCGCAAGAAGCTGTGGTAAGGATTTTGTAGCTTCTTAAAATTCATCACACTTGGGAAGGTTTGTACCCGCGTACAAATTCAAAGGTTAAAATGTTATGTTTTATTTAACGACGCTCGCAACTGCAGAGGTTATATCAGCGTCGCCGGACGTGCCGGAATTTTGTGCCGCAGGAGTTCTTTTACATGCCAGTAAATCTACTGACATGAGCCTGTCACATTTAAGCACACTTAAATGCCATCGACCTGGCCCGGGATCGAACCCGCAACCTCGAGCATAGAAGGCCAGCGCTATACCAACTTGCCAACCAGGTCGACCGAATTCAAAGGCCTGGCACAGCAACCACAGATATGATATGATATGATATGATATGATATGATATATGATATGATATATGATATATGATATGATATGATATATGATATGATATATGATATGATATGATGTGATATGATATGATAAATGATAATGATATAATAAGCTTATATGATATATGATATAGTCCACACCTGTGGAGTAACGGTTAGCGCGTCTGGCCGCGAAACCAGGTGGCCCGGATTCGATTCGCGGTCGGGGCAAGTTACCTGATTGAGGTTTTTTCCGGGATTTTCCTTCAACCCAATATGAGCAAATGCTGGGTAACTTTCGGTGCTGGACCCTGGACTCAGTTCACCGGCATTATCACCTTCATCTCATTCAGACGCTAAATAACCTAAGCTGTTGATAAAGCGTCGTAAAATATCCTACTAAAATAAAAAAAATATATGACATAATACGATAAATGATATGATATAATATGATATGCTATATGATACGATATGATATATCGTCGCCTGAATGCAAGAACTAGGTAACTTGATTTTTCATATTTTGTGACATTGCTTATTTATTTATTGCACTAAGGAATATGTCTCGTTTTCTTTTACCTATTTGTTATATTGGAATATAGATGTCGCTGGTATCGTTCGATCAGTTACCTAGTTCTTGCACTACATTTTGTGCGTTTTTTGCTATGCTATAAACGAGGTAACTAAAAAACGTAAATTTCGAGTTACCTAGTTCTTGCATTCATGACGAATGATATGATATGATATGATATGATATGATATGATATGATATGATATGATATGATATGATGATATGATATATGATATGATATGATATGATATGATATGATATGATATGATATGATATGATATGATATATGATAAATGATATATATATGATATAACTACAATAAATGATAATGATATAATATGATATGATATGATGTAATATATGATATATGATACGATATGATATGATACATGATATGATATGACACCTCTGGGGAAAAAGAAGAAGGGAAAAGGGAAGGAGACACCACCGCCCATGTCCTTTTCGCTTGCAACGTTTCAGAAACAAACACGTCACTGTGAATCAGTGGTGGATTTTTGGCGACGATCGAGAGCCAAAAGCTATGATGCTTGCGTTATACAATCAGTCACACAGCAATGCTTGCCTTTAGGTCTATTCGTATCGGTGCGAACTGTCTCTGCAGGGGAAGTTGGACTGGGGAGTTAAGGGGTAGTCTGAAGAATTTAAGAACTCCTTTGGAATCGTGCCACAGCTTCTACTCATCAACACAAAGAAAGTGTATCTCTACATTATGGTAGAAGACTAATGGATTTCCTCAACTAAATATTTCCTGATAGATAGATTGGAAGAAGAGAACACATTGAATGGCCAGCTAGATCACCTGACCTCAATCCACTGGATTTCTTCCTGTGGGGTTATATAAAGTCCAAGGTGTATCGTGATAGACCGAACAGTATTGAAGACATGAAATTAAGAATTAGTAATGAAATGAAACTGATCACTGCTGAAACTGTGAGAAAGTCAATGGACTGCTTTCGTGATAGACTGGAGCATTGTTTGGCCGTGAATGGTTCTCATTTTGAACATTTGTTACAATTTTAAAAATTCTGTGAAACAGTTATGTTATTGTTTTGTTTGTTTCATGGCCTACTCCATGTGTATACACACATTTATTTTGTGTTACATTAAAAAAAAGCATTTGAAAGAACCGTAACATTTACAAGAGAGTATTCATAATTTATTCTGAGTCAAACTTCTATTTGTATGTAAAATTAAATGGAGATTTCAAATATGTAAAATTTAACATAGGGTGTCATTTAAAAAAAAGTGTTTTTTGCCACATCCTGTACATGAATCAATACTTTCGTGAGACCACCGTCATAAGTTTAAGTTGGTTATCTCCAAAAACTTTTGTTTTTGGTATTTTTTCATAAAATAAATGTACAGGGACATCATTTTATTTTTACTTCAATTTTTATTGTACCTGAGTTTTTTAATGTACTTCACTCCCACCCCTTCTACTAGTAAACTTTCAACCGTTAACGACACAAAGCCGAGGGCGCGTAAGCAGTACTGAGTTAGTGAGTATAGTACGTTCCAGAAATATGTTCGCGTTTTCCAGTGACGAAAGAGCTTTCAATATTGAATCATATTTTCGCACAGGTACTGTCATCCGTTTGCCTACGTCGCATCCCGGTTTCCCCCACCTGCTTCTGTTCGCCCCTCTGTAAAGTCTAGTAGCTGGGCTAACTTAGCTCTTTTCTGGGAACGTTAATTTCTGTTAAGAATTGAACGTCTATGTAATATTATACAAGTGTTTAAAATAACTTAAATAAAAGGGCCTCGTTAAGTAATTAACTGTCACGTGATCCCCCCCCTTTCTACGACCCTGCGACAAAACCACTTGAACGGACAGTAGATAGCATTTCCGAGTAATTTTATCTTTTCGGATCGGGCAGAAGTGAAGATTGAATTTACAGTACGTAAGGTACTCTTTTATAGAGTAGGTACAGAATTATTTCAACATGAGTTACTCGTATGAAGGACGAAACTGGTAATTGGAATTAGGTACAATAGTCTATAGTGCGATAATATGCACAAAAGAACTGGAGCCTGTATCGAAATGAACGGCCACCATTTTCAAAAATGTGTTTAAATATCCATATTATGATTATTTTTCAATTTAACTTCATTCTATATATTGTACGCTAATGTGCTGTAACAGTACAATATACATTGCATAATTAATACGTCCGAATGGATAGCTCAATTCGTGAGTAAAAACACTAAGTGTTAATAGAGTACTGTATTTTGATTAAACAAAAACCTAATGATAATTATCAAACTCAAAATTGCGATATTTCTTAGTTTACATAAATGGATGAACTACTTTTCTTACCTCCTATACCTAGTAAAGTGATTTGTATTTTACGCCAGTATCATGGAACTCCAGTCGTGGAAGGGGTAGCAAACGGTGTTTCCTGTTTCAATCATTAATAGAAAGGTATAGCCAGGTTACTATTAAAAATGTTAGTAAAATTAAAATGATGTCCCTGTATAAAGAGTTATTAGCAATATTCCATACTTAATTAACACACCGTATGTATTATTTTATTGTATTTCTATTTTATAATATTGTTCTTTGCATTTTAATTAAAACATCTTTAAATTTCCTGATAAACTATCACGTAGGTACTGTATGAGAACAATATCCGTTACACTGACAATCTAATGCCCTAAACTGTTTTTACTGTAACTGGAAAGTCTGAAAAGGTATTTTATTGAATAAATTTCGATCTGGTATTGCATAGCGTCACAATATTTTCTTTTTACACTTGATATTACGTGAAAATAGAAGGAATCAATTCTTAGAACATCTTGTGAGATCTGTAATGAGGAAAGCGGCTTTGTAGCAGGTTTTCTTAGAATATTTCGGCTTAATAATTGTGTTTCTCACAAACCTCGCAGTACGTGCCGGATATCGAATTCATATTCCTTTGGAAAGACTTGTGTCAGCTTGCACACTGGAAGAGTGACTCAATCATTTTCCATTTTTCTCCTTCCTTCGCTGACTGAGTCATCAACGTCTTCTGAAATTGCTGAATAGGGTATGAATAATATTAATTGAATAGGGTCGGAAAGCAATTCAAAGAACCTGATGTTCGGCAATAAAAGACAACAGAAAATTACGGACAACAAAACAAGAAGATAAATAAGGACGAAAAGAGAAGTAAGAAGAGGAAGAGAGAATAAAAGAAAAAGAAGAGAAGAAAAACAAGAAGGGAAAAAGATCAGGCAAAGAGGACAAGGACGATAAGAAGCGATGAAAGACAGAGGAGAAACTGAAGAAGAAAGAAGAAAAAGAAGATTAAGAAAATTACGATAAGAAGCGATAAAAGAGAGAGGAGTGGCTGAGGAAGAAAAAGAAGATTAAGAAAATGATGATAAGAAACAATGAAAGAGAGAGGAGGGGCAGAAGAAAAAAGAGGAAGAAAAAGAAGATTAAGAAAATGGCGATAAGAAGCGATGAAAGAGAGAGGAGTGGCTGAGGAAGAAAAAGAAGATTAAGAAAATGGCGATAAGAAGCGATAAAAAGAGAGGAGTGGCTGAAGAAGAAAGAGATAGAAAAAGAGGATTAAGAAAATGGCGATAAGAAACGATGAAAGAGAGAGGAGAGGCTGAAGAAGAAAGAGATAGAAAAAGAAGATTACGAAAATGGCGATAAGAAACGATGAAAGAGAGAGGAGAGGCTGAAAAAGAAAGAGATAGAAAAAGAAGATTAAGAAAATGGCGGTAAGAAGCGATGAAAGAGAGAGGAGGGGCTGAAGAAGAAAGAGGAAGAAAAAGAAGATTAAAAAATGACGATAAGAAGCGCTGAAAAAGAGAGGAGGAGCTGAAGAAAAAAGAGGAGGAAAAAGAAGATTAAGAAAATGACGATAAGAAACGATGAAAGAGAGAGGAGGGGCTGAAGAAGAAAGAGGAAGAAAAAGACGATTAAGAAAATGACGATAAGAAGCGATGAAAGAGAGAGGAGGGGCTGAGAAAGAAACGAAAGATTAAGGAAATGATAAGAAGCGATGAAAGAGAGAGGAGGGGCTGAAGAAGAAAGAGGAAGAGAAAGAAGATTAAGAAAATGACGAGAAGAAAGGATGAAAGAGAGAGGAGAAACTCAAGAAGAAAGTCGAAGAAAAAGAAACTTAAGAAAATGACGAGAAGAAGCGATGAAAGAGAGACGAGAAGTTCAAGAAGAAAGTGTAAGAAAAAGAAACTTAAGAAAATGACGAGAAGAGGCTATGACAGAGAGACGAGAAGCTCAAGAAGAGAGTCTAAGAAAAAGAAGATTAAGAAAATGACGAGAAGCAGCGATGAAAGAGAGACGAGAAGCTGAAGAAGAAAGTCTAAGAAAAAGAAGATTAAGAAAATGACGAGAAGCGTTGAAAGAGAAAATGGAAGAAATAGAAGATTAAGAAAATGACGAGAAGAAACGATGAAAGGGAGAAGAGAAAATCAAGAAGAAAGTGTAAGAAAAAGGAACTTAAGAAAATGACGAGAAGAGGCTATGACAGAGAGACGAGAAGCTCAAGAAGAAAGTGTAAGAAAAAGAATATTAGGAAAATGACGAGGAGAAGCGATGGAACAGATGGGAGGAGCTGAAGAAGAAACGTGAAGATGGTAACTGAAAGGGAAAGGGAAACAAGAATAGGATATGGGATGCCTCCATTAGAAATTCTTGGAGTTTTGCATTATTTGTGGAACTGCGTTTCTATACTCGTAGGTGTTGGTTTCTTGTTTCCCATTCGTTGTCAATGGAAATAAAAAGAGAGCAAGCTGCGGTGTATCCATTAAATCCTCCACCTGACGCCTGGTGACGTCTGGTATTAAACATTCAGTACAGCTCGCTATTGAACGAGTATCGTCTGGATTATGAATGGAAGGACCATCTACACGCAACGATTTAAACTGAACTTTTGTCGTTCTTATTGTTGAAGCCAGTCTGTTTTAATTCAGATTTAAAATTGTAAATTGTGTTTTATTTAACGACGCTCGAAACTGCCGAGGTTATATCATCGTCGCCGGTGTGCCAGAATTTTGCACCGCGGGAGTTCTTTTGCATGCCAGTAAATCTATTGTAATAAGTCTGTCGCATTTAAGCACACTTAAATGCCATAGACTTGGGCCGGGATCGAACCTGCAAACTCTGGCTTAAGGTACGTTTTCCTCGGTGCGACTATTGCGATGATCGTTCAACGATGATCGTGCAACGATAATCGTTGAGCACTATTTCTTTGTATTTTCTATGGAGCTGTTTTCCTCCGAGCGACTGCCGCGACTCTAGAAAATACAGAGAAATAGTGCTCAACGATTATCGTTGCACGATCATCGTTGAACGATCATCGCAATAGTCGCACCGAGGAAAACTTACCTTTAGAGGGCCAGCACTCTACCGATTGCGCTACCAAGACGTTAGAAATTTTTGTTGTACTCTATCCTAGAAATAAGCTGTTAAAATCTGCACAGTTACACTACATCCATTCTGTATATTAGTACATATGATCTGGACACATCATATTTCCCTCACCGTTTGATCACAGTGTTGCAAACCCCTAGCAATACATGCTTCCCCTCCCTCAGAGTTAATGAACTCGCCCTCCCCCCTCCATGTCCGTTCACAGTAGAGTTGGGCAATACGATTCTTTTTCAGAAGTCGATTCCAACGATTCAATCATACATTACGAATCGATTCTAACGATTCGTTCACGATTCTTCTCAGTCTGCGATTCCAACTATTCTTTTGAATCGTCAACGAGTTCACGATTCTTTCTACTCTGCTATTCCAACGATTCGTCAAGAAACGACTTACAGGACACTTTCCTTTGCAAACCACGCGTAGAACAAAAACGTTCTACATCTCTCGCATAGATGGCATAAGAGGCGAGACATTGGATTGTCTCTTTTTCATTGGCTGGAACCATTCAGCATGACCTCCATTAGTCTACAAAATTACCCAAGATAATGTTTCTAAATTATAATTTATGAACTGAACCTTATTACGAAGTACATTTTTTGCATTACATCTCTATTTAACTATGCAAATTTCAGGTTTGTGTTCATTATTTTCCATGCTTAACAAATGCAGTATTTTGATTTCACTCTCGCTCGGGAGTATTCGGCACTGTTCGGAAATGTCCGTTGACAGGTTACATCAAACAAGTAAATAGAATCGTGGGTTACGATACCATGTCAATTCGTTACTATTATTTTGAACGACGATTCGTTACGATTCTTTTGAACGACGATTCGTTGATACCACGAATCGATTCTTACGATTCTTTATTATTAGTCGTTCGAATGAACGATTCGTTCACGAATCGACCCAACTCTAGTTCACAGTGACAACAATCAGACGAGCAGTTGTGAGCATGCGGTCGCAGAATACAGTCGCAATGTTTTCGGAGGAGGAACAGAAAAGCTGGTTAACAATTCAATGTGCTAGAGATCGTAGGGCACGACAGTGTCATCAAGGACTGCAAGAGGCTTGCGGTGAGGCTGCGTTACCTTACCGAACGGCAGCAAGGTGGGTTAGAGCCTTCAGACAAGGACGCGATAGTGTGTTGGACATGCCTCGATCTGGTCACCCACCAGTAAGTGACGAACATGTACAGACTGTGTCCGCGTTAGTGGAGACGGATCGGAACTTAACGATTCGTGATTTAGCGCAAGATACAGGATTGGCGCCTTCGACTGTGCTTCACATCCTGAAGGACCGCCTGAAAATGCGGAAAATTGCCTCAAAATGGGTTCCGTATGATTTAACGGACATGCAGAAATGGCAGCGATATGACGCTTCTCGTACTCTCTTGCAGCGCTATGAGCGCGAAGGAGAGATCTTCTTACGGCGTATCATTACAATTGACGAGACCTGGGCCAGATCTTATGCACCTCAGCTGAAACGCCAATCGGACGAGTGGCTTCATCACGGGTCACCACGAAAAACAACAGTTCGGCAGACCCCACCAATGTGAAGCTATGCTGATTCTTGCCTATGATTTGGATGGTGTGATCTCAAAAGCATACCGTTCCCCCAAGGCAGAACCAGTGTTGCCAACACGGTGGTTTATCCACTAAATCTAGTCTTTTTAGTCCTCTGTCAGTGGCTAGAATTCATTAAACGGTGGACAGTGGAAAATCTAGTTTATTTTAATATCAGTGGAAATTATTAGTGATATTTTAAATAATTCTCAAACACATCTATAAGGCAGATTGCATATAAAACACGACTCTTTCGACGATGGCTATTATCTTTTCAAAATACTTGTCTTGCAATATTAGATGTCTATCAGTGTACTCTGCAGTTAACCGCATAACAACCTAAAGGTACGTCTTCCTCGGTGCGACTATCGCGATGATCGTTCAACGATTATTATTGAGCGATGAAACGTTGAACGATAATAATCGTTGGTTACCATTTTGCTCGGAGCGTCTGCGATTTGTTGACTTTTCACTAGCCGCGTGTTTTCATTCGCAATCGCATCGTTCTAAAGGAAGGTTGTGTTTAACAGAATGTGTTTAATGAGTAGACGTAAAAGATTACTTAAATGCCTTTGATTGAGGAGATGGGAGACGACGAAATACTTCTCCATAAGTATGGGATGAAAAGAGCCAAAAAACACCGTCTGCTTGAGCTCAAAAATGAAGAGGAAACTGTATCAAAAATTTAAATAATTTAATTAATAACTTCATTTTCCAACTTCATTGACAAACTCAGCCCATATATTGTCCTTGACCCTTTGATCCTTGTAGGACGCATGTGACAGCTGCCACAGTGAGGGATGATTCGCCACTTCCTCGAGAAGAATTTCATCATCCGCGTCAGAAAACAAAGGAGCCATGATGCACAACAAACGTTAGCGACTGACGATTATATTCAACCTTTTCCTGAACGACAATTCAAGACGTACGATCGTCGTTAACGACTCTAGCGGCAGTCGCTCGAAGCAAAACAGCTCGATAGGAAATATAAAGAAATAGTGCTCAACGATTATCGTTGCACGATCATTGTTGAACGATCATCGCGATAGCCGCACCAAGGAAAACGTACCTTAATGGCTGGAACTGAAAACAGAACTCAGTCTTATTACACAAAGTGAGAAATTAATTCGATGACAGCGCGTTTCTTTCCTTGTTCTTCCAATCAAGCAACTGCTGAAAAGTCTTTATGAATGTATGGAAATACTGAAAAAGTTGCTAGACTAAGTTCCCATTATGTTCTACAACAAATTAAGGTTTTCTTAATTCAATGCAGCCCAAAAAGTTACTGAAAACATTAAAGTATAGTGGTGAGTGAAGAACTTAATGAAACAAAACAATTTCAGCATACCACTACTTGTAAAGTTTGCAGTACAAAGAGGTAGCCTATCAAGTAAAAACCCGTTAAAAGAATTACCGAGTTCGCGCCATCAATGTTAGGGTAAATCTTGCTTGGTGAAATTCAGAACTGGATTCAAAGTATTGTAATTATACCAAAATTAGAACTAGGATGGGAATTTCAGTAAATTTTGAAATTAGACCTGCACTAAGACGGAGTGGGGTATATTGTTATAATTTTTAATAATTATTCACACTATTATATTATTTGCGCATTATTTAACAATTAAGTGCATAACAGTCCATGGGAACGACAGTCTGGTGGGTTTTATGAGATATTTGGTGAGTTTTTGTAAGCGTGCATTGGTTTTTCGCAAATTGGAATTGGCAACATTGAAGAGAACGTTAATGTGGAGTACTACTGTTCGTTTTTGCGAAAGAATCTGCGAGCAGGTCTGAGAAGAAAACGGCGACACTTTATGGATAACCCATCCATCGTTCTGCGTGACAATGCTAGGGCGCATACAGCAGGAGTTGTGTCTGAAATGTTCAATCGCTGGGGCTGTGGAAGTGCTCTATCATCCGCCATATTCTCCGGATTTAAGTCCCTGCGACTTCGATGTAATCCCTAAGATGAAGGACCCACTTCGCGGAATTCGCTTCCGAACAATTGAAGACGTTTCACAGGCAACCGATCGCTCTATTCGCACCATCAACAGATTAGACATTGTCAACGGGATCCAATGGCTTCCGCATCGCTGGGAATACGTTGTACAGTACGATTATTTAGTCCTGACAGTCGCCGGCAATGTGCGCCTGGGTCAGGCGAGTCCATTAAATTACGCCAAGGGATGTTCAGGTTAGTCTGTCGCCTGCATTCAGAGCGATCGGATGTCACGCATGCGGTATAGCGTTGTGTTTTCTGTACAGTTAAGCTGTACTGCATTTCTTTACCGACCGATGGCCCTTCTCTCTACTCCGGAACTCTCCCCACCACTCCTATTACTTCCCCTCTTTCGCGTCGCTGAGCTGTCAGGACTAAATAATCGGTCTGTACGCAACGCTGGTGACTACATTGAAGGCTTGTAAAACTTAGAACTATGTATGCTATGTATCGAGAAAAAAAATAGTTACCAGAACTAAAAAATCAACCTATGTATTTACCACTCCATACGCACTACGCGATCAGTGTTATATGACCGCCACTGTCGTATTAGGCGATTACGGAGCGCGGGACATTGAGAGGATCAAAACATTCGTGGAGGGAAATAACATGACCTGCTAGTTCGTAGAATCAACACCGGTCAATTTACAACGGACAGGTAGTACTGACTGTATAAAGACAAGACCTTCATTGTATTACGTTCCTTCTGAAGGAAGCTATCATAAGAGTTTCTATCACATTTAAAAATGCACTACCTTTCGATGTGTTTGAAATCGAAAGCTTCGTATCTAATAACGAAAACTTAATTGCTGGACTACCGACCGCTGGAGTGCAAAACGAGAACTTTTATGCAAGCATATAGAATGAAAGCACAAAGGTCAAAAATGAAAGTTAGGTACGCGATATAGACTCCGCTGTTATCGTTATAAGAAATTAAAATCACATTTACGTCATTAAATATATGGAACTTTCACTGTTCCATTTTCAGTTAAAAGTTTCACCTACACCGAGTGTGAAATTTAATAAACACAAAACTCGGAAGTTAATAATTTGAAAGATACGAAGTAATGAGAAAAATATTATACATCTTTTATTCCTGGAAAGTTGTCTTTATTGAATAAATCTATACCTTTAGCTCGCCTGCAGTATTTAACAATGAAAACTGCTCTTAAATAATACACTAGTTTAATTAACTGTTTTTAATTACAATTCTGACTTACATTCAGTATGAAATTCAATAACAGGCTTCCGAACAAGTTACTAAATTGAAAGATACGCACCAATGAAAAGATTCTTTTTTCATATTATTTACCTTCGAAAATGGCGATTTTATTGTAGAAATTCATATCGTTGGTGCGCCTGAAATATCTAACAATGAGAAATGTGAAATGGATCGTAAAAACGAAGCCAATATTGAAAAACGGGAGTAAATGCCTGGCATAACACATCTTGGCGTGGAACTCCGCCATGATATTGCTTTTCATATCTCACGTGAGTAAGACTGAATCTCTTTGTGCAGAAAGCAATAAGCTTTGTTTGCGATTCTTTCATACTCCAGACATCAGATATCTTATTATTGTTTTCCACCATACTTCCCAATGTTCGCAACGTTGTCAAAAGGAATAGTGAATGCTTCTTTTTCGAGAAAAATACAGTTTTATAAGAAATATTTCATAGTGTGTTTTGGGAAAGCTATTGTTTGAGTTCTTAATATGCTCAGTCAGTTTAAGAGAGCAGTGTATTATGATAATAAATGATTGAAATAATTTTAGTTTTGTCCTTACAGCAGTAAAATTTTGGAAATATTCAACATTTTTTCCTCCATTCCTGCATCTGGAAAGTTTTCTTTTCTCAATCGCACTATCAGGGACTGGAATGCTTTACCTGCAGACTTACTAAAGGCTTTACCAACAACCAAAAATGTATTTAATAGGCTTAAGGACTTTACTAATAGACGATAATTATACACAGTATTTAGAGGGTGTAATTGATATTTTGTTATTGAAGTGTTCTATCAGTGAAGAATTATGTTGTGTCAGTGAAGTGTGTTAAGTAAGTGAAACGTGTTCCTGTCAGTGAAGCTTCATAGTTTATAGTGGCAGTGCAAAGTATTTGAACAGTGAAATGTTTCTGAAGTGTTAGTCAAATCAGGATAGAATCAGTGAAATGTGTCGTAGTTACAGTGCAGTGAGTGAGTTGACAGCGAAATGAGTGTAGTGTTGAAAGGTACTTGTGCAGATATGAACATATCATACTCGTGGGTTTTAGTTCGAACATAGGTTTAAGGTACAAATTAGATTACCCTTTAAATATATTTTAACTGATCGTGCTTCATTTAATTTAGGATGTTCCCTGTTATTATTATTGTTGTTATTATTATTATTATTATTATTATTATTATTATTATTTGTTATTATTACTATTAATTATTGTTAGTATTAATTATTAGTATTATTATTAATTGTATTTATTATTGTCTTTGAGTGTAATTAGTTACCACTGCCACCGGGTATATACCCATTGCAGTGTGAATAAATACATACATACATCTTGTGCAATAATGAAAATTAGCACGTGTAAAACACTGTCTTTCTGCTATATGAAAAAAAAAATATTTTTACGTTTAAAACAAAGATTTTTTTTTTTTCAAAATTAAAAATGGTGGCAGTTCACTGTGCGGTGCTGAATCGTTTCCCTCATAACTCATAAACTTTTTAACTTTTTCATGTTCTCTCTCTTTCATTTTATTGCTGAAACTCATGTTTATAATATCATGCTCTTTCAACTACATTCTTTAATAAATAATATATATTTTTTATTTTGTGTTAGAACAAATACTGATATTTGACCATTTTTTTAATGAATTTATTTCGTATCAGACAATCTATCAAAGGTAGAGAAGTGATTTTGAATCATACTGAAGATATGACAAGCATAAATACACACAAAAAATTTCATCACAGAATGTAGGATAGTTTTTGAGTGATGAGGGAAACGCTTCATCACTGCATAGTAAACTGCCACTATTTTGAACTTAAAAAAATATATAATTTTTTTTTAATCGTAAAAATATTTTTTCTTATAGCAGAAGGACAGTGTTTTACACATACCAATTTTCATTATCGTACAAGATATAGTAATGGAGGGAAAAAAATGTTGAATATTTCCACAATTTGACTGCTCTGAGCTGTACCTAATTCCTTAAATATGCAGAAATTCGATCCGAGCAAATATAACATTTCAAAATTCCTTTGCATAACGAAGTTAAGTTACATTTCTTCGGATCAAATTTCTGTACATTTAAAGGACAAAACTAAAATTCTTCCAATAATTTATTATCATAATACACTGCTTTCTTGAACTGACTGAACATATTGAGAATTCAATCAATGGCTTTCTCAAAACACGATATAAAATGTTTCACATAGAACCATTTTTATCTCGAAAGGAAACAGAAATGAGTAAAATTGTATTAAATTGTTTTGTTTGAAATATCTCAAAAATATCCTCCTGAAATTAATAACATTACTTACGGTTCAAAATATATTTAATAATCTAGATAGTTCATATATCTATATATAGCCATGTGGACTTATTCAATTCAATTAAATTTATTTGGCCATTAGACATACAGTTTGAGGCTTCGTCAGAATACATTGAAAAACATACAAATACATTTTAAAAAGCACTAATAAAAGAAACAGTAAAATTTAAATAATACAATGAAAACATGAAATAATTTGAAACTTTTAAATTAAAGAAAACTAACTAAATTGCAATTAAACTTATTTATTAAAATACAATTTCATACAAATTTGTGTTAAAAACTTAGCAACAGAATAAAAAGGATTATTTAATAACCAATTGTAAAATCTAGTCTTGAAGCTATTGATTGGTAATTTATAATATTGACGGGGGAGCTTACTAGGATATACAAAGTGGTTCAAAACCTCTGCGACAAACTCTGAGGGGTGATAGATCTAACAATAAGGAACCCTTTTTGTTAAAAAAAAAACCTATGTCTTTTGACTCGTCGTTTCGAAGTTACAGTTGAAAATGTTTTTGCGCGGGCGTATGTCAATGTATGCGAATATATGCGCCCCTATTTACTTGTTGAGATGTTTGTAAGATACGAGAAAGTTGTTGTTGTTTGCTTACGTTTAATGTTCGATACCTTTTCCTTTCAGTTCAGTCTAATCATCAACTGAGAATGGATGTCTACACTTTTCCCGAGTTAGCCGACATGATAAAGTGTTATGGGAAGGCCCGCGGAAACGGAAGAAGAGCTCTCCACATGTACCAACAACAGTTTCAAAACAGAAATCATCCTCACCACACAATGTTTGCACGACTTTATCAGTGCCTTCCAGACGATGGGTCTCTTCGTCCCCGGCGCATTGGTGGAAGACCGCGTAGATATCCATTCTCTTAAATGTTATGTTCTATTTAACAACGCTCGCAATTGCAGAGGTTATATCAGCGTCGCCGGATGTGCCGGAATTTTGTCCCGCAGGAGTTCTTTCACATGTCAGTAAATCTACTGACATGAGCCTGTGGCATTTAAGCACACTTAAATGCCATCGACCTGGCCCGGGATCGAACCCGCAACCTTGGACATAGAAAGCCAGCGCTATACCAACTCGCCAACCAGGTCGACTTTCTCAATTGATGATTAGACTGAACTGAAAGGAAAAGGTATTGAACATTAAACGTAAACAAACAACAACCCTTCACGTCTCTTACAAAATCTCAACAAACAAACAGGAATGCACACATTCGCATTCATTGACGTACGCCCGCGCAAAAACATTTTCAACGGTAACTTCGAAACGACGCGTCAAAAGACAGACATAGGTTGTTTAACAAAAAGGGTTCCTTATTGTTAGACCTATCACGCCTCAGAGTTTGTCGCAGAGATTTTGAATCACTCTGTACAGTAGGAGTAACAAAATGGGATCTTACGGAGTGTATAAATCGTGAAAGATCTTCAAATAGAACCTGTTTTACAATTTGTAAATAATCAAAAGCAAAATTGGCGTGAAAAAAAGCGTGCAAATTAACCTCCGAGAAAATTGAATCAGAGAAATTTTAGGAAATGACCGAGGTTCGAACATGGAAACATTCTGTGATGTTATAAATATTTAAAGCTGCTACGGGACAGGTTTCCTCAAAGTACTTTGCTTCCTTATCATTATAAATTCACCATTCCTTCATAACCGATTTATCACAGGCATCCTGTCTCCAAATAACTTGTGCATTGGCACAGAAGTGTGTAATAAAAATAATTACTAGCTAACAACCCACTACGACAATGAAAACAAGCATGTGTAATGGGAGATGAATAGAAAAAAAGATGACTGAAGATAAAATTGTAGCACCGTAGAATGAAAACCACTAAAACGAAAAACCAGAAGTAGAAAAAGAACAAGAAGAGCGAGGAGTGCAACTTGGCAACCCCTAATTGTGGAAATCAGTGAAG